>NC_138039.1:4645152-5245152 GCF_964106645.2 Podarcis pityusensis | reverse complement strand
TTGGACTCGAGGTCCCTTGGGGTCATGTCCAGCTCTACAATTCTATGATTCTATTATATAGGACCGTCGTACCTACGGGACCGCCTCTCCTGGTATGCCCTGCAGAGGACCTTAAGGTCCATGAATAGCAACACCCTAGAGGTCCCGGGCCCTAAGGAAGTCAGATTAGCCTCAACCAGAGCCAGGGCCTTTTCAGCCCTGGCTCTGGCCTGGTGGAACGCTCTGCCTCATGAGACCAGGGCCCTGCGGGATTGGATTTCTTTCCGCAGGGCCTGTAAGACAGAGTTGTTCCACCTGGCCTTTGGCTTGGAATCAACTTGATCTCCTCCCCCTCTTTCCTTTTCCTTCTGTGATGGTACCCCTATTTGGGGATTTCCCTGGTTTTCTTCTGGCCCATGTAGGACCAGTCTGGATAGTTGGCCTTGGTGAAGATTTGACGTTTTCTCCCCTCAAACACTTTTTGATCTGGGTTTCCACTGAAATGAGGCTGCATTTTAAGTAGTATTTTAATCTTGTTTTTAAGTTGTATTTTAATCAATTGTTTTTTATACCTGATGTTAGCCGCCCTGAGCCCGGTCTTGGCTGGGGAGGGCGGGGTTAATATAATATAATATAATATAATATAATATAATATAATAAATATACAACCTGAGCATAGGATGGAGGGGTTTGGGGCGGTTCCCTCCCTGTGAGAAGTGAGGTTACAGGGAACCAGGCAGAGGGCCTTCTTGGTAGCGGCACCCGCCCTGTGGAATGCCCTCTCATCAGATGTCAAAGTGATAAAGAACTACCTGACATTTAGAAGACATCTGAAGGAAGCCCTGTTCAAGGGCTGTAACTTCCCTGTAACTTGGTTTCTCGCAGTGAGGGAACCGGCAGAAGGCCTTCAGCACTGGACCTCAGTGTCTGGGTAGAACGATGGAGGTGGAGATGCTCCTTCAGATATACTGGACCAAGGCCATTTAGGGCTTTCAAGGTCAGCACCAACACTTTGAATTGTGCTCGGAAACATACTGGGAGCCAATGTAGGTCTTTGTTATGTGGTCTCGGCGGCCGCTCCCAGTCACCAGTCTAGCTGCCGCATTCTGGATTAGTTGTAGTTTCCAGGTCGCCTTCAAAGGTAGCCCCACATAGAGCGCATTGCAGTAGTCCAAGCGAGAGATAACCAGAGCATGCACCACTCTGGCGAGGCAGTCCACAGGCAGAATACAATGTAAAGGTTCTGCACCCACAGATTCCAGCAGTTTGGATGGCTGAGCTGGGAGCCACTGGGATGAGAGCAGGTTCTGTGGCACTGGTGCCAAATCTAGTGGGCCCTGGGTGCCCAGGCACCCATGAAGTTTTTCCTGTGGGTGCCCAGCCTCCGCTGCCTGCTGCCGCCTTACCTCTGGCACTGCCGTTGCAGCCCAGAGGCCGAGCAGTGGAGTTGCAGGCCCCCGCCCAGTTGCTGCCGCAGCACCGGAACGCGTGCGCAAGAAGCCATACTGCGCTGTCAGGATGCCACACGTCGCGGTACGGCACGCGCAGGCCAGGCACCCAGATCTTTGACCCAAGTTGGTGCCACTGGACGCGGGGGTCAGCAAACTTTTTCAGCAGGGGCCAGTTCACCGTCCCTCAGACCTTGTGGGGGGCCGGACTATATTTTGGGGGGGGGAAATGAACGAATTCCTATGCCCCACAAATAACCCAGAGATGCTTGTAAAAACACACTGATTCCCGGACCGTCCACAGGCCAGATTTAGAAGGCATTTGGGCCAGATCCAGCCCCCAGGTCTTAGTCTGCCTCCTCATGTGAGGGACCCACATCCACATTTGCTGGACCCTGCCAAAGAAGACATCAGTGGCAGGTGGTGGGGGCACAAAATGGGCACTCGGTCGGTACCTGGAAAGGGAGGGAGCTGCTTCTATGTCCTCTGGAGAAGAACAGCCAAGTGGGCTGCCTGCTGCTGCCTGCTGATTTAGCAGCTCTTTTCTCAAGCCACGTTGGGGTGTTAGCCAACTGCCAGGTTCGAGATGCTGTTTGACGTGGCAAGAGGGAGGGCAAAATGCCAGGGCTGAACAGTCAGCAGCCTGCAGCCTTCATGGGCGCCCGGGCTTCAGTTAAAGCCCAAGACATGATGTGAAGAGGCGACTTCTCCCACGGGGCTTTTAAGATCAGAAAGCATGGGTTGTGGGGGGCGGGCGTAGCAGAGCAATGGATAAATGTTTGCAAGGGAAAACACACATTGTTCCACTGAGCATGAAGAGAGCTGAATAAGGCATGCTAGAAGAAAAAGAAGAGGGAAAGGAAGACAGCTCACGCAAGCACCCAGGACTGTGGCTCAATGGCAGAGCATCTGCTCAGCACGCAGAAAGTCCCAGGTTCGAATCCCGGTTATCTCCAAGTGAAGTTGGGAAACATTCTGCATCTGAAACCTCGGACAGCTGCTGCCAGTCAGTGTAGACAATACTAATCAATAGACACAATAGTCAGACTTTGCCGAAGGCAGTGCCCTGTGTTTCTGCATTGGGCCAGAATCTCTGCACCCCACCCGTGAGAATTTCACAATTCCCCCACCACACCCCTCCTCTCCTTTGATAATTTTGGCATGCAATTATCATTATTATTATTTCATTAATTGGTGTTCAGGTGAGAAACGTAGGGGGAACTTTTGGAACAGCGCTGGCTGGCTTTGCTTGCGCGGGCGAACACATGCGCAGATGCGTTGGGGGGGGTTATAATTGGACACGAACCAATTTTGTACGGAGCACAGATAAAGACATAATTACAAGATATAGTGAAGGTGAAAACAAGCCCAAGACACAGATACAAGGCTGTTTGGTCTCCAGTGAAACTGATACAGGGAATATCAGCTTGACTGCTGATGCAGCCAAGCGAGGGATATCTGTGGTGCTCATTCAGGAGAGGACAATTGCTGTAAGTGGAGATGTGGGGGTCTCACAACAGCTTTCCATCCCCACCCTGCAGGGAATGAGGGGTGGGTTCCCTTCTCAGAAGTGGAGGTGCCATCATTTGCAGGTTCCTTTGGGGGAGAAGAGTACGCATTCATGACCTCTGTGAAATCATCTTTGTCTAAGAACATACAGGTCAGCTGTGAGGAGTGCAGAAGCAAGCACTCTGGTCAGCTGGTATCATAGCAATAGCGGGTTCAGTGACAGGGGTTGAAGATCAAATTGCCGACATCACAATGCCTTCATATACCGTAAATCTACGGCGCTGTCGTAATTGGGATACTGTGTACAGTTCTGGTCGCCTCAACTCAAAAAGGATACGGAAAAGTTGGAGATGATTCATAAAAGGACAACCAGATCATTCAAAGGGATGGAGCGACCCTCCAATGAGGAAAGATCCTATCATACATAGGGTTGGTCACAGTGGAAAGCAAGGGTTGCCATATGTCTGGAATTTCCCATATATAGCCGGAATACTGCAGTTGGAAGTAGTGTCTGGGTGGAAACCACGTATGGCAACTGGTGTCAGACGTCTAGATTTTGGCGAATTTCATTAAAATTAAAAATAGCTTTAAAACTTCATTTTCTTTTGAGATTTTGCAAAAATGATCAAGAACTTTGTGCAAAACAAAACAAAAAATGCTCATCAACTTTACCAACTTTTCAAATATGGCAACCCTAATAAAACTGCTATGAGTTTTGCAAGGAGTAGCCCTTATAATTCCTGGATCCAGCAAGTGTTAAAATCGAACGAAGGATTCAAATTGTTGGACTAGTCAGGCAGGTTTTGGGTAACGGCCCTCTCAAGATGGGTCATTAAGGTCTGGCGTGGCCCCTTTTCAGGAGAATTATGTCTGCCCCTGAGGATATTCTTCCTGGGCTTCTCTGCCAAACTCCCCTCCCCACTCCTTCAGCCTCCTCCTCAAATTGTGCGTCTTCCACGATGTCGTTAACCCACAGAGCGTCTCAGAAGGAAGTGTGAGCCAAGCCGTCACAATATTGCTTTTGTAAAAAATCAAAATACCAACTGGCATACCTTGCTGAGCGCTCCCCTCCCCCCTTGTTGGGTTCCGCAGCTTCGTTTATGAACACTTCCCTCCCCACCCACGCAACAGCCTTGCCGCCGTCGCTGGCCTGTTTGCGGTTTGCTTCGACGCTCGGGCATATGGTTTTGCGCAAAACTCCTCCGTCGCCAGCGCCACTCCAAAAAGAGAGAGAGAACTTTGTGCCTCCTTTCCATATTTAGAGACAACATCGGAACTGCTGGCCCTTTACCTGCTGGTAAGGGTTGGAAAGGGGGCTCAAGCATTGCAATAGGTAAAGGTACCCCTAGGGACACGGGTGGTGCTGTGGGTTAAACCACAGAGCCTAGGACTTGCCGATCAGAAGGTCGGCGGTTTGAATCCCCGTGACGGGGTGAGCTCCTGTTGTTCGGTCCCAACTCCTGCCAACCTAGCAGTTTGAAAGCACATCAAAGTGCAAGTAGATAAATAAGTACCGCTCCGGCAGGAAGGTAAACGGCGTTTCCGTGCGCTGCTCTGGTTCGCCAGAAGCGGCTTAGTCATGCTGGCCACTTGAACCGGAAGTTGTACGCCGGCTCCCTCGGCAAATAAAATGGGATGAGCGCCACAACCCCAGAGTCGGCCATGACTGGACCTAACGTCTTTTACCTTCCCACCGGAGCGGTACCTATTTATCTACTTGCACTTTGACATGCTTTCGAACTGCTAGATGGGCAGGAGTTGGAACCAAGCAACGGGAGCTCACCCTGTCGCGGGGATTCGAACCGCGACCTTCTGATCAGCAATCCCAAGAGGCCTAGTGGTTTAGACCACAGCGCCACCCGCGTCCCACAGGAAATTGGACTAGATGACTCTTGTGTCCCTTCCAACTTTGTGATTCTATTGTGCTATGAAGTCATGGTATTAATAATAATGATGATGATTTCATTATTTATACCCCACCCATCTGGCTGGGAATGAAACAGAGGCCCCGGGTCCTGAGGGGTACGTTCAGACGTAGTGAATATTGTGTCGGTTTTCCTGATCACAACATTGGCTCAGCCCTGTGCCAACAAACCTTAGGGGTGCTGAAGATGTCTCAAACCTATTGAACTGGTGTAGCAAGCACTGTAGCAAGTCATGGTACAGTGGTACCTTGGTTCTCGAACTTAATCTGTTCCCGGAGTCCGTTCGCCTCCCGGAACAGTTTGAAAACCAAGGTGTGGCTTTCGATTGACTGCAGAATCTTCCTGCACTCAATCAGAAGCTGTGTCGGAAGTTCGGCTTCCAAAAAACGTTCGCAAACCAGAACACTTACGTCCGGGTTTGCAGCGTCCGGGAACAATTTGCTGGGGAGCTGAGCCATTCGGGAACAAAGGTACCACTGTAAATGCCATCCACAGAGGTGAGAGTGATGTGGCCCAACAACGAATGTCATTGGACAATGTCACTACTCCCTCACCCTTTCTGCCCATGCCTGCTTCCACTGCCCCATGATCTCCCCATGAAAATGTAAAGGAAGACTGATATTGCTGGTGCACTGCCCCAAATTTCAAGTTGTATATTCTTCTTTGGCGATCACTCGTAGCCGAGTAAGATTGTGTTCCATAAACACAGTTTTAACAAAGAGTCCATAAGTGACTGTGGAGGCCAATTCTGGACCTACACGTCTTTCCACAGTGGGGACACTGGTTTCCAAGTGGGAGTTGATCACGGTGTGGATTTGCCAAGCGTACCTTCCTCTTAGCACATTCCTCCCTTGCGTCCTGAGTTCGAGCGTCTTCAAAGTCCATGACACCTTTGGTAAAGGCTGTTCTCCAGTTGGAGCGCTTGCAGGCAAGTGTTTCCCAGTTGTCGGTGTTTATACTACATTTTTAAAGATTTGCCTTGATATAGTCTTTGAACCTCTTTTGTTGACCAACAGCATTACGCTTTCCATTTTAAAGTTTGGAATACAGTAGTTGCTTTGGAAGACGATCATCAGACATCCACACAACATGACCAGTCCAACAAAGCTGATGTTGAAGAATCATTGCTTCAACACTGGTATCTTTGCTTCATCCAGTACACTGGCATTAGTTCGCCTGTCTTCCCCAGTGATGTGTATATGTGTAAGCAAAACCATATATCCATAAAGATATATCGTTTTATTTACACGTGTACACAACTTGAAATTTGGGGCAATATATCAACAATATTGTTCTTTCCCTGACATTTTCATGGAAGCATCATGGGAGAGACACGCCAGTCTCCACTGACCCCCATTCCAAGGAAGATGAACCCTTGAAAAAACGCAGTCTCTCTCTCGCAGCTCAGATATCGGGGCTGTGCAAAAGAATGTGGACCAAAACATAGCTGTCCTTCAAAATGTATGTTTCCCAGAGTTTTGCAGTGTGGTTCCCCAACCAAAATATGTCTACCAAACTTACTACACGTAAATGTGTATCATGGTGTAAATGGTGTGCACAAAATGCCATATATTAGGGGAAGGTGCATGCAAAATGGTGAGTGTCAGGCAAAGCTACTTGCAGAAATGGACGGAGGATGGTGCACCAAAGAATCTACACACAATGATGGGGAAATGTGGCAAACTGAATTAAAGAGCTCTGTCAGAAAGTTCTTCCTGATTTTTAGCTGGAATTTCTGGGTGGCTCCCAACAGAATATTAAAAACACGATGGAAGATCAAACATTAAAAACTTCCCTAAACAGGGCTGCCTTCAGATGTCTTCTAAAAGTCAGATAGTTGTTTATTTCCTTGACATCTCTGTTCCACAGGAAGGGCGCCACTACCAAGAAGGCCCTCTGCCTGGTTCCCTGTAACTTGGCTTCTCGCAAAGAGGGAACTGCCAGAAGGCCCTTGGCGCTGGACCTCCGTGTCCAGGCAGAATGATGGGGGTGGAGACGCTCCTTCAGGTCTACTGGGCTGAGGCCGTTTAGGGCTTTAAAGG
The DNA here is from genome assembly GCF_964106645.2 of Podarcis pityusensis. Taxonomy (NCBI): domain Eukaryota; kingdom Metazoa; phylum Chordata; class Lepidosauria; order Squamata; family Lacertidae; genus Podarcis; species Podarcis pityusensis. Next base: position 5,238,249 of record NC_138039.1, on the reverse strand, counting down.
TCAGCACCAACACTTTGAATTGTGCTCGGAAATATATGCAACTTGAAGACATTGGCTAGAGTACAACTTTCCAAAGCAAGAGAAAACAAGCTTGCTTCATCTTCTGTGAGATATTTCAATATGGTTCTCATATCAATTTGAGACAGTGATTTGGAAGGCGATCAATATATTAATTATCATCATCATCATCATCATCATCATTGGCTCTATGTCTGGGTGGCATGTGGGCACCACTACAATCCCTGATTGGTTGGCCTTGGGGGCGGGCATTCCCACGACTGTTTGGGGCGTGGCTTCTCTTTTCAGCGCCGCTTCCTGGTTTTCTGGTCATGTGGTTTATCTTTCCTCTCTTGAGTCAAGCAGGTTTGGAAAACAGAGTCTACCCAGCTCCCTGGCATAACTGTCAGGTCGGATTGCTCCTTATGTGTGGGCATGTATGCAAAATATATGCAAAACGAAGAGATGGGGAGGGGAGGTTATGCCTGTCTTTACAATTGCCACCCCCGCTTTCCATTACAATTGCAAGGAATCAAAATGGACTGGAGTCGGAGTTATGGAACTGAAAGCACAACTATTTATGCCACTGCTAAATATTGATAGCAAATGTTGTGCAGAGGCCTCCACAAGTCAATAAATGGATGCCTCTTATTAACATTCCCCCCCCCAGCCGCCTTTTGTCTCCCGTCTCTCAACTCCCCAAATTCTGTCAGTTCTGAGCAGCATGCTAAACCTTAGTAATCCACTCTTTTACAGAAGGTATTTTTAACGCGTCGCGTCGCCTGTGATTGCAATTTTAGCAGCCGTCAACAAATCAGAGGCCAGGGGATAATTTTCTTTTCACTCGCATTCCCGTATAATGGCAAATTAATAAATATTGATGATTTGCTTTTGTTTGCATTCCGTGTTTCTGGAAGGAAACAGGAAAAGCAACCACATTTCACCAGGAACAGAGATGTTGTTGTTTAGTCGTTTAGTCGTGTCTGACTCTTCGTGACCCCATGGACCAGAGCACGCCAAGCACTCGTGTCTTCCACTGCCTCCCGCAGTTTGGTCAGACTCATGCTGGTAGCTTTGAGAACACTGTCCAACCATCTCGTCCTCTGTCGTCCCCTTCTCCTTGTGCCCTCCATCTTTCCCAACATCAGGGTCTTTTCCAAGGAGTCTTCTCTTCTCATGAGGTGGCCAAAGTATTGGAGCCTCAGCTTCAGGATCTGTCCTTCCAGTGAGCACTCAGGGCTGATTTCCTTAAGAATGGATCGGTTTGATCTTCTTGCAGTCCATGGGACTCTCAAGAGTCTCCTCCAGCGCCACAATTCAAAAGCATCCATTCTTTGGCGACCAGCCTTCTTTATGGTTCAGCTCTCATTTCCATACATCACTACTGGGAAAACCATGGCTTTTACTATATGGACCTTTGTTGGCAAGGTGATGTCTCTATTTTTTAAGATGGAACAGAGATAAGCTGGTGATATTCCCCAAAATCATAGGATTGACAGGTCGACAGGCCAGCTGACTCCCACAATAGAGTGCGGGACCAAGAAACAGGACGTTCAGGGATCCAATCGGAAGCCGTAACGGCTTCTGTAATTCTGGGCTGTCCCATTCAAATCGGGACAGGTGGAGGGAAATGATGTGAGAAACAGAGGAATCGGCCTTATACCAAATCAGATCAGTGGTTCATCTATCCCAGTGCTGTCTGCACTGACTGACAGCATCTCTCTAGCATTGCACAGTAGCATAGAATTCTAGAGTTGGGAGTCAGGCAAGGGTCATTCCCAGCCCTACCTGGGAATTTCAGGATTTGAACTCGGGACCCTGTGCATGCCAAACAGGCCCTCCACCACGAGCCCAGGCTTGCTGTTTTGACCTCCACCTGGCGCATTTAGTTTGGCTACCGTTTCCCCAACCAGAACGGCATTAACCATCCATTTGGCTCCACTGCGCCACAGAGTTCTGGTGCCCAAATGTTTTGCTTGACATCTCTGTTGGAAGAAGCTGGTCTCTTCCCAGTTCTCTTGCATTCTACTGAATGAATTTGATTAATCGTCGGGTCTCTCTGCAGCTGGCAACATTTGCTGTGGCTTTTTTTTTTTTTTTTAAAGCGCATCTTTGATTAGAAATATGGAACGGCTATTAGCACAGAGTGGGTCCCCAAAGCTAAAAAAGAAAAGAAGAGAAGGGGGTCTGTGTAGAAGGGAAATCTGGAGACATTACCAAAGAAATATGTATGGTTCTATGGCAGTGTTATTTAATACTTAGATAGTCTAAATGTGGTGTTGAATTCATCCGTGCTTTAAGGTGGCTGGACATACAGCAGGAATGACCAACCTGGGGCCCTCTGAATGCTATCAGACTTCCATCTCCCTCAGCCAGCATGTCCAATGGTTAGGGGTGATGGGAGCTGGAGTCCACAAAGATCCAGAAGTCCGCAGGTCCATCCCTACGAGAGACAGCCTAGTGACCTCCTCATGGTCATCTTGAGAGACAGCTTGGTGCAGTGGTTAGATTGTTGGAGTAGTACCCTGGAGACCAGGGTTCGAATCTCACACTCAGCCATGTAAGTGAGCTTGAAAGTAGTCACTGCCTCTTGGCCTAACCTATTATTATTATTATTATTATTATTATTATTATTATTATTATTTATTAAATCTGCACACCACCCTTCATCCGAAGATCTCACAAAAGGAGAGCACAAAATACATAATACAGTGGTACCTCAGGTTAAATACTTAATTCGTTCCGGAGGTCTGTTCCTAACCTGAAACTGTTCTTAACCTGAGGTACCACTTTAGCTAATGGGGCCTCCCGCTGCTGCCGCACCGCTGGAGCACGATTTCTGTTCTCATCCTGAAGCAAAGTTCTTAGCCTGAGGTACTATTTCTGGGTTAGTGGAGTGTGTAACCTGAAGCGTATGTAACCTGAAGCGAATGTAACCCGAGGTACCACTGTAAAACAAGCAAAACAAACACATTTAAGAAGTCATAGAATGTCAACCAACCAAATGCCTTGTTGAGGAGACACTTTTTCGCCTTTCACCTCAGGATTTGCAATGGACCTCCCTCACAGGGTTGTTTTGGGGACAAAATGAGGAGCAAGGGAGAGACACGTACACTCCTTGCAGGGGAAAAGTGGGCTGTAAATTCAATACATAAATACGGAATAGCATCCCTGTGCTTCAAACTGCCAGGGATGCAGCCAATGCGCTCAGTCATTAAACTGATGTGCTATGGCAGGCCAGGGTCTCCGTTCCCACACGGGCTGAGGAATGCTGGGTTTCCCGACAGCTTTTTCCTGCTGCCACAGAGAAGAAAAAAGGCCTCGGAGCGTTTGGCAAGGAGAAAACTACGAAGAAGCAGAGCATTAGGTGGAAAAAGAGATAGCAAGAGGAAAGCCATATCAGACATCTTCAGGCAAGATAACACGATAAATAATCAATCAATCCCGAGCGAAATCCTTAAGTGCTTGATGTATCCGCCCGCAAATTGAATCACTTCGCCTACCAGGAAGTTCTCCCTTGTAAATAAATGAGAGCTGAAATGGCCCATCTTGGGGAGGGGTGAATAACATTGTTAAAGCCTCTGATTAAGTTTTACACAAGCATATGAGAACAAACTAAAAGGTTTTAGCTTTTTAATTTAAGAAATGAGGAATATGATATAATTTCAATTTGGGGCGGGGAGGAGGCGCCTCGGATAGCGGGGCTGGCAATTGGATTAGGCCCTAATGTACTTTTATAAGGTGTCAGCCTCGCTGGCGATTAAGGCAGGGGTGTAATATCCTTTATTAACAATTTAATGGACTCGCTTCGACTCAATCTGTCTTAATCAACGATTCCAGTCCACCTGGGAGATCGAGTTTGCGTGGAACCCAAAACGCCGGCCTGATGAAGGAGGCAAGACAACAATCCGTCAGTGTCAAAGTGAGAAAGCCAAGATGGAGGAGAGCGGAAAGGCAGGGCAGCTGAGGGGAGACGGTTGCGAGTTTTCGGAATCAAATCTCCAGTGGGTGTCAGGGCCTATCTGCTCGCGGACTTTGAGTCGGGTAGGGCATCCTCAAAAGGGAAACATGAGCCCCTCGCAAATGCTCGTACCAGCTAGTTTCATTTGCACACGACACGAAGAAGCCATAGGCTTGTTCAACAAACCATAAACTGCCCTGCTTGGTTTGTTTATTTCTCCCTCCCCAGGGCCAGCACTACCATTAGACAAGGTGAGGAAGCTTTCTCGGGCTGTAGATGCTGAGGAACAGTGTGGAAGTGGAGGAAAGGACTGTGGGTATCGTGTGGCCTGTTTTGCAGCTTTCAGTCACCAGTGACTCCTCAGTTACCAGATGTAAGATTCAACTGCCAGTCTGGCTGGCTTCTCTATATGGATTGAGGAGGCATCGTCTTCCCTACAACTCCAGCCCTGAAAAGACACAGCTAGAGACAATTGAGTGTCAAATAAGAGTAAGAATTCAGGACAGTGGGCTGCTCCTTCAGGCTCCTGTCCGCTCTCAACAGAGGGGTAGGACTTAGACAGTCACTGCACCTGCCTCAGGATACAAAGGCTTGGTTGACTTCCATCTCTTGCTGGAACAACATCTATGCAAACTTGGAGCTGTCCTGGGTCCTGAAGCTCTTGCCTCCACCGAGAAGGCCCTCTGCCTGGTTCCCTGTAACTTGGCTTCTCACAGTGAGGGAACCGCCAGAAGGCCCTCGGCGCTGGACCTCAGTGTCTGGGCAGAACAATGGGGGTGGAGACGCTCCTTCAGCTATACTGGACCGAGGCCGTTTAGGGCTTTCAAGGTCAGCACCAACACTTTGAATTGTGCTCAGAAACGTACTGGGAGCCAATGTAGGTCTTTCAAGATCGGTGTTATGTGGTCTCGGCGGCCGCCCCCAGTCACCAGTCTAGCTGCCGCATTCTGGATTAGTTGTAGTTTCTGGGTCACCTTCAAAGGTAGCCCCACACAGAGCGCATTGCAGTAGTCCAAGCGAGAGATACCGGATGCTCATAAAAGCAGCTTGCTACCAGGTCTTAGATGTCTTCTTGCTCCAGGCTGGTCTCTTCAGATTCTTCCTCACTGCACCCACAGCCCAAATAAACAAGAGGGATCATTGCTCTTGTGCCTGGCATGCGAGGGTTTCTCAATGGCCTGGCTCAGAGTAAGGCACCTTCATATGCTCATAGTCATCATCGCATACATTTGTGCCAAGGCTACGCGCAGGAGAATACGGTGTAATAATAAAGGATACTGTACCTGTAATACGGGTGGCACTGTGGGTTAAACCACAGAGCCTAGGACTTGCTGATCAGAAGGTCGGCGGTTCAAATCCCCGTGACGTGGTGATCTCCCGTTGTTCAGTCCCAGCTCCTGCCAACCTAGCAGTTCAAAAGCACCTCAAAGTGCAAGTAGATAAATAGGTACTGCTCCGGCAGGAAGGTAAACGGCATTTCCGTGCGCTGCTCTGGTTCGCCAGAAGCGGCCAGAAGCGGCTTAGTCATGCTGGCCCCATGACCCGGAAGCTGTACGCCGGCTCCCTCGGTCAGTAAAGCGAGATGAGCGCCGCAACCCCAGAGTCGGCCACGACTGGACCTAATGGTCAGGGGTCCCTTTACCTTTATCTGTAAGCCTATGAAGTGTCTCCCCTCTGCCCCCAATCACAGAATCGGCACAATCATTTTGTTATCTGGGATTAGGTGGCAGGATGGGCCATTCAAAGGGTGTAGCTCATAAGCAACCTTGTATTCCACCACCTCTTTATAACACGGATGGGCAACCTGTGGCTCTCTAAATGCTACTAGACTACACCTCCCATCACCCTTCCTGTTGGTCACGCTGGCTGGGACTTATGGGAGTTGGTCAAACAGAACAACTTAGAACCACAGAATTGTAGGAACCCTTCTATTTCAGCTTGATCACTGGGAAAACCCGCAGAGGCACCACTGGTCGTTCCCGAGTCGGCGAGGCTCATTTGAGGACAACAAGGAACCGGCCTCTCCATCTTGGGGAATGCTCTGCCAAGAGAGATTCAGAACTTTTAAATGCCTGCCGAGAACTTTTCTATTCCATCAGGCCTATGTAGGCAGGAGGAAGGCATCTTAGCAAAATAGCTAGCTGATTTCTGATTTTAACGTATTGTTTTCATTGTATGCAGTGCTTTTTTTCTTAAAAAACAATAAAAGTTTCAGGGTACTCTCATTTTCCTACACATATTGAAATACTGCCCCTCAATGAGGCCAAACATAGATTCATAAAATGTTTAGGGGTATGCGTACCCCTGCGTCCCCCCAGGGGAAAAAAAGTACTGATTGTATGTACATAAAATTGTGCACCACTCTTCTTTTTTAAAAAATGAATCGTGGTATAAAAATATTTTTACAAATAAAAATATGTATCTGTGGGGCCACAGGTTCATCACTCCTACTTTAGAAATTAACCACCAGATACTGTAACCCTGTGCAAATGGCAGTTCTTAGATACTCGCCCATCTATGTCTAAAGGATTTCCACACTTCAGGGGGAGATTATGATCACTGCCTAGGGTGCTAATAATAATAATAATAATAATAATAATAATAATAATAAAGTTATTATTTGTACCCTGCCCATCTGACTGGGTTGCTAGCAAGACACTCCCCTGACCTGTTTTGATGACTTCTATACAGTGGTACGCGGGTGGCGCTGTGGGTAAAACCTCAGTGCCTAGGACTTGCTGATCGTATGGTTGGCGGTTCGAATCCCCGCGGCGGGGTGAGCTCCCGTCGTTCGGTCCCAGCTCCTGCCCACCTAGCAGTTCGAAAGCACTCTTAAGTGCAAGTAGATAAATAGGTACCGCTTTATAGCGGGAAGGTAAACGACGTTTCCGTGTGCTGCGCTGGTGCTGGCTTGCCAGCTGCAGCTTCGCCACGCTGGCCACGTGACCCGGAAGTACAGCGCTGGCTCCCGGCCTCTTAAGTGAGATGAGCGCACAAGAGTTTGTGTTGTTGTTTTTTTATAAGATATTTATTAGGATTTTTTTAAAATATTACAATAAAAAATGAAAAAGAAAAAAACATACAAAATAAAAATGATTAAAAACACTCAGATTTTCCATTGCTTATTTTTCTTTAGCTTGTTTCCCGGACCTCCTCATACCTCCCTTTTTTGTATTCCAGTTCAATTTGTTGGTTCAGCAAATCCTTACCCTCTTTATTTATCCTAATCTTTGGTCTTAAAATAATAACATTAAATTTTTACCTCTTAATAACCCCTTTTTCATATTCCCTTAAAGCATTACAGCTAGAAACCACTTAATTTCTATCCAACATCATTCTAACATTCATTAATTTTACAGTATTTCTGTAGATAATCTTTGAACTTCTTCCAATCTTCTTCCACCGACTCTTTTCCCTGGTCTCGGATTCTGCCAGTCATTTCTGCCAGTTCCATATAGTCCATCAGCTTCATCTGCCATTCTTCCAGAGTGGGTAGATCTTGTGTCTTCCAATACTTTGCAATGAGTATTCTTGCTGCTGTTGTAGCGTACATAAAAAAGGTTCTATCCTTCTTTGACACCAATTGGCCGACTATGCCCAGGAGAAAGGCCTCTGGTTTCTTCACGAAGGTATATTTAAATATCTTTTTCAGTTCATTATATATCATTTCCCAGAAAGCCTTAATCCTTGGGCACGTCCACCAAAGGTGAAAGAATGTACCTTCAGTTTCTTTACATTTCCAACATTTGTTATCGGGCAAATGATAGATTTTTGCAAGCTTGACTGGGGTCATGTACCACCTGTAGATCATTTTCATAATATTCTCTCTTAAAGCATTACATGCCGTAAACCTCATACCTGTGGTCCACAACTGTTCCCAGTCGGCCATCATTATGTTATGACCAACATCTTGTGCCCATTTAATCATAACAGATTTCACCGTTTCATCCTGAGTATTCCATTTCAACAGCAAGTTATACATCTTTGACAAGATCTTAGTTTTGGGTTCTAATAGTTCTGTTTCTAATTTTGATTTTTCCACCTGGAAACCAATTTTCTTATCCAAATTGTATGCCTCCATTATCTGATAATAATGAAGCCAGTCTCACACTTTGTTTTTTAATTTCTCAAAACTCTGCAATTTCAGTCTATCTCCATCTTGTTCCAAAATTTCCCAATATTTCGGCCATTTGGCCTCCATATTGAGCTTTTTCAGAGCTTTTGCCTCCATCGGTGACAGCCACCTTGGAGTTTTATTTTCCAATAAGTCCTTGTATCTTATCCAGACATTAAACAATGCTTTCCTGACGATGTGATTTTTAAATGCTTTGTGTGCTTTGACCTTATCATACCACAGATATGCATGCCATCCAAATACATTGTTAAAACCTTCTAAATCCAAAATGTCAGTGTTTTCAAGAAGCAACCATTCTTTCAACCAGCAGAAAGCTGCTGATTCATAGTAAAGTTTAAAGTCTGGCAGGGCAAATCCACCTCTTTCCTTTACATCTGTTAATATTTTAAATTTTATTCTAGGCTTCTTGCCCTGCCAGACAAATTTAGAAATATCTCTCTGCCACCCCTTGAAACAATCCATTTTGTCCACAATTTGCAATGTTTGAAACAAAAACAACATTCTAGGCAATACATTCATTTTTACTGCAGCAATACGGCCCAGCAGTGAAAGCTTCAAATTTGACCAAATTTCCAAATCTTTTTTCACTTCAGCCCAGCATTTTTCATAGTTATCTTTAAATAAGTTCCCATTTTTTGCTGTCATGTTAATCCCCAAATATTTAACTTTCTTAACCACTGTTAAATCTGTCTCATTCTGAAACCTCTCTCTCTCCATTGGTGTTAAATTTTTCTCTAAAACCTTGGTCTTTAACTTATTCAGCTTAAATCCTGCAACTTGACCAAATTCTTGAATCAGTTCTAAAACTCCTTTGGTACTAGATTCTGGCTCCTGTAACGTCAGTACTAAGTCATCTGCAAATGCTTTCAATTTGTACTGTTTGGCTCTGACCTGTATACCTTTAAGAGTTTGGATTTGGATTTGATATCCCGCCTTTCACTCCCTTTAAGGAGTCTCAAAGCGGCTAACATTCTCCTTTCCCTTCCTCCCCCACAACAAACACTCTGTGAGGTGAGTGGGGCTGAGAGACTTCAAAGAAGTGTGACTGGCCCAAGGTCACCCAGCAGCTGCATGTGGAGGAGCGGAGACGCGAACCTGGTTCCCCAGATTTACGAGACTACCGCTCTTAACCACTACACCACACTGGCTCTTAACCACTACACCACAACCCTAGAGTCGGACACGACTGGCCCGTACGGGCAGGGGTACCTTTACCTTTACCTATACAGTGGTACCTTGGCTTACAACACTTCAGGTTACAGACTCTGCTAACCCAGTACCTCGGGTTAAGAACTTTGCTTCAGGATGAGAACAGAAATTGTGCGATGGCAGCGGGAGGCCCCATTAGCTAAAGTGGTACCTCAGGTTAAGCACAGTTTCAGGTTAAGAACGGACCTCCGGAACGAATTAAGTTCTTAACCAGAGGTACCACTGTATGTGTGCTAAGCAGGAATGCAAAAAAGAGAGAAACAAAAATAAAAAACCAAATGATTAGCAGGCCCGTTTTGTAAAAAAAAAAAAAAAGCGTGATCAGGCAGGAAGGGGGATATGGGAAAATGCGAGAAACGGATCCCCCTTTAATCCACATGAGACCCATCTCTCTGCCAGCCTCTCCCCCCCCCCCTCACGGAAGGTAGAATCCAGTGCCTGCAGCTGCAAGTACTCCAGAGTGGAAGATGGAGAGGATGGGAGGGAGGGGGAGAAGAGCATCAAAATGAAGTTGTTTGCAGTGTTTGATTCCATCCCTGGAATTATTTACAGCTGCAGGCGATATGAAAGTATGTAGAGCAAGTGTCCTCATTTACATGCTAATTCATTTATACCCTCTGGATTGATTCCACCAATTCATTTTCAGCCCACTAACTCTTCCGACGTGAATTATATTATCACCTTCAGAATGGCAGCAGGAAAATACAACTTGGGGGGTGGGGTGGGGAGGAGAGAGAGGGAGAGTTGCCCCCTGACCCTTTCACTCTCCAGATCGTCAATGGAAATTGCAAGTTCAACCGTTGCAGAAGGACGGGGAGGTATGGCTGCACGTCTGGTTTCGAAACCCAAGCCATGGTTTAGATCATCTGCGGGAGCCCAGACGATGGTTTGGAATGATATGTCAGATTAAAGGGCAGCACAGGGAGAGATCAGCAGGCTAGGCCAGAACATAAGAACATAATGAGAGCTTCTGTGCTGGGCCCAGGGGTTAACCCGAGCAACGCGGTCCAGGTCCGGTCCCGAATCCAAGGGTTCCGCGAGGAGAGAGTCCAACAGGACCAAGGCAGGACACGAGGCAGGAAACCAGGCAAGGTCAGGCACAGGGTCTCAGGCAGGTTCTAGCAAACAGCAATGTCGCTCCCGCAACCTGGGGCAGAGTCCGACAGCCTTTTATCTTTGTAAAGGTAACGGCCGGTCCTGATCCCCCGTTGACTCACCTCCCTGTCTCGCCCGAAGGCAAGCACTCCTCCTGTGAGTACTCAGGTCTCTCCTTCTCTCAGACCTGAGTCTCTGCAGCTCAGAGATGTCGGTGGGTTACTAAACCCAGAGGCCGCCTCAGCCTCCCCTGACCCAACCGGTAGTGGAGCAGTTGTAAGTGACGGCCCAGCTGAAGGCAACGAGGTAATCCCTGCATCTGGAGCCAGGGCAGGCTCAGGCCCCTGACTCGGCCCAGCTAGTGGTTGTTGCAGGGGAACCTGTGCAGACTGGGGCTCTTCAGGATCAGGCCCCAGACTAGGTTCAGATGCCGCCTGAGGCAAAGGATCCAGTGCGGACTGAGACTCCTCTGGTTCCGGGCCAGAACCCAAGTCCCAGGCCATCACACCCTGCTGGGTCAGGCCAGTGACCCGTCCAGTCCAACACCCTGTCCTCACAGTAGCCAACCAGATTATTATTTATTGAATGTATATACCGCCCTATACCAAGGGGTCTCAGGGTGGTTCGCAGAATAAACAAATAAATATAGCAAAAGCACACTCTCCTCTTCTGTGGTTTCCAGAACCTTAGCCATCATGCTTAGTAGACCTTGATATTCCTCTCTTCTATGAACCTGACAAATCCTCTTTTAAAGCCATCTAGATTGGCAGCCATCGCTGCCTCCTGGCTGAGCGGGATCTATAGTTTAACAATGTGCTGTGTGAAGAGAAGGCATCCTGCAGATTTTGCAAACTTCCATTCCCGTTGGTTCTGTTTGGCTCTGGTTTCAGCTGACTGACATGAGCCCCTCGCCTAGACCCCCAAGCTCAGCTGCTGAGATGATGGTGGAAAGTTCATGAGCAATTAATAGGTCCAAGAACATACAGCTTAGGAAGCAGCGGAATAGGGTCCCACCATTTGTGCAAAGGATGCTGCTTCCAGCCAAGTCAGATCATTCATCCGGGTAACTCAGAACGGCCTCTTCCAGCCTTCCCCAGCTTCGGGCCCTCTTGAGGTTTTGGATTACAAGTCCCATCATCCCTGACCTCAGGGACTGGTGAGAGTTGGAGCTCCACAACATCAGGTCAATAGCATTAGGCCGAAGAAGGCTGGTCTACTTACATAGCAAGTCTCCTTCCAAGTAGGGACGCGGGTGGCGCTGTGGTCTAAACCACCGAGCCTCTTGGGCTTGCCAATCGGAAGGTCGGCAGTTTGAATCCCCGCGACGGGGTGAACTCCCGTTGCTCTGTCCCAGCTCCTGCCAACCTAGCAGTTCAAAAGCACACCAGTGCAAGTAGATAAACAGATACTGCTGTGGTAGGAAGGAAAACAGTGTTTCTGTGCGCTCTGGTTTCCATCACAGTGTTCTGTTGCGCCAGAAGTTGTTTAGCCATGCTGGCCACATGACCCGAAAAAGCTGTCTGTGGACAAACGCCGGCTCCCTCGGCCTGAAAGTGAGATGAACACCGCAACCCCAGAGTCGCCCATCTTTCCAAGTCCTGCAGCCAGAGATCCTTTTCTAGCTCAGTGGCAGACCACATGCTCCATTTGCCAAAGATCCCAGATTCAACTTCTGGTGTCTCCATGCAGCCCTGAAACAATGCAGACAGGCAGTACTAAGCTTGCCAGACCAAGTGTCTGTCTTTGTACAAGGAAGTTTCTTTTGCTCCTAAGTGGATTTGCCAAGGACTGATCCTTCTGAATCCATGAATCCTGCCAACGCTGGTGCCAATGCCCCCTTGCAATTAGCAACTCGCCTGGGATGAGCACATATGACTTTTGCAGGTGCCCAGGTGGATGGCTTGCTATAAACGTTAGTTCTCTTTGATGATAAGAGAATCCTGGCTTTCGCGGTCCATCTTGGTGAGGCTGCGCAAGAAATCTGTTTGCCCATTGAATTGCGCCTCTGATGATCTCAAGTATCCCTTTGCTAGTGAAACACAGAGCCACTTGGCAGCCAAGGGAGCTGGGGTGGGGGAGGGACAATTTCCTGTCCCTGCTTAATTCTACTTCAAAGCTCTTTGGCCAGGAAAATTGATAATGCAGTCAAGTAGAGTTTCTTTAAATGTCCTCATTTAGCTCTCGAAACTGGGCTATTGAATCCATGCAGTTCTTTGATCAAGACCGGTTAATTAAGTTATTCCCTTGATATGGGTCTTATCACTTTCACTCTAGACCTCCATCACGCCGCCACAATTTGCGTGAAGGCTTTGATATGCATCCAGTAAGCTCCTCCAACCGGCCCAGAAATCGGGAGTTTCAAGATGAGACGCCCAGTTAAGCCTTGTCAGTTTCAGACTCACATCAGTCCTGGGCTATTGTCTGGAGGGTCTACGAAACTTACCAGGAGCATTGCACAGCAGATATCAAGGCCTTCTCCTGCCACAACCTCGCCAGGACAAACACCTTTGTATTGTTGGCCAAGTTGCATCTCTGCTTCTCTACTTCATTGCAGGGTGGAGACAGAAGAAAACCCTTAGCCTGGAGAAGACTATCAATAGCTGTGATGGCTCAATGTTCTTCCTCTGCTATGCCTCTGAAGACAAGTTGCTAGGATTCCCAAGTGTGGACAGCATTATTGCACCCAGGTCTTGCTGGCAGGCTTCCCACAATGGGCATCTGGTTGGCCACTGTGAGAACAGGATGATGGACTAGATGGGCCCTTGGTCTGATCCTGCAAGGCCTGGCCAATCTGGAGGCTTTGTGTTGTGTGCCAACCACATAGATGATGCCCCATGTCATCTCTTGATGTGCCAGAGCCTAAGCACATAGTCCTTGCTAACTCTTCTGGTTGGGTCTATCTCAGTGTTGGAACCCCATCTCCCAACATGGCTGCCTGAACCACAGACCCTATTTTCCAGGACAGTCCCAGATTTAAGAAGCCATCCCAGTTTCTGATCTGATCCCAGAATGTCCTGCTTTTCCTTTGTTGTTGTTTAGTCGTTTAGTTGAGTCCGATGCTTCGTGACCCCATGGACCAGAGCACGCCAGGCACTCCTGTCTTCCACTGCCTCTTGGTCACACTCATGTTGGTAGCTTCGAGAACACTGTCCAACCATCTCGTCCTCTGTCGTCCCCTTCTCCTTGTGCCCTCCATCTTTCCCAACATCAGGGTCTTTTCCAGGGAGTCTTCTCATGAGGTGGCCAAAGTATTGGAGCCTCAGCTTCAAGATCTGTCCTTCCAGTGAGCACTCAGGGCTGATTTCCTTGGTTTGATCTTCTTGCAGTCCATGGGACTCTCAAGAGTCTCCTCCAGCACCAGAATTCAAAAGCATCAATTCTTCGGCAATCAGCCTTCTTTATGGTCCAACTCTCACTTCCATACATCACTACTGGGAAAACCATAGCTTTAACTATACGGACCTTTGTCGGCAAGGTGATGTCTCTGCTTTTTAAGATGCTGTCTAGGTTTGTCATCACTTTTCTCCCAAGAAGCAGGCGTCTTTTAATTTCGTGACTGCTGTCACCATCTGCAGTGATCATGGAGCCCAAGAAAGTAAAATCTCTCACTGCCTCCATTTCTTCCTCTTCTATTTGCCAGGAGGTGATGGGACCAGTGGCCACCGGCAAGCCAGTCCAGTATCCCTGCCAAGAAAACTCCACGCTTTTCCTTAGGACATCTCTATTTTCATTGGAGAAATGTTGGAGGGTATGGAATTGGACATCCCCGGGGCTTTTTCCCCCAGTTAGAACTCACCAGAACTCAGTTCCGGCAGCTCTCAGGTGAGCACCACTGCCATCATAAGAGAACAAGGGAGGTGCTCATGGTGAGCGCCAGAACCTCTTTTTCTAGAAAAATAGCGCTGAATGTCCCTATTTTCACTGGAGAATGTTGGAGAGCTTTGCAATCAATTCCCACAGCTTTTTAAAGGCATGTGTGCGGCGGAGAGGTGGGGCATTAAATAGTCCCAAATAAATCATATTATTGCTGAGTCAAAATTTCCCCAATGTTGTTTTTCTGAGAAAATGCCAGGTTTTTCCTTGTCTCACCTCAAAGAACAGGCATAGGCAACCATGGCCCTCCAGATGTTTTGGGACTACAATTCCCATCATCCTTGACCGCTAGGCAACATGGGAGTTGTAGTCCCAAAACATCTGGAGGGCCGAGATTGCCTATGCCTGTCAAAGAATAAGGCCACTTTGCAGAATCTCTTCTGAATATTCTCGTCTGTTTTTATGGTATATCCAGCATTCCCACCCCACCATGGTTCCATCTAGTTGCAAAAGTGCGGTTGGGCGGTCAACAATTTCTGACCCTCCTTGCAGCTACGGCACAAAAAAACCTCCCAAACCCTTTCTTGCGGGGGGAGAAGCTCTGCTTCTGCAAATGGTGAGCCCCACTCCCCAGATATTATGGGCTGTCCCGTGAATCTGCTGGATGAAATAGTGGAAGAACATTGCCTCAGGAGAGTGAGGGAAATTCTCAGGGATGATTCACACCCTGGCCGGCACTTTCTTGATCTCCTGCCCTCTGGCAGAAGATATAGAAGCATGAATAGTCGCACCAACAGGGTAAAGAACAGCTTCTATCCATGGGCTGTTAGGCTGCTGAATGAAAAGATCACAACAGGGCAAATGACTTTCGGGTTTGGTGGGTGTGCGTCAGTAAACGAGGGGAATTAAGACTAAGAGAGCTAAGTGGGGGGTGCTCGTGTAATCTCACTGCATACAAGTTGTACAAGTGACAATCAAGTATTTCAGAAACTGTTGGGACAATCTTTCCCGGAGAAATGGGTTGAAATGATCCTCCCAATTTCTGTACGCACAAATTTGGTGGAGAATTCTCTGGGGCGGCGGGGGGGCATGACTGTTTGAAGTGGTCCAGCAGCACTTTAAAGGCATGGTGTCAAAAGGAGATGGGAGCCTTTCATAGGCCTTTGAGAATTAACTCTGCACAATTCCCAACCCACCTCACAAAAAAAAAAAAAAAAGGGAATAGATCTGCAAACTCCTGGTCTTGAGAATGATCCTGTGGCTAAGAATAGGCAGGGGAAACCTTAGCCAGCACTCTCATGAAAAATGGTATGTGGTCCTATTCAAAATATTTAACTGGATTATGAGGGCATCACCCCCAACAGCGTATCTGAACTGGCCACAGAATTACTTTTTAAAAAGAAAGACGAACAATCAAAGGTCCCCCACTTTAAAAAACAACAACATCCGCCTGTCCCCTTTTTTATTAATATTATTTACTTGCCCAAAGTCCTCTCCCTTGGCTGCCAGTATAAACACCAGGTGAAATTCAGATGAGGGAAAAGGCCATTTCTTCCCCCGAGCCACCAAAGCAAAGCCACGTTATATAAACCAGCACCGTTTAAATCATTCTCGATTTAATACAAACAAGTGCAAAAAGGAAGCCCATTGCGGGAGCAACCGGCTAGCTACACAGGCGCGCATGTTTGGATGTTGTCGTTCTTTTATATATATATATATAAGAAAAGAACAAATTTCCCTTATTTGTTTTTTCCACCCCTCCCTTCTGTCTTTAATACAACTTCCTGAGGTTTATTTTGAAAAGAAGGAAAAGTCAAGTGGTCCGTGATGCTTTGGGCAAAGCGGCTTGCTGAGAGCTGTGCTGCCACCTAGTGGTGAGAAGGAAATGTTTGCAGCGAGTTGGTCTCCCCACACACAGAATCATAGAATTGTGGAATTGAAAGGGACACCAGGGGTCATCTAGTCCAACAAGCAGGCCCCCTTCCCATTTTAACTGGTGGGGTGGGGGGAGCTGCTTCTATATGGGTGCTCTGCGCCTGGCATGCACAGCCAAGCCCAATTCAGCAGCGTCCCCCCCCCCCAGTTAAAGCCACCCTCCTCTCTGCTCAACACATGAAGGGGTCTGGCGTAAGGACAGCGCGTTAAAACAGCCATGGCTTCCCCCCCAAGGAATTCTGGGAACTGTGTGGTTTGCTGGGGGTGCCAAGAGTTGTCAGGAGGCATCTATTCCCCTCCCCAGGGCCGGATTTAGGTCTGATGTGTCCCTAAGCTACTGAAGGTAATGGGGCCCTTTCTATGTCCAACTGTCCTTTGTCAACAACAAATTGCCGCTGTTTTTTGTGCTGAATATATGCTATATGGTAAATTTATGCACCTAATAGGTATCTTATGAGACACAGGTGGCGTTGTGGTCTAAACCACAGAGCCTAGGGCTTGCTGATCGGAAGGTTGGCAGTTCGAATCCCCGTGACGGGGTGAGATCCCGTTGCTCAGTCCTTGCTCCTGCCAACCTAGCAGTTCGAAAGCACATCAAGTGCAAGTAGATAAATAGGTACCGCTCCAGCGGGAAGGTAAACGGCGTTTCCGTGCACTGCTCTGGTTTGCCAGAAGCGGGTTGACACAGCCACATGACCCAGAAAAACTGTCTGTGGACAAATGTCGGCTCCCTTGGCCTATAGAGTAAGATGAGTGCACAACCCCAGAGTCATCCGCGACGGGACCTAACAGTCAGGGGTACCTTTACCTTTACCTTTAATAGGTATCTCAAGCCATTTGCCCATGTTGCCATGCAACCAGTCCATGCAGAATGTAGGCACCCTATATATAGAAAGGAGCAAACCAGTGATACTTTAGGGAGCAGGCTAGCAGGCGGGGCCCATGACTTACATCATAGGAGCCTACACAACATGAAACACTGTTGCTGGATGTAGGTTTTATTTTATTTGTTTTTATCTTATATTTTGGAAATGTGCATCCAGTTTTTCCCCTTTAATTTTTTGGGGGCCCAAGAGAGTGGGGCCCTAAGCTATAGCTTGTTTAGCTCATACGTAAATCCGGTACTGCCCCTCCCAGAGCTACAATTCCCAGAGTGTCTCCCTCTTCCCAGGGAAGTCTTGGAATTGTAGTTCTGGGAATTGTAGTTCCCAGCATCCTGAACAAACTACAATGCCCAGAATTCTTTGGGGGATGCTTAAAAATTTAAGGGTCTATGACAGTGGTTTAAATGTATGGTGACCGTTGTTGAACCACTCTGGGAAATGTAGCGGGGGGGGGGCTGCTAAGAACTCTCAGCACCCCTCAAGAATCCCACAGCTCCCATAATCCTTCGGGAGAAGCCACGACTGTTTAAAGAGGTAAGATAGTGCTTTAAATGTGTGGTGTGAACCTGGCTCTGAGTGGGTTTGCAATCCTCTTGATTGTAGCCCTGTGAGGGGAATAGGGGCCTCCTAAGAGCCTTCGGCACCCTTAACAAACTACACTTCCCAGAATTCTTTGGGGGAGCCATAAGGTTTCTGGCAGCTCTACATCCATGCCCAATTACAGTGGTACCTTGGTTCTCAAACTCCTTGGTACTCACAACAACTTGGAACCCAAACACTGCAAACCCAGAAGTGCGTGCTCCAGTTTGCAAACTTAGTTTGGAAGCCAAACGTGCTCCATTTTGAGTGTTACGCTTCCGTTTTGAGTGCCACACTGAGGTCTGTCTGTTTTTGCTATTTATTTGGGTTTTTGTTTTTGCGGCTTTTGTTTTGTGACTGTGTGGAACCCAGTTCAGCTACTGATTGATTGATTGATTGATTAATTGTGTGCCTGCAGTACATTGTTTATTGCTTTCATTTTATGAATCAATAGTCTCGTTAGATAGTAAAATTCATGTTAAATTGCTGGTTTAGGAGTTGTTTTTAAAAGTCTGGAACAGATTAATCCGTTCTGCATTACTTTCTTTGGGAAAGTGCGCCTTGGTTTTGGAATGCTTTGGTTTTGGAACGGACTTCCGGAACGGATTAAGATTGAGAACCAAGGCACCACTGTACTCTCTTGGTAGCAGAGGAGGAAGAAACTGGTCCTAAACAGAGTTCCTGAATTGCTCTAGGCTGGACTAGGATTCTCCAGACAGACTAGTGTACAGAGAAACACCAGCCAATGATCACATTTGCTCTCCAAATGATGCCAATGAGTCCATCAAGTTGGCTTTCAAGGCCTGTTCAGTTTGAGGATCTGGACCAGGGACACTCCATCCCTGACTGTCCACTTTCCAGGTTTTGAATAAACCCCTTGTTCGATTCTTCAGCTTCCTCTTTTCTTTTTTCTTTTCTTTTTTTGGCCAAATGGCCTTTACTCTCCTAAAGCAGAAAACGGAAACGGAATGGCTACTCCATCACCGACAGCAAATGGACTCTCCGTCTCTCCAAAGATACTTCACTCTTCCACCTAGTTCTTTATCTTCAACATATGGAATAAGCCGAATTTCGTTTTCTTCTTTTCACTTTCCTGGGTGTTACGGGGCACATCTGCAGAGAAAAACAATACAGTGGTACCTCGGGCTACAGACGCTTCAGGTTACAGACTCCCCTAACCCAGAAATAGTACACCGGGTTAAGAATTTTGCTTCAGGATGAGAACAGAAATCGTGCAGCAGCGGTGCAGCGGCAGCGGGAGGCCCATTAGCTAAAGTGGTGCTTCAGGTTAAGAACAGTTTCAAGTTAAGAACGGACCTCCAGAACAAATTAAGTACTTAACCTGAGGTACCACTGTACACACCTTTGCATAACTGAACAAGAGTGCAGATGTGGTTGCGATCAAGGGGTGCGATAGATTATGGAGTGTAAATGCAGGAAAGGACTCAAGACTGGATTCCCAAGATCACCTGACTCCTCAGACCAGGAAGGTTGTTATCTATGGGAGGGACAGGCTGCATGGTGCCTGCTACAACTCCCATCATCCCTGGCTGGGGGCTGATGGGAGTTGGAGTCCAGCAACACCACATGGAGAACACCATCTGGGCTTCTATTGGTCTTGTTTCCTCCTAGGGCCTGGACTGACTCCAGCTGCAAAAGCTGAGGCTGCCAAACAGATTACAGTCATACCTCGGGTTACAGACGCTTCAGGTTGCATGTTTTTGGGTTACGGAAACGCCGAAACCCGGAAGTATCGGAACGGGTTACTTCCGGGTTTTGGTGATCGTGCATGCGCAGAAGCATCGAATCGCAACCTGCGCATCCGCAGACACGGCACTGCGGGTTGCGAACGTGCCTCCTGCACAGATCACGTTCACAACCCGAGCGTCCACTGTATTGCTTCAGGGAAGTTGTTGCAGGAAGTTTTTGCATCTTTCTTTTGGATCTCAAAATTTATGTGGCGATCGTGTAAGCAGGCTGTGTATCTTTTGATGCTTTGTTTATCGGTCATGACTACTTTTGCTCTGTGTGTAGCTATGTGATTATATATATATATATATATATATGTTGTAAGCTGCGCCTTGAGCATGGTTTGAACTTTGGAAAGGCAGCATGCAGATAAAATGATTGATTGATATTGCTTTAAATGTGTGTTGTGAATGTGGTCCAGATCTGACCCAGCACACCTGGTCTTATCCAAGGACAAGGCTTTCCCCCAAAAAATATTGCAGATCAGGCTTACCAAGCTTTTGGATCATGGCCGCTATCACTTCATCTTCTTCAATTTCCCTGAGGAAGGAAAGACAGACAGTTGAAAAGGGGGGGGGGGGAGAGCAAATGCACTCCAGATGTTTCAGCAGCTTAAACGCTATGGAGAACAGAGCACTGAACTATGCAACTTAGATAGATGAGGACTCTTGGCTTCATAAAGGTCAGGTATGACCCTTGTCTCAGCTCAGCCAAGCCAGACCCTACGTTTCAAAGGAGCAGGGCACATTCTACTATTTCAGCTCCTTCCCTCTCCCCTGTTTCTATCAAGAAAGCCATCTCCTCAAAAAACTAATCAAGGAGGCAGGAGGCAAAGAAAAGTCAGGAGGTTGTTTACCGCCTCTCTGCATGATTCCCTACAGCAGACATGCCTCTTTCCAATCAACTGTTGCTGGGATTGGCTAATTCTGCCATGTCTCTGTGGCGCAAATCATCAGATCATTCTTCTATTGGAGGCACAGGATGATTTGTTTCCCAGAGGAGGCTGCCCGTTGTCGTCCTGCAGGAGTTCCTGTTCTGCTCATTCGTCCAAAGAGGCGAGCAGAGACTCAAGCAGAGACCCAGCAGGGACCCTCGCCTCCTCCCTGACACTCATTTGCAAGTCTTTTTCAATTGAAGCAAGCCCTTCCGTTTAACTCAGCAAAGTTTTGATTTGGGTCACAGAAAGTTTTGTGGGGGGGGGGTTGGGGGGGCAGGGGAGAGAAATACCAGGCTGGCAACGCAGCCTCTTCCCCACCTGCCTAGTCAGCAAATTCTTTCGGAGCTTGGGGCGAAAAGACCTGGACCGACAAGGAAACAGCAGCCAGAAACTAAGACGGTTCCTAATTATTCCAAAAGGCTTGCCAAGGAGCCGGACCCTATGAACCTCGATTGGCAGAAGAAGCAAGTAAAGACCCACTGTGGGAGCTTGTTGGCCGTTCTCAGAAAATGCTGAGGCCAAGAGGGCTTCCTCAACGCAGGGCCCTCTATTAAGAAGTCCTGCCTCCTTTTCCTGAAGGGGCTTCCTCTTGAGAAACAGGAAAAGGCAGGGAGGCAAAAATGGAAAGAGGCAGGCAGCCCAACTTTGCAGCCTGTTCCACTCCTACACAGGGAAGGGAGGAACCGACAGAGCCCTGAAGCGCCAAGACTGGAGAGGATGGGAGGGGTCCGAGTTCAGCAGCAGAGCATCACCTTCGCATGTCAAAGGCCCCGAGTTCAGTTCCTGCCTTCTTACACGTGGGGAGGCATCTCCCTTACAGCTGCGAGACTCCTTGCACTGAGTCTTGGGGCCATATCTAACTCAGTTCTGTCTTCACTGACTGGCAGTGCCCCTCCAGGGGTCTTCTTCTACAACTAATCCAGAATGCGGCAGCTAGACTGGTGACTGGGGGCAGCTGCCGAGACCACATAACACCAATCTTGAAAGACCTACACTGGCTCCCAGTATGTTTCCGAGCACAATTCAAAGTGTTGGTGCTGACCTTTAAAGCCCTAAACGGCCTTGGCCCAGTAGACCTGAAGGACCCTCCACCCCCAGTATACCTGAAAGACCCTCCACCCCCATCGTTCTGCCCAGACGCTGAGGTCCAGCACCAAGGGCCTTCTGGTGGTTCCCTCACTGCGAGAAGCAAAGCTACAGGGAACCAGGCAGAGGGCCTTCTCGGTAGTGGCCCCCGCCCTGTGGAATGCCCTCCCACCAGATGTCAAAGCGATAAACAACTACCTGACATTCAGAAGACATCTTAAGGCAGCCCTGTTCAGGGAAGTTTTTAATGTGTGACATTTTAGTGTATTTTTGGTCTCTGTGGAAGCCGCCCAGAGTGGCTGGGGAAACCCAGCCAGATGGGCGGGGTACAAATAAATTATTATTATTATTATTATTATTATTATTATTATTATTATTATTATTCCACTGCCTCACCTGTCCTTAAGGTCAACAACTTTTCTGTGCCAATAAAAGTCGGTTTTTGCAGCTGGCACAGATTATGCAAACCAAGCCATGCATCTACTTGCTCTCTTTGCATATGGTTAGGTTGCAGAACACGCACGACCCTGCGCCGATCACTGTGATTCCCGTTCTCTAATTTTTTAAGGCCATTGCCCTGATCAGGATCCTGAATCTTCCCAGGAGCAGGAGGGCAGTATAGATTTGGAACAGTGGCTTGCAGAGGGACGTGGTTCAGAAGGCAGAAGCTGGGGCCCTACTGGAACAGCTACATGAGAAGACGGACTTGATGGCTGCTGCGATCAGAAATTTTGGACAGGTAGTGGGAAACTATATAGAGCCCACCCAGGAATCAAATCAGGAGTGTGCTCTGACAGATCAGATGAGGGAAGGGGATGTTGCTGAACCTCGGGCGCCAGAGATGGAGGGAGCTGTGGCTCAGCAGGAACATGAGCTCTTGGATCTGACAAATGAACTTGGAAAAAGCCAGATTTGGAAAGATAAAGTTTGGTTTGGTTTGGAAATGGGGGGTTGGATAGACCCCCCTATGCAGGGATGTTTGGACTTTTCAAGTCTGGCAATGGGCCGTGAGATGTTTGGGGTTGTGGGGGCTCTTAATTCTGGAGGGACTTTGAAACATGTTTTTAAATACCACATGGAGTTTAGTGTGGAATATGGAAAAGGGACTGATTTGTTGAGAAGGGTCAAAAACACTGTCAAGTCGGAGTTCCCACGAGTGAAAGGAGCAGGAGACAAAGTAACGTACAGGTATAAATATGAAGAAGAGCCGCGGAAGGGACATGGAAGAGACTTAAGGGCCTCGGACATAAGATTACCAGGTTAATGCGCTAGATTGATGGGATAGAAAGGACTGACAAAACCCGGGACCAGGAGGAAGAGACGCTGGATGAAGATTGGAAGAAAAAAAGAATTTATTAGGATTGCTTTATAAAATTGATGAATGTTAGAAAAATGTTGGAACGAAATTATCTGGCTTTAGCAAAAATGTTAAAAGAATTATGTAAGAATATGTTATGGTTATGAGAAATTGGTATAAATAAGATCTAAGTTTTAAGTTTTAGGGTCTTTTATAGTAAGATAAGGTTAAAATAGATTAAGGTAATGTAATGACAGAATATTATGAAAAATGGAAAGGATTTGCTGTGACAATTAACAACTAGGATACAAAAAAAGGGAGGAGTGAGGAGGTCAAAGAAAGAAGGTAATGACAGTCAAGGATCTGAGAATATTGGACTTGTTTTTTTAAATGTTTGTGGCTTATTTTTGTTTTTTGATTGTGTTATGCTACGTGCTTTGTTCTTATTTTTTTTTATTTTGATTTTTATCAATTTGTATTGTTTGATTGTGGTTTGTTTTTCTTCTGTTTTTTCTTTTTCTTTTTTGTTTTTTCTGTAACTTTAAAATTCTTAATAAATATCATTTAAAAAAAAAACAGAAGGCAGAAGCTGGGAAATACTGGATGGGGAACAGCTAGGAGAAGAGACACTGGAAGAGAGAGGGTTAACAGATTCACTGTCTCTGGAAAGCATTCATCCACTCTCCCCAAGGTCAAGAAGGGCTGAGACAGTGGCAGAACAGAAAGCAGAGGGCACAAACAAGATGTAGGAGTGACGTAGATTAAGGGGGTGTAATCCTTAACTGGGAGCACCGCCATTCTAGGAGATGGGTCCTTTGTTCTCTCGCTATGATCATTAAAGGTTCTAACTGGTTAGAAGACTCCTTTTGTTCTGCTTATCTGCTGCTGGGTGGGCAGCGGGCAGGGAGAAAGCCGATTCCCTGAAGTCTGACAGTTGAACAACAACGGGTCCAGGACATAACCCTACAGTACCTCACTTGTCCTTTTTCTCCAGGATGGTGAGGGATAGGCAACAGAGTCAAGGCAATGCACAGCCACAGCCTTCTCCTCCACCCCCTGCCTGAAAGGCCTTTGCGCACCTGAGTCGGTCTTCATCCAGGTCCTCCACGATTTTATTCCTGTCGTTGACCGTGGCCACATACAACGCCAGCAGCTCCTCCTCGCGGGCCTTCTCCCTGGGCGTCTTCGAGAACTCTGAGCAACAGGGGGAAGGGAAATGGGACATGCCATTACCATTAATTGGCTCACGAAACATCCACACAGCTGTGAGTGGGGTAGTGGCAGTGGTTGGGGGGAGGTGGCTGGCAGGGCTTGCCAAGAGGGAAGGCATGCAAAAGTCCGTCCCCGTGTCCTGGATTCGAGTGGCGACAGTGATGGCAGGAGAACGGAAAAGAAAACTGAAAGGACAAATGTGTCTTCCATTGGAGGAGTGGCGAAAGAACAGAATGAGATGAAGTCGGGAAGGAATGGAGGAAGACATGGGAGTACAGAGGAAGCCGCAGATGGTCTTGCCCCTTATTCACCCAGTAGATCTCTACCATGAGTATCCATTTGTTAAGAGTTCCAGTCATATTTTAAATGCATTTGCTGCTGCCGTGTTTTGAACTTTAATTGTTTTTTACCTTATGTGTAAATCGCCTTGAGGTGCTGCTTTAGAAGGAGGTTAATAAATTAGTTGTAATAAATAATAATTTTATAATAAATTTATCACCTGTCCTTGACCCCAAGGTCCCAAGACATTACAACATGGGTAGGCAAACTAAGGCCTTGGGGGCCGGATCCGGCCCAATCGCCTTCTAAATCCGGCCCGCGGACAGTCCAGGAATCAGCGTGTTTTTACATGAGTACAATGTGCCCTTTTATTTACAATGCATCTCTGGGTTATTTGTGGGGGATAGGAATTCATTCATTTCCCCCAAAAAAATACAGTCCAGCCCCGCACAAGGTCTGAGGGACAGTGGAGCTGGTGTTCCTGGCAAAATGTGCAGGCAACTTGTAGCTTCCATGTGGGTTTGGTTTCCCTGCTCTCCATGTATGTATGTATTGCCTGAGCTCTGTGAGTACAGCTTTCATGTTTGAGGACCAGGACATTCGCAGGGAAACCAAAATGCTTGCTTACAAAGCTATTGTACTACCAACCTTACTATATGCTTGTGAAACAGGGACCACTTATAAACGCCATCTCCAACTCCTCAAAAGATTCCATCAATGGTGTGTCCGAAAAATCTTACATATCACTTGGGAAGACAGGTGAACTAATGCCACCAGTGTTGAAGCAATGATTCTTCAACATCAACTTCGTTGGACTGGTCATGTTGTGCGGATGCTTGATGATCGTCTTCCAAAGCAACTACTCTATTCTGAACTTAAAAATGGAAAGCGTAATGCTGGTGGTCAACAAAAGAGGTTTAAAGACTGTCTCAAGGCAAATCTAAAAAAATGTAGAATGAATATTGACAGTTGGGAAAAACTGGCCTCCGAGCGCTCCAATTGGAGAACAGCCTTTACCAAAGGTGTTGTGGACTTTGAAGACACTCGAAGTCAGAACGCAAGGGAGAAATGTGCTAAGAGGAAGGCACATTTGGCAAACCCTCACCGTGATCAACTCCCGCACGGAAACCTATGTCTCCACTGTGGAAGGACGTGTGGATCCAGAATTGGCCTCCACAGTCACTTACGGACTCATTGTTAAGATTGTGTTCATGGAAGACAATCTTACTTGGCCACGAGTGATCGCCAAAGAAGAAGAAGATGTATGTATGTATGTATTTTTCACCTGCACAAAGTGAAAGCAACACAAGACATGAGTCACCTGTACTGGATCAGAGCAAAGGGAAAGGGGAGGGGAAAACACTTTCTTAAAAAAGAGTCTCTAGAGAAAGGCGGAGGACCCACCAGATTTGCTCATGAGGCTCCTTAGCTCGCTCTCGATGTCCCACTGCTTTTCCTCCAGCTTCTGTTGGTTCATCCTGTCGGTTTCCAAAGAAAGGAGGGGGAGGAAGGTTAGCGAGAAATGATATCAGCATCAAAACAACCTGGCCACGATCAGGAAATTTTGCCCATGGTATGACTATTTTCCACCTTCCCATTTTGACCCTCTGGCACCCTATCTGCATAACCTGGCAATTCAAAAATATAGACACACTTTTACAATCGCAAAATTGAATGTACTGCCCTCGGCTGTACTTGAGGGACGATTCCAACAGCTCTTTAAACTTCTTTTTGTGCTTTCCATTGTATGGTTTTGAATGTGCAATTGTTCTAAGCCACTCTGATCCTTCTTGTTTTCATTTTTTATTTTTTATTAGTGAAGAGCGGTATGTGAATACGGTTATAAACACATCAATAATCTGCCAGATTTGAAAAATCCAGCAGAGGGAAGGATATCAGCTGACAGGCTGAATACCATCTTTGCAGCCACTTTCCCATCACACACAAATACCCCGCCCCTGCTGAGAAATGGGCAAACTTTTCCAGACCTTAGCTGTGATCCTGCTTTGCAGGGGGCTGGACTAGATGAGCCTGTTAGAATTCCTGCTCCATGATTGCAGTCATGGGATTGTTGTCTATCACATGACGGTGTATATTTTGACTCCACAGAGTGGGAAGTGATGGAGACAGGATGTTTGTGTTACTGTGTTCCGTGAAGTGGGACTATTGTCCTTTGTTCATTTTCTCTTTGCTGTCTGATGCTAGAGAGAGAGGGAGCCATGTTACAGTGCTCAGTGTGTGTTTATATGTAAATAAAGTAGATTAGCCAAAATGCTGAGTTGCTGAGGTCTGTCACACAAGTTGCACAAACTCTGCCGGTCCCTAAGTGTGTCGGTGTCTGTTGGCATCGGCCGCTGTGATGTTTGGGCAGAAGAAAGCTTATGAAGCTCCTGAACGATCGACCAGAAGGGAGGGAACATGCCAGTCGGGCATGTGTCTCTGCCAGGGTCCTACTCGAGGACCTCCACGATTCTGCAATTCTCCGGTTTCACTTACTTGTGCATCAGCTCAGACTCCCGCCGCAGCAGCAGCTGCTTCTCATGGATCAGCTTGAACCATTCTACCATCAAGGCATCCTCGCTGTCATCTGCAGACGCAAGACCAAAGAAACCTCTGAGCTCTTCGCTTCGGAGGCTGCCAGAGGTTTGATAAACTCTGGCGTCCGGGAATATAGAAATCTTAGAGCCAATTGGGGCTTGAATGGGGGACATCTCAGACCCCGCCAAACAAGCGTCCCGAAGGAAAAGCTTCAACATTTCATATACAGTGGTGCCTTGGTTCTCAAACTTAATCCGTTCTGCAAGTCCGTTCCAAAACCAAAGCGTTCCCAAACCAAGGCACGCTTTCCCATGGAGAGCAATGCAAAACGGATTAATCCATTCCAGACTTTTAAAAACAATCCCCAAAACAGCAATTTAACATGAATTTTGCTATCTAACGAGACCATTGATCCATACAATGAAAGCAATAAACTTTTGTACAGCAGTCACACAATCAATCAATCAGTAGCTGAACTGGGTTCCACACAGTCACACACACACACACAAAAAGCCACAAAACCCAAAACCCAAATACAGTGGTGCCTCGCAAGACGAAATTAATTCGTTCTGCGAGTTTTTTCGTCTTGCGAATTTTTCGTCTTGCGAAGCACGGTTTCCCAAAGTCTTCAAAATCACCAAAGTCTTCAAAAACCTCAAAAAGGGCTACCACACCGCGTGCTATGAGTTGCTTCTCGAAGTCACCCTGGGTATTAACGGTTTTAAGAAAAAGGAAACAAACTTGCAAGACGTTTTCGTTTTTTTCGTTTTTCGTCTTGCGAAGCAAGCCCATAGGGAAATTCGTCTTGCGAAGCAACTCAAAAAACGAAAAACTCTTTCGTCTTGCGAGTTTTTTGTCTTGCGAGGCATTCGTCTTGCGAGGTACCACTGTAAATAGCAAAAACAGACAGACACTCAAAACGGAAGTGTGGCACTCAAAACTGAGCATGTTTGGCTTCCGGAAAAAGTTCGCAAACTGGAATACTTACTTCCGGGTTTGCAGTGTTTGGGTTCCAAGCTTAGCTGTCAACGTTTCCCTTTTTTAAAAGGGAAATTCCCTTATTCCGAATAGGATTCCTCGCAAGAAAAGGGAAAAGTTGACAGCTATGGTTCCAAGTTGTTTGAGTACCAAGGCATTTGAGAACCAAGGTACCACTGTATCCCATACTAAGAATAACTAATCCCGCAGTGGGGGACTGCAGTCGCCTCTCCGCCCCAAAGACACCTGGGCCCGCCTCACCTCCCTCGCAGTTCCTCAGCTGCTTCTCCATCTCTACCCCTTTGAGCTCCAGCTTGTCCAAATCCTTTTCGATCTGCCGGACTTCCTTCTGGATTTCCTCCTCAGGGATATAGTCTGGGTGGCGCTGAAATGAAAAAAAAACCAGCCGAACTTTATCCTGCACGTCATACAACAATATAA
Source organism: Podarcis pityusensis (assembly GCF_964106645.2). NCBI lineage: Eukaryota > Metazoa > Chordata > Lepidosauria > Squamata > Lacertidae > Podarcis > Podarcis pityusensis. The sequence goes on along the minus strand of NC_138039.1, from coordinate 5,210,124 downwards.
TCCTGACCGTTAAGGAGGGACCTCGGAGCAGAATCATCCGGTTCTCTTCCTCCACGTTGTCTTCACAGAATTGCAGAACTGTAAGGGACCCCCAAGGGAAATCTAGACCAACCCCACTGCAAGAATCATAGCTCAAGAGTCCCTGGCAGTTGGCCGCCTGTCCTGTGCTCGAAAACCTCCAGTAAAGGAGAGTCTGCCACCTTCTGTTCCGCACAACGTCCCTGTGAGGCACGTCGGGCTGAGAAACGGTACCGACGAAAGAAGAATGGCTGACAAAATTAATGGACTACGCAGAATTGGATAAAATGACAGGAAGGATTTGAAACCTGCGGGACCAGAGATTTGCAAAAGATTGGAAGAAATATACGAACTGTTTGAAGAGCAACTACAATCAACGAATTACGCTAGTAGGACTACAAGAAGTTTTGTAAGGAGAAATATATGAAATATTGCAAAGAGAGACATTAGTTATGATATTTAAATGTAATAGTGAAAGTAAGAAATGTAAATTAAGTGAAAAGATTGGAAAATTTTCAGATGTGATTGATGGAAGTCAAAAAATTTTTATAAGATATAAAAGTATGTTTAATAATTGTTGAAAATGATACGTTAAAAAACTAATTACCGTATTTTTCGCCCTATAGGGCGCACTGGCCCATAGGGCGCACCTAGTTTGGGGGGGGGGGGGAAATAAAGAAAAAAATTTATTTTCCCCCCAGGCGCGGAGCTGGGGAAGCCTGAGCTTTTCCCGACCCCAGCCCCCAGAACAGGCTGCTATCCGCAAGCCTGGGGAGACCGGTGGGAACTCCCGCCGGTCTCCCCAGGCTTGCGGATATCTGCCCGAAGCCCGGGGCGCGCTCCGCTGCGCTCCCCGGGTTTCGGGCTGCAGGCTGCTGTCCGCAAGCCTTGGGAGCCCGGCGCGACTTCCCGCCGGGCGGGTCCCACGGCTTGCGGAAAGCTTCCTGAAGCCTGGAGAGCAAGAGGGGTCGGTGCGCACCGACCCCTCTTGCTCTCCAGGCTTCAGTAAAAGCCTGCGTTCGCCCCATAGGACGCACACACATTTCCCCTTCATTTTTGGAGGGGAAAAAGTGCGTCCTATAGGGCAAAAAATACGGTATGTATATATATAGAGAGGGGGGGGGACCAGAATATTGGCCCACACCAATGGCCTTGAGCAAATCTGAGCCTCTTCACCCCTAACATCAGAGATGGGATGCCTGCAGAAGACCTGCTGGTAGACTCCATCACCCATGACCGCTGGCCATGCCGGCAGGTGCAGATGGGATTCGGAGTCCCACTGCTCCTGGATGAGGGCTAGAGGCTTCCCCATCCCTGCACAAAACTGCCTTTCTTCACTCCTGGCTGTACCTTTGAGGGAGACACCGCTTGACCGGTCGGAGACTTCTGGAGGACTCTAGGAGGAGACGGCCTCACTGGGAAGAGAGGAAAAAGGAAAGCCTCTTAGATGAACGGGCAGCACCACCCAGTTCATGTCTACTCAGAAGCAAGCCCCACCACGTTTGATAGGTCTTGCTCCCAGGTAAGGAAATGCAGAACTGCAAGGCTGTACAATGGTACCTTGGTTCTCAAACTTAATCCGTTCCGCAAGTCCGTTCCAAAACCAAAGCGTTCCAAAACCAAGGTGCGCTTGGTAATGCAAAACGGATGAATCCGTTCCAGACTTTTAAAAACAACCCCTAAAACAGCAATTTACTATGAATTTTATTATGAATTTTAAAAAATTCTTCCCTGCACTGATGATAGTCATTGTTTGGATGGTGGACTTTTATCCATTTCCGCAGTCACACAATCAATCCATCAGTAGCTGAATTGGGTTCCACACGGTCACAAAAATAAATGAACCAAAAAAGCCTCAAAAACGCAAAATAAATAGCAAAAACAAAAGCACCAAACTTAATCTGTTCCGGAAGTCCATTTGTTTCCGAGTACGTTTCCGAGCACAATTCAAAGTGTTGGTGCTGACCTTTAAAGCCCTAAACGGCCTTGGTCCAGTATATCTGAAGGAGCGTCTCCACCCCCATCGTTCTGCCCGGACACTGAGATCCAGCGCTGAGGGCCTTCTGGCGGTTCCCTCACTGCGAGAAGCCAAGTTACAGGGAACCAGGCAGAGGGCCTTCTCGGTGGTGGCGCCTTCCCTGTGGAACACCCTCCCACCAGATGTCAAAGAGAACAACAACTACCAGGCTTTTAGAAGACATCTGAAGGCAGCCTTGTTTCGGGAAGCTTTTAATGTTTGATGTATTATAGTATTTTAATATTCTTTTGGAAGCCGCCCAGAGTGGCCGGGGAAGCCCAGCCAGATGGGCGGGGTATAAATAATAAATTATTATTATTATTATTATTATTATTATTATTATTATTATTTGACTTCTGAAATGTTTGAAAACCAAGGTGCAGCTTCTGGTTGGTGCAGGTGCCCTGGAAACAATAGCTGACAGCCGCATCAGACGTTCGGCTTCCGAAAAATGTTCGAAAACCGTAACTTCCGGGTTTTCGGCGTTTGAGAACCAAGGCGTTTGAGAACCAAGGCACCTCTGTATCTCAGCATGCAGAGGGTCCAATCTTTGGAGTTTCTTGGTAAGGCTGGGAAAGACTCCACTGGCCCCAAGTGTCAGTTTGCATTTCTTAGTACAGAAAGTATTGATCTGATGTGTAGAGGTCTTTCCTATTCTACTTAATTCAAAAGGCTTCTGGAAGCTGCTCTGTGTGAAAGAAGCAAGCAGAAGGTTCCTGATGTTTGGGTTATTCCTTCAGAGAAGCTGAGTACAGCTGGCTTAAACTGGTTATCTCTTTCTGTCAAGGTCATGCTGACTATAAAAGTCAGGCCAGAACGAGCCTCGGTTTCACTTTCGATCTCTCGCTTTTTTCCTTCTGGTGTGGTGTTCTGTATATAGTGTTAAGGTTTAGACTTATTATAAGTTATTGTAAGTTTATGTTATGTCTGGATTTCTTATGGACAATGCCAATTCTGAATGTATTGGATTTGTGACTATTATGCTCATTTGCCTTTAGTAGCAGTAAAGCTCTTCTGGATGAAGTATTAATATTAATATTAACAACAATAATAATTTTATTATTTGTACCCCACCCATCTGGCTAGGTTTCCCCAGCCACTCTGGGCAGCTCCCAACAGAAAACTAAAAACAGAATAAAACTTCAAACATTAAAAACTTCTTTAAATTGCCTCTGATCTATTTTTGGGGAATCCTGCAACGTGTTAAAGTGGTTTCTCTGCTAACTATACATTGAAATCTATTCTGGATCAATATTGAGTAGAATTCCATGACACCAAGGGCCATATAAAGGAGTCCTGGAGACAACATTTGGCCCGCAGGTCAGAAGTTCTCCACGGCGAGGCTAAACCGTGGCTTAGCATGACACACAAGCCAGTCCAGTGAGGAAGCAGAAACCTACCGGGCGCAACGGCCTTCCTGGAGGGGCTCAGCCCCTCGGCCTTTTTGGTTGTGGCAATATCCTCCCATTGCTGCTTGGGGGACCTCCAGCCACTGGAAATATCCGCGGGAGGCACCAGCAGTTTTTTCTTTGGCGGCTGATCAACTGGTGAAGCTGCAATGAAAAAATGTATACAGTTGTACCTCCGCTTACGTATCCCTCCAGTAAACTTCGGGATACGTGAGCGGCAAACCCGGAAGTACCGTATTTTTTGCTCCATAAGATGCACCTGACCATAACATGCACCTAGTTTTTAGAGGAAGAAAACAAGAAAAAAATATTCTGAACAAAACAGTGGATGTATGATTTTTGTGGTTCATGTTGTGGCCACAGACATGTGATTTGACAGTGAGTTTGGGGTAGCCCAATGCAAAAATCCTGAGAATCCATGTGGATCCGTGCTTTGTAACCATGTTTTTGCACCATTGCGGCCCCAGGCAACAGTGGGTGCATGATTTTTTTTTGGTGCAGATTGTAGCCATGGACATGCTATGTGATCTGATGGTGAATTTGGGGTGACCCAATGCAAAAATCCTGAGGATCCATGGGCTTTTACCTCCCCCGTCCCAGGCAGCCTCCTTTATCGCTAGAGTTCCTTATCTCCCTCCCGATCGCTTGCCGATCAGCTGCTCAGTGGCCTTGTTTCAACAACCCTTCCCTCTTTCTAAAAAAAAAAAAAAGCACAATCTGCTTTTTACCCCTGGGCAATTCGGCTCCAGGGAACACGCATTCGCTCCGTAAGACACGCAGACATTTCCCCTTACTTTTTAGGAGGAAAAATGTGTGTCTTATGGAACAAAAAAATACGGTATATTTTCGGGGTTTTGCCGTACACTCATGCGCAGAAGCGGTAGACTTGCAGGAAACGGGCTCCTCCGAAGACATCTTGAAAAACCGTTTGCTCAATGAGTTTTTCAAGCTTGCTTCCCGTGTGGAAATCCCACCGCCTAAAAAAACTTGCCCATTTGCCCGTCCAACCTAAGGGTTACATATTTTGAGGAACTCAAATGCCACCCTTCAAAAGCTTTCTCAGGGTGACTTCCAAAAGTTAAGAACACAACAGAATTAAAACAAATAGACAAGCATAACACGGGTTGTTGTTTTTTCTTTAAAAATAACTATCCCAAAACCGGGGGGGGGGGGGGGCATGAAGGAAGAAAAACAGCCACAACACAGCTTAATCCTGCCAAGAGGGACCTCTGAGACCCAGACCACACAAATTCTCCACTATGCACAAACTGATAGTACTCAAGGCTACTGCAGCAAACCAGTTCTTCCATCTTTTATGAAGCTGAATGTCTAATATATGGAGCTGATCAATTTAAGCATCCTTAGATGCTGCTGGTTGGCTGGTCCAATATTTCTAAGTGTAGCGTTCTGTCTAGCAGTTGACTGGTGAGCTATGAAATTGCTTCAGATGAAAGAAAATGCTTATTCATGCAGTGTATTGTTAAACTGTGGAACTCCCTGCCACTAACTGGGGTGGCTTTGAAAGAGGATTAGGCAAATGCATGGAGGAGATTGTTATCCGTGGCTACTGGCTAGGAGAATACCAGCTGCTGGACACCACAGGAGGAGAAAGGGCTCTTGTGTTCGAATCTTTCTTGAGGGTTTTCTGTAGACACTGGGTTGGCCACTGTGAGAACAAGATGGCAGACCAGATGGGCCATTGGCCTGATCCAGTAAGTTCTCCTTATGTTCTTAAATCTGCATTAGCACAAAGTGCCCAGGGACACATTTTTTGGGGGGGGATCTGGGCTTTCTACAGGGACAACCCCCCCATTTTTAGGTTTTTCGACAGCCTCAATGAGGACTGGATACTTGCTAAGGCGGTTCAAATCACAGTTTCTATGCCGAATTCTATACAAACTGCCCTGCTGCTGCACTTATTGCCTTTACAATGCTATCATACCAGTTTCCTGATTCGACGGGGAGGTTGTTGAATGAGCTGGTTTTTTGTCTTTCTGCCCCGGACTCGGAGTTATGTCAACAGCTGCCTTGTGAACATCTGCAGGCTTGTGAGCGGTTCTGGGGTCACCGTGGCCAGGGACTCTGCAAAAGGAGGGAAGCAAGCATTGAGAGAAGGAGCCCAGAGTGCTCTAAACCCAACAACCCTAAAAGGGCTTTTAACAGAGCTGTTTATATCCTGCTCTAATACAAACCAACTTTCCATGTGCTGCCATCTGCCTCATTGCAGGGCAGATTCGAGGGTAAGCCATACGTGGAACCAGTCTGCCCCTGCGGCTTGATGGAGGTAGAAATTGTCTCTCATGTCTTGTTACGCTGCCATTTCTAAGGAGATATACGCTTGGTATTTATCACTCCTGTTATACAAAAATCTCCAAATGGTTCCGAATTTCAATGTCTAAAACTCCTGGACAAGGATCTAGAGATCACGTTAAGGGTGGCCAAATTCTGTGCGACTGCCATAAAACTTAGGGAACAAGCTGATTAAGGTTTTAAATGACAATTTTAGGTTATATTTTAGTGATGAAGATTTAATATATATTTTTAACTGCCGCTATATCTGTATTGTCTCTGTTACACCCAATTGCAATTCAATGCATTCCTGTTGTGTTTCATGATTTTTCTGATATTGTAAGTGAGCCAGAACTGGTCTGTGACCGTAATAATAAAATTCATTCATTCAACCAACTTTCCATGCCAATAAAAGCAGAATTTTACCCAGGCAATTTACGCAGACTAAGTCGTGCATATATTTCCTCAATTTTCACAATTTATTCCGCGGGACATTGAAGCTCCAAACCTGATTGCTGGAATATTCCATCCTGGTTGCTCGACCAATTGTTTTGCCATATATTGCCTATGGCACACTTTTGTTGTGTGTGTCCACAAACACAACCTTATGTTCTCCACCCAACCGAAATCCCCTCTTCTCCTGCCCTACTCACCTGTTTGCCACCGGCTTCAGCAGAGATCTCCAGTCCGCTGGCATTTCTGATTTCTCTTCCGCAACGCTTGCAGCTCCCACTGGAGAAAGAATTCATCCACGAATGAGACTATAAGAAGGCAGCTATAATATGGTTACCAGATTTTTTTCAATGAATCTGAGTAGCAACAGGGAGTCAGTAGTGGGGATGGTGAGGCCCTCGTATCTATGGGACCGCCTCTCCTGGTATGCCCCGCAGAGGACTTTGAGGTCCATGAATAACCATAGTTTAGAGGTCCCGGGCACAAGGAAGTCAGACTATCCTCCACCAGGGCCAGGGCCTTCTCAGTGATGGCTCCGACCTGGTGGAATGCTCTGTCCCATGAAACCAGGGCCCTTCAGGATTTAACCTCCTTCCGTCGGGCCTGTAAGACAGAGCTATTCCGCCTGGCCCTTAATTTGAATTCAGCCTGATCTTTTATTTCCCTTCTCTTCCTTCCCCCTCCCCTTTTATGAAGATTACCCGCTCTGAGACCCCACAGCTAATTCTCCCCTGACCTCCTCACTGGCCCAAGTAGGACCAATTCAGCCAGCTAGCCCTGGGGATTATCTAATTGATTTTTGATTTTTGAATTTTATTGTTATTCATGTTTTTATACTGTATTTTATGCTACTTTTATAATTAAGTGTTTTAAAGTGTTTTAAATTTGTTGTTAGCCGCCCTGAGCCCAGTTTTTAACCGGGAAGGGCGGGGTATAAATAAAAATTTATTATTTATTATAAAAGACCCTGGGCCCAAGCACACGTGCATATTGTATAAAGGTGCAAAGCCCTTCTTTCGCACCCTGTGAAACATAAATGCACAGGTTTTTTAAAAAACTGGGCAATGGCGTGCCACCCGCCCATGACTCCCGAGTCTTCCCCAATCTCCTTCCCCCTTCCCCCTTTGTTTTGACAGATCAGGGAAAGCTTGGGAGTCACGGACGAGCAGCCCTTGCCCAGGAGAGGCCAGCCTGGTAGTGCAGTTGGCTCTAGCTGGCTTCAGGAGCTGCTTGCTGCCGTGGCACAGGAAGAATGGCGGGCGCCAGAGCAGTGAGCAGCTCCTGAAGCCAGCCAGAGCCAACTGCGCTACCAGGCTGGCTCCAGGCTGCTGAGGCTGCCGCTGCCACATTTGCAAATCTGGGGACATTCTGGGGACGGAATTTGTCCGGGGACAGATTTGCAAATCTGGGGACATTCTGGGGACGGAATTTGTCCGGGGACAGATTTGCAAATCCGGGAACTATCCCCGGGGACGTCTGGTAACCCTAAGCTATAAACCTTTTACACAGAACCCTCCATGCGAATCAGCACAGGCAGAATAGAATAAAAAGATTCCTTCCAGTAGCACCTTAAGAGACCAACTAAGTTTGTTATTGGTATGAGCTTTCGTGTGCATGCACACTTCTTCAGATACACTTCTAAGTGCACACGAAAGCTCATCCCAATAACAAACTTAACAAACTTAGTTGGTCTCTAAGGTGCTACTGGAAGGAATCTTTTTATTTTGTTTCAACTACGGCAGACCAGCACAGCTACCGACCTGTAACTAGGCAAAGCAGAGTATGCAAGTTAAGGGCAGTGTTCACACAAACCTGTTCAGTTCCGTGCTATATTTGAGCTTCAACAAAACATAAATTGCCACCCAGAAAACTAACAGAATATAGTGCGTGTAATTAATTTTGTGAGTGTGTGGAACCCAGTTCAGCTACTGATTGATTGTGTGACTGCAGTACATTGTTTATTGCTTTCATTTTATGGATCAATGGTCTCGTTGGATAGTAAAATTCATGTTAAATTGCTGTTTTGGGGGTTGTTTTTAAAAGTCTGGAACGGATTAATCCATTTTGCATTACTTACTATGGGAAAGCGTGCCTTGGTTTTGGAACGGACTTCCAGAACGGATTAAGTCTGAGAACCAAAGTACCACTGTACTCTTAATCTCAGGGTTATGAGTTCAAGACCCATGTTGGGCAAAACAGTCCTGCATTGCAGGGGGCTGGACTAGATGACCCATGTGGTCCCTTCCAATTCTACAATTCAGTGATTCAATTATTCAACCTGTTCCGCACTGGTAAGAAGTCTCATTTAGTGTGGCAGCATCTACACTGTGGAACTCCCTGCCTGTTGACCTCAAGCAGGTGCCTTCACTGTATTCTTTTAAGCACCTGCTAAAAGCATTCTTATTTAAGCAAGCTTACCAGGATGCTTAGAAAGGCTGGTGAGAATTTCAATCTCTTTTAGTTTGTTGACGTTTTGTACGTTTTAAAGTATTGTTGTAAATGTTTCTCAGCTTCATTGCTTTATCTTTTTTCCTGAACTGCTTTGAGGTTGGTTAGTTGGTTTACAATCAAGCGATGTATGAATTTCATGAAATGAATAAATAAAGGAACAAAAAGGCGATGCAATGAGTAAATAAAGCAAGGGCCACTTTTTACCTTTGGAGACCTTAGCGTCCAGTTTATGCCCAGAATCAGCAGCAGGTCTGCTGGGGGGCTGATCTTTGAGCCTGCTCTGGGGGGCCACCCCAATGCCCGCTTTGCCACCCAGATCCTTGGGCGAACGTTCAAGGGCGGGTGAAAGAGCCCGGGGTCCTTTCCGTGGATCTTCCGTGGCAGCTGGCATGCTGACAGGCCTGGAAGGCTTCCAGTCCGAGATGCTTTTCGTCTCGATATGCTGTGTGCCAGAGGTGGCTGGAGATGGCTTGCTGCTATGGGCAAGAGGAGGAGATTAGCCCTTTGGCCAGTGGGATGGACAACGGACAACATCCAGCTGACCACCAACCCCTCCCAGGGCTAATAATAATAATAATAATAATAATAATTTATTATTTATACCCCGCCCATTTGGCTGGGTTTCCCCAGCACTCTGGGCGGCTTCCAACAAAAGATTAAAAATACATTAAAACACCAGTCATTAAAAACTTCCCTAAACAGGGCTGCTTTCAGATGTCTTCTAAACAGTTTTTATCCAAATGCGATTTTGGTTTTAAACACAGTGTAAGGTAGTCTCTGTGTGAGTATATTGTATTTAATTATGGGGTATCAGAGTTTTTAGGGGGTTTAACCAGGCTGGGATAGCTGGGATAGCAGGCTTGTTGGTTTTTGAATGTCTAATGTAGATTTTTTCAATTTCGTTGTTCTATATGGGACAACGACAATAAAGATGATCATATTGTATCGTAAACGTTAGATAGTTGTTTATATCCCTGACATCTGATAGGAGGGCATTCCACAGGGCGGGCGCCACTACCGAGAAGGCCCTCTGCCTGGTTCCTTGTAACCTCACTTCTCACAGTGAGGGAACCGCCAGAAGGACCTCAGAGCTGGACATCAGTGTCCTGGCTGAACGATGGGGGTGGAGACACTCCTTCAGGTATACTAGGCCAAAGCCATTTAGGGCTTTAAAGGTCAGCACCAACACTTTGAATTGTGCTCAGAAACGTACTAGGAGCCATTGTAGGTCTTTCAGGACCGGTGTTATGTGGTCTCGGTGGCCACTCCCAGTCACCAGTCTAGCTGCCCACTAAGTCCCATTGGGTAAGAACTTGTCTGGGAGGAAGCAAGCTCTGTTTTTCTTAGGCAAAGTGGTACTCAAGAGGTATCAGAAGGAAATGTTTGAAAATTGATGAACGGCTACTGTAGATAGATAGAAGAGGATTTACTCCACTCAACTATTTTGAGGACAGGTTATAACAATGTATAAAAGCCATAGCAGAAATTGGTGATGTGTAGGGAGGTGATGCGTAGGGAGAAGGGGATGGATGTATTTTGAAATGATAGTTGGAAAACTTGTTTTATTGGGAGCTGTGGAGGGAGGAAAATAGAGGGGGTGGGTGGGAAGTCAGCTTTTAAATTTGAATTGAATTTGTATTAATTTGGTGACCATTTGTTAAAGATTATGGAAAATCAATAAAAATAATTGGCAAAAGAGTAAACAACTTGCATTCTTAAAATTTCCAGTGTGTACATTGCAAAGCTGAAACTTCCCTCCCAAATTTCCAAACCTAGCCTGTGATTTATTTAGTTCTTTTTTAACATGAGGGAACGGATGCGGGTGGCGCTGTGGGTTAAACCACAGAGCCTAGGACTTGCCAATCAGAAGGTTGGTGCTTCAAATCCCCACGACGGGGTAAGCTCCCGTTGCTCGGTCCCTGCTCCTGCCAACCTAGCAGTTCGAAAGCACGTCAAAGTGCAAGTAGATAAATAGGTACCACTCTGGCAGGAAGGTAAATGGCGTTTCCGTGCGCTGCTCTGGTTCACCAGAAGCGGCTTAGTCATGCTGGCCACATGACCCGGAAGTTGTACACCGGCTCCCTCAGCCAATAAAGCAAGCTGAGCAACCCCAGAGTCTTCCGCGACTGGACCTAATGGTTAGGGGTCCCTTTACCTTACCTAACATGAGGGAAGTAGAGAAGACTGGAAATTTGTTCAAATTAAAATTTCTACTACCGCAGTAAAACATGCACGCATTTGCCTCGCTAGTGTACAGAATCCAAAATCACAGGTTGGCAGGAGCAGGGACCGAGCAACGGGAGCTCACCCCGTCATGGGGATTTGAACCACCGACCTTCTGATTGGCAAGTCCTAGGCTCAGTGTTTTAACCCACAGCGCGTTTTTCTAGTTGCATGTTAAAAACAGAAGGGGTTGGGGCTTGCAAGAGAATTGGCTGGTCGAGCCTCCCATTATCCAGTGTAGGCAACTAGAACCTCCATCCCAGGAGCAGTATACCTCCAAGCACAAAAGGACTGCAGAATTTACGGGTGGTTGTGACTTTTCTAGCACAGAGATGGGAACCTGCTGCCTGCTCAGGGGCGCCGAAGGAGGGACACTTACATGCTGGATGCCGTTGAGCTGGGCGAATCGCTGCCAAAGCCACTAGTCCTGTTGGAGGAAGGCTGGAGCCCCGGCAAAGCCTGCATCAGGACGTTCCGTGCTCTGTCCTTCTCACCAACATCCGGACCGGTCCCTGATGTGTGGGTGCCAGAAAAGGATGCTCTCCCGGAGACCCGAGGAGGGTTCAGAAGAGAACCTTGGTTTTTAACCGGCTCCGTTTTGCTCGGAGGAAGTCCCGAGCCCCCGGATCCGGCCTGGAAAAATTTCTCCCGAGCCTGCTGTGTTTTGGCGGACGATGGTGTCCAGCGCGGTGGGGACGGAGAAGTGCTGGAGACGGTTAGAGAATCCGGTTTGTTCCCGGTAAGGTCTGACCAATGCGAACTTGAGCTTGAGGACGCAGAGCTGCCTTTGTAATTCCCAGGTGGCTCAGAAGCTGCTGATTTAACGGCACCGCTCACTTTCACGGACGGCGTCTTGGATTCGAGTCCCTTCAAGTAGTTCTGTGCGGCGGAGGCAGGAGCGGGAGGTTTATCCTCGCTGGGGAAAGCCCTCGTGCCGGAGGACAAGGAATCCCGGAGGGGCGTCGGTTGCTCGTGCTGGTTACAGACAAAAGTGCCGGCGTGGCTCCCAGCTTTGTAGTTTCCCGACTGCAGGGTGCTAGAGCACTCTTTGCACCTGGGGAGAAAAATGGCAGCAATACAATAACAAATATCTCCTGGCAGAAATAGAATGATCTTGTAAAACAACAAATAAAGAAGAATGGGAACCTTTTACAAAGTACAGTGTTACCTCGGGTTGCAGACGCTTCAGGTTACATACGCTTCAGGTTACAGACTCCGCTAACCCAGAAATAGTGCTTCAGGTTAAGAACTTTTCTTCAGGATGAGAACAGAAATCACCTTGTGGTAGTGCGGCGGCAGCGGGAGGTCCCATTAGCTAAAGTGGTGCTTCAGGTTAAGAACAGTTTCAGGTTAAGAATGGACCTCCAGAACGAATTAAGTACTTAACCCGAGGTACCACTGTACTTAAAGAAACAACAAAATGAACTGGACTCCTTGGCAGGCTTGGAATAAACATACACAATTTTTTTACTGGTAACATATTGATAGATTCATTAAGGATCTTTACAATTTTATAATATGCAGAGAAGAATATGTGCTGAGAAACCAGAGGGAGGAGCTGAGGGAAGTCTGTGGGGGTGGGAGGGGTTTTTTTTCTTTTTGGGGGGAGGGGGAGGGGAAAATGGGGGGAAATGAGAATGATGTATTTTTGATAAACTGCTATGTTGAAAATCCTAATAAAAAACTTTTAAAAAAACAACAAATATGTTTTTTGATATCTGACGAAAACAAAGAAAGAAATACAATAATTTGGAACTGTATGTGAAAAAAATTGTAGAAATAATAATACAATGAGTCTAATCGGAAGCCAAATGTGTTTGTTTTGTTTTGCTTTGTTTTTCCTTTTTCCCCTTCCCCTCACTCCCCTTCCCCTTCTTCTTCCTCTTCTATTTTCTTTTTTGCGTCTCTTTTCTTGGTCTTTCTCTTTTTGATATGTTAAGAAAGAGATAAAGAGATAAAAGTGTAATATGAAAACCTCAGCAAGTTAAAAGTGATGTTGTGTAATTTTTCTATTATTATTTATATATTGTTAAAATTGGTTCATTGTAATGAATTGATGTAGCAACTACTGTGGGTTTTTCCTTTGTTATTGTTGAATTCTAAAGAAAGTATTATTCTCAAAAAGAAAGAAAGAAAGTAAAAGAAAAATGGGAGACAGAGGGTGAGCGCTTTACGCAGAAAGTAGCAGCCCTTGAGATTATGCATTTTGTGAAGTGGAAAATGATAACAAGATTCCACGTTCGTTTCTCAGAATGAACGAAGCAAGTCTCTAGTCCCTTCTGAGTCCCAATGGTCAACTATTTTAACCAATACAAGATTTCTTCTGTGTCCAGTGCCACAGCTTTCAAATCCCCACTTGGCCGCAAATGAAGATCTCAGGGTGACCCTGGAGGCCAGTCGCTGCCCCTCAGTCTAACCTCTCTCATCGGGTTGTTGTGGGGGTCAAAGGAGATGGGGGTCTATCTTGTACGCCCCCTTAAGAAGCTTGGATAAAAAAGCAGGATATAAATGCCAATGCCAATTCTAATGCTAACAGCAACAATCCAAACATATTCTGGGAGACAATGTATAATAAAATGAAAAAAGTGTTTAAAAGAACGTTTGTTTAAAAATCAGAAGCTTTCTTATTATAGGTGCAGAAATATGGAAGGAGCTGAAAGGACTGTTTACATCTGCAACGAGAGCTGCCAGAATGCTCATAACCCAGAGATGGAAAGATGAAAAGGTCCCAACCAGAGGGGAATAATAATAATAATAATAATAATAATAATAATTTATTTATACCCCGCCCATCTGGCTGGGCTTACCCAGCCACTCTGAGCAGCATTGAAAAATATTAAAATACAGTAATGCATCAAACATTAAAAGCTTCCCTAAACAGGGCTGCCTTCAGATGTCTTCGAATGGCAAGTTAAACTGATGGACTATGTTGAGATGGCGAAAATGACTGGAAATATCAGAATTCAGGAAGACCAAGGTTATAATAAAGACTGGAAGAAATTTTTTTTTGTATTTGGAAGACCACTGTAAACAGTTGAGCTCTTTAACAGGACTTAAATGACACTTGTGGGTTAACAGAGACTTAAGATATAAATGTTAAATGGAATAAATGGAAGGCATAAAATATGCACCAGGAAATGTTATATAGGGAAGCCATGGAATGGTGGAGGGAGGTCTAAGGGTGCAAGGGAATCTTGTATCTGCTTTTTCTTTTGTTAATTATATTCGATTGAGAAAATTTTTTTAAAAAATTTGAAAACTTAATAAAATTTTGTTTAAAAATACAACGCAAACACAGCAGCAGCCCGCGACCAGAAAGAAGAGGAACACCAAGAAGACTGGACGAAATTTAAAGACTATTTGAATAAATATTGTAATATTAAAGATATGTAACCAGTTGAAAGAATTAAATAGGCCTAGGACTAAACTAGGATTAAATAAATAAATAAGAAAATGTACGATAAGAAAAGTTTGGAAATATGATTATGACTGTGATATGGTTTTATGAAATAATGATACTGGAAACTACTATATATAATTACTAAGAAATTCAGATGGAAGAGATTAGAGGCAGTCAAGTAATATGTTTATGAAGATGGGTTTTAATTAATTAATTAAGTTTTAGTTTACGTGGTGATTTGATGTATTTTATGTTTCATATTCTCTTTTCTTTTTTTTCCTTTTTTTTCTTTTATTATTGTTTACTCTCTCTTTTGTTATATTTTTGTATGAAAAATATTAAATATTATTGTGAAACAAACAAACAAACACAGCAGCAGCAACAATCCAAACAGAGAAAAGGTGGAAACAAGGTGCGAATGCCACACCTGAACAGTACCTGAAGCAGTTCCTGTGATAAAGCTTCCCTTCCACCAGGAGGCGCTGTACCAGGTGGACGTGGTTTCCGCAGGTGGCGCAGTTGCTGCTCCGCATGTTGCTTCTCTCTGCTAAGACACGTCTCTGGGGGAGAAAAAGGCAAGAGAGAAGTGAACCTGAGACCCGACTCAAAGGGTCCATTTAATCCCGCCTCCCGTTTTGTGCCGCAGCCAATCAGGTGCCTCCAGGAAGCGGACAAGCCACTGCTTTCCAGAGATACATTGCCCCTTGATGTGGAAGTTCCATTCTTGGCTAGGTAAAGGGACCCCTGACCATTAGGTCCAGTCGTGGCCGACTCTGGGGTTGCAGCACTTATCTCGCTTTATTGGCCGAGGGAGCTTCCGGGTCATGTGGCCAGGATGACTAAGCCGCTTCTGGCAAACCAGAGCAGCACACGGAAACGCTGTTTACCTTCCCGCCGGAGCGGTACCTATTTATCTACTTGCACTGGCGTGCTTTTGAACTGCTAGGTTGGCAGGAGCAGGGACCGAGAAACGAGAGCTCACCCCGTCGCGGGGATTCGAACTGCCGACCTTCTGATCGGCAAGTCCTATGCTCCGTGGTTTAACCCACAGCGCCACCCACATCACATCCAATTGTTGTCGACAGGCTCCCTGCCCCTCTGTTTAGCTTCTAGGGCAAAAGATGGCGGGTCCATACCGCTGCCACCGGTGAGTTCTCCTTCGCCAGATTGCGAGAGGCTGAAACGGTCTTGGGTTCGGATGGCGGCAGGACTCGCGGGGGCTTGCTGGGGGCCGCCGGTTCAGAAGCAACCTTCTTCCCCATCGGCTCCTCGCTGGGTGCGGTAGAAGAGCGTTTTATGCCAGACATTCCTCCAACTGTTGGGAAAGGAAGACAAAAAAAGTCTCAGGAAGGAAGCAGGAAGCAGGACTGACCTAAGGTGGTTAGTCTGACCCTTATATTTCCCTCCCCTTATGGTTCTGATGAGGCTGCAATTTAAATTGCATTTTATCCTGTATTTTAAATCCCCCCCTATTATGTTTTTACTGTAATTTTACTGTTGTTAGCCACCCTGAGCATGGCTCTTGCCAGGGAGGGCAGGGTATAATTATTATTATTATTATTATTATTATTATTATTATTATTATAGATCAATGCCCTAAACTGAGAAAATGTCAGCCGAAAACTAATTGGATCTAATAAGCGGAGGACTGCAGTCTTTCAGTGTAACACAACCTCCTTTGTCATCCTGGTAGACCTCCAAATGTTTTGGAGACCAACTCCCATCAACCCCAGTTTGGGGAAGACTGTCTTAATGGATCTCACTGGGCTGTCAGGGGAATAAGTAGCTCAGACGCAATGGATATGACATTCCCCCCACCATACTTTTAAAGCACAATGGGTACCACTTTAAACCATCATGGCTTCCCCCAAAGAACCCTGGGAGTTGTAGTTTGTTGAGGGTGCCAAGCGTTGTAAGGAGACCCCCGTTTCCCCTCACGGAGCTACAGTTCCCAGAGTTCACTGGGAAGAGGGGTCAATGGTTAAACCACTCTGGAAAATGTAGTTCTGTGAGGGGAAACGGGTTTCCTAATACCCAACCATGACTAACACAGCGATTGAAAGCTGTTGCTTCCATCTAGTTGCTAGAACCATTTTTTATTTTTATTTTTTGAAGCGTTCATGCCAGCTGCGGATCTATTTTCAGACAAAAGCTCTGCAGGAGAAAAGGAAGGGGTTAGGGAAAAATGACTTACTTGGCGACCGTCCATGGAAATAGTTATAATATTGGGAGACGTAGGTGAGGATGCTCAGTCTGTCGGGCACTTTGAGAGCGACCATGTCCTCAGCGTCCAACAAGGCGGGGATGCCCAGTTCCATTTCGGCCACTTTGAAAGCCTATCATTCGCAAACAGAGGAGATAAGGAGACCTGATTGTTGCTTTGTTTTGAAATCCCAAACCAATGAGAGGCAAGGCCAAGCCACGGTTTACAAAGCTGAACTATGGTTTGCTACAATAATAATAATAATAATAATATAATAATAATTTATTATTTATACCCCGCCCATCTGGCTGGGCTTCCCCGGCCACTCTGGGCGGCTTCCAAAAGAATATTAAAATACTATAATACATCAAACATTAAAAGCTTCCCGAAACAGGGCTGCCTTCAGATGTCTTCTAAAAGCCTGGTAGTTGTTGTTCTCTTTGACATCTGGTGGGAGGGTGTTCCACAGGGAAGGCGCCACTACCGAGAAGGCCCTCTGCCTGGTTCCCTGTAACTTGGCTTCTCGCAGTGAGGGAACCGCCAGAAGGCCCTCAGTGCTGGACCTCAGTGTCCGGGTAGAACGATGGGGGAGGAGACGCTCCTTCAGATATACTGGACCAAGGCCGTTTAGGGCTTTAAAGGTCAGCACCAACACTTTGAATTGTGCTCGGAAACGTACTGGGAGCCAATGTAGGTCTTTCAAGACCGGTGTTATGTGGTCTCTGCGGCCGCTCCCAGTCACCAGTCTAGCTGCCGCGTTCTGGATTAGTTGTAGTTTCCGGGTCACCTTCAAAGGTAGCCCCACGTAGAGCGCATTGCAGTAATCCAAGCGGGAGATAACCAGAGCATGCACCACTCTGGCGAGGCAGTCCGCAGGCAGATAGGGTCTCAGCCTGCGTACCAGATGGAGCTGGTAAACAGCTGCCCTGGACACAGATTTGACCTGTGCCTCCATGGACAGCTGTGAGTCCAAAATGACTCCCAGGCTGCGCACCTGGTCCTTCAGGGGCACAGTTACCCCATTCAGGACCAGGGAATCCTCCACACCTGCCCGCCTCCTGTCCCCCAAAAACAGTACTTCTGTCTTGTCAGGATTCAACCTCAATCTGTTAGCCGCCATCCAACCTCCAACCGCCTCCAGGCACTCACACAGGGCCTTCACTGCCTTCACTGGTTCTGATTTGAAAGAGAGGTAGAGCTGGGTATCATCTGCATACTGATGAACACCCAGCCCAAATCCCCTGATGATCTCTCCCAGCGGCTTCATGCAGATGTTGAAAAGCATGGGGGAGAGGACAGAACCCTGAGGCACCCCACAAGTGAGGGCCCAGGGGTCTGAACACTCATCCCCCAGTACCACTTTCTGAACACGGCCCAGGAGGAAGGAGCGGAACCACTGTATAACAGTGCCCCCAGCTCCCAGCTCCTCAAGACGGTCCAGAAGGATGTTATGGTCGATGGTATCAAACGCCGCTGAGAGATCCAGCAGAACTAGGAAACAGCTCTCACCTTTGTCCCTAGCCCGCCGGAGATCATCAACCAGTGCGACCAAGGCAGTTTCAGTCCCATGATGAGGCCTGAATCCCGACTGGAAGGGATCCAAATGGTCCGCTTCTTCCAGGCGTGCCTGGAGTTGTTCAGCAACCACTCGCTCAATCACCTTGCCCAAGAATGGAAGATTTGAGACTGGGCGATAGTTGGCTATCGTGGCCGCATCTAAAGATGGTTTTTTAAGAAGCGGTTTAATAACCGCCTCTTTCAGCGGGTCTGGGAAGGCTCCCTCACGGAGGGAAGCATTCACCACCCCACGAAGCCCATCGCCCAGTCCTTCCCGGCTAGCTTTTATAAGCCAGGATGGGCAAGGATCAAGGAGGCAAGTGGTTGGTTTCACTCGTCCAAGCAGCCTGTCCACATCCTCGGGGGTAACAGATTGGAATTGATCCCACACAACTTGACTAGACAGGACTCTAGCACTCTCCCGCCCCGGCCCTGCTCCCACGGTGGAGTCTACCTCTTCTCGAATCTGAGTGACTTTATCTGCAAAAAACTTTGCAAAGTCATTGCAGGAGATCATGTGGCCGCTACTGGGCCCTGATGGAGCAGGTGGTTCTGCTAAATTGCGAACCACCTGAAAGAGTCTCCTGCTGCTGTTTTCCGCAGATGCAATAGAGGCAGTGAAGAAAGTCTTCTTCGCCGTCGCTATCGCCACTTGGTAGGCTCGACATTGAGCTCTAACCCGTGTCCGGTCAGATTCAGAATGGGTTATCCGCCACCGGCGCTCTAGCCATCTCAGCGATTGTTTCATTGCCCTCAGATCCGTGGAAAACCACGGGGCTGTCCGGACTCCATGCAATCGGAGAGGGCGCTTTGGAGCCAAACAGTCAATAGCCCTGGTTAACTCCACATTCCAGCGGGCCACCAGGGAATCAGCTGAAAGGCCATCAACATGGGATAAAACATCCCCTACCACTCTCTGGAAACCATTTGGATCCATTAAGTGGCGGGGGCGGACCATCTGAATCGGTCCCGCCTCACTGCAGAGGGGAAGGGTCACGGAGAAGTCCAGTTGCACCAGGAAGTGATCTGACCATGGCACTTCTTTGGTTTCGCTTTTACTTAATGTCAGATCACCAACATCCATAGAGGTGAACACCAGGTCTAAGGCATGCCCGTGGCTATGAGTTGGGCCAGACTTATTCAGGGACAGCCCCATGGAGGCCATGCTTTCCACGAAGTCCCGAGCGGCCCCTTGTAAGGTCGTGTCGGCATGGATGTTAAAGTCCCCTAGGACAACCAAACTAGGTGTCTCCAGGAGGACATCCGCCACGACCTGAAGCAGCTCGGGCAGGGAATCCTTGGTGCAGCGGGGAGGTCGGTACACCAATAGGAATCCTGTACTGCCCCTATTGCCCAACTTCCAGAACATGCACTCAGAGAACTGGGTCTTTCCAATAGGACGCCTGGTGCAAACTAATGACTTCCTAAAAATCACTGCAACCCCCCCTCCCCGCCCACAAGGCCTGGGTTGCTGTGCGTAAGAGAAACCTGGTGGACAAGCAGCGGCAAGGACGGGCCCATCTGCTTCATCCAACCAGGTCTCTGTCACACATGCCAGGTCAAATCCTCCATCCACAATCAGGTCGTGGATGGCAGAGGTTTTATTCATCATTGACCTGGCATTGCACAGCAACACTTTCAGGTCATGTGGGTTTCCCTTGTTGATTCCAGTATCCTTCCGGTCAGGACCAGACCTGGAGGCAGGGATAATCCTCAAACAATGACTAAGCCTGCTTCCTCGGTAATGACATGGTCTGGTCTTAGCGTAACTCCTCCTCCTACCCGTGATCACTGAGATCGGTTGTCCGAGTGCATCCCCCCCTGTGGAACCTGCCCCAGCCATTTTGTTTGCTGGGACCCACTCCCAGGCAGCCCTGACCCCTCCCCTTAAAATCAAATTAAAGCCTATACAAAAAACAAACTAACAGAACAATAAAACTATAAAAACAAAAAACAAAGTTACAAACACAACATAATTAAATTAAACAAATTCCCACACCCAACTAAACACCCACCCCACCCCACACACCCGAGGCCTCCCTGGAGCCCCATAAGCTGCGGAGGCGAGTATGGGGCCCGCCCCCATGCCCAAGGTGGAAAATGGGCTTCAAGGGGGAGCGGTCCTCCCCAAGACTCATAGGCAGAGATAACAACAAGATAACAACAAGATAACAACAACAACAACAACAATTTATTATTTATACCCCACCCACCTGGCTGCATCCCCAGCCAGTCTGGGTGACTCCCAATCAAGTGTTAAAAACAGTACAGCGTTAAATATTAAAAACTTCCCTGAACAGGGCTGCCTTCAGATGTCTTTTAAAGATGAGATAGCTCCTTATTTCCTTCACATCTGAAGGGAGGGTGTTCCACAAGGCGGGCGCCACTACTGAGAAGGCCCTCTGCCTAACTTCTCACAGTGATGGAACCGCCAGAAGGCCCTCGGCGCTGGACCTCAGTGTCCAGGCTGAACGATGGGGGTGGAGACGATCTAATGCAGAGCTCCAAAACTTCGGTCTCCAGCTGTTTTTGGACTACAGTTCCCATCATCCCTGACCACTGATCCTGCTGATGGGAGTTGTAGTCCAAAAACAGCTGGAGATCCAAGTTCAGAAACCCTGGTCGAAAGCAAGACTCGATTCAGGAGGGCCAGAAACACTCCAGCAACTTAGAGGGGCTGTCCAGGGTCTCTGGCAAGGGGTCTCTGCCTGAGACCTCATTCGATGGAGATACCAGAGCATACCAGATACCATACCAGAGCATGGATTGCTTTATTTCTGTTGTGCCATATGGGTCACTTTAGGAAAGAAATTTTGTATCTGTAGATTGCCACACCTGTTACTCAAACCAATATTGTGCTTGTCCATCTAATCCTGCTTTGTCACAGTCGCAGCTGACTGCAACCACTACTATGCTATAAGATCCACTATCCTGTAATATTACATATGGTATGTACAGTTGTTTGTGGTTTTTTACATTAATTTTGCTGTAAAAATGTGTGAGATTAAGATATTGTATTTATTTGCATTACCTAATTTGAGCATGCACAGTAGTCTAGAGAAAATAAATGAGGAAGCAAGGAGGAATGCTTTTAGGAAACCCTGGAGATCATAAACAGGAGAGGCAGGATTTACCATCTCCTTGTGAACTCTCTTCCCGGCCCTTAGATTAACAAAACTAACAATAGCTACATCAAAGCTAACTATCATCTTTATGACCCAGGATGCCTGATGAAGCAACGGCAACTGGTCTGTGTATTTGGAATGCTTATACGTGCCTGTCGGGTGTAGAGAAGGCAAATGGCAGAGGTGGAGAGGCTTGTGGGATTCAATCAGAAACTATTGTCAATGAATCAAACCCAGTCAACGCAATTGGATTTGTAACTGGCTGACTGACCGAACCCAAAGGGTGCTCATCAATGGTTCCTCTTCATCCTGGAGAAGAGTGACTAGTGGGGTGCCACAGGGTTCTGTCTTGGGCCCGGTCTTATTCAACATCTTTATCAACGACTTGGATGATGGACTCAAGGGCATCCTGATCAAATTTGCAGATGACACCAAACTGGGAGGGGTGGCTAACACCCCAGAGGACAGGATCACACTTCAAAACGACCTTGACAGATTAGAGAACTGGGCCAAAACAAACAAGATGAACTTTAACAGGGAGAAATGTAAAGTATTGCACTTGAGCAAAAAAAATGAGAGGCACAAATACAAGATGGGGGACACCTGGCTTGAGAGCAGTACATGTGAAAAGGATCTAGGAGTCTTGGTTGACCACAAACTTGACATGAGCCAACAGTGTGACGCGGCAGCTAAAAAAGCCAATGCAATTCTGGGCTGCATCAATAGGAGTATAGCATCTAGATCAAGGGAAGTAATAGTGCCACTGTATTCTGCTCTGGTCAGACCTCACCTGGAGTACTGTGTCCAGTTCTGGGCACCACAGTTCAAGAAGGACACTGACAAACTGGAACGTGTCCAGAGGAGGGCAACCAAAATGGTCAAAGGTCTGGAAACGATGCCTTATGAGGAACGGCTAAGGGAGCTGGGCATGTTTAGCCTGGAGAAGAGGAGGTTAAGGGGTGATATGATAGCCATGTTCAAATATATAAAAGGATGTCACATAGAGGAGGGAGAAAGGTTGTTTTCTGCTGCTCCAGAGAAGCGGACACGGAGCAATGGATCCAAACTACAAGAAAGAAGATTCCGCCTAAACATTAGGAAGAACTTCCTGACAGTAAGAGCTGTTCAACAGTGGAATTTGCTGCCAAGGAGTGTGGTGGAGTCTCCTTCTTTGGAGGTCTTTAAGCAGAGGCTTGACAACCATATGTCAGGAGTGCTCTGATGGTGTTTCCTGCTTGGCAGGGGGTTGGACTCGATGGCCCTTGTGGTCTATTCCAACTCTATGATTCTATGATTCTATGATTCAATGCTTTCATTGCTGACACAAATGGCTTGCTCCATATTTCATAATTCCTCATAGCAATCCCACCTGACCCCCACACTCTGGATATTTGCACCCCTACATCTGTGTATCTGCGTGGAATCCCCCCTTTGGCGAGGGTGCCTGGCCCTAAAATTCTTTTAAAATCAAAGAAATAAATTCGCTTTAAGAGCTGATTCTGGAACTCACTGGGAAGGTTTTTCTCTCCCTTCCTCCTCTCTTTTTTCCCCTTGTGTGCCCTACCATTTACCGTACTTTTCTGTCTATAAGACGCCTCCATGTATAAGACGCCCCTTATTTTGGGGGACTGGATTTTCGGAAAATGGGGGGAGATGGCAAAAAGTTGTTGAGCTTTTTGGGGGGACGATTGCCCAGAGTCGTTGAGCTTCCCTTGGGAGTGGGTTTACCAAGGGTTGTTGAACTTTTTTTAAGGGGGGAATGCAGAAAATCGGTCACCTGCGCGTGTCGCAAAATCCACCTCCCGTCTGTCCCCTCGCCACGTCAGCCAATCAACACCACCCGTTGATGCAGCGACCAATCACACGCACAATAGCTGCCAGCAGCCAATCAAACGTCCACCCTATGCACTATCCATGTATAAGACGACCCTCACTTTTTAGCATGATTTTAAAGTAAAAATAAACCTAATCTTTTACACGGAAAAGGACGGTAAGTTTGCCAGCCTGAGGAGCAGGGTCTGCCTGCCTACTGTTGTTAGTAAAGGCAACTCTGGGATGAAAGAGCAAGGTTTTAAAAAGGCTTTAAATAAATGACAACAGCAAAAGCAACAACATCACTAAGTCAAAGACCATTGTTTCCATCTGCCCACTGCTGCCAACGCTGGTGGGAGGTGGTCCTCCTGGGTCTCAACTGGCGACTTTCCATGAGGCTCCACCATCTTGAATCCATTACAGTTTTACACAGCTGAGCAGAGAGATCTTAAAATCAGCTTCCTGGTTGCGTTTCCCCCCCCTCCCGATTCATATTAAAGCTTGGCCTGTTCTAGACTCCCCCTCCCCTCGTTTTCCCAGAGAACAATATCTGTCTTTTTCTTTTTCTTTCTTTCTTTTTTTATACTTTTATTTTGCTTTAAACAAATACATATAAATATAAACAACCAAAATTACAAAAGAAAAACCCTTAATAATAATAATGGAAAGCTAAAAAAATCTACAGTGGTACCTCGGGTTACATACGCTTCAGGTTACATACGCTTCAGGTTACCGCTAACCCAAAAATAGTACCTTTGCTTCAGGATGGGAACAGAAATCGTGCTCCGATGGCAGCGGGAGGCCCCATTAGCTAAACTGGTGCTTCAGGTTAAGAACAGTTTCAGGTTAAGAACGGACCTCCAGAATGAATTAAGTACATAACCAGAGGTAGGTAAAGGTAAAGGAACCCCTGACCATTAGGTCCAGTCATGACCGACTCTGGGGTTGCGGCGCTCATCTCGCTTTATTGGCTGAGGGAGCCGGCGTACAGCTTCCGGGTCATGTGGCCAGCATGACTAAGCCGCTTCTGGAGAACCAGAGCAGTGCACGGAAACGCCATTTACCTTCCCACCGGAGCGGTACCTATTTATCTACTTGCACTTTGACGTGCTTTCGAACTGCTAGGTTGGCAGGAGCTGGGACCGAGCAACGGGAGCTCACCCCATCGCCGGGATTCAAACCGCTGACCTTCTGATCAGCAAGTCCTAGGTTCTGTGGTTTAACCCACAGTGCCACCCGCGTCCCATAACCAGATGTATCACTGTACAAAAAATATCAAAGTACGTGGCATAAAACATAAGCTATTATGGGAAAGGAAAAAGGAAAAGGAAAGAAGGAGGAGGAGGAGGAAGGGAAAAAATGAAAGGAAAAAAGGGGGGGGAGGAAAATGAGCCAAAACACAAGCGTCTGTTGCACGCTTCCATCAAGGTCACAACAGATCCTTATTCTTATCAATTCTCTCTATCTGCATTCCAAAGAATCCCTCATCCTGGTATCAGGGAACATTTCCCTATGCGGTATCATGCTAAACATAACGAGGTCTTTATTGATGAACCCTTACCCCCTAGGTAATTATTTAAACATTCCCATTCTTCTTTCACCCTCTTTTTAGGTTTATTTCTTATTGCATTCTTTTTCTTTTTAAGGCTTTAATGGCAAGCCACAGATACAGCAGCTTGCTTTCACCCAACTGCATTAAAGAACAAAATGTAAATATACAGGGCTTACGGCAATGAGGTGACCACCATGTTTTGGGGGGCAGAAAATAAGAACTTTGGGTGAGAAGAGAGACCTCCCACAGCCCCGGCAACCACGTCTTGCTGTGGTTCAGCAGGGTCAGGTACGGCCGGATGAGAGGCGTCCCTTAATGGCTATACTGCAACTAGGCTAGCCCAGCCCAGGTTGATGTTCTCCAGATGTTGGCTTGGGCTGATGGGGGCTGAAGTTCAACAACAGCTGGAGGGTGTCAGGATGAAGGAAACCGCAGCAGGCAATGAAGAGATCTGGTGGTCCAGGTTGCATGTAACAAAAAAAAATCCCCTGTGTTGCAAACACAGACCAACTTAAGCAGTAAGAGGCAACGTGTGGCTAATCATGTTCTAACAACATATATACCGTATTTTTTGCTCTATAAGACTCACTTTTTCCCTCCTAAAAAGTAAGGGGAAATGTATGTGCGTCTTATGGAGCGAATGCAGGCTGTGCCGCTATCCCAGATGCCAGAACAGCAAGAGGGATTGCTGCTTTTGCTGCGCAGCGATCCCTCTTGCTGTTCTGGCTTCTGAGATTCAGAATATTTTTTTTCTTGTTTTCCTCCTCCAAAAACTAGGTGCGTCTTGTGGTCTGGTGCGTCTTATAGAGCGAAAAATACGGTATGTATAACCTGTATTATTTCAAAGTTCTTGAATAGAGAACATATGGTGGAGATACAGCTAATAAAATAAATCAATATTGTATGAACAAAATTGGAGACGGTAGTCAATCGAGGCAAACAAGCCTGAAGAAGTGTGCATGCACACGAAAGCTCATACCAATAACAAACTCAGTTGGTCTCTAAGTTGCTACTGGAAGGAATTTTTTTATTTTGTTTCCACTACAGAACCAACACGGCTACCTACCTTTAAATACTTTCATAATTATCTGTCTATGTATTATAACCAAATCAGCAATTTTTGATATAACTGTAAAAACTACTCTGAAAATTTATTATTTCAAAAATGAAACCTTCATCTGGTTGTGAATATTAAGATAATACCAGCAAGAATGAGTCTTTATGTAAAAAAAAAAAAAAGATTTAAATCAAGTCTTACCTTACTGTTTAGGGAAGTTTTTAATATTTAATGCTGTATTGTTTTTAACACTTGATTGGAAGCCGCCCAGAGTGGCTGGGGAAACTCAGCCAGATGGGCGGGGTATAAATAATAAATTATTATATTATTATATTATTACTGACTAGTGATTTAAATCAAGCCTTACTGACTAGTGATTTAAATCGTGATTTAAATCGATTTGAGTTAAATCAAATCCACCCTGCTGTGGAGTATGATAATGTATTTTCCTTGCCAGAGGAAGCTATGGGTTTGTTTGGATAGATGCCTTTCTGCCTATTCCCGCCACTGGCCCACCCCAGCCCAAGCATGAGGCCCCCCAAAAGTCTCCCACAAGGGAATGAAGCACCCCCACACTTGGCTGAACTAAAGCCTGGTTTCGGGGCTCAGGAATCAGAGGCAAAACAAGCCCAGAGGCAAAGGGATGTCAGAGTGGCCTCTTTGCGGCATCATCCCAGCGCTCAGCGGAGGGTCAAGTCACTAGTCCTCATGGAAATATTCTCTGGCAGGGGCAGGCTGAGGATGAGGCTTCTGAGGCTCGTGCTGAACTGATTCTGGGCTGAGGCCAAGGAAGCTCTCCTTGTAGAAGCCGCAAAATCTGCAGCCCATCTTCTTCGCAAGGCACATTCCATTCTGAATGCATTCATTTATTCATTCATTCATCCAGCCAGCCCACATTCAGATTTCTGGAGCCAGCACAGAGCCGGATGGGTGGTCCGAATGCTGTGCCTCTGTTGGGAAACATCTGTGCAAGACAACAGCTCCCTTCCCCCACCACCACGCATGCAGAGATCCAGAAATGCAATTTTCGGTAAACACAAGCGAATGAGCAGGGCACGGTCCAGTTTCCAAATGGGAAGGCAGAGTCTAGGGAGAGGTTGCAAAAAAATAAAATATAGAAGCCAGCGAGGTGCAAGGATAGCAGGGTCAGATTGGAGACTGGGGTGATCTTGCAGACAGTAGCCAGGTTTCTGCAACACGCAGTGAGGATTCACAAATGTTGTATGACAGTATTTTAATCGTTAGAAGCAGATTTTGCTGAGTGATTCTATTGCACCGAACCTTTCAGAATTTTGTTTGTATGTCAATAAAGGTTTGAGACCGGGGTGACCCAGGTTCAAATCCTACCCTGCCCATTCAGTCATGAAGCCAATAATAATAATAATAATAATAATAATAATATTTTTTTATTTATATCCCGCCCTTCCCAGGCGAAGCTGGGCTCAGAGTGGCTAACAACATTAAAGTAATATAGCATTCTAAAATCCATTCATTATAAAATCGGTTCAAATCAAATTAATAGCAACCATTGGGCTAGAGTTCTGTGAAGAATTACCAAAGGAGGGGGTCAGGCTGTGCCTTGGCCAAAGGCCTGGTGGAACAGCTCTGTCTTGCAGGCCCTGCAGAGAGATGTCAAGTCCCACAGGGCCCTAGTCTCTTGTGACAGAGCATTCCACCAGATTGGGGCCACAGCCGAAAAAGCCCTGGCTCTAGTTGAGGCCAGCCTAACCTCTCTGTGGCCTGGGACCTCCAATATGTTTTTGTTTGAAGACCGTAAGGTCCTCTGTGGGACATACCAGAAGAGGCGGTCCCGTAGGTATGAGGGTCCTAGGCCATATAGGGCTGGTTAAAACCAGCACCTTAAACCTGATCCTGTATCCCATCGGGAGCCAGTGCAGCTGGTATAGCACTGGGTGAATGTGATCCTGCGGTGAGGACCCAGTAAGGATTCTAGCCGCGGCATTCTGCACCCGCTGGAGTTTCTGGGTCAGTCTCAAGGGCAGCCCCACGTAGAGCGAGTTGCAATAATCAAGCCTGGAGGTGACCGTCGCGTGGATCACAGTGGCGAGGTCAGGGCGAGAGAGGTAAGGAGCCAACTGCTTAGCTTGGTGGAGATGAAAAAATGCCGCCTTTGTTGTAGCTGCATCTGCACCTCCATGGAAAGGGAGGTG
Source organism: Podarcis pityusensis (assembly GCF_964106645.2). Lineage (NCBI taxonomy): Eukaryota > Metazoa > Chordata > Lepidosauria > Squamata > Lacertidae > Podarcis > Podarcis pityusensis. The sequence continues at coordinate 5,182,387 of NC_138039.1, read as the reverse complement.
TCGAAGATTACACCCAAATTCTTAACGGATGGTCTGGCACTAATTGCACCCCCGCAAGAGATGGGAGTTTCCCCCCATATCGTCCCGACCCAGCCAAAGGACCTCTGTCTTCAAAAGCCTACTGGGCATGTCTATGGCTAACTTACCTCACAGGGTTGCTGTGAAGATAAAACAGGAAGGAGAGCCATCTATACTGTTCCACAGTCCTCAGAAAAAGGTGTGTGTGTGTATGTAATATTTATTTGTTTGTTTATTTATTGCATGTCCACCCCACCTTTCTCTTCAAGAAGCTCAAGATAGCAGGCATGGTTCTCCACCTGCTCATTTAATCCGAAAACATCCCTGTCAGGTAGGTTAGGCTGAAAGGCAGTGACTGAACCCCAAGGTCACTCAGGAAGCTTCATGGCCATGTGGGGATTTGAACCCTGTTCTCCCAGGTCCTAGTCCGGCCTCTCCACTTGCCTCACAGAGACACATTTCCCCAAATCCATGTGGATACGCTTATTCTTCAATCCTTCACCTCTCCCCCTCAAACAAATTATAAACTTGCAAAACCGCCTTGAGGATCTGGGTGTGTATGAGTGTTGGTGACGGCACGTGCATTGGCCAATAGACACCCCTTGCGTCTAGCTTTTCCCTCGCTGCACTTGACCACATTGGAAATCTTGCAGAACTGGTTTTTCAGAGCCTGGACAGAAAAGGGCGGCACTCTATGTCCTGAACAGTAAAGGATATTTTCTACACTAGCCCACGGCTCAAACAAATTCCTGATTTTCTGCTCTGGCAACATGGCAAACGAGCGGCAGCCTTTGGTTCAATTCAGGGCACATTGCCAAGCCTTTTGTACAAAGTGGCAAACGTCGATTAAACAGGTACAGATGGAGGAGTGTTTGAATTGACCCAAAGGCTGCCAGATGCAGGCAGAATGGAAGAAGGGTTAAGTTTCTTGGCACGCTGTCTTAATTTATGGTCCGTTTGTTTTGATCTAATCTGTCCAGGGCTAAAGCATGGGGCAGAGAGGAGGGGCAGAGAGGCACCCTGAGGGCACAGAAAACATGACGTCACAGCAGGAAGCAGAACTGGAAAATCTTACCAACTGGTTGTTTTCGTAGATATTTTCTTTGCTCAGAGCATCGAAGTTTCTGGAAAAGAAGGTCAAAGAGAAGGGAGGTTTAAGCCAAACAAGTGAGACCGGGCACCGAGAACTTTATTCAGCTGGAGAGTGGAGCCTGCGATCCTGCCGGGTGCAGGGATCTGAGTTTTAATCCCTGCAGGGATTGTCGAAGGCAAAGCAGCACCCAGCAGGATCAAACCCTCAGCTCGCCAGCTCCACTCACCATTTAGGGCGCCGTGATCTTGCACGATTTCCTCAGTGTTTTCCCCACGGCTGCGATCTTGTGCATTTTGAGGCACCATGCCTGAAAAGCACTTTTTCAGGGAGAGATTGCAGCGTGAAATCACAGCACCCAAAATGGCCCTCATGTTCTCGCTAGGAAAAAAAGGGAATACGACACCCCAGAATATGGCGTCCTGGTTTTTCCCTTTTGATGAACTGGAGGGTACGAAATGGGGCCTCCTAAGAATTCCCAGCACCCTTAACAAACTACAGCTCCCAGAATTCTTTGCAGGGGGGAAGCCATGCCTGTTTAAAACGGCATGATGCTGGTTTAAACGTATGCTGTAAATGTGGCCAGAGAAGCAGGTAGATATGTTTATTAAAAGCACCTTCCAAACTTGCTGAGGAACATGAACCGGTGCAGCCACCCCCAAATCCTATAACCGCTATCCCCAACTCCATGCATCTCCAGAGATCTTGAACTACAACTCCCTTAAGCCTGAGGAATGCTGGCTTGCACTCGCCTCTGATCTCAGACCAAGCCACAAGCAACCAATTGTCCACTGAGTGGGTGGGTGACTCTGTACAGGACTACCTTGGTTCTCAAATGCCTTGGCACTCATACAACTTGGAACCCAAACACCGCAAACCCGGAAGTAAGTGTTCTGGTTTGCAAACCTTTTTCAGAAGCCGAACATGCTCTGTTTTGAGGGTTACGCTTCCATTTTGAGTACAGTGGTACCTTAGGTTACATACACTTCAGGTTACAAGCGCCTCAGGTTACAAACTCCGCTAACCTGGAAGAGTTACCTCAAGTTGAGAACTTTGCCTCAGGATGAGAACGGAAATCGTGTGCCAGCAGCGCAACAACAGCAAGAGGCCCCATTAGTGAACACACGCCTCTAGTTGAGAACAGTTTCAGGTTAAGAACGGACCTCCGGAATGAATTAAGTTCATAACTAGAGGTACCAATATACATGGTTTATTGCTTTCATTTTATGGATCAATGGTCTCGTTAGATAGTAAAATTCATGTTAAATTGCTGTTTTAAGGGTTGTTTTTAAAAGTCTGGAACGGATTAATCCGTTTTGCATTACTTTCTATGGGAAAGTCCGCCTTGGTTTTGGATCTCTTTGGTTTTGGAACGGACTTCCGGAACGGATTAGGTTTGAGAACCAAGGTACCGCTGTACTCGGAAGAATTGGGCACGGAGAGCTAGCAGGCATTTTCCACGGCGGTTTTAGGGAAGCATGACTCAGGACCGATGAGTCATCAAAAATCAGCTTGAGAACACATTTCCTCCGAAGGCATAGCTGGTTGGGCAACGCAGACGCCGCAAAGCAGCCAAAAAAACCATGCTGATCTTTGTTCTTTATTACTCCGGCTCAAGACTTGAAAGGAAATCATCACCACCGGAGCTTTAAGTTTATAATCCTGCTGCAATTTGGAGGCAGCGCCCTCACTTTCTCTTTCATTTCTACCTGGGCATTAACCTTAAGACCCACCTGGCAGGTGCAAAGTTTGGCATGCAAACACAGAGGTTGGGCACGGGAGGAAAGTCCCCTGCTGGCTTGCGTGTCCAGCCACAGATAAGGACACTAGAGCAGGATAGTAGGGTGATAAAAGGAGAGGTGGAAGTGATGGAAAGAAGATAAAGTCCATGCCAGAGAAGAATGGCAGATGAAGTTGATGGACTATGCTGAAATGGCTAAAATGACCGGAAGAATCAGAAATCAGGAAGACGTTTCCAATAGTTTGACCGGCTGTGCAATGGTTAGAGCAGGCTTCCTCAACCTCAGCCCTCCAGATGTTTTGAGACTACAATTCCCATCATCCCTGACCACAGGTCCTGCTAGCTAGGGATCATGGGAGTTGTAGGCCAAAAACATCTGGAGGGCCGAGGTTGAGGAAGCCTGGGTTAGAGGATTGAATCCTGCTTCAAAACCCTACTCAGCCACGAAGTTCACTGGCTGGCCTCAGGCCATTTGTTCCATCACAGTCTATCCTACTTGGCAGGGCTGTTGTTGAGGACAAAACAGAGAAGGGTCCAGAGGAAAAGTGGGATACAAATACAGTAAATGAAACCATAATGGCAAGCAAGTGGCAGTCCTAGTATGTTAATAATAATAATAATAATAATAATAATAATAATAATAATAATTTATTATTTATACCCCACCCATTTGGCTGGGTTTCCCCAGCCACTCTGGGTGGCTTTCAACAGAATATTAAAATTAAAAGCTTCCCTAAACAGGGCTGCCTTCAGATGTCTTTTAAAAGTCTGGTAGTTGTTGTTCTCTTTGACATCTGGTGGGAGGACGTTCCACAGGGAGGGTGCCACTACCGAGAAGGCCCTCTGCCTGGTTCCCTGTAACCTCACTTCTCACAGCGAGGGAACTGCTAGAAGACCCTCGGAGGTGGACCTCAGTGTCCGGGCAGAACGATGGGGGTGGAGACGCTCCTTCAGGTATACTGGACCGAGGCCGTTTAGGGTGTTAAAGGTCAGCACCAACACTTTGAATTGTGCTCAAAAATGTACTGGGAGCCAGTGTAGGTCTTTCAAAACCAGTGTTATGTGGTCTTGGCGGCTGCTCCCAGCCACCAGTCTAGCTGCCGCATTCTGGATGAGTTGTAGCTTCCAGGTCACCTTCAAAGGTCGCCCCACATAGAGCACAAACTGAATTCACTAGTCCATCTTACTTGACGTTTGCACATTGCTACTGTTGCTCTCCAGTTTTCTGAACTGCCCTTTGCTGGAATGTGAGTTTATCCTTTCCTGTACATGCACACAACGCAGATGAAGAGAAGCTGGAAACAGTTGCTCAGTTGTCCTCCGCTCCCCCAAAGGATCCTGCCCATACTTGCATCTCAGCTCAGGGCAAGGAAGGACAAGGGGTCTGAGGCTGACGCTGAGTCTCTGACCCCCAGATGCCTGTGGCAAGTTTCCAGTATCACCATATCAACATCCTGGGAAAGTCTTGACCTGTTGATTTCTGCCTGTCGTGCAAAAAGCCCCACTCAGTAGAAGCCAAGCGATTTCCTCGAGGGCATGCGGTCTCCTCTATCATTTCACAGCTGCTTAAAAAAGGAAATTTTTGCAAGCGCAACTTGTCTCGCTGTAGGAAAGGGGAGAAGCGGCACATAATAAAATTCCCCCCTCCAAATTCTACACAACTATTAAAGGCGCAGGAGGTCAAACAAACCTGCCTGGTGCAGTAATGAAACTGGAGTGGAAATCTATTCAAGATGTTATATAGCTGGTCCTTAACACCTACCAAAATAGCTAACATGTATAAGACAAAAACAAATCTGTGCTGGAGGTGTGGTAAAACAGAGGGGACACTTATACATGTTTGGTGGACCTGTGAAAAAAATCAAAAGCTTCTGGAATATAGTACAGTGGTACCTCGGGTTACATACGCTTCAGGTTACATATGCTTCAGGTTACAGACTCCGCTAACCCAGAAATAGTGCTTCAGGTTAAGAACTTTGCTTCAGGATGAGAACAGAATTCGTGCTCCGGCAGTGCGGCAGCAGCGGGAGGCCCCATTAGCTAAAGTGGTGCTTCAGGTTAAGAACAGTTTCAGGTTAAGTACGGACCTCCAGAACGAATTAAGTACTTAACCCGAGGAACCACTGTATATGACAAGCTTAAAAAAATGTTTAAGTATAACTTTATGAAAAATACAGAAGCTTTTCTACCAGGGATAACAGACACAGGTATAGCAAGAGAAGATCAGAAAATATTCCTCTATGCCACAGGAGCGGCAAGGATCCTAATTGCTAAAAACTGGGGGAAAAAATTTGTGCCAACAAAAAAGGAATGGCAAGACAAACTGTTAGAGTATATTGAACTGGCTAGATTGACAGAGGCAATTAGTAATGAAACTGGAGTGGAAATGAAGGGAAAGCAGGGAGAAGGGAGGGGAATCCCGTACTCTCAGAACAACACCACCGGGGCAGTGAAAAAAGGATTCCCGCTGCCACAGTTTGAAAGGAAAGTTGATTCCCTGGCCAGGAAGAGAACAGGAGGGAGAGAAGTTCAAGGAAATGCCTGAGGGAGGTGGGAGGGGCTGGCAGGAAGCAGGAAGAGATGCATGAGAAGGGGAAAAGGAGGGTAAATAATGAAGAGACAAAGGCCACTTGGCAGTATAAATAAAGGGCCGTGATGCCACTTTAAACAGCTGTGGTTTCATAGAATCATAGAACTGGGGAGGGAACCCAAAGGTCATCTAGTCCAACCCCCGGCAATGCAGGAATCTCAACTCGATCTTATAGGACAGATGGCCATCCAACCTCTTATTAAAAACCCCCAACGAAGGTTATGAAGATATGGAGATAAAGAGGAGCTCAGCCGCCTCTCCTGGCTCGGGTGCCGCTGATTCAGGACAGAGGCAGGAAAGTACTTTGCCTTCTCTACGGTTTCAGTGAAGACTCACTTTTACTTCTGGATCCTCAGCACAAGAGATTTTTCCTTCCTCCGCTCACAAATCGGCTTCAGGTCAGCTTCCAGTTCAGCTCCTCAAAGAATCCTGGGAGCTGCGGTTTTATAGGGTGCTGAGAGTCGCTGGGAGACCCCCTCTCTTGCCCTCACACAGCTGCAGACAATCTTAATTGGCTACGAGTGATAGCCAAAGAAGAAAGAAGAAGCAGCAGTTCCCAGAGTGGTTCAACAACCAATCCCTCTTCCCAAGGAAATCTGGGAATTGTAGCTCCCTCGCTACACGGGAATAATCATACTGGTCTACTTCGCAGGGTCGCTGTAAAGATTATCAGGAAAAAGTATGTGAATTGCTCCCAGCACTCAGCTCTTAAGGTAGATTTGCGGTGTGTGCATGTCAAACATTGGAGGCAATGGCTTCAGCTCATCCATGATAATATGACAGCAGCAATCACAGATAACAATGGCTCTCAGTGAACCATTCACAGTGGCATCAGGTGTTAAAAAGGGCTGTGTTATCACCCCAACTCTATTTATTATTTTCATCGCCATGATCCTACCCTTTGTCAAATGGAAACTCCCCACCGGAGTAGAAATAATATATTGAACAGATGGAAAGCTCTTTAAGCTGAATAGGCTGAAAGCAAAGAATAAGGTTACCATAACCTCCGTCACAGAGCTTTAGTATGCTGATGACAACGTAGTGTGTGCACACTCAGAGAATGACCTCCAAACCATCCTAAATATCTTCGCAGAAGCTTATGGAAATCTTGGCCTATTGCTCAACATCCAAAAAACCAAAGTGCTGCACCGACAAGCACAAAACAACCCCTCCACAGTGTCACAAATCCAACGCAATGGTGTAACGTTGGAAAGTGTTGATCACTTCTCCTGCCTGGGGAGTTATCCGTCTACAAGGGCCGACATTCATGCCGAAATTCAGCATCACCTGAGCATCACCTGAGAGCCAGTGTGGTGTAGTGGTTAAGAGTGGTGGACTCGTAATCTGGGGAACCGGGTTCGTGTCTCCACTCCTCCACATGCAGCTACTGGGTGACCTTGGGCCAGTCACACTTCTCTGAAGTCTCTCAGCCCCACTCACCTCGCAGAGTGTTTGTTGTGGGGGAGGAAGGGAAAGGAGAATGTCAGCCGCTTTGAGACTCCTTAAAGGGAGTGAAAGGCGGGATATCAAATCCAAACTCTTCTTCTTCTTCTTCTCTGCAAGTACAACTTTCTCCCGAATGAAGTGCAGAGTGTATGAGGACTGGGACATTCACAGGGAAACCAAAATGCTTGTGTACAAAGCAACCTGGTGCCTTCATCAGCCTGGTGCCCTCCTGGTGCTCTGGACCACAAACCCCCCCCTCCCGTGCTTGTTGGGGCTTTTGGGAGGTAACAGCACAAAAGATGCTTTTTGGGGGAGCAGCAAGCTGGCAAATGATCTTTTTACCACAACTTAAGAAACAGCATAGAGAGGGTCACAGAAGCCGCCCCACAAAAGCCCACTCCCTATTAACACCAGAGATATGTGTGCATCAAAATCCTGCTCAACTTCACCCAAACGTCTCCTCCCCACAAGAAAAGTCTTGCCCTCTATATCCATTATGCAAATCAGGCCAGTGGGCAGAACTGACTCAGCTTCTGCTGGTTGTATTGAACAGGCGAGAAGCCACACGGGGCGCTCAGGTCCCATGCTTGTGAAACAGGGACCACTTATATACGCCATCTCCAACTCCTCAAAAGATTCCATCAATGGTGTCTCCGAAAAAGTTTACACATCACTGGGGAAGACAGGCAAACTAATGCCAGTGTACTGGAAGAAGCAAAGATCTCCAGTGTCGAAGCGATGATGCTTCAACATCAACTTCGTTGGACTGGTCATGTTGTGTGGATGCCTGATGATCGTCTTCCAAAGCAACTACTCTATTCCGAACTTAAAAATGGAAAGCGTAATTGTCAGGGGTTCAGGAGCAGAGGCAAGGGCAAGGGAGGAAACAGAGAGCGAGGGGGAGGAGGCAGAAGAAAAGATGAGTGATGACGACGACCCGAGATCTCCGAGTCTTTCCAGTGAATCAGAAGATTCACAGAAAGGAGCACCAGTGGCCAGGGCAAGGGGGGAGCCTAGGGGGACACCCCAGGAAGATAGAGCCAGAGGGGACTCAGAGGGGAGCAGTTGGAAATCGGGACCAGCGTCACCGCCAGAGAGCAGGGAAAAGGAAGGGCGCCAGGGATCAAGCGCTGGCAGCTCACAACAGGGGGGAGGGCACGAGTCAGGAGTGGCCACACCTCCATCGGGGAGCGAAGAAACGGTCAGACGGAAGGTGGAAGGTTGGGCGCGCGCACCAAGTTCAAATGCACAGGAAGGTGGCGCAGTAGGCAGCCCGGAAAGGGAGCCAGGTCCTAAAGCCCGCCGAAAGGAGGGAGAAGAGTCAGGGGGGTCAGCGTCAGCGTCAGAGGAATCCAGGAAGGAAGAGACCCCGGGGGGCAGAGGGACCCAGAGAAGAACAGTCAGGCGGAAAAGGTGGAGCAAGGCTAGGATATTAAGTTGGTGTACAAGGGGCGGAGACTCAGATGGAGCTTCGCCGATCTAACCATGAGACGTAGAGTTGCACGCAGCAGCTTGAGAATGGAAACTGTAACTCAATAAAGACTTTTATTTAATGATCGCTGGCTAGCGTGATCCTCTGTGAGCTAGGATCTGGAAGCAGCTCTGACAGTAAGCTCCATCCCTAGATTGTGGGCATCTACGTCCTCGCGCAGAGGAGAGAAAGCGGGTGCCTACTAGCGAGCTCACGAACGGCAGACAACATGACGGCCGAACAGCAGATAGTGGAACTCAGAGAAGCAGTGACACGACTGAATGCCGAGGCTCTTGCATCCAGGAAGAGAGAGGAGGACGCAGCTGCCGCCTACAGGGATCTCCAGGTCAGGTTGGAAGTGCTTACGAAGCAAGGGCAACTGACACCCAAACCGGAGGGGATTGGGTTGGGGAGACGAACAGGCGGTCTGGTCTCTCACTTCGATGGGAATTTGCAACAGTACCCCAACTTTAGAGCAGATGTAATGTGTGCACTGCAACTGCTGAACAAAGACTTTAGAGATGAGCAAGAGAAGGTGGGATTCATCATGTCCCATTTGCATGGAGATGCTAAAGCATGGCTGCGCAATTTGTGGAGAGATAAGGATCCGGCGCTCCAAAATGCGGATGCCTTTATTAAAGCGATGGATGGGTGCTTTTTATCAAGCATTGACGTGGATCTTGCTCGGCAGGAGATACATGGACTGAAGCAAGGGAGGGCCAGCGTAAGGCAGTACCATGCCCGCTTTTTCGCTTTGGTCAGTGCCCTGGAATGGGACAGAGATTCGGCTCCTGTAAGAGACCTGTTTTGGGAGGGATTGCACGGCTCGGTTAAAGATGAAATTGCGAGGGGGGAGAGACCCCGGACCACGCAGGAGATCGTTCAGAGGGCGCTGGCGGTGGGGGTGCGGCTGGAAGGACGTCCGTGGAGCAGGGACGAAGGGCGTGGAGGGCGCGAACCAGCTAGGGGCTCCTCCTTCCTTCCCAGAGAAGCAGCGCGTGCGCAATCCACGCCTCCGCCAGGAGGAGGAGCGGAACCTATGGAGGTTGGAGGTGCAAGGGCTCAGTCAGCAGCCAGAGCCCTAGCACCGGCAGCAGTGAAAGCGAAGCCTCCTAGAGGGAACAGGAAGTGTTACATCTGCGATGATCCACAGCATATGGCGAAAGAGTGTCCCCAGAGGCTCCACAAGCACACTGCAGCCTCAGCAATGGTAACTGCAGCAACGCAGCAAGGACAACCACAGCAGGGAAACGAAGGAGTCTGGTTGGAAGAAGAGGCACTGGGGCCCAGCCAGACGTGTCAGTGAAGCAGTCCCCAGAGATTTTACAGCCCATGGACCCCCTCCCGCCCAAACCGGTAGTGAAGCTCACCGCGTCGCTCCAGCTGCCCAATGGAATCACCATGGACGTGCCAATCACCATTGACTCCGGAAGCAATGCGGACTTTATAGGGCAGGACTTTGTCGACCGGCACGCTATACAGTTGCTGCCTGCCACGCTGCCCCTGCAGGTTGTCACGGTGGATGGCAGGGAGCTGCTAGGGGGGCAAGTGGTGAAGCAGACGCCACCAATGGTGATGCGACTTGGGAATCACAGGGAAATCATCAGCTTCAATGTCACTCAACTATCGGACACGCCCATTGTATTGGGCATGAGTTGGCTGGACAAGCACAGCCCGACGCTGGCTTGGTACCAGAGGCAGCTGACCTTCGGCTCTTCCTTTTGCGCTGAACACTGCATCGTGCCCAGGCAGGAAGGAGGGGAAGAGGAGTCACAGCTGCAGCTAGGCACGCTGCAAGCGGTTCCCCACAAGTACGCAGAATTTTTGGAGGTTTTCTGCGAGAAAGAGGCAGACAGGCTACCCCCACACAGACCATATGACTGCAAAATTGACCTGCTGCCGGGGGCGGCGCTGCCCAAAGGGAAGCTGTATTCCATGTCTGAGGACGAACTGCAGGAACTCAAAGAGTTCATAGATCATAATTTGGAGCGCGGTTTCATCCGAGAGTCCAAGGCAGCGGGGGGCAGTCCGGTATTCTTTGTTAAGAAGCGGGACACGCCCCAAAAAAGACTTGTAGTGGACTTTCGCATCTTGAACAGTGTGACCAAGCCATCGGACTTCCCCATGCCCCGAATCGACGACCTCCTCGCAAAGGTACGGAAGGGCAGAGTGTTCACCAAGTTGGACCTGCGAGGGGCATACAACCTCATTCGCATGCGGGAGGGAGATGAGTGGAAGACAGCCATGTTCACGCCCCTGGGCACCTACGAATATAGAGTTATGCCTTTTGGATTGCAAAATGGCTCCCACGTTTTTCAAGCTTTCATGCATCACGTGTTGGCGGGGCTCCTCTACAAGACGTGCGTCTGTTTCTTGGATGACATCCTGATCTTTTCGGAATCGCAGCAGGAGCATGACAGACACGTCAAGGAAGTGCTGAGCAGGCTACAGCAACATAGGCTTTACGCCAAGCTGGAGAAGTGCCAATTCGACGTGACCGAGGTGGATTTCCTGGGCTACAAGTGGTCTGATAAAGGGCTCGCCATGGACAGCGCCAAGGTCCGAGCAGTGTTGGATTGGAAAAGCCCACGCAACCGGAAGGAGGTCCAACGGTTTGTCGGCTTCGCGAACTTCTATCGCAAGTTTATCAAAGGCTTTGCGATGCAGACAGCGGCCATCACGGACACGCTCAGCTCCAAGAAAAAGAAGTTCATCTGGACAGAGCAGGCGGAGCAGTCCTTTCAGGCACTCAAGCGTCTCTTCGCGTCGGAAGAGCAGCTGCTTCATGTCAACCCCAGCAGGCCGATGAGGGTGGAGACAGACGCTTCGGACAGAGCCGTGGGAGCAGTCCTGCTGCAGAAAGACCCGCAGGGGGTTTGGAGGCCGGGAGCGTTTTACTCAAGGAAGCTCAGCAAGTCCGAACAGAACTACACCATCTGGGACAGGGAGTTGCTGGCCATTCATGCAGCGTTCAAAGCGTGGAGGCACTTCCTGATCGGCGCCAAGCACACGGTGCAGGTCTGCACGGACCACAAGAATCTAGAGCACTGGCGCACGGCACAGTTCCTGAACCAGAGGCAGATACGTTGGGCTGAGTTCTTTGCGAATTTCGACTTCCGAATAGAGTATGTCCCGGGGGACACCAACATCATGGCGGATGCTCTCTCCCGTAAGCCACAGTATCTGGAGGAGGCAACGCCAGCGGCCGCCATGCACATCTTCGCACCAACAGTGTGGGCGTGCGCGGCGGCAACAGTTGACCTGGATGCGGTGCGACGAGCGTTGCAGGATGACTCCTTCGCGCAAGCAAAGATGGCAGAGGTGCACAGGGGCACGGCAGCGACCGACGAGTTCCAGCTGCGAGATGGTTTGCTCATCCGTAAAGGGGCCATCTACGTGCCGGGAGACGAACTTCGCGCCAAGGTACTGCAGCAGCTGCACGACGCGCCCACTGCCGGACACTTTGGCAAGGAGAAGACGGTGGAATTAGTAGCCAGAGACTTCTGGTGGCCCGGAATGAGAGGGGAAGTCGCGGACTACGTGGCGAGGTGTGACACCTGCCAGAGGTCCAAACCAGTGCACAGACCGCCGGCCGGACTGCTGGAACCGCTGCAAACTCCGTTCGAGCCATGGGAGAGAGTGGCCCTGGACTTTGTCACGGATCTGCCCAGCTCGAGGGGCAAGACGGCTGTGCTGGTGGTGGTGGACTTGTTCTCCAAGATGGCACATTTCATTCCGTGTGCGAAGGTGGCCACGGCGGAACAAACCGCCAAACTGTTCATAGACCACGTGTTCAAGGTTCACGGTCTGCCGCGGTCTATTCTGTCCGACCGAGGGCGACAGTTCATCTCAAACTTCTGGCAGAGGCTGATGGGCTTCCTGAACGTCAAGATCAACCTGGCGTCGGCTAGACACCCGCAGACCAACGGGCAAGCGGAGCGGGTCAATGCCATCATGCAGCAGTACCTGAGATGTTATGCGAATCAACAGCCGGCGACGTGGGTGGATTACCTGCCTCTCGCCGAGTTCGCCTACAACAACACGAAGCACGTGTCCACGGGGGTCACGCCGTTCTTCGCCAACAACGGGAGGCACCCTAGAACCTTCCCGGGACTGGAAAGAATGGGGGAGGGGGAGCCGCAGACAGCAGATGCGTTCGCGTCGGAGTTGCAGGAGGTCCACGATCAGCTGCGGCGGCACCTGGAGCTGGCTAAACACGCATACAAGGTACAAGCGGACAAACACAGAAGGGTTGGCGAAGAGATCCATGTGGGAGACTGGGTCTGGTTAGCAGCCCACGCAGTGCCGGCCAGGTCGTTGGCGAAGAAGAAACTAGGGCATAAACAACTGGGGCCCTACCAAGTCGAAGAACAGGTCAACCCGGTGGCTTTCAGGCTGGCTCTTCCGGAGGGTTCCAGAATGCATCCGGTGTTCCACAGATCGGTGCTCACTCCCTACAAGGCACCTCACAGGTTTCAGGAACCAGGAACGGCACCGGGTCCGCTCCGAGAGAGAACCGGGCAAGGGGGAGTGGCACAGGAGGAGCGCATCAACGAAGTCACGGAGATTTTGGACTCCAGATGGGGGGAAGAGGGGGTAGAATACCTTCTCGCCAAGGAGGGCACCCCGGCCAGTGCCAACAGCTGGGTGCCGGGCTACGCTTTAGACGAACCTCTGCTCAAAGAAGAGTTTCATGCCCTCTTCCCACATAGGCCAATGCCAGCAGACTTTTTCGACGACTGGCTTTTCACGCCCACGCTTTCAGCCAGCACGTTCCGGGGGTTCGACTCGGACGAGGAACCGACACGAGACGCCCGTTCCCCAGAGGGGTCACCCTCGGGATCTGCTTCAGAACCCTCGTATTGGTGGGATGATCGACCAGAGGAGCAGTTCCGCAGAAGGTGGCTGGAGGGTCCAGGACGAGCAACGTCTCCAGAAGGCAACGAGGGAGAGACGGACATGGACGTTTTCGGGGACGACCCGGGTTTCGAGCACGGCGGCACAGAGATGGAAGCGGAGGTGACCGTCGTCAACGAGAGCAGGGAGGAAGAACCGGAAGACTTCGGATGGCGGCCCGCCACGGGAAGCGAACTGTATCCGACATTCGTTCCCCTGACACAGCAGCACCCAGATCCCGCACCGGAAGGAGGGGAGGGGGGAAGAGGGGGCTTCGAGGGGGGGATGGATGTCAGGGGTTCAGGAGCAGAGGCAAGGGCAAGGGAGGAAACAGAGAGCGAGGGGGAGGAGGCAGAAGAAAAGATGAGTGATGACGACGACCCGAGATCTCCGAGTCTTTCCAGTGAATCAGAAGATTCACAGAAAGGAGCACCAGTGGCCAGGGCAAGGGGGGAGCCTAGGGGGACACCCCAGGAAGATAGAGCCAGAGGGGACTCAGAGGGGAGCAGTTGGAAATCGGGACCAGCGTCACCGCCAGAGAGCAGGGAAAAGGAAGGGCGCCAGGGATCAAGCGCTGGCAGCTCACAACAGGGGGGAGGGCACGAGTCAGGAGTGGCCACACCTCCATCGGGGAGCGAAGAAACGGTCAGACGGAAGGTGGAAGGTTGGGCGCGCGCACCAAGTTCAAATGCACAGGAAGGTGGCGCAGTAGGCAGCCCGGAAAGGGAGCCAGGTCCTAAAGCCCGCCGAAAGGAGGGAGAAGAGTCAGGGGGGTCAGCGTCAGCGTCAGAGGAATCCAGGAAGGAAGAGACCCCGGGGGGCAGAGGGACCCAGAGAAGAACAGTCAGGCGGAAAAGGTGGAGCAAGGCTAGGATATTAAGTTGGTGTACAAGGGGCGGAGACTCAGATGGAGCTTCGCCGATCTAACCATGAGACGTAGAGTTGCACGCAGCAGCTTGAGAATGGAAACTGTAACTCAATAAAGACTTTTATTTAATGATCGCTGGCTAGCGTGATCCTCTGTGAGCTAGGATCTGGAAGCAGCTCTGACAGTAATGCTGGTGGTCAACAAAAGAGGGTTAAAGACTCTCTCAATGCAAATCTAAAAAAATGTAGTATAAACACCGACAACTGGGAAACACTGGCCTGCGAGCGCTCCAATTGGAGAACGGCCTTTACCAAAGGTGTCATGGGCTTTGAAGATGCTGGAACTCAGGACGCAATGGAGAAATGTGCTAAGAGGAAGGCACGCTTGGCAAACCCTCACTGTGATCAACTCCCGTCCGGAAACCTATGTCCCCACTGTGGAAGGACATGTGGATCCAGAACTGGCCTCCACAGTCAATTACAGACTCACTGTTAAGACTGCGCTCATGGAAGACAATCTTACTTGGCTAGAGTATTCCTGTCAAGATTCAACAGGCACTTTCCAGAAACAGCTGAAGACATTTTTGATCCAACAGGTTTCCCCAGATAGATAAAGGGGGTCTTTCCCACTATGCTTCACTGGAATTTTAATCTTGGGGGTTTTTTTAACAGTTTTTAATTATCTTATGTGCAAATCACCTTGGGACAGTGGTTTAGAAAGTGATTAACAAATTGTAAAAATACGGAGGCAGAGGCTAGCCATTGGGCGAGCAGATTCTGTTTCACTTCTCTCCTCTACCCCCCCTCCCCCGCCTGCTTTTCCTGAGAAGGATGTGGACTATGTATAAACAGCCAAACATGTGTCAGACCTGTTAGCAAAGCAAGTCAAAACAATAACAGGCAGGCAGGCTTTCCATCTAAACTATTTGCTTTAGTCTCCACATTCCAAGGGGTAAGTTTAGTGTCTGTTTGCTGAGAAACAAACGCTGTTTAAACACAGATGCAATCAAGAGAAAGGATATGGGACAAGAATCCTGGCTTTTTTCCAGGAAGGCTCCATTGCAAAGGTCCAGAATCAGATGGGCTCTTAAGAACGGAGCAAAACTTATTGAATCCATCTGCGGATTTAACAGTGAGAGATGTCTGACTGCAGAACCTCCCTCGGGAGGTTATGAACTCTCCTCCCTCGGAGGTTTTTAAGCAGAGGTTGGGTGGCCATCTGTCCTTTAGCTGAGATTCCTGCATTGCAGGGGGTTAGACTAGATGACATTTGGGGGTCCCTTCTGAAATAAAAATTTTAAGGTCTTATATATATAATAAATGTTCATAAATGTACCAACCAAGCACGTACATAGATCAGCACAGGAAGACAGTCCTGAAACCATTTTGACTCCCAAACTGACCAAATGCTTTCTCTGCAAGGAGAGAGGGGATCAGAGAACCTTCCCATTGTCTCAGGAATTGGCAAATCACCATCTCAAAGGAATGGCCAGACTACCAGGAAAGGCAATCAGATAAGACATTATCAGATAACCTGGCAGATAGGAAAAACAACACCATTCAAATTTCTGTTGTAGACCGCCTTTTCTGTGATGTAGGTATGATGTTTGTGGGAGGGGGTCTTGGGTTACACCCCTTCTGTGATGCATGTATGATGTATGGAGGGGTGGTCTTGAGCTCCAGGGAAGGCAATTTAAATTGTCTATATAAGGGCGGGCACACCTTTGTTCTGGGTTCCTCCTCTGTCCTCCTGCGTGTGAGGGGAGCACCCTGTTGCAACAGATCAATAAAGATCAGGCTTACGAGCTGCTTTGCTTCTCAATATTCTCTGGTTGGCCTCTGTTCTTTTCTCCGACTGATGGAGAACCTACAAAGGACTCTATAAGGGCTCTTGCGTTCCCCATAAGGGAATAAGGGCAGATTTTTGTTTATTACACTTCCAACTCAACATTTCTACGATTCTTTGACCTGTTGGTGCTGAAGGCAGAGGAGAGGGCTGGGGAGAAGCAGCGATACAGCTCAACTGCTCAGCTGTCTCCTTTCTCATTTCCCACCAGTTCCTTCATCAGAGTCAGTCATATGGAAGGAAGTGGGACATGGGCACATTATGCCACAGTGGCTCAGACAGTCATGCATAACCTCTGAGTTCATTCATCATGTGCGTTTGGGGTTTCAACAGGGATGGCGTCATCCGGTGGGCGAAGTTTGGTTGTGAGCAATTCCTTTGTCTGGCCCTCATCTGTGGGAGTGGAGGGTGATATAGTGGACCCCCGAGAGGCCTGTGGAAAACTTCTTAGTTTTCTTAACTCCCAAGAGAAGGCAGTTCCTTTCCTTTGCTTCTTAATCCTTTTGCTCCTGCAATGGATTTACTTGGAAGAGAAGGGGCTGAATTTTGTTATTTATTATTTGGAATTCCATCCTGTTTTTTGTGGGCGGCAACTGCCAATTTGAATTAATTTTGAAGCTTCGGGAGACAAACGGTGAACTTCTTAGCTTTGGGGGAATGCATGCAGCCCTAGTGTGAATCTAGGGCAAAACGGGGGGGGGGGTGAACTTGCTGAAATGGGAGGGGCAAGCTGTGCTGTGCAGCCCCCACTCAGGCACTCCCTATTGCAGCTGATCTCACCAGGGCTTGCTGTGACTGCCGATCAGCTGATTGGACCATCAGCTAGAAGGGGACATGAGGGTCATCTAGTCCTACCCCCTGAAATGCAAGAATATTTTGCCCAGCGTGTGGCTTGAACCCATGACCCGGAGATTAAAGGCCTCATGCTCTACCAACTGAGACATCCAGGATACTCAAGAGGTCCAGAAAAGGGCAACCAAAATTATTGATATTCCACACTAGGGATCATTAGGGAAAAGAGCTGAAAAGAAAAATGCTGGTATCATGACACCGTGATGTAAATCTCAGGTGCAACTGCATTTGGAATTCCGTGTAGGGTTCTGGTCACCTCACCCCAAAAAGGAGATGGAAGAGTTGGAGAAAGTTCAAGAAAGGGCAATGCAGATAATGGAGGGGATGGATCAACAACCTTACAAGGAAAGGCACCAGCATTTGGGAGTTTTTTGTGTAGGGAAAAGGCAAGTTAGAGGGGATAAGATACAAGTTTATAAAAATTAGGCATGGCATGAAGAAAGTGGATAGATAAAAGTTTTGCTCCCTCTCTCAGAATATTAGAGGATATCCAGAGAAACTGAACATTGGAAGGTTCAGGACAGACAAAAATAATTTATCCACATAGCGCATAGTTAAATTGTGAGGTTCCCTACTGCAAAATGTGATAATGGCCACTAACTTGGATGGCTTTTAAAGAAGATTGCAGAAATCCATGAAGGTAAAAGCTATCAGCAGTGACTAGCCATGACAACTCTGTATTATCACTTTTGCTTTTAGGTGAAAAAACTTGTTCAGATCTCACCTCTGTCCTGAATTGGCAAGCCACCCTGCGGGCTTCAGCCAGCACTGATACCACCCCTACCTTGCAGGGTTGTTGTACGGATTGTCAGGACAAAATTAATGAGCATGTTTTTAAAACCTCCTTTCATCCGGATTGACTCCAGGGCAGGATACAGGTTGGTTTGTTTGTTTGTCTGTTTTTAAGCACACAAGACGAAACTGAGGGGGAAGGAGCGGGCAAGTACACTTTAAAAGTGCAAAAGAACATTTCAAAAGGCTGAGCAAACAAAAAGGTGTGGGGTTTTTTTACTTGGCGCCTAAAAGAAAGCTGTGATGCTGCCAGGTGAGCCTCAGGGGACGGCATCCCATAACAGAGGAAGAAAGCTTCTCTCACTAAGCGCCACCCACTTCGCTTGAAAAGGGAAGGCACAAACAGAGGTGGACATTGGAACATGATTTCAGAGCAAAGGCAGATTGATAAGGAAGCTTATTGGATCGACCTGGATGTTTACAGGTTAATGAATGTGAAACTCTATTGCCCAAAGCAGCCTCCTGCAAACTGCTGCCCTCCATAAGTTGTTGGGCTCCAACTCCCATCAGCCCCAGCCAGCATGGCAAATGGCCAGGGGGTGATGGGAGTTGTGGTCCCCAGCATCAGCAATTACTACTACTTAAAGAGAGATATTCCCGCATCATATTTTCTGATCAGAGCACTTTGACATTTCATCTTGCGTAGGAACAACTTTGGACCACAAACCCCAGCTGATCCTGCCTTTTGGAGACATGAAGAAGTTGCCTCCACCAACACCACCTATATTATTATTATTATTATTATTATTATTATTTGCTTTAAATATCCCCCCTTTGCATGGTTCTCCCTGCCTCCTCATTTAATCCTCACAACAACCCCGTTAAGCAGACCAGGTTGAGAGTAAGTGCCTGTTCCAAAATATAGCTCAGTCGGTTAGAGTGTGGTGTTGATAATGCCAAGGTTGCAGGTTTGATCCCTGTATAGGACAACTGAGTATTCCTGCATTGCAGGGGGTTAGACTAGATGTCCCTCAGGGTCCCTTCCAACTCTCTGATTCTATGATTTATGGCCAAGGGAACCCTGGTCACTCCCAGGCCTTTGTCCAACACTCTAACCACTGCACCATGCTGACTTAAGTCTCTGGTAGACTGCATCTGTCCGTGGAGGTGCCACTTAGCTATTCCAGAAGACCCCCCTCTGAAAGCTCTACCTGCCAGAAACTTGCCATCCTGCCCTCACCCCCCCCCCCCAGTGCTTTGCAAGGGTTCTTTGCACACACACACCAAGTCCTTAATTGCAAGGGGGTGAGACCCCTAAGGCAACCCCTTCCCCAGCGCTCTCTCTCTTTGTAGAACTCACATGAGATCCGGCCTGTGGCGATGAAGGATAGCACAGAAGGCCAAACCGTCCCGGAAAGAAGTGGTCATGTTGGTGATGCTGACATCCCGGTATCCTTGGCACTGTTGCTTGCACCACTGCTGGAGGGCTTGGATAGCTGCCATCTTGGAGGGGGGCGATGAAAATACGAGGAGGCGATGGAGAAGGAGGAGAGAGCGTTTCAGAGCCCCTCGCCTTGGCTTCTGGGCTGCTCAGCGCAGGGTTGGAGACGCCGGCGGTCTTCCGAAGCGCGCCGCCGTCTAAAGCTCTCCCCGCCCCTATCCAGCCCCCCAAGTCGCCCCGCGCCCTCCTTTTTCCATAGCAGGAGGCGAGGCGAGGAAAGCTGCAGGCAAAACTGTCTGAAATCCCAGGCACACGTGTCTAGCAGCGGGGCAACGTCTGGTGGCCAGCCACGTCGCGCGCTCCAAAATGTGCCAAATTGTTGTGGGGCGCGGGGCGGGCACTCTGTGCGAGAGACCCTCCCCAAATCCGGCGCCCGGGAAGAGCAGCGCCGGCGCAAATCCAGCCCCGCTCCCGATCGGTGGAACGGAAAGCGCCCGCGGCGCTTCCGACGTGCGCCAAGACGCACGACCTCTCCAAAAAGTACCCCAGAGGCGCCCGAAGGAGCGGGCGGGCGGCCGAGCGGAGGGAGCCCCGTAAGGAGCGATCGCGTCGGGGAGGCTCCGCCGGGAAAGCCGGAGAAACTCCAGCCTCCGGATCTGTGGGAAAGAGGAGGCGGGGAGGGAAAGGAAAACTTCGGCGGCGGGGGGAGCCGGGGAGCCAATGGCCGAGCCTGGAGCGCAGGAGGGCGGGGAGCGGGACGAGACGAGCCGAACTCCGCCTCCCGGCTCTGCCCTTCCTCGCTGCTGTCGGGCCTCCAGCGGCGATCTTCTGCGTGATTACTCTCCGGTGCGCTCGGGAGTGGTCCAGTGGGGTGTCCTGGCCTGATCCTATGCATGCTTACTCTGGAGTAAGGCGCGCTTGGCGCAGTTGAGAGGATCGGGTCCTTGCAAAGGATTCCCAATGGTGGGTCGAGCGGTCGGATCCTGATTGCACTTTCTCAAAAGTAAGCTCCTAGAGTCCTGTAGGACGTCCAGCCCAATCCTATTGTCCAACAGGAAAACGATCTAGATCATTTATGATTATTATTTTTTAAACACAGGGCTCGGCTGGGGGGAGCTGTCCATTTATTCCTACTTTTGGCTTCCTGCTTCTTAGGTAAAGGTAAAGGGACCCCTGACCATCAGGTCCAGTCATGGCCGACTCTGGGGTTGCGGCGCTCATCTCGCTTTACTGGCCGAGGGAGCCAGCGTACAGCTTCTGGATCATGTGGCCAGCATGACTAAGCCACTTCTGGCGAACCAGAGCAGCACACGGAAACGCCGTTTACCTTCCCGCCAGAGCGGTACCTATTTATCTACTTGCACTTTGACATGCTTTCAAACTGCTAGGTTGGCAGGAGCAGGGACCGAGCAACGGGAGCTCACCCCGTCGTGGGGATTCGAACCGCCGACCTTCTGATCGGCAAGCCCTAGGCTCTGTGGTTTAACCCACAGTGCCACCCACTTCTTAAGCAGTTACTAATCCATAAGAGGGCCTCCTATCCCCTGTTTTTGGCACCTCTGGAGACAATGGAGAAGTGCTCCTTCCTGGGTAAAGTCAAACTGTTGGAGAGTTACAGCGCCCGCCGTGGCTGTAGAGACCGATAGGGGAGAGACATGTTTTGTTGCAGCTGGGACACATGAAAGTGTCCAGTTGTGCTGCTGCAGATGCACCAGGGCGAATCTTCTCTCTGCTCCTCCCGGGGGTCATTTCTCCTCTGGTCACTGCTGTGGATGCAGAACTTGACTGCTCTTGTCTCCAGGGGATTCCCGCAGACATCTCCTGAAACAGACGGTTGCCAACAACTACAAATAGTATCTTTAGCAATGCTTTTCAACCAAGGCTGACACAACCCCCCCCCACACACAAGTACACTATATAAAAGAATATAGGCCTTACCCCTTACCCCTTCCTCTCCCCCCTCTTCTCCAGCCTTATACTGTACTCAGCACTAATGTTTCATAACAAATGTCACTGGTCTGTGAGAAATCCTGAAAAAAGAGGCAAGGCATGTGCTTTTGTAAACCAAAGAGATCTTTAATCAACAACAACAGCAATGCTTTCCAACCGATTTCCCCAGAACAGACACTAAGCTAACCAGCCTGTGATTTCCCCCTGGAAATTCCCCACTGGATCCCTTAAAAAATATAAAAAATAAAAAGCATTTTCATTGGCCACTTACCTGTCCTCAAGTTGATCTTGGGGACAAATTACATATTTTTGTAAGGAGTGTTACCGGAAAAATCCGAGGGCTCCCTTGGACAAAAACAAAGACACCAACCAGGATAACTTGGAGCAAAACAGCAGCCTGTAGGCTTGGCCTTTATTGAACTGTTGCAACAGGGTGTTCCCCTCACTTGCAGGAGAGAGGAAAGACCCAGAAAGATGGTGTGCAAGACCTTATAAAAACTTTTGAAATTCCCACCCTCTAGGTCAAGCCCACCCCCAGAAACATCATGCATACATTACAGAAAGGAGGGGTTGACATCATGCATATATTACAGAAAGGAGGGGTTGACATCATGCATACATTACAGAAAGGAGGGGTTGAGGGAGGAGTTGTGGTGGTAACCTGAGTGTCCTGTCACCTGGCTGGTTCCTCCTTCCCCCCCCCCCCGCCCATGAGTCACTTCCAGGAGACAAAGGGGAGTTGGCAGTTTCCTGCCCCCCAGAGGGAAGATCTGATCATTGCCCTTTGTTTCAGTCCATGCTGAATCCACTCCCATATGCAAGTTCTTTGTGATCTTGATGGTCTTCTGTCTAGGACCATCAGGGTTGGCATAGCAACTGGGCAGGGCTCCTGTGGATGTGCTGGGATGGTGAAGGGATTATGGCTGACCAGAACCAAGCCACCCCCCTTTGATAGTCCTTGTCATATGGAGTAAAATAAAAATGGAACAGCGCAAATCCAATGTATGGTTGATTTTTCTATGAATTTATAACAGAAGTGTGGCATATGTAGTGTGTGAGTGTGAGTGTGTGAAGTTTGTACAAACTGAATGATTGGGGTGGGGGGGTTCCTGCTACAGGATATCAGCAGTTTTCGCATCTGAGTTCTTTCTAAAGATTCTCTCTAAGACATGGATAGGCAAACAAAGGCCGGGGGGCCGGATCCGGCCCTATCGCCTTCTAAATCCAGCCCGCGGATGGTCTGGGAATCAGTGTGTTTTTACATGAGTAGAATGTTTCCTTTTATTTAAAATAATAATAATAATAATAATTTATTATTTGTACCCCGCCCATCTGGCTGGGTTTCCCCAGCCACTCTGGGCGGCTTCCATAGAAACCAAAAATACACTAAAATTTCACAGATTAAAAACTTCCCTGAACATGGCTGCCTTAAGATGTCTTCTGAATGTCAGGTAGTTATTTATCGCTTTGACATCTGACGGGAGTGCGTTCCACAGGGCGGGCGCCACTACCGAGAAGGCCCTCTGCCTGGTTCCCTGTAGCTTTGCTTCTCGCAATGAGGGAACAGCCAGAAGGCCCTCAGCGCTGGACCTCAGCGTCCGGGCAGAACAATGGGGGGTGGAGACGCTCCTTCAGGTGCATCTCTGGGTTATTTGTGGGGCCTGCCTGGTGTTTGTACATGAGTAGAATGTGTGCTTTTATTTAAAATGCATCTCTGGGTAATTTGTGGGGCATAGGAATTCGTTCATTTATTTCCCCAAAATATAGTCCGCCCCCCCCCACAAGGTCTGAGGGACAGTGGACCGGCCCCCTGCTGAAAAAGGTTTGCTGACCCCTGCTCTAAGAGGATGCCTCCCGGACCCAGCAATCTGTCGGGTTTTAATTCGCCAAGGAGGCCCCAAACTCCCCTCAAAGGTCTTCCAAAACAAATAAGGGTTTCCTGAGGGTGGCAGAAACCATACAGAAAGGGGGTGTGGGGGGATGTGCCAGGGCAGGTAGCGAGGAAGGAGCTGCAAGGCCCACCCTCCCCACCTGCGCTGAGTCCACTTTCAGTCCTCTTGCTTTCAATGCAAAAGGAGTTGGGAAGATTGGAGAACAGGAAGCTGCTACTGAGGCAAACCCACTAGTCCATCTAGCTGAGAACTGCCTGCTCCGACTGCAAGGTTTCAGGCACAGCCCTACTTTGGGACCTTCTTCCACAAAGAGTTTGAAGAAGAAGAGTTTGGATTTGATATCCCGCTTTATCACTACTCTAAGGAGTCTCAAAGCAGCTAACATTCTCCTTTCCCTTCTTCCCTTCCCTTCCCAAACACTCTGTGAGGTGAATTGGACTGAGAGACTTCAGAGAAGTGTGAGTAGCCCAAGGTCATCCAGCAGCTGCATGTGGAGGAGTGGGGAAGCGAACCCGGTCCACCAGATTACAAGTCTACCGCTCTTAACCACTACACCACACTGGCTGAGCCACAGCCCTTCGCCTTATAAACGGGTAACAGTCGCTACCATACTCCTTGCAGTTGTGAACACCCCCCCCCCACACACCCCACATTAGCCCCAAATAGGGATTCACTGATCAGTGTTATGGGCAATGGGCATGGCTGATTTGCTTGTTAAGTAAAGGTAAAGGGACCCCTGACCGTTAGGTCCAGTCATGACCGACTCTGGGGTTACGGCGCTCATCTCGCTTTATTGGCCGAGGGAGCCGGCGTACAGCTTCCGGGTCATGTGGCCAGCATGACTAAGCCGCTTCTGGAGAACCAGAGCAGCGCACGGAAACGCCGTTTACCTTCCTGCCAGAGTGGTACCTATTTATCTACTTGCACTTTGACGTGCTTTCGAACTGCTAGGTTGGCAAGAGCAGGGACCGAGCAACGGGAGCTCACCCCATCGCGGGGATTCGAACCACCGACCTTCTGATCGGCAAGTCCTAGGCTCTGTGGTTTAACCCACAGCGCCACCCGCGTCCCTGATTTGCTTGTTAACCATGGCTAAATGAGCTACGTATGTACCTTTAAAAAGCTCTTCTTTTTCTCTCTTTCTTTTTGTGTTTCCTTTCTTGGTCTTTCTCTTTTTGATATGCTAAGAAAAAGATAAAGTGATAAAAGTGTATTATGAAAACCTCAGTAAGTTTAAACTGATGCTATGTAATTTCTTTAGTAGTATTTATAAAATGTTTAAACTGGTTAATTGATGTAGCAACCACTGTGGTTGTTTCCCCCCCCCCCCTTTGTTATTGTCGAATTCTAAATAAAGTTTTATTCTGCTAAAAAATAAATAAAAATAAAAAGCTCTGTTTTTATTGAAAAATTCCTTCCACTTCACCGACAACAACCAGCAGAAACAGCCACCTAATCCCATTGCAGCCAAGCAAACATGTGCTTAAATGTCAGCAGAGATTTTTTCAAATCTCATGTCAGTCCCGTGGAAAGATGAAGACTTTAGAAGGCGACGTACGCCTCTCCGAAATGATCTATGGATTATGGTGAAACACAGAATGGTGGAAGAGTCTTTGCTAACATGTGAAATGAGTAGGGGTCCATGATTCTGCGCAGGAACCTGACCAGGGGAGGCCAGCGCCAGCATGCATTTGTTGGGTTAATCCTCTGTCAGAACCAGTTCAGGAAAGCGCATCTCTCTCCCAGCCTTCTGAGATGCTAGCCAGATCGCATTTGCAGCTAGAAAGCCAGTGAGGGCTGTTGTTTCACCAGATTTCTACCTTCTTATCTTTGCACTTTCTCAGTGTTCTTCAACCTTGGGTTCCTGGATGTTGCTGGACTACAACTCCCATCAGCTCTGGCCAAGCTGTCTGAGGCTGATGGGAATCATAGAATCATAGAATCATAGAACTGCAGTGTTAAAGAGTCTGCAAGGGTCATCTCTTCCCACCCCCTGAAGCGCAGGAATCTCAACTAAAGCATCCACGACAGGGGACTATCCAACCTCTGCTTAAAACCCCCAGGGACGGAGAATCTGCCACCTCCCGAGGGAGACTGTTCCACTGTTGAACAACTCTTCCTGTCAGAAAGTTCTTCTTGATGTTTAGTCAGAATCTCCTTTCTGAAGGAGCCTCTCCACCCCCATCGTTCAGCCCGGACACTGAGGTCCAGCTACGAGGGCCTTCTGGCAGTTCCCTCCCTGTGAGAAGTGAGGTTACAGGGAACCAGGCAGAGGGCCTTCTCGGTGGTGGCTCCCGCCCTGTGGAATGCCCTCCCACCAGATGTCAAGGAAATAAACAACTATCTGACTTTTAGAAGACACCCGAAGGCAGCCCTGTTCAGGTAAGTTTTTAATGTCTGACGTTTTATTGTATTTTTAATGTTTTGTTGGAAGTTGTAACTTGAATCTATTATTTTGAGTTTTGCCCTCTCTGGAGAAGGAGAAAAGTTTGCTCTACCTTCCATATGTCAGCCATTGGAGTATTTGAAGATGGCTATCATATAGCCTCTCAGTCACCTCTTTTCCAGGCTAAACATACCCAGCTCCTTCAACCGTTCCTCATCCGGCTTGGTTTCCAGACCCTTGATAATCTTGGTCGCCCTCCTCTGCACATGTTCCAGCTTGTCAACATCTTTCTTAAATTGTGGTACCCAGAATTGGACACAGTATTCCGGGTATGGTCTGACCAAGGCAGAATAGAGTGGTACTATTACTTCCCTTGACCCGGACACTATACAGTGGTACCTCGGGTTAAGAACTTAATTCGTTCTGGAGGTCTGTTCTTAACCTGAAACTGTTCTTAACCTGAAGCACCACTTTAGCGAATGGGGCCTCCTGCTGCCGCTGCGCCGCCGGGGCACGATTTCTGTTCTCATCCTAAAGCAAATTTCTTAACCCAAGGTACTATTTCTGGGTTAGCGGAGTCTGTAACCTGAAGCGTCTGCAACCTGAAGCGTATGTAACCCAGGTACCACTGTACTTTTCTTTTTTAAAAATAAAATAAAATAATTACCGGTATTAAGCAATTTCAACATAACAAATTATCAAACCATATAATCACATACATTATTTCCCCCCTTCTTCAATCCTTTCCCCCCCCCCCACCAAGGACTTCCCTCAGCTCCACTCTCTGATTTCTCTGCACATTTTATTCTCTGCATGTTATAAAATTATACATATGCTTGCCTTATCTATCATGTAATCAACAAATAAATTTGTGTATGTTTATTCAAAACCTGCCAAGGAGTCCAGTTCATTTTGTTGTCTTTTTAGATAATTTGTAAAAAGTTCCCATTCTTCCTTAAAGTCACAGTTTGGACTCTATACTTCTCTTGATGCAGCCTAGAATAGCGCTAGCTTTTTTTGCTGCTGCATCACACTGTTGACTCATGTTAAGCTTGTGGTCCGCCAAGACCCCTGTATCCTTTTTACATGTACTGCTAGTAGGCCAGGTATCCCTCATCTGGTTCTCCCTGCCTAAGTGCAGAACCTTACATTTCTCCCTATTGCAATTCATTTTGCTAGTTTTGGCCCAGTTCTCCAGTCTGTTAAGGTCATCTTGAAGCCCGGTTCTCTCTTCTGCCGCATTGGCTACCCCTCCCAGTCTGGTGTCATCTGCAAAATGGATGAGCACCCCCTCAATACCTTCATCCAAGTCATTTGTAAAGATGTTGAACAACAATGGGCTCAGTCAACCAGCTGCAAATCTGCCCAACAGTTAACCTCGTCCAGTTGTAATGCAGTAACATCTCAGGTCCTGAAGTTGAAGAAGACTGTAATAAATCTAACTCACTTCTTTGGGCTGGTTCTTGTGGGATGCAATCCATTGGTGCAGTCAAATGCAACATTCCTTATTTCCCAAGAGTGGGCACAGGCAGGGGGACATCCAGTCAGTGTAACTTCCTGTCCCACTGGTCTGGAGCGACCTCCCCTACATGTGATCTTGGAGATGAGCATGGCTCTGGCTGACTTCATAAAAGAGCCTAATCTTGCAGCTATTTTCTCAGCTCGTCTTGATCCTGCTATTGTCTTGTTCTATCGTTTGCTCCCATGCTGCTCTCCTGCAGCCATTTTGTATTCTATTAATGTAATTTTGCTGTCTGCTGGCTCTCAGCCAGCAGCACATGAGTTCAGTCGCCATATGAGATGAACTCACAGTTTCTTTATGTAACCACTAAATAAAGCCTGCCTTTCAGGGTTCAAATCGTGAACTGAAATGTGAGTAAACTTTTTGTTACTTTAATCAGAAAGACTCTTGTGTCTTTATTCTTTTAGGGGGGATCAAAAGGGGACACTGGGAAATAATCTTAACTAAGAGATTCAAACGAATCTGCAGATTAGCTTCCAGATATATTAAGGGGAATTTGCTCTGCTACTAGTATGAGTGAAGGATAATATTTATTCAATATATCCTTTCCTACTATCCTTAACATCCCCATAGTTCACACAAGCTCATTCCTCGCTGGCTAATGGAGAGGACAATGTATGGATGAGAAATCATAGCTTAATCACTTCAGACAGACAATTTTGAAGACATTGTGTTCTAATGGAGAGGCAGTTCATATATTCAGGTGAACATTGGCAAGTGCCTAATAATTACAGTGAGAAGTGAGAAGTGATGGGCATGTCTATCAATTTCACCTCTGTTTTTCATTTTTGTTTTCCCCTAAAGGTCAGCTTGCCCTGTTTCCATGATTTTGCTATTTGCCATATATATATATATATATATATATATATATATATATATATATATTGGAAATTTGTGCTAATTTCGAAGGAGAACATAAAAAGACCCCTGGTGGATCAGGCCCATCTAGTCCAGCATTGGGTTCTCACATGGCCAACCACCATTTGAAGTGATTTGCATCCTTTCCAGATTCTCTCATAGAAACCATCACAGCCCTTAATTTTGCTAGTTAGACCTCTCCCAAAGCTAACATTAAATTGTTATGGGTTTTTTGGGGGGGGGTCAGTCTGGATGATACCCTGGGTCCCTTCCAAGCTTGTGATCTCGTGTCCAGTGAGATTCAAAATCTAGTAGAAGAGGCTGCTGAACTGGTTAAACTAGTTCCTTTGTTAAGGGAATGGCACTGGCTGCCCAGTTAAGTACTGCCATTTACATGTTTAAAGTGGTTGCCATAGGGACAGACGAGCGAGCCTTTTCCCACCCCACCGGACAAACAGTAGGCCAAAGAGGGAGAACAACAAGCCAATGATGGATGGAGAACAATAGGCCAAGGGGGACAGAGTTTGAGAGAGTTGTATTTGAGAGTTGGGCTGATGCTGGAAGCTGGAGAATAAGAGGCACGTCTCGCTCTGTATTGGACCCAAAGCTGTGAGCTTGGGGGATTGCCTGGAACATTAATGGGCAAGCAAGATCTGTTGGGGCATTAATGCTGCAAGCCTCTCCATCCTATGCTCAGATGGTAAAGGTAAAGGACCCCTGACAGTTAAGTCTAGTCACAAACGACTCTGGGGTTGCGGAGCTCATCTTGCTTTACTGCCTGAGGGAGCCGACGTTTGTCCGCAGACAGTTTTTCCGGGTCATGTGGCCAGCAGGACTAAACCGTTTCTGGTGAAACCAGAGCAGCACACGGAAACGCCGTTTACCTTCCCGTCAGAGTGGTACCTATTGATCTACTTGCACTTTGATGTGCTTTCGAACTGCTAGGTGGGCAGGAGCTGGGACTGATCAATGGGAGCTCACCCCGTTGCGGGGATTTGAACCGCCAACCTTCCAATCGGCAAGCCCTAGGCTCAGTGGTTTAGACCACAGCGCCACCCGCATCCCATGCTCAGATGGTACGTATGTGTAAATAAAACCATGTATCCTAAAGACATCGCAGTCTCCGTTGACCGTCATTCCAGGGCAACCGAACCCTGTGGGAACCCCCGCAGTCTCTTGCTGCTCTGAGATTGGAGTGTATGCTCATTGGGGCAGGGACCTCTCTTTCTTATTTCATGCTGAGAAATGCCATCTACAGTGCTGGCAGCATTTAAGCGATGAGCAAGCGTCTCCTAACTGGTCATGTATCAGGTTTGTCATGTTACTCCATGCCAAACTGGCATTTGGGATCCTGGCGGGAGCTGTGTGTATCTCAGAGAGAAAAACCCTCGCCGTTGATTCACAGGAAGTGTCGGGGAAGACCCAACAAACTTACGTCGTTCCCGGGTGACGGTGCAGCAAAACAGGAGAGGTAAGGCTTATTTCCCCCTCTGCCAGAGCTGCTGCTCATAAATTGGGCTGGAATTATTAATAATACATGCCATATAATATATTGATGACAGTTCCATGGGCACGATATGGATAATATACATTAATATATAACCACCGTTACAAATAATTCACCACATTCCCTCTGTCTACATCAGCGGTCACCGGACAATGCATTTACTTTACGGTAAGGATTATAGATGGCGTTATAAATGGCTCGCCGTCCACCGCCCGCAACTTTTCTCCTTTTCCCTCTCCCGCGTCTCGGCGCGCTTTATTATTAATGGGCTCCCGAACTGCAGCGGCGCAACGGCGCAAACAATGCGCCATTAATATTTGATGCGGCATCTATAGCCTCCCCCCCATCCATCATTTATAACAGGCTACAAAAACATTATAAAACATTTATTACGCGTTTATAGATCATTTCATACTAAAAAGCAAAGTTGTGTTATAAATGCATTATTAATCCTTTACGCCGTTTATAGGAATCTCTTGTAATAAGGGTTTAGCATATGTTGCTCTACAAGCGGGATAATAAATAGGTTGTCGGCCGCTGATGGGAAATATATTACACTGTGGAACTTCACTTCCTTCAGTCACGGCCGGGCTCAGCGGACGAAAGAGGACAGGATCGGCATCTGTTTAGGCCTGCACTGCGTTAGGCGTTAAGCGGCGCCCGCGAGGCATGTCAAAAGGCAAGGCATTTAAAGCCCAGATGGGTTTTAGCAACGGACCGTTCCGTTGCAAAGGACCCCAGCCAAGGATCCAAATAATTCTGTGCAACTAATTCCTGCCAATATCGTAATGGAGTTATACAATTGCACAACTGCAGTTGGGATACCGTGTGTGTTTCTTGCGGCCTCACCCACTGCCGGATTTATGTATAAGCTAAACAAGTTATAGCTTAGGGCCCCACTTTCTTGGGGCCCCAAAAAAATTAAAGGGAAAAAAAACCTGGATGTACATTTCCAAAATATAAGATAATAAACAAATAAAATAAACCCTACATACAGCAACAGTGTTTTGTGTTGTGTGGGCTCCTGTGATGTAAGTCATGGGCCCCGCCTGCTAGCCTGCTCCCTAAAATATCACTGGTTTGCTTATTTCTATATATAGGGTGCCTACATTCTGCATGGACTGGTTGCATGGCAACATGGGCAAATGGCTTTAGATACATACCTATTAGGTCAGTGATGGCCAAACTTGGCCCTCCAGCTATTTTGGGACTACAGTTCCCATCATCCCTGACCACTGGTCCTGTTAGCTAGGGATGATGGGCGTTGTAGTCCCAAAACAGCTGGAGGGCCAAGTTTGGCCATCACTGTATTAGATCCATAAATTACCATACAGCATATATTCAACACAAAAAACAGCGACCATTTGTTGTTGACAAAGAACAGCTGGACATAGAAAGGGCCCCATTACCTTCAGTAGCTTAGGGCCTCATCAAACCTAAATCCGGCCCTGGCCTCACCTCGAAAAGGGTATCACAGAGATGGAGGAGGTTCAGAAAAGGGCCACTCAAATGATAAAGGAGATGGAATGACTGCCCTGAGAATAAAGGCTGCAGCATTTGGGACTTTTTTTCTCTTTTTTTAGTTTAGAGAAAATTCAAGTAAAAGGCAACATTTTAAAAGTTTTTTAATTTTGCATTAACGTGGCGAAAGCATGGAGAGAAAGGTTTTTCTCTGTCTCCCTTAACACTAGAGCTCGTTGACTTGAAGCAGAAAGTTTGAGGATTTGGGATTATAAAAGAAAGGACTTGTTCGCACAGTTGGACTTTGGAACTCCCTACCACAAGAGGCAGCGATGGCCAGCAACTTGGATGGCTTTAAAAGAGGATGAGAGAAATTCACGGAAGAGAAAGCTATTGATGGCTACTAGCCAAAGCTATGGTTTTCCCAGTAGTGATGTATGGAAGTGAGAGCTGGACCATAAAGAAGGCTGATCGCCGAAGAATTGATGCTTTTGAATTATGGTGCTGAAGGAGACTCTTGAGAGTCCCATGGACTGCAAGAAGATCAAACCCATCCATTCTGAAGGAAATCAGCCCTGAGTGCTCACTGGAAGGACAGATCCTGAAGCTGAGGCTCCAGTACTTTGGCCACCTCATGAGAAGAGAAGACTCCCTGGAAAAGATCCTGATGTTGGGGAAGATGGAGGGCACAAGGAGAAGGGGACGACAGAGGACGAGATGGTTGGACAGTGTTCTCGAAGCTACCAGCATGAGTTTGACCAAACTGCGGGAGGCAGTGGAAGACAGGAGTGCCTGGTGTGCTCTGGTCCATGGGGTCACAAAGAATCGGACACGACTAAACAACTAAACAACAACAAAGCCATGAGGACTATGATCTACCTCCACAGCTGGAGACAGAGATGCTTCTGAGGGGAAAGAGTTGCTCTTGTGTTCGAATCCTGCTTGCAGGTTTCCCCCAGGCATCTGGTTGGCCACTGTGAGAACAGGATGCTGGACTAGGTGGGCCCCTGGCCTGTTCCAGCTGGTTTTAGGTTCTTGCAATCTTGCACCCACAATGATTCTAACACTCAGTCTGTCCGTTCCTTCGATTCCATATCCTGCGACCTTGTACACTTTTTGATAAAAACAGGGAAATGCCTGTTAGCACCCTAAGTCTTCTGTTAGTGCCAGGCTCAAAACCTCCCCTCTGAACCATTGCCAAACTCTGTCTGCTGTTTCCTATACAGTGGTACCTCTGGTTAAGAACTTAATTCGTTCCGGAGGTCCGTTCTTAACCTGAACCTGTTCTTAACCTGAAGCACCACTTTAGCTAATGGGGCCTCCCGCTCCTGCCGTGCAATTTCTGTTCTCATCCTGAAGCAAAGTTCTTAACCCGAGGTACTATTTCTGGGTTAGCGGAGTCTGTAACCTGAAGCGTCTGTAACCTGAAGCGTCTGTAACCTGAGGGACCATTGTACCATAGCTGTCAACTTACAGATTTGAAAATAAGGGACTAGCAGCCTCGAAAATAAAGGATCAGCAGCCAAAATAAGGGATCAACAATTACTTTGATAAAATACATATTTTGTTGTGTGCAAATGGCTTTAGATACCTATAAGGTCCATAAATTACCATATAGCATATATTCAACACAAAAAAATAGCAACAATTTATTGTTGACAAAGGACAGCTGGACATAGAAAGGGCCCCATTACCTTCAGTAGCTTATTTAAGGGACATCATCAATAAGGGACAGCAGCGGGACATGGCGCTGGGATAAGGGACTGTCCCGCCAAATAAGGGACGCTTGACAGCTATGTACTGTACAGTGGACGCTCGGGTTGCGAACGTGATCCATGCAGGAAGCATGTTCGCAACCTGCAGCGTTCACAACACACAGCGCCGCGTCTGCGCATGCGCGGGTCATGATTCAGCGCTTCTGCGCATAGCATGATTTAACGCTTCTGCACATACTCAAGCGTCGACACCCAGAAGAAACCCGTTCCGGTACTTCCAGGTTCGGTGCGGTGCGCAACCCGAAATTGCACAACCCGAAGCGTCTGTAACCCGAGGTATGACTATATTGATTTACTCTGCAACAGGCTGCTCCCTACTTATTGAAAGGCCAAAGAGGTGTTCCTTTGGGTCAGGAGTGTGCATGACCCTGGACCGAAATTTGTGGGTGCCCGGCTGCTTCACGGGGAATTTTGTGGGTGCCCGGGCACCCAGGGCCAAACAGGATTGGCACCTATGCTCTGGGTGGCTATATGCTTGAATTATTGCTGCAGTTTATGAAGGATGCAGACAAACTGGAACTGTTTCAAAGAAGGGCAAAAGACACAAGAACAACAAAAAGGACCCACAACTCAATAAATGTGAAAGGAAGTTTGGTCTCATATTGACAAAGGGTTTTTTTAATATACTGGTCTAACTCAGTATAAGGAAACTTCCTGTTTCCTTATACTGAGTTAGACCAGTATATAAAAAAACCTTTGTCAATTTGACACCAAACTTCCTCTCACATTTATAGTCACTATTTCTAAATTTGCATCTTCCATATAAATTAGACTACACAAATTGTTGTTTGTTGCCAAAGGCAGCCTACTGTATATGCCAATGGAATGAATGTATTGTATTTTTTGCAAAAAAAGTCCCCTTTTAACTCTGTTAAAAATCCTAGCCTCTTTGTTCAAGAAGAGAGAACCACTTGGGTTTGACTGCCCGATTTTGACTGTCCTAAATATGCATTTTAAATGGAATTTAAAATTTAAAATCTTTCTCCCTTTTTTACTTCCTTGAGTTTTCTGGGCATTTCTCATTGATGTCTGAATAAAGGAAATTATGTAGGATGGCAAGTTTATGCTGAGCTGCAAAATTTAAGTAGCAAAAATGGCTGCAGGCCTAACCCGCTTCCCTCCACCAATGTTTTGTATTTGAAAATAGCTGGAAGTCTGTTGCATGGCACTTTGGGCAGAGCTCACTGTGGAAAGGTGGCGTGTAAATAAACTAGATCAATTCATCAAACTGGTGTCCTTTTTTTCCGGCAAAGTTCTAGTAGCCGCTCAGTTTCTCTTTATGCCTTACTCTTGCATAACAGCTATTGACATTTTAGACAAGAGCAGGCAAATCCCTCCTGCCCTATCAATGGCCATCTTCTGCCAAGTCAAATAAGGTGTTTGGACTTAATCTTCAAAACGGAAACCGTGGCTGTGTACACACCCTGTACAGTTGTACCTTGGATCTCAAACGCCTTGGCTCCCAAACAAATCAGCTCCCAAACAATCGAAACCCGGAAGTGAGTGTTCCGGTTTTCAAACGATTTTTGGAAGTCGAACGTCTGACGGGGCTTCCGATTGGCTGCAGGAGCTTCCTGCAGCCAATCAGAAGCCGCGCTTTGGTTTCCGAACGTTTTGGAAGTCAAACGGACTTCTAGAACAGATTCCGTCTGACTTCCAAGGTACGACTGGACATTGAAAGCACATGATTATCTCCCCTCGCCCCCCGAGAATCCTGGGGCCTGCCATTTAAGGGTGCTGAGAACTGTAGCTGTGCAAGGAGTAAAACACAGGATTCTCTAGAGGGAAGCAGTGTGCTTTAAATCCACAGCCAAGCCTTCAGGTGAATTTCTGCCCAGTGACTCCAGAGAGGCAACCCCAGCTGAGCCCTGGAGATAGCTGGAGGTTGAAGTCCAAATGAAACCAAGGCAGCCTTGCCACTGGAATGCAGTCGCTCCCTTCTGACAGCAATTAAAAGCCCCCAGTGGTGTAGGTTTAGTGATAAACAATAAGAGTAATTTAGCATCTAATCATCCTGCAAATATTAACCAATTAACCTCTCCTGCCCTGACGAGGTCGGTAAATTAATATTAGGAGGGCAGGTCTGCCAACGCTTGCAGTTTTCTCGTGGGGGTGGAACAGATCTGAAGCAGAGATGTGGCTAGCCCCAAATCTTTTGCCCCAAATTTCCTGTTCCTCTTTCTCCCCCTCCCCCTTTCCCCATTACAGTGGTGCCTTGGTTCTCAAACTTAATCCGTTCCGGAATTCCTTTCCAAAACCAAAGCGTTCCAAAACCAAGGCACGCTTTCCCATAGAAAGTAATGCAAAATGGATTGATCCGTTCCAGACTTTTAAAAACAACCCCTAAAAGAGCCATTGAACATGAATTTTGCTATCTAACGAGACCAATGATCCCTAAAATGAAAGCAATAAACAATGTACTGCAGTCACACAATTAGTCAATCAATGGGTAGCTGAACTGGGTTCCACATAGTCACACAAAGCCACTTCCACCCTTCGAAGGAGGTGGAGTTGCGGGCTTCACGGCCCCACCATGCGCACGGCAGCTGGAGGCCAGCCCCGCGCGATTGGGGAGATTCCCGGCCGTGTCATCCCCTGGCCAGCCAATCAGCTGGCTCTGGGGGTGTGGCCTGCCCTATTTAAAGCAGGACATGGCCAGGGATCTCCCTCTTTGCTGCCTGCCAGCTGTTCCTGATTCCCACCCTCCTGCCCTTTAAGGTTTTCGTTCCTTGACCTTCCTATGGACCTTGGTTGGTTGCCCTTGAGGGGCCTGGTAGGAATTTTTCCACTTGGCAAATCGGCACCAGCCACTTGGTTTCCGCCTACCTCGTAGCAAATTGTCACAACTTTCTGGGTATTGGCGGTTAGGCATTGGTATAGTTCTGTAGATGGAAGAGGGGAGGTAGCGCCATTGCCTGCCCCGCATATTGAAGGGTAGTCCGGTAAAGGATTCCGGGGGGCGTGGCCCTGTCCGAAGCCTATGGAGGTGAGGGCCTAAGGCACGTCCCCTAGTGGGGCCCCCGGGGGAATTCCTAGTTGATGTGCATCAGCAGGACTCCCCCTACTGGTGGTTAACCCTTTCCAGACTTCAAGCAGACGGGCTGAAGTCGGATATAGTAGGTTAGGACCAACGCCTAAGCCAATACCGCTCATCACCTGTAACCAATCAAGTTGTGGCCTTATTTAGCCCATTAACCTTAATAATTGTGTCATGTGTCATTATTTCCACTGGGGGGGGGGAACTCACCATGCAAAAAAAAAAAAAAAGAGCTTCAAAAACAAAAACGCAAAATAAATAGCAAAAGCAGACCTCAGTGTAACACTCAAAATGAAAGTGTGGCACTCAAATCGGAAGCGTAGCACTCAAAATGGAGCACGTTCGACTTCTGGAAAAAGGTTTGCAAACTGGAACTCTTACTTCTGGGTTTGCAGTGTTGGGGTTCCAGGTTGTTTGAGTTCCAAGGCATTTGAGAACCAAGGTACCACTGTATTTCTAAGAAATTTCCTTACTGGGTGGCCGGGGCATGTTTCGAAGCACAGGTGAGTCGGAAGAAGAGCCTTCTGGATCCGACCAACGGCCCACCTGGTCCAGCATCGTGTTGTCGCAGTGAACAACCAGACCCCTGTAGGAAACCCACAAACAGGACCAGACCACAAGACCAACTCTCCCCTTCCAGCTTCCAGCAGCTGAAATTAGGAAGCATCAGTTTCTCTGGTTGTGGAGACAGAGCAGAACCAGCCAGCCATGCTATTCCAAAATACCGGTACTCCATTGTACCCCACCAGATCATTCCCAGACTTCATTGGGCTGTTTTGTTCTCTCTCTTTCTCCCACCAAGGTTTCCTCCCATCCTTCAGATTTTGGGGTCCCCCTCTTGCATGCCGATATCCTCCTCTTTGTTTTCAATGACCCCATTTTTGCTAGAGCATTCGCCATCCGGGTTTGTTATTAAACAGAGTTATTGAGGGCTCCCTTAGACAAAAAAACACGGACACCAGCCAGGAATACCAGAGCAAAACAGCAGCCAGTAGGCTTGGTCTTTATTGAAGACTGTCGCAACAGGACTCCCACCTGCCAGAAGGTGGAACAAGATGGAAGCCCCAAACAAAAGAGAACCCAAAATTTTATTAGCTGCTAATCCCCATGTAACACCCCCCCCCAACTACATCACTAATACATCATGGTTACATCATGAAAGGGGAGGTCTGGTGGCAGGAATCTGAGCATCCTGGACCCTGCCCCATGGTTCTCCTTGCCCTCCACCAAACACCCATCAAGCTGTAACAAAAATGATATTTACATTTCCCTGTTTCCCAGCCAAGTTAATCACACCCTTTTGTCTTCATCTGGGTTTGTTATTTCTGGAATGGCTACCTGTCTGGCACTCAGGTATCAGGATGCCAGGGATTATCACTCCGGCAGAGGGGCTGCTGAGTAGCTGAGCTCACATGTCTATATCAATTTCTGAAGTTTTCCCAGTGAGCCAGTACAGAGATACATTTATCAGTGAATTCTTACATTTGGTATCGTGCAGTAAAGGCCCTTTGAATAGGTAGGAAGAAACTGTGATGGGGTGTTTTGTGGGGACAAATCACAAAAGTCACAAAAGCGATTGTGCTGGTTTTGGTAATGGGCTGCATGTGCATGATATCTGCTGGAGGGGCAACCCCCCCCAACCTATACATAAATTCCTGCAACATTATGAACTCTAGGAAATAATGTTTTATTATGATTATTTATTAAAGCAAGGGGGCATGGCTTTTCCACGCCAAAAGTCATGCGAGCCCAAACTCTGCCCACCTCCCAACCCCTCCCACCACTCCAGGTTTAAATAACATTGCTAACAAATATCTATATTCCCTTTCTTCAAGGAAACATCCCTTTTTATCTCTCAGCCCCTCTGCTTTCCTTTCTCCCTCTTTGCTCCTTCACAGGAAGCGGAGCCTGAATGGGGGGAAAAAAAACCCGTAGCAACAATTAAGAATTTCATTATGATACAATAGGACAGTTATTGCGGCGGCATAATTATTAAGCTATAATTGCTAATTGTCTTATTAGCATTTAACAATTATGCAAATAATGGCAAACAGGCTGTAATAGCAATAAAATTACTTTTATTTTTACACTAATAAAGAGATTGCAGATTGCGGCGATGGCCATTTTGCTCTCCAGAGTTTATTGGGAATGACTCATGAGCTGAATAAAAAAAGCTCCAACTGACGCTCTGTGTATGCAGGGAACTGGGGAGGGGGTGTTCCTACATTTGGGGGGTGGGGATTGGCTCTGTTAATGGGTTTGGAGTTTGGTTTCCCAGCTTCTTGATTCATGTGGGATCTTATCTGCCTCTTTGCGGGGGAAAGAGGCAATATGATATTATTATTATTATTATTGCTTTTCTATCCCACCTTTTTCTCCCAGGACCTCAGAGTGGCGAACCTAGCAGTTTGAAAGCACACCAGTGCAAGTAGATAAATAGGTACCGCTCCAGTGGGAAGGTAAATGGCGTTTCCGTGCACTCTGGTTTCCATCATGGTGTCCCGTTGCGCCAGAAGGGGTTTAGTCAGGGGTCAGCAGGTCCCACTGTCCCTCAAACCTTGTGGCGGGTCGGACTATATTTTTCTTTGTGGGAGGGAATGAACGAATTCCTATGCCCCACAAACAACCCAGAGATGCATTTTAAATAAAAGCACACATTCTACTCATGTAAAAACAAGCTGATTCCCGGACCATCCATGGGACAGATTTAGAAGGTGACTGGGCTGGATCCGGCCCCTGGGTCTTAGTTTGCCTACCCATGGGTTTAGTCCTGCTGGCCACATGACCCAGAAAGCTGTCTGCGGATAAACGCCGGCTCCCTCGGCCTGAAAGCGAGATGAGCGCCACAACCCCATAGTCGCTTTTGACTGGACTTTACCATCCAGGGGTCCTTTACCTATTTAATTCTGACAACAACCCTGTGAGGTAGGTCAGGCTGAGAGGCAGTAACCCAGGTTCCAAGGTTCAAGGATGAGGGGGGATTTGAACCCTGGACTCCCAAGTTATAATTCAGCCTGGGGAGATCCCAGGTCAGCTCTGCAGGTCTGCCAACTCCTTTTCCATCAGCAGGGCAAAGCCTTCGGCAACGCTGCCTCCTTGGCCGGACGCTGGTAAAGAGCCAGAAGTTGGCAGGACGGGGGGGGGGGGGAGCTATCCAGCGGCAGGCAAGCCAGATTCGTCATTCTGAAGCCGTCCAGGGAAATACCTAGGCGATTAGCCTCGGATTTCATTCCAGGCCCGTTGTGGGCACTCAAGTCGTTTGCTGAAGCTGCCGCGGTCAGATGTGAACTGTTAGTTTGACTCCAGAGAATGCAGCAATCTCCGTGATGGGAAACGCGCCTGGCCTGATGTTTCGGAGGAAGGAAGCTGCAGATTCACAAGCCTTGCTTCCCGCTACCTGGTCGACTGCAAGTGAACACCAAGTTTGTGACACCCCCGCCCCCAAATATATAGGGCTGGACACAGCTTGGCACATCTTGGGTTGCACAAGCAGGGCGGGATATGCTACCAGACCTCCTCTCTCACTTGTCCCCACCATCCGTACATTCAGAAGTAGTAGTAGTAATAATAATAACAATAATAATAATAGTAATAATAATAGGTAGTGTGTCTCTGAACATGGGGGTCCTGTTCAGTCGCCATATCTGCTTGCTGTTGACAGAACAGTCCCTCCATGGATTTGCCCTCTGTTTGAAAGCCACCTGAACCAGTGTCAGCGACCATCGCTTCATGTGGCGGTGAGTTCCATAAGCTGACGGTCGTGCATGCCAGAAATGATATTATTGCACTGTTTTCCCTTGCCTTTGTATAATGAAACGTGATATTTCTCGCCTCTGAAGTAGCCTATCAAGAAGCACGTGGTGCAATGCCGCAATTGATTAACACAGAGCTAATAAACAAGAGTTTTATGATCACTTAAGTGTTGAGAGGCAAACGGTTTCAGCTTTGTATTCTCTTACTTGTTACTTTGGGCCTTATGTGTTGGCTCAACTCTGCTTCTATCCCAAATAATCTTTCCACCTCCAGGGGTCACTCAAACTGCCACCCACTCCCAAACGCAACTGACCCTCCCACGCTGGGATCCTTCGGAAAGGAAAGGAAAACAAAGCTGCCCATATAATAATGCCGTTATACAAATCTGCGGTGCGACCGCATTTGGAGTACTGAGCACAGTTCTGGTCGCCTTGTCTCAAAGAGGAGTTGGAAAAGGGAAACCAAAACGATCAATGGGAAGAAGCGACTCCCCTAATGCAGAAAGGTTGTAGCATTTGGGACTTTCTGGAGAGTAAAGAAGTGACACAATAAAAGGGTCTAAAATTATGCACGGCAAGGAGAAAGTGGATGAAGTTCTTCTCCGTCTCTCCTTGTGCTAGAACTTGTGGGAAACCAATGAATCCGAAAGGTGGATGATTCAGGACAGATAAAATAAAATTCTCCACGCCGCACATAGTGAAACTCAGTCCTGCATGAGGCAGTGATGGCCACTAGCCTAGATGGCTTTTTAAAAAGAGGATTAGACAAATTCATGGAGAAAACTATCGATGGTTAGTAGCCATGATGGCTATTGCTCTACTTTCCACAGCCGGAAGCGGCAATGCTTTGGGATAACAATTGCAGCAATAAGAAGATCACTTGATTAGTAAAGGTAAAGGACCCCTGGACAGTTAAGTCCAGTCAAAGGCGACTGTGGGGTGCAGTGCTCATCTCGCTTTCAGGCCGAGGGAGCCAGCGTTTGTCCACAGACAGCTTTCTTTTTTTTTTTTTAAAGATATTTATTAAGGTTTCCAATAAAAAGAACACATCGATAAAAAAATTAAAAATAAAAAAAGAAATACACAATTCAAAAGTACATAATCCAGAAAAAAACAAAAAACAAAAGACAAAAAAGAAAACAGTTAAAAACAATACCACCTTTTCATCTCCATTTTTAAATTTACTTATTTTCTGGACCTCCTCATACCTCCCTCTTTTGTATTCCAGTTCAAATTGTTTGTCCAGCAATTTCTTTCCCTCTTTTTTAATCCCAATCTTTAATCTTAATATAATATAACATTAAATTTTACCTCTTAAAAACCAAATTTCCATTTCCTTTAACTTTTTTAATCCTAATCTTTAATCTTGATCTATATATAGCTTTAAATCCTGTACAGCTGGAAGCCACTTATTTTCAATCCAACATCACTCTAACATTCTTTAATTTTGCAATATTTCTGCAGATAGTCTTTAAATTTCTTCCAGTCTTCCTCCATCGACTCTTCTCCCTGGTCACGGATTCTGCCAGTCATTTCCGCCAGTTCCATATAGTCCATCAGTTTCATCTGCCATTCCTCCAGTGTGGGAAGCTCTTGTGTCTTCCAATACTTTGCGATGAGTATTCTTGCTGCTGTTGTTGCATACATAAAGAAAGTTCTATCCTTTTTTAACACCGTTTGGCCGACTATGCCCAGGAGAAAGGCCTCTGGTTTCTTGAGAAAGGTATATTTAAATACCTTTTTTAATTCATTATATATCATTTCCCAGAAAGCCTTAATCTTTGGGCACGTCCACCAAAGGTGAAAAAATGTACCTTCAGTTTCTTTACATTTCCAACATTTATTATCGGGCAAATGATAGATTTTTCAAGCTTGACTGGAGTTATGTACCACCTGTATATCATTTTCATAATATTCTCTCTTAGGGCATTACATGCCGTAAATTTCATACCTGTGGTCCATAACTGTTCCCAGTCAGCGAACATAATGTTGTGTCCAACGTCTTGTGCCCATTTAATCATAGCAGATTTTACCGTTTCATCCTGGGTGTTCCATTTCAGCAGCAAGTTATACATTCTTGACAAATTCTTAGTTTTGGGTTCTAACAGTTCAGTTTCTAATTTTGATTTTTCCACCTGGAAGCCAATTTTCTTGTCCAATTTAAATGCCTCCATTATCTGAAAATAATGAAGCCAGTCTCACACTTTGTTTTTTAGTTTTTCAAAACTCTGCAATTTCAGTCTATCTCCATCTTGTTCCAAAATTTCCCAATATTTCGGCCATTTGACCTCCATTTTGAGCTTTTTCAAGGCTTTCGCTTCCATTGGTGACAGCCACCTTGGAGTTTTGTTTTCTAATAGATCCTTATATCTTATCCAAACATTAAACAGCGCTTTCCTGACAATGTGATTTTTAAATGCTTTATGTGCTTTGACCTTATCATACCACAGATATGCATGCCACAGACAGCTTTCCGGGTTATGTGGCCAGCATGACTAGACTGATTCTGGCAAAATGGGACACCGTGACAGAAACCAGAGCAGCGCACGGAAACGCTGTTTACCTTCCCGCTGCAGTGGTACTACTTGCACTGGTGTGCTTTCTAACTGCTAGGTTGGCAGCAGCTGGGACAGAGCAACGGGAGCTCACCTGGCCACAGGGATTTGAACCTCTGACCTTTTGATCGGCAAGCCTAAGAGGCTTAGTGGTTTAGACCACAGCGCTTCCCGCGTTTTTAGTGCATGCTGCTGATAACGCCAACGTTGCCGGTTCGATCTCTGTATGGGATAGCTGCAGATTCCTGCAATGCGGGGGGGGGGGGGGGTTTGGACCAGAAGACCCTTGGGGTCCCTTCCATAGTAATTTATTACTTATAATAATTTATTACTTATACCCCACCCATCTGCCTGGGTTCCCCCAGCTACTCTGGGCGGCTTCCAGCGTAATAGAAGCACTGCAAAACGGCAAACATTAAAAACATCCCAACACATGGCTGCCATCAGAAAGTTGTGCAGCCGTTTACCTGTTTGACATCTGATGGGAGGGCATTCTGAAAAGGAGGGGAGAGGGGTTCTCGTGCTTGGATCCTGCTCACTGGCCTCCCACAGGCATCTGGTTGACCCCTGGGAGAACAAGATGCTATACTGGATGGGTCGAACACGGCTCTTTTAATGCTCTTATGCTGTCTCCCACCAGCATTCAAACTCCCCTTTCAAGCTCTTGGCCAATCACTTCACTTCCCACATTCCAAGCACGCTCTCTCACCCCCTCCCAACCTAACACACATTTTTTTTTACACGTAGCTATACGTTTACCTTAGGGACGGAGCTGGCGCTGTGGTCTAAACCACAGAGCCTCTTGGGCTTGTCGATCAGAAGGTCTTCGGTTCGAATCCCCGCAACAGGGTGAGCTCCCGTTGCTCGGTCCCTGCTCCTGCCAACCTAGCAGCTCGAAAGCACAATAAAGTGGAAGTAGATAAAGAGGTACCACTCCAGTGGGAAGGTAAATGGTGTTTCCGTGCGCTGCTCTGGTTTCACCAGAAGCGGCTTAGTCATGCTGGCCACATGACCCGGAAGCTGTATGCTGGCTCCCTCGGCAGTAAAGCGAGATGAGCGCCGCAACTCCAGAGTCGTTCATGACTGGACTTAACTGTCAGGGGTCCTTAACCTTTACCTTTATATGTTTACCTTAATTACTCCTCATGGCATGCAGAAGATGTTACTTACATAGACACCTGGCCATCACACAGCCCAAGCCCAGAAGCCCCGGCGGGTATCGACTCCTCCCTGCCGAACTTCCAGATTTAATCAAGATGTGTTAAAGGGAAGCGTGAAACAAAGGAGCAGAAGGCCGCTGGGTTGACATCCATTTCTACACTGCGGTCCTTTGTACTGAATGGATAACCTGTCCCTGAGACGAAATGACCCAGGCAAAGAAGACCAGACAACAGCAATCTGTCTCTTGCTGTCCATCGGTGTTTAGGAGGGCCATCAATCCGGCCGTCACCGAGTATCTCAGGACCGCTAATTCTCTGGCTCCTAGGTCTTTGTCTACTGGGTCTTCACTTCGTTTGTCTTGGGCTCGTCGCTGCATCACCTCAAGCCTTACAGAAGCGGATAAGGACTTGCGTCCTTGACAGGTCGGCGAGAGATGGGCCAAAAGGCATGTGGTTTAAACGAAGGACAGCTGGTTTATTTATTTATTGCCCAGGTGGATCTCTCAGTTCTTAACTACACCGAAGAGAGAGATAACCAAGTACCTTCTCCCA
Organism: Podarcis pityusensis; assembly: GCF_964106645.2. Classification (NCBI taxonomy): domain Eukaryota; kingdom Metazoa; phylum Chordata; class Lepidosauria; order Squamata; family Lacertidae; genus Podarcis; species Podarcis pityusensis. The sequence goes on along the minus strand of NC_138039.1, from coordinate 5,138,990 downwards.
TGAGACCCTAAGGTTCACTCAGTAAGAACCAGAAACCTGTGGCTTTCTGTGTGTTGCTAGACTACAGCTCTTGCCACCTGTGACCACTGGCCCTGCTGCCTGGGGCTGATGAGAACTAGAGACCAGCAGCAACCTGGGACATATAAAAGAAAGCCCTTCTTTGCAGAGCTCAGAGTTGAACTAGGGAACTCATTGCCACAGGAGGCAGCAATGGCCAGCAACCTGGATGGCTTTTAAAGAGGATTAGGCATATTCCCAGAGGAGGAGAGGGTGACTGATGGCTACAGTCATACCTCGGGTTGAAGTACCTTCGGAAATGAATATTTTCGGGTTGTGCTCTGCGGCGACCTGGAAGTAACAGAGCGTGTTACTTCCGGGTTCCGCTGCTCGCGCGTGCGCAGATGCTCAAAATGACATCATGCGCATGCGCGGAAGCGATGAAATGCAACCCGCGCACATGCGTCTTACATTTACTTCAGGATGCGAACGGGGCTCCGGAACGGATCCTGTTCGTATCCAGAGGTACCACTGTAGTAGGCATGTGGCAGTTTCAGATTTATCTCTGTAACCTGGAAAATGTCATCCAGAGATCACCAGGTGCCGTTGTGCAAGCTCAGATCATCTTTAATGAAGGTTAAAAACAGGTGCAAAAGGTTAAAAATAGAAAGGAAAACTGTGTTTTGTTTTTTGAATGAGGCAGAAGCAAATTTACCCCTTGGGTTACATTTTCAAGACCAAGCCTTTGTAAAAAAGGAAAGAGAAACCAAAGGAGATGCATAAATAAAGGCAGCGCAACAGGAAAACAGCTATTTTTAATTTTTTAAAAAATGAAACATTATCAGGTCGTTGTTGTGGAGCTGGTTGGCTGCACTGGGAGGTGTTTTGGCAAAACCGCACCCCAGGAAGAGTCCAACAGATGCCCCCACTTTTTAGCCGCCCCAAATGAGAGGGGTGCTCACCACACTGGTCCCCACTGGAGAGGCAAAATGGCTTCTAATCAGGACTTCCAAGACATTTTGCTCTCTGCCTAAATCAGAGCTGGGGAACATTTGGCCCTCCAGATGTTGGACTACAGCCCCCATCTGGTCACAGGTTCCCCATCCCTGACCTTAATCAATGGCTGGAGAGGAACAATACCAGCATCCCTTAAGCCAAAGTGACCTTTGTCCTTTTTTGTGGAAGATGCCTGGTAAGAAGTACCAGGGACTGGTCCTTGCCACTGGCAGACTCAAGCATGTGCCTTCTCCTCGGGTTCTTCACTATCAAGGTCCAGCAAGGTCCTTCTGTCCTCTCGGAGTCCCGAGCCACCAGGTTGTCCCTCTTCATATCATGGCTTCCATATGCAAAATCTTCAGGGCTTCCGAGATCTGGGAGCTGGTGTCCATCTGCCCGTACATCCCCACCAGGAAGGCCCTCTGGAGCAAAATGGCAGCATGCTCTGCGAAGAAGGAGAGAGATGGGCGCAGGCAGAGGAGATGAAGGAGGAACAGCAGATTCAGTTAGGAGGCGGGTGGGTTCGCCACAGGAAACGCAGGCTGGCCCAGGACCCTTCCTCATGCCCACCCCCCAAAAAACCCCCAGAAGCAGAGCCGTGCGTTAGGAAGAGAGGACTTACACTAGTGGCCAAAATTGTGGAAACCTTTTGGGGAAAGTGTATTTCTGAGGTTTGATGGCTCATAACACCACTTTCTTTTGGAGTAATACCATGAAATACTATATTGATGGAAAGATAATTTAAGTAAGAATGTAATGCAACAAAGTTTGTTCAATTATCTGTATTCTATCAAATGTTATAGCCAAATAAGCAGGAAAAGGAAGCTTAGGTTGATACGCAGCAATGTTTCTGAATACCAGTTGCTGGAAATCACAGGAGGAGAGAGAGCTCTTGGGCTGGGGTCCTGCTTGCTGCAGCCCAGAATGCCGCGGCAAGACTACTTACCGGGTCCTCACCGCGGGATCACATTCACCCGGTGCTATACCAATTGCACTGGCTCCCGGTGGGGTACAGGATCAGGTTTAAGGTGCTGGTTTTAACCTTTGAAGCCCTATACAGCCTAGGACCCTCATACCTATGGGACCGCCTCTCCTGGTATGTCCCACGAAGGACCTTACGGTCTTCAAATAAAAACATCTTGGAGGTCCCGGGCCACAGGGAGCTAAGACCAGCCTCAACCAGAGCCAGGGCTTTTTCGGCCGAGGCCCCAATCTGGTGGAACACTCTGTCACCAGAGACTAGGGCGCTGTGGGACTTGACATCTTTCCGCAGGGCCTGCAAGACAGAGCTGTTCCACCAGGCCTTTGACCAAGGCACAGCCTGACCCCCTCTCTCCTTCTCTAATCCTCATAGAACTCTAGCCCAATGGTTAGAATTAATTTGATTCTGAATTGATTTTAGAATGGATTTTGTGGCTTGCCGTTGTTTCATATTATATTTAGTTTATAGTTTAGATTATAGTTTAGAAATTATTTATTTTAACTGTTGAGTGGATTTCTGTTTAACTTTTGTGTTATTATTATTATTATTATTATTTAATACTATTCTAATGATTGTTGAATGTTACTTTTTTGATGTAGGTTGCCTATTTTAAAGTTATGTTTTATTATCACATTTTTGTATTGCAATAGATTGTTATAAGATGTACATTTTCAGCTTGTAAACCACCTTGAGTATTGGAAGATAGAAAGATGGTATACAAATTAAAAATTTAAAAAATAATAACTAATTGCTTGTGATTTTATGTAAACTGTGCTATTTTTACTGTTGTTAGCCACTCTGAGCCCTGCTTTGGCTGGGAAGGGCAGGATAATAAATAAATTATTATTATTATTATTATTATTATTGCTTCCCCTCTCCTACCGCACAACTCAATTGGCAATGTCAGAGAATGAGCTGGGCTGCCACCGTACCGATCAGTATCACCTTGGCCTAACGGGAACGCCTGCCAATATTTGCCCAGGATCAGAGATAAAGGTTGCCTACTGACATTTGACCAAAGCGTACACACGGCCCCATCGTGCCAACTACTGGGCGGGAGAAGCATTTGTCAGAAGAGGATGCAGACTCTGAGAAGCCCAAGCCGAACCCACAGAATCTGAAGGAAAAGCCAACGAGCAGCTCCTCTGGGGCTTCCACACTAAATGCCACCTGTGTTTTCAGAGCAAAGAAAAGTAGCTGGAAAATTTGGGTTTCAAAGGAGGGTGGAAGGCTGGGAGCTGAAACTGAGCACAGAGGTGGAAGCGGAGGGCTAAAAGGAGGCAAAGCTATTCTGGTGCTGGGCCGGGGCAGGTGGGGTTTAGTAGCAGGACCTATCTTGGAAATAATGGAAAAGAACTATCCCAGTATGTTTCCGAGCACAATTCAAAGTGTTGGTGCTGACCTTGAAAGCCCTAAACGGCCTCAAAGGCTCAGTAGACCTGAAGGAGTGTCTCCACCCCCATCGTTCTGCCTGGACACTGAGGTCCAGCTCCGAGGGCCTTCTGGTGGTTTCCTCGCTGCAAAAAGCGAAGTTACAGGGAACCAGGCAGAGGGCCTTCTCAGTGGTGGCGCCTGCCCTGTGGAACGCCCTCCCATCAGATGTCAAGGAGATAAACAACTATCTGACTTTTAGAAGACATCTGAAGGCAGTCCTGTTTAGGGAGGTTTTTAATGTCTGATGTTTTATTGTGCTTTTAATTCTGTTGGGAAATCCAGCCAGATGGGCAGGGTGTAAGTACAGTGGTACATCGGGTTAAGAACTGAATTCGTTCCGGCGGTCCATTCTTAACCTGAAACTGTTCTTAACCCGAGGTACCACTTTAGCTAATGGGGCCTCCTGCTGCCACTGCGCGATTTCTGTTCTCATCCTGAAGCAAAGTTCTTAACCCGAGGTACTATTTCTGGGTTAGCAGAGTCTGTAACCTGAAGTGTCTATAACTCAAGGTACCACTGTACATTAGAATCGTCAGTTGAACTGACCCAAGCAGGATGATTAAGGTCTGTGTGGAGATAAACTTTAACCAAAGGTATGCTTTATGGAGATCGAGAAGCAATAAGAGCTTTTGGAATGGCGCAGCAATTAATTCGGAGTCGCCATCTTGCCAAAGGATTTATAGCCGGGAGGAGGAACTGACCAGTTTTCAGACTGCATTCCTGGTGAATCTCCTCAGAGGTTTTGAGAAAGGAGGCAGATTGGTGAAGATTAATGACGCTAAGACTGTTTTGATGTATGGAAGTGATGTTATATGGAAAACGTCTGGATATGGCTACTGGATAAAAAAAATAATATCCACGCAGGATTACAAACTGTTCTAACCAGCTTGTGGAGACTATCAGAGGTCACAAAGAGAAAGGAAAAATATATGAAAATAACAACAAGAGATGTGGAAAAACAATAAGAAAGGACTGGATAGTACTGTGAACATCATAAGGTTAGATTTGTGGACATTAAAACAGCAGTAAGAAGCAAGAAGTTGATTGGATCCCCTTCGGAACTTGAAATATGGGTACCCCCAACAAAAATTTAAAATTCGGCTGTGTAATTTGGAATTTATGTAATTTGGTTTGATTTGATGTGATTGGTCGGTTAATAAAAAATTATTCTTAAAAAAAACCCTCAGGGTACCACTGTAATACATCATCATCATCATCATCATCATCATCATCATCATTATTATCCATGTTGGCAACCATCGGTCTTGAGAGTCAATGGAATGTGCCTCCAGAGGTGAAGCTAAATAGCTGTGTTAGTAGCACCTAAATGACCTGGGCAGTGTGTATGGAAGTCCTGGGCTGCCCAGACAACAAGCCTACCCCCTCATCCTCCAAGGAGCACGAAGAAGCTAGCTATGGTTCTCCTCTCCTGTTTGATCCTCACAACAAACCTGTGACGTAGGCTAGGCTAAGACCCAGTGACTGGCCTAAGGCCGCCCAGGAAGTGTGATGGCTGAGTGGCGATTTGAACTCGCATCTCCCCAGTCCAAGACTCTAACCGCTGCTCCACACTGCCTCTCTCCTTGAAGGTCAAGGGCTCTTTACCCCTTCCCTAGCTGTGCTTCTGTTATATTGGAGGAGCCAGCCTTACACAAATGCAAACCTCTTCCCCCTTCCCCATGGCATTTTCTGAGTGCTCAGAGTCTCTCGCTCGCTTACACTGAGCTCTGCAGTTCTTACAACCACCTTGCAAAGCACGGTGGAAGCATCAGGAAAAGCAACTGCCTGCTCTTACCTTGGCAAAGGAGGGTGTACTCAGGCAGGTTTCTCAGAGCTGTCTGAACAACCTCAAAGTCACGGCTGCCAAGGCAGTACATGAACGTGGGGAGGAAGTCGGCCGCAATGCTGGAAAGTGGAAAGGAGAGAGAGGATTTCGGTGAATCGAGAATACCAGGAAAGCCAGGCTGCTGTATCAGGCCACAGGCCCATTTAGTTCAGTGTCCTGTTTGCACAGAAGGCAGGAATATGGAAAGCCCCCAAGTGGGACATGAGGGCAACAGCGCTCTCCCATTGTTGTTCCCTTGCATTTGGTATTTGGAGGTAGACTGCAGTTGTGCAGGGAGGTTCTGCGCAGCCATCGTGAAGAACAGCCTACTCCTTCCACCACAAATGTGTTGAATCCCCTGTTAGAGGCTGTCGCAACAGCTTGTAAAATTGAGCTTTATCTGTATTTAAAAGCATGCCTGAACTGCTTAGTATTTTTAAGAATATCTAAACCACAGAGCCTAGGACTTGCCGATCAGAAGGTCAGCGGTTCGAATCCCCGTGACGGGGTGAGCTCCCGTTGCTCAGTCCCTGCTCCTGCCAACCTAGCAGTTTGAAAGCACATCAAAGTGCAAGTAGATAAATAGGTACCGCTCATGCGGGAAGGTAAACGGCGTTTCCGTGCGCTGCTCTGGTTTGCCAGAAGTGGCTTAGTCCTGCTGGCCACATGACCCAGAAGCTGTACGCCGACTCCCTTGGCCATAAAGCGAGATGAGCACCGCAACCCCAGAGTCAGTCACAACTGGACCTAATGGTCAGGGGTCCCCTTTCCCTTTCAGCGGCATGCAAAGATGCAACATGAAAACAGGAGGGGAGAGTGCTCTTGTGTTCAGGATGCTGGACTAGATGGGCCACTGGCCTGATCCTGCCAGGGCTCTTCTTGTGTTCTTACACTACAGTTGTTCAGCTTTGCAGCTGGCCTATACCCAAACCAGCACCGCCTCCTGTTTCTTGCAGATTTACAACGAAGTCATGCAGTTCCTGAGATCTACAGCCACCCATTCCTTGTTGGACAGTGTTGCTCTGGAACTGATTCTGTTTCAAACTGAGTGATCTTCGTCATCTGTCTCAGAAACAGCCTGGAATTCGTTCCCCCTCCCTGGGATTTTCAAGGGCTGCCCTCTATGAGCAAAGCGGCTCGAGTCAAACTCCCTGTGTCGGTTCCTAGGCCCCATCAGCCCCCCTGCCCTCCACGCAGGGTCTGCCCATCCGCACCTGGGGTTGTTCTGTATCGAGCGCAGCGCGAGGGAGAAGGCGAGATTCCGGCAGGTTTCCTCGGGAGAGCTCATCAGTCTTTGCAGGTGAGTCTGAGCGGTGGAAGAGAGAAAGGACGTTGGAGGGCAATGCCAGTAACAATAGTTACAGAACCCCTACTAATAGCCAAGTACTGGAAGGGTGACCATATACCAACCAGAGAAGAATGGCTACAGAAGCTAAGCAAGTACTTGGAACTCACTAAGTGGACTGAAGCCTTAAGGAACAAGTCAAATAAAATAGTCCAGAAGGAATGGGAATGCCTAAATATCTACCTATCGAGTCAAGGTTCAAGATTTGGTTGTGTTTAGAATAAACCCGTATGTAGGAAAATGTCTCCTTATACCAAGATAAGGAATATATCGAAATACAGAGAAATTGCTTTAGTTATAAGAAATGAACCAGCGTGAGGTCGACAGAAGTCAAAAAACCAAAAGTATAATAAAAAGAGATTCACCCCAGAAGGGTCAGCATCTCAGTAGGGAAATGACATTCTGAGCTGTCTATTATAGTTACCTTGTATTATATTTATGTTCTTACTTTTTGCGTTTGCTCTGTTTTCTTTTTTTGTATTTTTTCCCTTTTTTCTGTTTCTTTACTTTTCTTTTTTGTATTCAATTGAAATGTTTTTATACCTTGTTTTGTTTGTATAACAATTCAATAATAATAATAATAATAATAAATAAAAAATTAAAAAAAAAAATAGTTACAGAACCCCTTCAGTGGTTCAGAGTAAGAGAAAGCAACTTCCAGGGTGGGCTTTTTCATAGGAGAGAGGTGGGCATTCCAGCTCAGCAGTCTCTTCCCCTCCTGCAACCCCAAAGAAGTCAAAGAACTTGGCTGCAGAAGTGCTCCCTTTTGGCAAGTCTCTGGAGTGTCTACAGTGGCTGGCAGAAGCCATGGGGAAAACTGGCACTGCCAGGGCCGGCTTGTGCCCAGAAACAGAGCAGGAAGAGGTGGAGCCTACTGTTAGCCCCAGGGCATGCTGGGATGAAAGGGAGCCAAAGTACCCCAAGGGATACCCAGGTCAACCTGCCCACACATCGAGATCAACATTGGAGCCTCCCTGCCCCTGCCATTTGTCTGCCACCTAGGTTACGGATTGCTTGCGGAGCACTGACTTCCATTTTCGCAAACGCTTCCTAACCGCTTGCATGGAATTCTTACTCGCCACAGGCGATTAGGCTGCTTAGGAGTCTGTCCAAAGTCAGGGGTCAGCAAACTTTTTCGGCAGGGGGCCGGTCCACTGTCCCTCAGACCTTGTGGGGGGCCGGACTATATTTTGGAAAAAGGAAAAGAAATGAACAAATCCCTATGCCCCACAAATAACCCAGAGATGCGTTTTAAATAAAAGGATACATTCTACTCATGTAAAAACACACTGATTCCCAGACCATCCGCAGGCTGGATTGAGAAGGCGAATGGGCAGGATCTGGCCCACAGGCCTTAGTTTGCCTACCCATGGCCAAAGTGGTTGGCGACACAGGCTCTGTCAACCCTTTTTCCGAAAGGGTGGGGAAATGAACATCCCACCGAAGGGGAGCAGGGCAGAGCAAGAGACACACAAAGCAGACAACTGAACGAGGATGGGGGCAACATACGGAAAAGAAGGCAAGGATTTCCGGTCTTCGCCTGGACATCTCGTCGATATCGGTCAGCACCTCCAGGATATCTGGGAAACAGGGCAAAACAAAGAGACTGGGGTGAGCAATATGGTGTCCCTACCCCTAAGAAGAGGGGGAGGAAGGAGCTGACAGCCTCTCAAGGGAACGCAATCTGCTTTATAACAGCTCTTCATAATCAAACTTATCCCTTATACACAAAGTCAATTGCTGCCGTCTGCAAGATAGTCTCTTCTGCAAGTTTCAAAGGTCTCAGAAACTCTCTCTGCAGTAAGTTGGAGCAGGGCTTTTAGTGTGGTGGCCCCTGTTCTGTGGAACAGCATCGCTATCAATATACCACAGGTGCCCCCTATCTGCACTTTCTGGAACAGCCAGAGACATTTTAGTTCCAACAGGCTTGCTTGGCTGGATAAATGGGACTCGACTGCGAGTGTCCACTTGTTAGGCTTTTAGTTGTGTTTTAAATATATTTCCTGTTTTTTGTGTGTTTAACCGTTTTTAATTATTTTATGTGTAAATCACCTTGAGATGGCAGATTAAAAGTAAAGGTAAAGGGACCCCTGACCAGTCGTGGCTGACTCTGGGGTTGCGGCGCTCATCTCGCTTTATTGGCCAAGGGAGCCGGCGTACAGCTTCTGGGTCTTGTGGCCAGCATGACTAAGCCGCTTCTGGAGAACCAGAGCAGCGCACAGAAACACCGTTTACCTTCCCGCCGGAGCAGTACCTATTTATCTACTTGCACTTTGACGTGCTTTCGAACTGCTAGGTTGGCAGGAGCAGGGACCGAGCAACGGGAGCTCACCCCGTCGCGGGGATTCGAACCACCGACCCTCTGATCGGCAAGCCCTAGGCTCTGTGGTTTAACCCACAGCGCCATCCGCGTCCCTGATTTGCTTGTTAACCATGGCTAAATGAGCTACATACATAACTTTAAAAAGCTGTTATTTTTTGTGTTTCCTTTCTTGGTCTTTCCACAAGCTCTAGGCTCTGTGGTTTAACCCACAGTTTAGGAGGCGATTAATAAATTAATTGAAATAAATAAATAAATAAACAACAACAACAACATAGCTGTTCCAAGCACCCCAGGCACACCGTTTTGTTGTAATTCTTGCAACAATTTTCCAAGTCAGTTCAGTATCATTATTCCCCCCCCCCCCCCATAGTACAGATGGGGAGACAGATGCTGAGAAAAACGAAACAGTGGCTTGCCTAAGGCCACCCATGGAGTTCACAGCAGAGGCGAGGATTTAGCCAGTAGTTTACTGGTTCACAGGCTATTACACCAAGAGTTGGGATGTAATGTAGTAGCATTAGACCAATTCACAGGTCGCCTGTGGCTTCTGTAGGGAACTGCTTCCCCATTGAGGGGGCCCCTATAGCAAGGAGCGCCACGTGAATGGCCTAAGGGAGCTTGAGGGCCCTGCTCTGCCTCTCTCCACCTGGCCTGGGGCAGGGCCTGACAGGCTCCATAAAGGACTACTGTTGCTCAGCAGAGAGGGCTCCCTTTCAAAATTGTTTTTATTTTTTATCTACGTCATTTTAAATTGTTATTGATATTAACGTTGTATTTTTAGTTTTAGATTTTATGACAATAGAAACAGTATCATGAGAATGAAGGAAGTTTTATGCAGAAATTTGTATTTCATAGATATGATTTTCTATAAATTTTTGGTTCTTTTTCTTGTTTTTCTTTTCTTTGTTGTCTTTTCCAAGTTTTTCTTTTATGTCTTGATGTTTTCTTTTTTTGTATTTAACTCCTCTATACTTACCTTCGTTGTACGTTTGTATTTTAAACCAATAAAGATTTACCATGGGGGAAAAATGGAAATTGTTTTCCATTTGGTTGTGTACCATTTGATGTGTTTTATTTATTGTTTATGACTTTTGTTATGTTGGCAATTATGGGAATCTTGTCACGTTGTAAGCCGCCTTGGGCTTTGTTTTAACTATGGAAAGGCAGCATACAAATAAAATGATGATGATGATGATGATGAATGCCCCCTGCCATTGAACATTGCCCCCCGCTTCTGCAACATTTGGGTACCTGCACTGTGCAAGCGTTAGATCAGTGTTTTCAAAATGCATTATCATTTTCAGAAGCACATTCACCATGAGGAATACCCTGTCTGAAACCCTGGGCAGAGCTGCTGCCCAGTCAATGCAGACCATATTGGCCTTGACTTACCCTCCACAGCCTGACCTCTGGAGAGTCGCTTCATGTACGGGGCCATTTCGGCTGGAGTGAGAGGAGTGAAGAGAGAGACACTGACAAGGGGCAAGGAACTTGCGCCGGGGACTTCATCTGAAGATGCACAGAAGAGAGAGGGAGAGGGTTTTGTTAGTGCTCTGTTAGGTGCACAGATCTCAGACTCCAGAAGCACCAGCAGCAGCAGTAGAAGTAGTAGTAGTAGTAGTAGTAATAATAATAATAATAATAATAATAATAATTTATTCATACCCCACCCATCTGGCTGGGTTGTCCCAGCCACTGTGGGAGGCTTCCAACACACACACAATATATATATATATATCAAGCACTAATAGTAACAACCAGATCCTAAATAAAAAGTCAACATAACTTTAAAATAAGCAACTTATATCAAATAAAGCAATATATGTATTCAATAATCCATTAGAACCCAACAGTAAACATCAGCAAATAATAATCTAGCAGTTTACACTTATCAATTACAATATTTACTAATCTATAATCAATAAAACAACTGCAAATCACAATGCATAAAATACCAGAAAATGTACAAAACCATGTAAAAGGATCAAACTGAGAAACAAGGACACAAAACTTATAAAATTATTTTTAAAAACTACCCCTGAACTCCTGGGACCTGCCTATTGTTTACAACTGGATTCTTTTTATGATTGCATGTTTTGTAATGATGTTTTATACGTTGTAAAGGTAAAAGTAAAGGGTGTTGAATGGTTTCTTAATATGTAAAGGTTCATCATTGTTCCACCCGATGTGTATGTCTTTAAGGGGCCAAAGCAAGGGCCAGAGCAAGATAACGAGACCCAGCTTTACAGCTGTGAAACATAGCAGGTGCTGCCGAGTTGTACTGATTAAGCTGTGTTGGCAATTGGGTGTAGTATATAAGGAGCAGCACCTAGCTCTCCCATTACCCTGGGGGATGGGTTGGTGGTTGGGTCATGTTTGTTTGTTAATGTATTTAGTGTAAAAGGAGTTTTTGTTTTTCTTATTAAAACCTTGTTTAAATTATTTTTGAGTCCCTTTTTAATGCATGGTCTCCCCAGCAAGCTCTCTGCAGCGCTACTATACTGCAAAAAGCCAACAAAGGGACCCCTGACCATTAGGTCCAGTCGTGGCCGACTCTGGGGTTGCGGCGCTCATCTCGCTTTACTGGCCGAGGGAGCCGGCGTACAGCTTCCGGGTCATGTGGCCAGCATGACTAAGCCGCTTCTGGCGAACCAGAGCAGTGCACGGAAACGCCGTTTACCTTCCCGCCGGAGCGGTACCTATTTATCTGCTTGCACTTTGAGGTGCTTTCGAACTGCTAGGTGGGCAGGAGCAAGGACCGAGCAACGGGAGCTCACCCCGTCGTGGGGATTCGAACCGCCGACCTTCTGATTGGCAAGCCCTAGGCTCAGTGGTTTAAGCCACAGTGCCACCCGCGTCCCTTTAAACGTTGTAAGCTACCTCAAATCCCAGCTTGGGAGAAGGGCGAGTTATAAATACATTAAATAAGTTTAAACAAACAAATGTGAGAGGTGAAACTCAAATGGAAAGCCCAAGACTCACCGTCCTTTTCCTCGTCAGCCCCTCGGTCCGCGGCGCCGTTCTTGCTGGGCAGGCTCAGGCCGGCCAGGAGAGACTTCAGCATCGCCAGGTCGCTGTTGTCCGACGAGAGGTCACTGCGGGGAAGGAGAGCAACGGCCGCGGGTGTGTTCAAATTGCTTCTGGGCTACCCCATCTCCCTCCTCTGAGCTCCCAACCGCCCCACATCCTGGACAAACCCAGAGCGAGAGACTTACTGAAGCGGGTCCGAGTGCTTCTGCAGGAAGGTGACAGCTGCCTGGGCGTTGGAAGTTATGTACTTGTGGATGAACTGCACAAACTTGGAGATGAAGGCGGCCAAGTGGCGCGAAGACTTCCGGTAGCTCTGAAGCAAAGCAAAGGCAACTGGGGATGAGATTTTGTTTTCTTTTCTTATTGACTTAAGAAAATTATACAGACAACAAAACGAAGAAGCCTAAATTAACATTGCCTTCTACCGATAAGAAATAATAACCATTACAATAATGAAAATACTAAAAATACATTTACTTCCCCTTTTTTAACTTCTATTCTGGTTACGATATATTACTATTCTATAAGAATCTATTATATCCTTTGCTGTCCCATATATTATTTTATTTCCCAAATTCAACCTAACCCTCCCCTCCTCCCCACTGCTTCCCTTCACCTGTGTAAGATCTTCCCATCATAGTATTTTTTTCCTAGTTGCCTTAACAAAATAGAATAACATGAAAACTGTTAAATTATAATTACTTCTTTTGTCCTTACACGCTTAACAATTGCCTATTAAGAGTTCTGCTTTAACACCATATTTCTTCATGTATTCCCCTATGCATCTTAACTTGCCATTCTGTCATTTGTCTGTTTTCCAATATTTTGCCATAAGTATGGGGACGAGATTTTGGAAGCAGTCCTTCCCTTCTCCCGTAACCCAGGGTGTTCTAAGGGCTGGTTCACACAGGCGGAGTCGATGGGAAGAAGAACCTCGACTTCTGCTATCAAGCCAGGGAACCCAGGGCCACCGCAAGGCGGCCTCCCAGGAAAAACATTAAGACAATGGGGAGACCGGTCTAGCCCCACCCTGGCCATTCCAACTTCTGGTTGCCCCAGGGAGTCTGGCCTCATCCACTTGCTGAAGGAACGAGAGCCACCCATTGCCATTCAAGCAACACCACCAGCGAAGGAACATCAGCTTGGCCTTAGCTGGATATAAATGCTCTCCAAGATCTCACTTTGAAGAACTTGGTGAACGAGCTTGTTTTCTTCTGCTCCAGTTACAAGAAAGGAGAGTCCAACATCAGCAAGAAACATTCAACAGTGCAATGGGATCTCCCTCCCTGAAGGTTTGATTGTTTTTTTCAAAATCATTTTTATTTGATTTTGCAAATGTAAATTAGATACAATACCAAATACATATCCATCAAACAGGCACAGGCAAACTCTGCCCTCCAGATGTTTTGGGACTACAACTCCCATCATCCCTAGCTAACAGGTTTCCCTAGCCACTCTGGGCGGCTTTCAACAGCATATCAAAAATCCAATAAAATTGAAAACTTCCCTAAACAGAGCTGCCTTCAGATGTCTTCTTAAAGTCAGATAGTTGTTTATTTCCTTGACATCTGATGGGAGGGCGTTCCACAGGGCGGGCGCCACTACTGAGAAGGCCATTATTATTATCATTATTATTATAGTGGACGCTCGGGTTGTGAACGTGATCCATACGGGATGCACGTTTTCAACCCACAGCGTTCGCAACCCGCGTCTGCGCACGTGCAGATTGCAATTCGGTGCTTCTGCGCATGTGCAAAGCATGATTTAGTACTTCTGCACATGCGTGACTCCCGAAACCCGGAAGTAACACGTTCCGGTACTTCCAGGTTTCAGCAGTCCTCAACCCGAAAAAACACAACCTGAAGCGGATGCAACCTGAGGTATGACTGTATTAGGAAGGGCCTGGGTGGAATCTCAAGGGCCAGGTAGAAAGGCCTGGGGGGCCACATCTCACCGCTGGACCCGAGGTTCCCCAAACCCCTGAAACAAAGAAATAACAACAGAAAGCAAAGCTGACCTTGCAAGCCTAGAGCCTGCTCACCCCAGGAGCTCTGTGTCCACGTTGCATGGCTGCATCTCCCCCCACCCAAGGCCACAAGATTGCAGGGCACCCCGCTTTTTGGCAACCCCCCTGCCCCCGCCAGAGTGTGGCTCCCCTCTCTGCCCCAAAAGCCTCTCCTACCAGAAGCAAGCGGATGAAGGAGAGGAGGCAGTCCCACAGCGCCTCCTGGTGTTCGCTCTGGAAGACCTGCGGCTGCAGGAGCTCCAGGATGCCCAAGACGTGGAGGAAGAAGGTGAGGTGGTTCTGCTGGCGGAACTCCTGGAAGTTGAGGTGGACCCGTCCGTGAAGCAAGGCCGCGATCATCGGCAGGTGCCTGGGGACAGAGGGAGGAGAGAGGCCGCCTTAGAACGTTTATGCAGCAGGCAGCAAGAACTTACTCTTTGATCCCTCTTCCTGAAGGAGTTTTGGATTTGGGCTTCCCATCCTTTAGCCTGTCTCAAGAGACAATGGAGTACAGTGGTACTTCGGGTTACATATGCTTCAGGTTACATACACCTCAGGTTACAGACTCCGCTAACCCAGAAATAATGCTTCAGGGTAAGAACTTTGCTTCAGGAAGAGAACGGAAATCGTGTGGCGGTGGTGCAGTGGCAGCAGGAAGCCCCATTAGCTAAAGTGGTGCTTCAGGTTAAGAACAGTTTCAGGTTAAGAACGGACCTCCAGAACGAATTAAGTACTTAACCCGAGGTACCACTGTACGGCAGGCGAAGTCAAACTGCTGTGTTTGCAGCACCAAAGTTGAAGTGAAGGACATGAGGCAGGAGTTGATAATGCAGGTGAGCTGCAAGCAAGCTGCCGGCCAGCTCTGTGGAGCCTCCTTTTATTGACACAATATGCAAACTCAGGCAGGTACATTTTGGGCTGTGACCTTTACACATCTTCCAGTCCCGAGATCGTGGGGTGGTACTTTGGCACCTGTTTCCACCGCATCATTTTCCCCTTGCACAATGTATGCCGAAGGAGACAAAGGTCTCAGACAGGACACTGCAGACTACTGAGACCGCAAAAGGTTAGACAGAGGGCAAGATGTTCAGACAGCTGTGGCCTTATCTGTGAGGGGGAGTATGTCCTGCACCCCAAGGTCACGCGTGCAGGCAGCTGAGGCTGCCCGCGGGCAGGGAGTGTGCTCCACACTTAGCGATCATTCCTACAAGACTGAGCCCCCTTGGGGGAAAGCCTGGGCAATGTCTAAGGGGGTCCTGGCCTGCCCGGATAACAAGATCCCCCTCTTGGCCTCGCTGATGGGGTCCAAAGGAAAGCAGAGCAAGACGTTTGGCACCAGCTGGGCTGCAGGAGTTGCCGGAAGGAGGCTTACAAGGCGTCCCTCAACCGCCTTAGGGACTCGCTCCAGATTTGTGCAGGGTTTACTCCTTAGCACTGTCTTCCCACAAGGAAGTGGAGGTTTAGGGTCAGAGTTTTTCCTCTCCTAGATGGGCTCCCTTCCCAGGCGGACCAGCCCCATCTGCCTCTCACTTCCCTCCTCAGTGCTTGCAGAAACCGCCTTCTTGACCCACTCTTGGTCTCGCCCGCTCTTGTTTATATGGCTGGAGCGCACTCCCTACAAGGTGGGTGCTCTGCTGCTGAGCTGCCGCCTATAAACAAAGCAAGTTTCCAGTCCTCACCGTTCAGACTAAAGGGCTGATCTAAATAGGAATCTGCCTTAGACCTTGAGTCAAACCTGTAGCATGCCTAACTCTGTGATGTCCGCTGGATTGGCAGCAGCTCTCCAGGATTTCAGATGGTGATCTTAATTCCTCCCCTGCCTGAAGGTGCCGAGGACTGAATCGGGGACCTTCTCGCATGCAAAGAGGTGTTCTGCCGGAGAGCTACACTGCTTCCCCCTAAGGGCTTTGCTGTCCATGAAGGATGATTGTGGTTTGGAGTGGAGAAAGCTCACATTTTGGCACCTGAGGGACTTATAATCAGGGCTGCACCTCTAACTCATGGACCAGCAGAGCTGATGTGTGGGGAAGAAGCCTCCCTGGGTGTCAGCGCACGACAGCGGGAGGGACATGGTGGCTTGTACAGCTGACGCGTGGGGAAGAAGCCTCCCTGGGTGTCAGCACATGCTGGCCAGAGGGACATAGTGGCTTGGAGAGCTGCTGTGCAGGGAAGAAGCCTCCTTGGGTGTCAGTGCATGCCGGTTGGAGGGACATGGTGGCTTGCAGAGCTGGCATGCAGGGAAGAAGCCTTCCTGGGTGTCAGAGCATGCCAGCTGGAGGGACATGGTGGCTTGCAGAGCTGACATGCAGGGAAGAAGCCTTCCTGGGTGTCAGCACACGCCAGCTGGAGGGACATGGTGGCTTGCAGAGCTGATGCGCGGGGAAGAAGCCTCCCTGGGTGTCAGTGCACGCCAGCCGGATGGACAAGGTGGCTTGCAGAGCTGATGCGTGGGGAAGAAGCCTCTCTGGGTGTCAGCTCATGCCTGCCAGAAGGACACTGTGGCTTGCAGAGCTGATGCGTGGGGAAGAAGCCTCCCTGGGTGTCAGCACATGCCAGCTGGAGGGACATGGTGTCTTGCAGAGCAGATGAGCGGGGAAGAAGCCTCCCTGGGTGTCAGCACACGCTGGCTGGAGGGACATTGTGGCTTGTAGAGCTGATACACGGGGAAGAAGGCTCCCTGGGTGTCAGCGTACATCAGCTGGAGGGACACGGTTTCCTGCAGAGCTGACATGCAGGGAGGCCTCTTTGGCCTCATGGGACCTCTTTGGGCTCTGGGATGGGTCTCCCCTTTGAGCCACTAGGGCACTCCAGGCTGCTCCCCGTTATACGTGATTTTGCGTACGTGCGCAGAGGCCCGGAATGGAACCCCCGTGAAAATGGAGAGTCGCCTGTACTACTACTACAAAGGTCTGTTCCCGATGAGTTCCTGTACCTTTTTCTTCCCTAGAAAAAAAAAGCACTGGGTATAAAGATAATGTAAAAGTTCCTGAAGCAGTGCAGGCTGAGCAGAACCTGAGGAGGAGGATGGGGTGGGCCACGGCCAGCTTCCGACACGCCATGTTGGCATCCCACAGGCGGCTCCCGCTTGTCTTGGAATCGCTGGAGTCGGCAAGGAGGGTGATGAAGCGGTGGACCAGGGCGTCGAGCTGCAGGGAGAGAGAGAGAAGAGTGAAGAAGAAGAAGAAGAAGAAGAAGAAGAAGAAGAAGAAGAGGAGGAGTTTGGATTTGATATCCCGCTTTATCACTACCCGAAGGAGTCTCAAAGCGGCTAACATTCTCCTTTCCCTTCCTCCCCCACAACAAACACTCTGTGAGGTGAGTGGGGCTGAGAGACTTCAAGGAAGTGTGACTGGCCCAAGGTCACCCAGCAGCTGCGTGTGGAGGAGTGGGGACGCGAACCCGGTTCACCAGATTGCGAGACTACAGCTCTTAACCACTACACCACAGTGGCATCGGCCAGGCACTCAAACACTTCCTGAAATGGACTGAATGTGCTAAAACTACCTTTTCCAACCTCCCAACTTGCAAAGAGACTTCCAGTCTCCCCAACAGGAGGTGGTCAATGGCAGGTTTCTGGATCGTTTCCTTAGGGTTGATGATGGAACACAAGGGAAGAAAGGTTTGAGACCGCAACCCATTTCCAAAGACTCTCTCGATTCACATTGGACTGGGTGAAAGTTACTGGGTGCTTTTTATTTTATTTTTTTGGGGAGGGGGACAATCAGAGCACAGGTCACATTTGGAAGGTCAAGCGTTTGACACCCTTTTTTGGGGGGGGGTGGAGATGGTGGTCACCACCCAGCGGGCAGGCAAATGAATCATTTAGTGGAAATCACGACTAGGATTTCTCAAACTCGTTGCCGGAGGGAAGCTTTCCTGGGCTTGTGAACTGTGTAGCTGGCGGGTGCCTGTCCCGGAATGGCTCGAGGAAAATGGAGGGGCCAGGCTTTTTCTCAACACTTTTCCTCTCCCCCTGCCCTTACTTTGCAGGTGCTGCTGTCGGTGGCCCCTTCGGTGGAAAGCAGGGTCCCGGGGACTGGCACCAGGAGCTCAGGCAGCTGAAGATAGATTTGCAGGAGAAGATCCTGGCAATGTTTTCCCATTGAGCTGAAACAGAAAAAAAGAGACAGGAGATTACTGAGCCATCCAGGAAGGGTTTCCAAGTCTACCAAATGTATCTGCTTCATAGACCCAGCTTCACCTTCACTGGGCAATGCCAACCCAACAGCTTCACCGGAATAAGCTATTTTAAAATGCAAGCTGCTAGTTCTCAGGGGTACCAGATAAATCCCTGCAAACACGTGGAGAGTAAAGAAACGGAAACGAACAGTGCATGTTTCTCCCAGAGGGACTTTTTGAGGTTGCCAAGGATTTATGAGCATTTTCCTCCAGTCTTGAGCCCCCTAAGGTCCCGGGGGAGGGGTATAACAACTAAAGCACAACATAAAACAACTTAAGATCAGAGAAATAAGGAGGGTCCTTAAAAATATATACGTCAAAAAAATGCGTCTTCAGCATTTGCCAAAAGCTGTCCCATACAATTAGATCTTATGCAGGGGGTTCAGTTCCAAGGGTTCCATGTAGACACAGAAATGTGTATGCTTGAGCATGCGTAGCTTCCCAGAGCCAGGAAACCCAGCACGAAAATAGCTTTCGAGCTCTCTGCATGGCTTAGTGGGCAAGGCCCGCTCAGCGCACCGGTCTGGGATACTCTTGTGAGATCTTGCAGGGATGTCCAAGTTCCTTTCAGATCTTGCAGGACCATCGCCAGGCTTCCAGAGCCAGCGTGGCAAGAGGGCCTCACCTGGCAAGCGATGCAGAGAGCTCAAAAGCTCTTTTTGTGCTGGGAAAACCTCTCGTGTGTTTAATTTGTCCATTTTCACCCGCTTTAAATGTGTGCAAGTTGCACCCCTTCGTGGATCACTGCCTTGTCGTGGCGAAGGGGCTTGAATAACTCCAAGAAGCTGTGAGCTATGCCGTGCAGGGACACCCAAGATGGACAGGTCATAGCCGAGAGTATAGACTAAATGTGATCCACCTGGAGAAGGAACAGGTAATCCACTCCAGTATTTTGCCAAGAAAACTCCATGGACATAAAAAAGGAGAAGCTTTGAGAAGAAAGTGAGAGTTTCCAAGCCATGCTCTGGTTCATGGGGTCGTGGAGAGTCGAACACGACTAAGACGACTAAACAACAAACAACAAAGATGCACCCGTCTTGCAATGGCGAAGTGTGTCTTTTCCCGAGCGAGGCCTCACCTGTTCCCCCACTGCTGGATACAGCCTGTCAAGTACTCGGCGACTTTCTTGATGCTTTCGACATCTCCGTGGCAGCAGCTGAGCAGGAGCGGCAGGCGGGACTGGGTGATGGAAAAGGAGGCCTCTCCAGAGCGCTGGCTCCTGGTTTCCGATTCAGCCAGGATCAGCTCCACCAGGCTGATCAGTTCAGGGGCCTCGAGACGCAGAACAAACTCCTCCCGCCGTTTCTGCGATGCAATTTGGAGACGGATGTGAACAAAGGCAATCCAGGACTTTGAATTCCCAACACAAATAGGTATCTCAGAAGAGCAACAGCCATCTGTTTGGGATTGCTCCTGATTCGGGTTTCCTGCAACTAGCGGGCTGGGGAGGTGGTCTAAAGTAAAAAGGTAAAGGACCCCTGGACGGTTATGTCCAGTCAAAGGCGGCTATGGGGTTGCGGCGCTCATCTTGCTTTCAGGTCAAGGGAGCCGGCGTTTGTCCACACACAGTTTTCCGGGTCATGTGGCCAGCAGGACTAAACCGCTTCTGGCGCAACGGGACATCGTGACGGAAGCCAGGGTGCATGGAAATGCCGTTCACCTTCCCGCCGGAGCGGTACCTATTTATCTACTTGCACTGATGTGCTTTCGAATTGCTAGGTTGGCAGAAGCTGGGACACAGCAACAGGAGCTCACCCTGTCACGGGAATTTGAACCGCCGACCTTCTGATTGGCAGGCCCAAGTGGCTCAGTGGTTTAGACCACAGCGCCACCCGCATTCCTGTGGAGGTGGTCTACAATGGGGGTAGCCAATGTGGTGCCCTCCAGCAGTTGTCATAGACTCCAGCAGCATCAACCCAACCATTAGACAGGCTGGTTGGGAGTTGCACTCCAACATCTAAGATCTGTAAGAGCTGTTTGACGGTGGAACAGCAGTGGAATCATATATAATTGAAAAGTCAGAAAGCTGTCCAGGGGTCCTCTAGTCCAGGGGTCAGCAAGCTTTTTCAGCAGGGGGCTGGTCCACTGTCCCTCAGACCTTGTGGGGGGCCGGACTATTTTTTTTTTGGGGGGGGGGGTAATGAATGAATTCCTATGCCCCACAAATAACCCAGAGATGCATTTTAATTAAAAGGATACATTCTACTCATGTAAAAACACGCTGATTCCCGGACCATCCGCGGGCCGGATTTAGAAGGTGATTGGGCTGGATCCGGCCCCCGGGCCTTTGTTTGCCTACCTATGCTCTAGTCCAACCCCCTGCAATGCAGGAATCTCAGCTAAAGCATCCATGACAGATGGCCATCCAACCTCTGCTCAGAAACGTCCAAGGAAGGTGAGTTCACAACCTTCTGAGAGTCCATTCCACTGTCAAACAGCTCCTACTGTCCTGGTGTTTAGCCAGAATCTCGTTTGTTGGAACTGGAAGCCAATGGTTCGAGTCCTACCCTCCGGAGCAGGAAGAAAACAGGTTTGCTGCTGCTGAACTAAGCCACCTTCAGGAGCTCATCTGTGGGCTCACATCTGTGGTCAGGCAAGGACCCTGGGTTTTAGTCGCAGGGCTCTTTGGATCCATTTGTGCAGGATCATTGAGAATGGCCTTTTGGGCCAGCAAGCCTTCCTTCCTTCTTATGCCCCAACCGCCCAACAACAAGTTGACTTGAAAAGTGCACCCCCTTCACGCCAGGGACGGGGAACGTGGCATCCTCCGGATCCCATTGGACTTCAGCTCTGATGATCCCTGACCACCAACCACGCTGCCCGGGGCAGATTGGAGCTGGAGTCCAACCATGCCTGGAGGAAGGCCACGGGAAGGCCACCTTCTCCTTGCTGAGCTGCTCAGTAGAGAAAGCAGCTCATTACCTGAGGTATCCTCTGATCCCGTCCTTGCCAAATGCGAGGGATGTGAATGCAGGCCCAGAGGAAATCCAAGGATGCCGTTGGGTCAAATCTAAGCGGAGACATAAACGCAGGTGTGATAAATCAAAAGGAGGGGGAAATGGCACACAACCAACTTGGGAAACCAGGGAGCAGAACCTGGGATCCACTGCCATCACTCTGCTGTGTCTGTCTCCATCTGACAACCATCCACTGCTCTCCCCAACACCTGATACACAGTCTTACACACACACACACACACACACACACACACAGACACACACACACACACACACACACACACTCTGGCAGATTAAAACTGGGTTGGGGGGAAGGTTCTTCCATCTGAAATCTGTTTCCTCCCAATTGCATGCCCCTCCTCTTTCCCTAGGGCATAAGGAATCATGGCTGCAAGGGGGCTGCAGGAACGACCAGCCCATTTCAATGACCTGGTGGCAAAGAGGTTGTGTGCATGGCATGAAACAAGACCTGCAGGTCACACGGCTTTGGTGAAGTTAACTCTTTATTCAAAGAAACAAGACAACTCCAGGAGGTTCTAGACCTAGTGAGCACCTCAACTCTTCCTGGTAGAACTTGCTACTAAGAGGCAGCTGCAAGGACTGAAGGTTCCTGCCTTCCCACCGTTGACCAAGCCTCCTCTTCCCCAGGGTCCTTCCCAAGCAATATGAGACTCCTTCATCTTGTCTGCCTTTGCTCTACCCTCTTCATACCTCTGCAGGTTCTGGGAGACCAAGGGAAGCTTCTGCCTCTGATTCTGGACTGCTCTCTGACACAGCCTCTTTCTGCTCACTAAGCCCTGTCGTCTCTTCAGCCTCCGAGACCTCGTCCTCCCAGTCTGCTCCCTCCTCCTCGGTGTCCCACCACCACTCCCCTGGCTCTGAGCCTTCTTCCCCTGTGGGTTCCCCAGTTGGTGCCTTCCACCATTCCTCTGCATCTAGCCAGTCCATGATGGCTGGGAACGAGCCCTCTCCCAGCAAAAGCAGGGCAAGAATCTAGCTAAAGCAAAAATCTCCTACACTGCACTGACTCCTGCTTTTGTGGGGGGGGGGGGATATTCACCTCCTCGCTGTGTCCCCATCACAGCAGCAGAGTCCCCTGCAAGCATCTCTGGCATTGCACCTGAGGCCATGCGAGTCAGTGGTTCTTTGCACACCTGACAAACACTTTTATCTATACGGTGGTACCTCTGGTTGCGAACGGGATCCATTCCGGAGGCCCATTCGCAACATGAAAAGAGCGCAACCTGAAGTGCCATATCTGTGCAGGTGCGCGGTGCGTTTTGGTGCAGGTGCGCATGCGCAAAGCGCAATTTAGCGCTTCTGCAGATGCGCAAGCAGCGAAACTTGAAAGTAACCCTTTCCGGTACTTCCGGGTCACCACAGGACGTAACCTGAAAGAACGTAACCTGAAGCAAACGTAACATGAGGTATGACTGTACAGTGGTACCTCGGGTTACATACGCTTCAGGTTACAGACTCCGCTAACCCAGAAATAGTGCTTCAGGTTAAGAACTTTGCTTCAGGATGAGAACAGAAATCGTGCTCCGGCAGCACAGCAGCAGCAGGAGGCCCCATTAGCTAAAGTGGTGCTTCAGGTTAAGAACAGTTTCAGGTTAAGAACAGACCTCCGGAACGAATTAAGTACTTAACCCGAGGTACCACTGTATTGTCGCTTTATGCTTCGATGCTGTACGTCGCCATACCGTTTTATGATGCAGCGATACAGATACACTTTTTACGAATTAGCGAAGCCACCCAAAGAGGCTCTGGGTTGACCCACCTGTGCTCTCGGCTTTTGCCAAGCAGGATCTTGATGCAGCGGTGCAGCGTGGTCCAGCTGGACTGGTGAGTCAGGAGAGCCAAAAGGTATGGGCGGAAAGAGGGTGGCTCTGATTCAGAAGAGCCATTATCCTGAAAGGAAAAGGGGAAAGGTAACTATGGAGGGATATGGGACTGAAGCTGGGATCTTTTGCTTGCAAGTCAGCTGCTTGGCTACTGAGCTACAAGGGAGTACTTGGGGCAAAGAGACGAAGACGAGGCAAAGCCACAGAGGGCGATGAAGGCAAAGGAAAGCTTGCGCAGCTGTCAGGCTTCAGGGAATCGGATCCCTCCCCCGGTGGCAGTAAAGAAGCAGATCAAACGAAAGGAGCATTCTTACCAGTTAGTTTCTTTAATAATCACAGCGAAAGACAAAGGAATGCAAATCTCTCTAGAAATGGTGTTGCTCCCAGTAAAGGTTTACCCCCTCCGTCCCCATAAATCTACATCATTCCTACGTCAGGGAATCTGAGCTCTGCGCTTTCTGTTCTATCACTCTCAGAGCCCGCCTAGTCTTAGGCGAAGGGGGGTCAGGAATGCTTCCCAAAGGAACTGAATCTGCCGTCTGTCTCTCTCCTGGTGTTTCCTCTTCTAGCTGTTCCTCACCCGGTATTTCCCAGTGTGGCGTTTGCCCGCCTAGGTGTGTGACATCATTCTGGGTTCATAAGTAAAGGGTTAGCTAACTGTAAAATGACTAACCAATGGGAACCCAAGGAGCGGAGTTAAGTGTGTATAAGGTTTAAGCACAGAGGGGTTTTTTAGAGTTAGAGTTAGGGTGGTTGAGAAGACAGTCTGGAGTTAGAAGAGACAGAGAGGATAAGTCTGTGGGTTGGGCTAGTCTGATGTGAGAGAATGAGAGAATTTCTTAAGAGGAGTCAGTCAAACAGTTGAGATAATCAGTCAGAAAGTATTAGGAAGGTATAGGCCGGTAAAGAAACTAAAGTTAAGATACTGACAGGAATATTATCTGAGAAACCATAAACTTGTTAATGTTTATAAAATAAACTTGTTTATTTGGTTCACTTTTAACAACTGTCTGGACTCAGTGTTTTACCTGAGAGTAACTGGTTGGTGGCAGCGGGGAAGTGAGCACAGTGGTGGCACAGGGATCAGTAGACCATTAAATGTCCGGGGACCCTGTGTGATCGCCACACCCAGCTTTTCCCGTCTGGATCATGCCCCTCTGCAAACCGCTTTTCTAAATCTATACTCCCCTCCTGCCCTTGGGAAGCTTCAGGAGAAGGGGCAGCGGCCCCCACCATTCCTCCTCAGTCCAGCCCCTGACAGCAGCTCCGGACACGGGAAGGAAGCCCCCACTAGGATCTCTTCAGCAATTTCAGCTCTTGGAAGCTGGAGATGCCACCTGACGTCACAGGTACACCAGGCTTGATGGTGCCTCACCTTATTCCAGGAGAAGAGCAGCCTTTGCTGGAGATCTGGGCAGTTGCTGATCACTTCGGGGTCCAGGATCTCCAGCCAGTCGATGAACAGGCCAGAGGAAGGCCCCAGCTGGCAGGTTTCGGCACTGGCGGGCGAAAATGAGGAAAGAGACATTGAAAAATACCGACAGGAAAGGCAGCCGGCAGCTGGTTGAGCCTATCAAGGTCTTAAGGAGGGCAGAGGGCAAACCTGCCCAGCCAGTATCACCTGCAGCTCTCGGTTTCTTTCTTCACAGGGGTCTCTTCTTTGTCCTGGAGCAGCAGTGAGCTCACCACAGAAATGGGCCCCGTGGCAGGGAAGCAGGATGGCATCTCCATGGTAACCGAGAAGAGGGAAGCCAGCAGCTCCTCCAGGTACGGCGAGTGTGTTTCTGTCAGGCCTCGAAGGACTGGCAAAATGGAGGGAAAGGACAGAAGCCAGTTAAGAAACTGAGCGGAAGCCAAGAAAAATAAACAATTTATTTATGTATGCTACAACAGCGGCAAGAGTCTTGATAGCACAAGGATGGAAGAATGAGGAAATCCCAATGAAAGAACAGTGGCAAGAAAAATTGATGAGTTATGCAGAACTGGCTAAATTGACATACAAACTGCGGGACAAGGACAACCGTGACTTTAAGGAAGAATGGGAACTTTTCACAAAATGAACTGGACTCCTTGGCAGGTTTTGAATAAACATACACAAATTTATTGGTTGATAACATGATAAGATAGACAATGCAAGGATATGTATAATTTTATACCATGCAGAGAATAATATGTGCAGAGAAATCAGAGAGGAGCTGGTGGGTGGGGGAGGGAGGGAGGGGTGGAAGGGGGAGCAGGAAAAAGGGGGGAAATAATGTATGTGATTATATGATTTGATAATTTGTTATGTTGAAATTGCTTAATAAAAGTATTTTTTTAAAAAAAGAAACTGAGCGGAAGCATGGGCAGAGAAAAAGGTGGTCGTGTCTCCCAGGACTTGGATTAGAACCTTTGCACTAAATGCCCTTCAGAGCAGAGGCTGGGAACCCTGAGGACCTCTCCAGCCGGACTACAGCTCCCACCATCCCTTGCTGACTGGGGGCTGATGGGAGTCGGAGTCCAGCAGCATCTAGAGCAGCGGTTCTCAACCTGTGGGTCCCCAGATGTTGTTGGACTACAACTCCCATCATCCCTGAGCTCTGGCCTTGCTAGCTAGGGGTGATGGGAGCTGTAGTTCAACAACATCTGGGCACCCACAGGTTGAGAAATGCTGATCTGTCCCTGAAGCTGTGCCATGGATGGAGGCAAACGAAAACAGAAAAACAAGGAATAGGAACCGCAGGAGGTGCACAGGAGAATCTTAGCTAGAACTAGAGAATCTTAGCTAGAACTATAAAAGGATGTCACATAGAGGAGGGAGAAAGGTTGTTTTCTGCTGCTCCAGAGAAGCGGACACGGAGCAATGGATCCAAACTACAAGAAAGAAGAGTCCACCTAAACATTAGGAAGAACTTCCTGACAGTAAGAGCTGTTTGACAGTGGAATTTGCTGCCAAGGAGTGTGGTGGAGTCTCCTTCTTTGGAGGTCTTTAAGCAGAGGCTTGACAACCATATGTCAGGAGCGCTCTGATGGTGTTTCCTGCTTGGCAGGGGGTTGGACTCGATGGCCCTTGTGGTCTCTTCCAACTCTATGATTCTATGATTCTAGCTAGGGAAGGCAGGAAACGGACTGAGCGAGGAAAGGAAGTAGCTTCACACTCCTTGACTCTCAGCACTTCATGCATTGGGTGCCAAGCAATGGCAGCCTTTGGGCTCTCCGATTTCAGCGGTGCTCTGTGCGACACTAAAATCCCCGCTGCCTCTGGCGCTCTGTTCTACAGCATTGCTGTGGCGTTCCTGCAGCTGGTTCTGAATGTGATGTATTTTAACTATCATTTTCAACCAGTTTTTTTTTTTAAAAAAGTATTTTCAATACAATTGCACCTCACACTTAACTTGTGTGATTTCTATCTTGCAAGGCTGGCTGGTTGAAATCGTACAAACTAAATGCATGCAAGGTCTTCCCGGTGCAAAAAAGAGCTTTTAAGCGCTTGAATTTGCTTTCTGGGCAAGGTCCTCCAGGGTCACCTGCTCTGCAAGCCTGCAGACAGTCGTGCGAGATCTTGCGAGAGATCTCACAGAAACTCAAGACGGCCCTGTGAGATCTCATGAGAACATCCCAGAGCTGTAAGGATGCCCATGCAGTGGCGGTTCCAAGAGGGCAGCTCAAATATGCACAGTTTCACCCTGGAACGATACCGTATTTTTCGCTCTATAGGACGCACCCGACCATAGAAGGCACCTTGTTTTAGAGGGGGAGAACAAGAGAAAAAAAATCTCCCCCTCTCTGCTCAGCGCCCCTTCAACGAAGGGGCAGGAGAAACCGAGCCCCTTCCATTTCTCCTTCGCTGAAGGGACGCTGCTCAGCTCTCCCTCTCTGCTGAAGCCAGGAGAGTCTTGCTCTCCTGGCTTCAGCAAAAGGAACCCAAAGCTTTCGGAGTGCAGCGCGAGTTCCCGCTGTGCTCTGAAGGCTTCAGGGATAGCCGCCTGAAGCCTCTGGAGTGCAGCGGGAGCTTTTGCTGAAGCCGGGAGAGCACCCGAAGCCTTCGGAGCGCAGCAGGAGCTCCCGCTGCACTCCAGAGGCTTCAGGCGGCTATCCCTGAAGCCTGGAGAGCGAGAGGGGTCGGTGCGCACTGACCCCTCTCGCTCTCCAGGCTTCAGCGAAAGCAACGCGAAGCCTCCGGAGTGCGGGGGGAGCACTCCCTCTGCGCTTCGGAGGCTTCACGTTGCTATCGCTGAAGCCAAGGAGCCTGCATTCGCTCCATAGGAAGCACACACAGTTCCCCTTAATTTTTGGAGGGGAAAAGGTGCGTCGTATAGAGTGAAAAATACGGTAATTCATATGTGGTGGGGTTGCAAGGAAATAAAGAAGTTTTGGGGAATAATACACAAGGAACTTAAGAAAATGCTAAAAAAACCCTTAATAAAAAATCCCGAAGCTTATCTGTTAGGGTTGGTGGGCAAAGACATACCACATATGAAAAAAACAATCTTTTTATATGCAACAACAGCTGCTAGGGTAGTGATTGCTACTAAATGGAAATCTCAGGACACACCAAGAAAGGAAGAGTGGATTTGTAAATTAAGTGAGTATATAGAATTGGCAAAATTAACTTCAATTATAAGATATCAATCAAATCAAAAGTTAAGAATGGAGTGGAAGTATTTCAAAGATTACAGTGGTACCTCGGGTTAAGTACTTAATTTGTTCCGGAGGTCCATTCTTAACCTGAAACTGTTCTTAACCTGAAGCACCACTTTAGCTAATGGGGCCTCCTGCTGCTGCCACGCTGCCGGAGCACGATTTCTGTTCTCATCCTGAAGCAAAGGATTTTTATTATTATATAATGCAAGGGAAAAAAGGTAGAAAGAAATATAAAGAAGTCGAATTGCTGTGGAGGGAAGTAGGGTGGTGGGTTTTAAAATTAAGTGTATAATTATGCAGCTGTTGTAATTTAGCTATTATTTTTTATGTGAGGGAATCATTGGGAATTTTGGTTATTATATATATATATGTTAAGTTTCAATAAAGATCTTTGAAAATTAAAAAAAAAAGTATGCACAGTTTCGCATATAGGCCAAACCCTCAAATCTGAACCTTTGCATAATACACTAATCATATTATAATAGTGCATTTTGTAGTGCAGTTTCTAAATGTTGGAAGCTGCCTTGAATCCCAACCGAGAAGAGAGGCAAGACCTAATTGCACCAAATGACGCATAAATGCTTGAGGAAAGAGTCAGCCCTAGTCTGGCCCAGAACACCCATTTCCCAGCTGCCCGTGGAGAAGAAGAGGAGCAGGAGAGCAGTTGGTGCTGCTTCATCCGTGATCGGAGGAAGGAGGAAGGGAGACGGGTCTTACCTTTGCTGACCAGCTCAGGCTCCACATTATACTTCTCCCCAGACTTCAAGGTGGTGATGATGGCGCAGACCGTCGGGCCGATGACGTCGGTGTCCCGGCGGAAAGCCAGAGCCTCAGCGAGGTGCAGGAATCCACCACGGACTGCCAGGGAGAAGAGATGAAATAAAGGATCGCTCAGGAGCCAGGCCCAATGGTTGCGCAGGCCCTTTGACTACAGACAGGCCCGAGTTCGATTCCTACCACCTTCTGTTACAAGGTCACAGCTGGTGGGAAAGGCCTGTGCCTGATAACCTTGGAGAGCTGGCGCAAGTTGGAGGAACCAGTTCTGAGTTATGTGTAGGGCCTCCCATGCCCATGAAATGCAAGGTGTGGTTAGCGCAGGATGCTGCAGAACGATTGCTAGCAGCAGTGAGACCAGGTTGGATAAAAATCAATGATTTAAAAAAATAAATAAAATTTTAAAAATCAGATTTTTAAAATTTAAACTGGATTTTTTAAAAATTTAAATCAGATTTTTTAAAAAAAAAATTAAATTGGATTTTTAAAATAAAATACTTTTGGAGGAAAAATATTTCTAAAGATAGTTTGCTATTTAAGTTACATTATAGTCCAGAGGCTATAAGGATTTGTTTCAAGTTTTTCATGTGTGCTAAAACTCAGTCTAAGGTTTTTGTTTTAAAAAATTGTTTAACCACATCAGTTAACAAACATGGATACATATGCTATAACGTTATTGTTTTAGTTAAATAAATTGTTTAAATTGTTAGTGAGGAAATGATCATTTTTCTCCTTCCAATAAAGTACAGCGGAAAAGTTGTCCAAATATAAACAGTAAACCTATTAAACCTCACCACAATTTCATAATTATCTGTCAATGTATTTCTAATAGTATAACCAAATCAGTAATTTTTGATATAACTGTAAAAACTACTCTGAAATTTTATTATTCCAAACAGGAAACCTTCATCTGGGTGTAAATATTAGGATTCTACCAGCAAGAATGAGTCTTTCTGTAAAAAAAGAGAGATTTAAATCAAGTTTAAATCAAATCTTACTGGCTAGCGATTTAAATTGTGATTTAAATCAATTTGATTTAAATCAAATCCACCCTGCTGTGGAGTATGATAATGTATTTTCCTTCCCAGGATGAAGCTAGTAGTCTGTTTGTATAGATGCCCTTTCTGCCTCAAATTAAATCCACCCTGAGTGAGACCCTGTCAGTTTTACAGGGTGGCATAAGCTCCAAGGAAGGTCTCTGCCCCATGCAGCCTGCAGTGGCAAGTCCTCCCCCAGGCGTCCCAAACCGCCCCTCTTACCGTCATTGATCCGGTGTCTGGAGGAATACTGGACAGCGAAGGATTTGAGCTGGGTCCGCAGAGGCCCTTCCTCCACAGCTGGATTCTCCAGCCACTGCAACATCTGCATGAGGACTTTGAAAAACAACGAGGAGAAGGTAGTGTCCTGGGGGACGGAACGCTGGAGAAGGGAACAGGTGGGATTACAAGCAGAACACAAAGCAAAGGGGCAAGGCAAGAGAACGGCAGACCAGAGGAGCTTACATTTCCTCCTGCTAAGTCGCCAGGGTGGTCTTGAACCCAGGGCTACCAGAAGGCTAACTGGAGCCTTCACCTTTGGTACCACAAATGCTTGGTAGAGTGGCATGCGGGAAATTAATAGATTAATTAATATGAAATAACAACCACCTGGTTGTTTGTATGTGCCAGACTTCAGCTACCCACACAGATCATAGATTAATAGAATCATAGCTAGGGCTGGGCGATATATTGATATATCATCCAAAACCGGTCTGAAGTCCATAATGCGATATCGGTTTCATAATTTTTGACCAGGCAATGTATCGTGAACCATGATGTATGTTAGGGCGAGCGATGTTTGGCTTTTAGCGTTGATATACCACCGGCTGAACGCTGTGATATACGAATATATCATGATGTCTGAAACAAGGATGGAACTATGTAGAGGTGAACGGGGTCATGTCCTGACAACGGCTACTACGCAGGGGTCTAAAATGGAGACTTTTAAAACTTACCTTTAACATATTATTACAACTGTTATTTTGTAGTAGAGCAACAGGGGCAGAAGGAATAATGAAAGAAGCAACGACTGGCTTCACGATTTTTAACAGCACACGAACACACATCATGATTCGCGATATACCGCCGTGTTGAATATTATGAAACCGTTTCCATGATGAAACCGATTTTTGACAGTGCATTGAGACATTGCCCCAGCCCTAATGTGTGTGTGTGTACTATGTAAAAATCACGATGCAGGAAAAACCGTGAAGCCAGCCAATGCTGCTATATAGAGCCATCCTTATTTCTGACATCATGTTATTTCGGTATATTGTGATATTTAGCTGGCGACATATTGCGACGCTGAAAGCCATATATTACCCCCGGCCCTAATTGCAGAATTCAGACCACGGGGGTCATCTGCCCCAATCTTGCAAGGTAGGAATCTTTTGCCCAACATGGGACTCGAACACACAACCCTGAGATTAAGAGCCTCATGCTCTGCCAACAGAGCTACCCTCAATAAACACACGAGACGTAACCGGCTATGTTCTTAGATAAATAAGGTATGCTTTCCGGAATATTGGCCTTGTTTCGTCGTCCTGGGCTTCATCAGTAGTTAAAGCACTAAGTAATGCAAATAAATACAATTATCATGCTCTCACATATTTTACAGCAAAAATAATATCAAACAATAAATAACTGTACATACGATATGTATTTTGTGGAAGTGTAACAACCTTTCATGTGGATTGTTTGCACTTTATGAACAGACAGGTGGAATAGACGCCTTTACACGGATGGACCTTATGCATGAACTGACTAGAAAATGATCTGATCCACTGGGTCTTCTGCTTTGTTCATTTGTTGAACATTATGAGTTACTTCTGTTGAAATTTGATACAATGAATAGCATACCTCATTTATCTAAGAACACAGCCAGTTACGTCTCGTGTGTTTATTGAGGATGCTTTACGTGACCATAGGTTTGTTAGTTGTTGTTTTGTAACTGAGCTACCCTGGCAGCCTCGGATGACAACCTGGGCCCCTCCACCCACAGACGTCCTCACCTGACACTGGAACAGCAGGCGCATAAGGGGACAAGACGCAACGTGGTTCCGGTGCATCGCCATCACCAGCGCCCCGCCATGGGGAGAGTTCAGCAGGGCCGCCACCGCCTGCAGGAGTTTCACCGCGGTCCCCGGCGTGGCGTTGTTCCCCTGGCGGAGCCGGGCCAGTTCCTGCCCCAGCGCCTGCTGCAGAGCCAAGGAAAGGGGGCGCGGGTTCGAGTTCTGCCAGCGGGGATCTGGAGTCAATGGAAAGAGCTGCCCAAGGCGCGAAAAAGGAGGCGTCAGAAAAGCGAGGGAGCTGCATTTGCTTACAGACTAGGAAAAACACGGGTTTCCAGGTTTCTACATTTTTGCTTCCTTTTCTCCCAGCCGCAATACCTGGGTTTCTGCAGATCTCGGTGCAGTGGGAAAGGTCAAAGAGGGGGAGAAAAGGAAGCATGGACTTTCGGGGCAAGGGACCCACTGGGAAGGGGCTGGTGGTGAGAAGGAAATGGGGAGGGCCCAAAAGGTTTTATCAAACCCAAAGCCCCATCTGCCCATGGCATTTGCTGCCCCAAAGTCTGCCCTCCATAAAGGTAAAGGTAAAGATAAAGGTAAAGGGACCCCTGACCATTAAGTCCAGTTGTGACCAACTCTGGGGTTGCAGCGCTCATCTCGCTTTATTGGCCGAGGGAGCCGGCGTACAGCTTCCGGGTCATGTGGCGAAGCAGAGCAGTGCACGGAAACGCAGTTTACCTTCCTGTCGGAGTGGTACCTATTTATCTACTTGCACTTTGACGTGCTTTTGAACTGCTAGGTGGGCAGGAGCAGGGACCGAGCAACGGGAGCTCACCCCATCGCAGGGATTCGAACCGCCAACCTTCTGATCGGCAAGTCCTAGGCTCTGTGGTTTAACCCACAGCGCCACCCGCGTCCCTCTGCCCTCCATACCCATCTGCAATTAAGCAGGCAATGACAATACACAGGGCCTTCTCAGTAGTGGCCTTGCATCTGTAGAACTCCCCTTCCATGGAAGCCTGCCTGGCACCATCTTTGTTCTCCGTTTTGTGCCAGATAAAAATGTTCCAATTTTTTTAAAAAAATCTGCCCGGGCCGTTGCGAAGGTCTGGTCCCCACCCCGTTTTTTTAATACCAGATTTTCAGCAGTTGCCATTTGTTACTGCGGTCTTACAGAATCTATCACCTGTTGTCTTTCACTGCCTTATGGCATCTGTCGCTCTGAGAGGCAAGGCTGAAGAACAGCTAATAAAGGTTTCAACGAAGGAACAAAAATGGAGTGATGGGGAATCATGGGATGTATGTATGTGTGTGAGAACTGGCATGGTGACAGGAATATGTTTGCTCAGAAACTGGGTTTAGATATTTGTGGCCTCTTTCAGAGTATGGGAAGCCTTAGACCTGTCTCTTAAATGCACACATGCATTTTAAGGTTTTAACATTTTGTGCTGTTTTGGAAGTCATTACGGCTCACTTTTTGTGAAAGAAAAGGGACTAATAACTGCAATAAATAAGCAAAACAATAATTCTGTGGCGGAGACTGTCTGCAGTTTCGCCAGAGAGACATGGACAGCGTGGAAGAGCATGCAAAGAAACAAAGTGGAGTTGGGGGTGTTAGAATTCCTGCTCCATGATTGCAGTCATGGGATTGTTGTCTATCACATGACGGTATATATTTTGACTCCACAGAGTGGGAAGTGACGGAGACAGGATGTTTGTGTTGCTGTGTCCCACTTCACGTCCTTTGTTCTTTTGCTCTTTGCTATCTGATGCTAGAGAGAGAGGGAGCCATGTTGCAGTGCTCCGTGTGTGTTTATATGTAAATAAAGTAGATTAGCCAAAATGCTGAGTTGGGCAGAAGAAAGCTCCTGAACGAAAGACCAGGAGGGAGAGAACATGCCAGTCGGGCATGTGTCTCTGCCAGGGTCCTACTTGAGTGCAGGACAAGCTCCTGACAGGGGGGTTGGGGGGGGGTAAGGATCAGGGTCCCTACCTGAAGGAGGATGCCTGCCAAGTCATCGTCTGGACCGAGAACTCGGATCTGGGCCAAAGCACGGATCCTGCCCTGCCCTTGTGGAGTCTCGAGGCTGCTTTTGGGTCGCGGAGAATCATCGCTGTCTGAAGAGAAAATAATGGGGAAATCTTGAGAGTGGGGCTTTTTCAAGAACTTGTCAGGGACCGTGCGGATGAGGGCGGCACTGAGCAGGAATGGTGGGAGCACCCCCCCTCCCCCTGATCAGGATCCTGAATCTTCCCAGGAGCAGTGGGACAGTATAGATTTGGAACAATGGTTTGCAGAGGGACATAGTTCAGAAAACAGTTGGGAAGAACCAGGGGGTGAACAGTTAGGCGAAGGAGAACTGGGAGAGGGAGAGAGTTAACAGACTCAGTGTTGCTGGAAAGCCTACATCTGATCAAGGTCAAGGAGGGCAGATAGGATGGCAGCACAGAAAGCACACTGGTTGTGAGATCAGGTTGCAATAACAGCAACAATAATAAATTTTTATTTATACCCTGCCCTTCCCGGTTGTAGTTGCCTTCTGTAATCATAGACCACACCCTCTTGGAGTGTTTTGTTACCGATTCAGTTAAGTTCTATATTTCTTTATTGGCAATTGCAAAAACCGGCTGTTTTAAAACAATTTTTTGTTTCATTTCTGTAAGCCACCTGCTGCTACTAAAATTCAATTTTTTAAAATGTGGGGGGGAGAGAGGAAATAAACTGCTGGAATTTCGCCACACAGAGAAGACATTTTTGCCGTCCCCCGCCGTCGCTGCCAAACCACATTTGGTCTCTTTTTTTGTATTGCTTCTTGAGTGTAACAGCTTTATCGCTGTGGCTTTAAAGCTGCATTTTGGGATTTGTATTTATTCTGTTCTGAGCACTTTATGCAAGCAGCTTTGAGGTTACTTTGTGACAGAAAGTGGCATGTAAGAGCATGCGTAACGAATGAATGAATGAATGAACGAATACCTCGGCGAGATGGGATAGAAGCGGTGAGCAGCGAATGGAATGTCTGTCCGCCAGTAGCTCCTCTCTCATGCTGGACCTCCACCAGGTGAGCCATGTAATCTGAAAGAAAACAAATCGGCAAAAAAAAAGGGTCAGTGGATAGTGTTGTTATACAGTTCAATCATTAGGGGGCACTGGAGTTAATTGTATATGGGTGGAGTTAGGGAATTGCTTGTGCGGATAAGATCAGCTGCTGGGAATCGCAAGTGGGGAGATGGCTGCTGAGCTCAGGTTCTGCTTGTGAGCTTTCCCATATACTTCTGGCTGGCTGCGTTCAGCACCCTTAACAAACTACAGCTCCCAGAATTCCTTGGGGGAAGCCATGACTGTTCCAAGTGCGATCATAGCACTTTAAATGTATAGTGTGGATGTGGTCTGAATGGAACAGAAAGTGTCCCATGGAAAACTAAAACAAAGGGAAAATGTCCTTCCCTGCTTAATGTGGCAAGGAAGAGCTGGTGGGTGTGGTGCTTTTTAGATGACGCTGGGAACTCCAACTCCCATCAGCCCTTGCTAACAAAACAGGGGATGATGGTAGTTGAAGCCGAAAACATCGGGAAGGTAGAAGGTTGGGAAGATTATGATACGCACAAACAAACCTGCCCGTATAATATGACCCATGCCCAGAAGATTGATGCTGAATAATAAGAACAATAATAAAATCAATATACAGTCATACCTTGGGTTACAGATGCTTCGGGTTGTGCGATTTTGAGTTGTGCGCTGCGCCAAATCCGGAAGTACCGGAACTGGTTACTTCTGGGTTTCGGCGCTTGCGCATGTGCAGAAGTGCTAAATCGCGCTTTGGGCATGCGCAGAAGTGCCAAATCATGATCCACGCGCGCACACACGCGGTGCTGCAAGTTGCGAATGCGGCGGGTTGCGAACGTGCTTCCCGCACGGATCACATTCGCAACCTGAGCGTCCACTGTACAAAAATTCAATATAAGAGTTTTTTTCTTTCTTATACGCATCTTTGTTTTTTCCTTCCCCTCACTTTCCCTCCTGTATCACTTAATTTTTTTATCACTGATTTCCCCCCCCCCAATAAAATATAAGAAGAAAATGAAAAAAGATGGAGCTTGAGGGGATCCTCCCCCCCGCCCACTGCCGCCGCCCTGAGTTCCCTTACTTTTGTCCATGATATTCTGCTCCAGAGTCTGAGGGTCATGGGAGACGGCCTGGTCCAAGTACTGCAGAAGCTTGCTCATGCTGGAGACGGGGATGCCAAAGGACTGGACAAACAGCAGCAGCTGCTGAGGCTCCAGATCTTGCAGAGCTGGGACAAAACACCCCCCAAGTCAGAACCGGCTTGCTCCAAGTTCCTTGCGAACCCACAAAAATCACATTACACAGAGCCTTATGTGCACGGCCAGTTGTGTCACAGGTAACTCAACAGGCGTCTCTCTCTCTCTCTCTCTCTAAAATAAGTGACCACAAATATTACAAAACTCTTGTCATCAAATAGCCTTTTTAAACACATAATTCCTTCTCGGCTTCCCACCCCTCCTTCCCTTATGTTGTTTTGGTTACTCCTTTTTAATAGCTGTTTTAGAACACATACACTTTTATTATCTAAGCCCCGATATCAGTAAGCCTTTCAGTAATTCGTTGCTTATACAGTGGTACCTCGGTTTTCAAACGCCTCCATAGTCGAACATTTCGGAACTTGAAGGCCAAAAACCCAGAAGTAAATGCCTCCATTTTGAGTTTTCCATCTTGAGGCTTCTGTTTTGAGGCTTCAGCTTTCAGTTTCCGAACATTTCAGAACTCAATCAGACTTCCAGAATGGATTGCATTTGAAAACTGAGGTACCACTGTATTTCAAGCCCTTCCTGTGACTTCATGTATGGAGGACAGCTCAACAGATAGGCCACCAATGGCGTCTCTTCCCACATCCCCAGGCCGGCCGGCCGACCTACCTGCATCCACCAACCGAGGCACCTCTGAACGGATCATGCGCAGCTTCAGCCAGTCTGGGAGGAGAAGCGCCTCTTCTGATGTGTCCACCAGGAAAGCGGTGGGGAGGGGCTTCTTCTCGGGGAACCAGATGTCCAGCAGGGCGCAAAAGTCCCCGCCCCCGGCTTTAAATAAATGTTCGGAGAGTCATCTTGCTTGCCTCGCACATATTTGCTACACCCCAAACCAGCCTTCGTCAACCTGGTGCCCTCCTGATGTTGTGGACCACAACTCCCCTCCCCCAGTCCCGGGCTTGTTGGGGGCTTTGGGGACAGAACAAAACACTTTTTTGGGGGTAAAGCTGGTAAATGATATTTTTACCACAACTTAGGAAACAGCATAGAGAGGGTCACAGAAGCTGCCCCACAAAAGCCCACTCCCTATTAACACCAGAGATATGCGTGCATCAAAATCCTGCTCAACTTCACCTAAATGTCTCCTCCCCACAAGAAAAGTCTTGCCCCCTATATCCATTATGCAAATCAGGCCAGTGGGCAGAATTGACTCAGCTTCTGCTGGTTGTATTGAACAGGCGAGAAGCCACACGGGGCGCTCAGGTCCCATGCTTGTGAAACAGGGACCACTTATATACGCCATCTCCAACTCCTCAAAAGATTCCATCAATGGTGTCTCCGAAAAAGTTTACACATCACTGGGGAAGACAGGCGAACTAATGCCAGTGTACTGGAAGAAGCAAAGATCACCAGTGTCGAAGCGATGATTCTTCAACATCAACTTCGTTGGACTGGTCATGCTTGATGATCGCCTTCCAAAGCAACTACTCTATTCTGAACTTAAAAATGGAAAGCGTAATACTGGTGGGCAACAAAAGAGGTTTAAAGACTGTCTCAAGGCAAATCTTAAAAAATGTAGTATAAACACTGACAACTGGGAAACACTGGCCTGCGAGTGCTCCAATTGGAGAACAGCTTTTACTAAAGGTGTCGTGGGCTTTGAAGACACTCAAACTCAGGACGGAAGGGAGAAATGTTGCTAAGAGGAAGGCACGCTTGGCAAACCCTCACTGTGATCAACTCCTGCCCGGAAACCTTTGTCTCCACTGTGGAAGGACATGTGGATTCAGAATTGGCCTTACAGATTCACTGTTAAGACCGTCTTCATGAAGGACAATCTTACTTGGCTATGAGAGATCGCTAAAGAAGATCCACTGGAAACTGCTATGTAGCCACTGCTTAAGGCATCAGAGATTTCCTCGGGCATTGGTCTCGCCTGCCTCTGCACCTATAAGGTCTAGGGACCTTTTATTGATTTATGTAGGGGGAGAAAAACCAGGAGCACCGAACTGAAATCTGCAATTGGCGCTTCATTCCACGGATTCACTTCTTTCACAGGAGAAAGACAGAGCCTCTCAGAGAAGCTTTGCAGGGATTCAAGGAGAGATTCCCCATTCCATTTGGCTCAATCAGGCATAGATCCATTAATTCCTGCCCGGGGCAAAGGAGGCTGGGCAGAGAGGCAGATCCAGCATCCACTGGAAAATACATGACCTCCATCATTCACCTTGAGGTGGTCCAAGAGTCAGCAGAATCACCATGGCATGGACGACCAGGATGTGCATCGTTGCTGTTTCTCCGGTGCTCCAGCGGAGGAATACCTGATCTTGGGACTCCGACTAGAGAGAGGCAGAGGCAGAGAGAGAAGATTGGGTAATGAAATGCAACCGCTCTTGGAGAAAAATGGCGGCTGCTCACTTGCAGAATGCTCACCCCTAAGAATCTCGCCTGGCACCTTCCTTGGGGAGAACGTTTCTAAATCAATCCTTTTTATTAAAAAAAAAACATACCTCCAAAAAGCTTTTATTGCTGGCTCTTACATTAAAAAAAGAAAACTGATCCTGTTTCTAATACATGCAATTTATTTCATTACTTTTTAAAAAATCATAAACTGCCTTGCAAGGGCTTGTCCAAAAGAGAGAGTAAACCAAAATAAATATAGAGGGTGAATTTATTTGATAGAT
The DNA here is from genome assembly GCF_964106645.2 of Podarcis pityusensis. Taxonomy (NCBI): domain Eukaryota; kingdom Metazoa; phylum Chordata; class Lepidosauria; order Squamata; family Lacertidae; genus Podarcis; species Podarcis pityusensis. The sequence continues at coordinate 5,100,680 of NC_138039.1, read as the reverse complement.
TTATATCAAGCCTTTTCTCCAAAATGGAGTTCAGAGAGATTTAAGGCAATGATAATGAAAATTCAGTGATCATTAAAATACATTTAAAATACAAAAAAAAATCCCACCCAAAAAAATTCAGTGAATCCAACACGGTAGTGATAAAACATCGTGAAATTGGATCATGCACAAATAAAAAGGTATTCAGTTCTTTTTTTCATTTGACATACTTGTATCTTGCTTTTCTAACAACAAATATTGAGCTCACAATAATCACAACAGCATTAAAAAAAATCACAAACATTGCAATCATTATAATATCAAACCCTGTTGCATATAAATAAAGTAAACAACAACAATAAATTTCTCAAAACAATGACACAATTCAATAAAGGCATCATAACTTGTAGTTACTTCCTAATCGCAGGGAACCCTACTGCAAAACAACAACAAAGTAGATTAGCTGTGTGTCCTGTTGGTTTTCAAATGAACTGTTTTGCAATGCTGCAATGGATGGAAGCCTCATTCACTGAATGTGAATTGTAGACACTTACACGGAATGATACATTCCTTTCTGTGGAGGCAGACCAAATCATTTGAGAGGGAATGCCAAAGACATGGGGCTGCCACCAAGAAAGCCCTGACTCGTGTCGCTGTCCTTCTCCCAGCCTCTGTCCCGGGCAGGACGATGAGCAGGACTTCCCCCCATGACCGTAACGCACGGGGTCACTGAGTAACAGGGCAGGCACTCCTCCAGGGACTCGGTGGGGAAGGAGAGGGCCACTCACCCAGCTGTAGACCTCCTCGCCCTCTTTGCTCTGGCGCATGCGCTTGATGTAGCGGGAGAAGACGGAGAGCAGGGCCACCAGCACAGCGTCGGACTCTGAGCTGTAGGAGAGCTTCGAGAAGAGGTGGGTCATGATGGTGGACCGTTCCACAATCAGCCTGGCCACGTCCTGAGAAAGTCAAGGGCAAACAAGGCATGAGAGCTGCACTGTCTCCCGGTGGAGTACAGGATCAGGTTTAAGGTGCTGGTTTTAACCTTTAATCTTAATTAACCTTTAATCTGGTTGGCTCGCCAGATGCAGCTTGTCACGCTGGCCACGTGACCCGGAAGTGTCTGCGGACAGCGCTGGCTCCCGGCCTATAGAGTGAGATGAGCGCACAACCCTAGAGTCTAGCAAGACTGGCCCGTACGGGCAGGGGTACCTTTACCTTTTACCTTTAAAGCCCTATACAGCCTAGGACCCTCGTACCTACGGGACCGCCTCTCCTGGTATGCCCCATGGAGGACCTTACGGTCTTCAAATAAAAACATCTTGGAGATCCCGGGCCACAGAGAGGTTAGGCTGGCCTCAACCAGAGCCAGGGCTTTTTCGGCTGTGGCCCCGATCTGGTGGAACGCTCTGTCACAAGAGACTAGGGCCCTGCGGGACTTGACATCTTTCCGCAGGGCCTGCAAGACAGAGCTGTTCCACCAGGCCTTTGGCCAGGGCACAGCCTGACCCCCTCCTTTGGCAATCCTCACAGAATTCTAGCCGAATGGTTGCCATTAATCTGATTTGAACTGATTTTATAATGAAATGATTTTAGAATGTTGTATCATTTTACTGTTGTTAGCCGCTCTGAGCCCAGCTTTGGCTGGGGAGGGCGGGATATAAATAAATTTTTATTATTATTATTAACGAGAGGTTGTGAGATCAGGCCAAAGGCCCAACTAGTCCAACAGGGGGAGTTCCAAGATGGCGACGGCTTAGCAAGCAGGCTTCAGAGCTCCGCAGATAACAGGACTGTAATTAGTGTTGATTGCTAATTTTCCTTTTTTTACTTCTCTACTTCTCTAAACTTACCAACCTACTGTGATTCTATCAGCACCTTCTTGTCTATGCTATGAGAAATATCTTGGGCAAGTTCTGTGAAGCATCCTGGGCAGGCCACCAGCTGCTAGCTATTAACCGCCAGCTCCCTTCTATACTTTGTTCCTGGAACTCCTGGCAGTCACGACACAGAGAAGCTCTTAAATTGAACAAATGGAGCACTTTCTATTTTTTCTCTCTTCTTCGGTTGGGGAAACCTCTCCTTGTTTACTCCCCACGGTGACGCTGTGCCTGCTAGTAAACGCTATAGGGACCCAGAGGATGTAGCTCTCTCACTGGTTCCCAAACAATCTAAAATAGGTGACTTTTTAAAAACAAATCTGCTTTTATGGTTCCAACAAAAAAACAGTTTTCTCCCCTTGAAGATTATTGTGAGTGTGGGGAGAGTATTCAATGTGAGAGCGTGGAACTGGATCCAGCAATGGGGCAAGTTGATCCTGTGCCACTAAGAGAGGAAGGAATAGCAAGCAGGGAGAGCACCCAATTAACTCTAATTGCAAGAACGGTTGAGTATATCTTTCAACAAACTAGAGGTAAAAGGTAAAGGTATAGGGACCCCTGACCATTAGGTCCAGTCACAGACGACTCTGAGGTTGCACGCTCATCTCGCTTTATTGGCCGAGGGAGCCGGCGTACAGCTTCCAGGTCATGTGGCTAGCATGACTAAGCCGCTTCTGGCGAACCAGAGCAGCGCACTGAAACACCATTTACCTTCCCGCCAGAGCAGTACCTATTTATCTATTGCACTTTGACGTGCTTTCGAACTGCTAGGTTGGCAGGAGCAGGGACCAAGCAAAGGGAGCTCACCCTATTGCGGGGATTCGAACCGCCGACCTTCTGATCGGCGAGCCCTAGGCTCTGTGGTTTAACCCACAGCGCCACCCGCGTCCCTCCAAATTAGAGGTATTGCCTCTCAAATAACCCAGTTATCCAAAGAGGTCCACAGTTTATCACTTAATAACAAGCAGGCATTAACAGAACACACCTAGTCCAACGTCCTGTTCTTACAGTGGCCAACCAGACAACCGCGGGAAACCTGCAAGCAAAACCCAAGCACAGGAGCTCTCCCACCCTTCTGCAGCTTCCAGCAGCTGGTTTTCAGAAGCCCACTGCAGTGGAACCTTGGTTCTCGAACTTAATCCGTCCTGGAAGTCCGTTCAACTCCCAAAAACGTTCGGAAACCAAGGCGTGGCTTCCGATTGGCTGCAGGATTGGAAGCAGCAGTGGATGTTCGGGTTCCAAAGAACGTTCCAAACCAGAACATTCACATCTGGATTTGCAGCGTACGGGAGCCAAAACGTTAGAGCTGCAAGGCGTTTGACAACCAAGGTAAGACTGTACTTAGAAGAGGCGCATCTGTGGCCCTCCAGATGTGTTTGAACTCCAGCTCCCATCAGCCCTCCCAGTGTGGCCAGTGGTGAGGGGTGATGGGAGCTGAAGTCCAGAAATGTCCCCAAAGAACCCGCTATGAAGAACACATGGCCGAGGAGAAAGTTAAGAGGGAACCACCACAGATCCGTGTGTTTGGCCCTTAAAACGGAAGGCCTCTCTCTCACCAGCGCAAGGTCGTTGTGCTGTCCCTGTTCCTCCACTGGAGCATGCTGGGAAAGGTAAACCAAGTAAGCACTGATCGTCTGAGGATCCGTCTCCATGTGGATGGCCTGGAAATGGCAGAAAGAATTGTTTCTCAGCCTCAACACTAACTAACGGAAAATTGGAAACCCTTTTTATTTTAATTCTCTCTCTTTCCTTCCTTTTTTCATTTTTTTTATTAAAGATTTTATTGCTTTACAGAAGTATGTGTAATGTCTCTCGTATTTTTTCCATGTAGCATTTTTACAAATCAGTTTCATTTGTTGAGACATTGGGGCGGGGAAGGGATGGGGGGGGGTCGGGTGGCGATGTTTCTATTTTGCTTATATATGTAGGGTTTGGTGTCAGCGTTGCTCGCGCTGTTCATTTGTGTTTCTTTGGTGGTGAGAGAGGTTGGGGTTGGCCATGGGTGTGGATGTTCATTTGTGGTTGGCTGTGGTGGTCTTTGTTTTCGTGTGTGAGTGGGGTGGGTGGGTGTTTTGGATCAGGTTAGCCATATTGATTTGTATGCTATTGGTGGATTATTGTTATTGTCTTGTTGGGCTGTGTTTCTTTTTTCTTTCTTTTGCTTCTGGTTTGTGTGTGTGTGTGTGTCCTCTACTCTGGGTCAATGAGGAACCTGTGTAAGAGGCAGGGAAGGGAAGAACTTCCAGGGTGGGAGACTAGGAGGATAAACTGGAAGCTCCCAGGTGAGAGCTGGGGGGCGTGTCCAGCCCCTTCTGGGTGAAATAAGGATTAAGATAGCTCCATCCAAGACATGAGGGATAATAGCAACAACTGGGGGAAAGAAAGACATAACATCTTTCAAAGACAGGAAGAAACACCACGGACAGAATAACAAACGCACACAGGAAGAACAAGGATCTAGTTATGAGTTCCTCACTTGTAGTTTTATAAATCATTTAATGGGTCGACACAAATAGAAGTGATTAATATTGCAGTTGTTGTATGAGGGATTGTGATTATGACCCGAATGTAATTGAAATTAATAAGATTTTGGAATGCAGAAATAAAGGAAATAATCAAACCATCAAATTTAGCATGCCACCTTATCTAAATTATATAATTCAGTATTTGAACAATTGGTATTAATAATTGTATTATAAATTGGTATTGTTATAATGAGGCTATTATGGGACTGTAATTGAAAAACTAATAAAACTAAAATAATAAAAATAAAAATAAAATTCTTAAAAAAAGAATTAAGGATTCAAATCTACCTTTGAGAGAGGGCTTTGCATTTTTTCTTTCTTTCTTTCTTCATTTTTATTTAGATTAGTTTCAGTAAAATTTATGGGGAGGGGGGAACAGGGCCCAGCACTGCTTTTCTAGCTATGTAGCATGTGGACTGGGGCTCATCAGAGGGCGGGTCACAAGATGCCCTGGTGTCAAACCCATCAGTTCTTAGATAGATAGATAATTATTACGGTCAAAGACCAGCTCGCCATCAGTTCCTTACAAGGTGAAGGCTAGCACTTTGAACTAAACCGAGAAACAAGTCGGATTAGCAACCGAGTCCTGAGACATAGCCATCTTCCGTGTCACCCCGAGCGGGAGATCTTACCTGCTGCAAAGCAACCGCAGTGGCGGCCCTAACGCTGTCAAACAAGGGCAGTTTGGGCAAGTCACGTAGGAGCCACTGGTAGCCCGGCAGGAGCTCTGAGTCCCCAGAGTCTTCCTCCATAGGGTGGTCCTTCTCCTCTCTGTCACGGAGTCCTCCTTCTGAAAGCACCAAAGACAGGCCCTGCAGGAAGGAGGACAGAGACAGATTGATACAATACAGAGACCACTAAGAATTGCAGAGTTAGAAGGGACCTCGAGGGTCATCCAGTCCAACCCCCTGCAATGCAGAAATCTCAACTAAAGCATCCATGACAGTGTCAGGAGCTCAGCCCTACACTCGAGTAGGACCCAAATGGCATGTTCCCTCCCTCCTGATTAATCGTTCGGGAGCTTCAAAAGCTTTCTTCTGCCCAAACATCACAGCAACCGATGCCAACCGACACGGACACACTTAGGGATCCGTAGAGTCTTTGCAGCTTGCGTGACAGACCTCAGCAACTCAGCATTTTGGCATTATTTACATATCAGCATTATTTACATATAAACACACATGGAGCACTGCAACATGGCTCCCTCTCTCTCTAGCATCAGACAGTAAAGAGAAAAAACAAAGGACAACAGTCCCACTTCACCGAACACAGCAACACAAACATCCTGTCTCCGTCACTTCCCACTCTGTGGAGTCAAAACATATTCCGTCATGTGAAAGACAACAATCCCATGACTGCAATCATGGAGCAGGAATTCTAACAGACAGATGGCTGTACAACCTCTACTTAAAAAACCTACAAGGAAGGAGAGTCCGCAACCTCCCGAGCAAGACCGCTTCACTGTCAAACAGCTCTTACTGTCAGAAAGTTATTCCTGATGTTGAGTGAGAATCTCCTTTCTTGTAAGTTGAAGCCATTGGTTCGGGTCTCCCCTCCAGTGCAGGAGAAAACAAGCTTGTTCCCTCTTCCATATGACAGTCCTTGAGGTATTTGAAGATGGCTATGCTGTCTCCTCTCAGCATCCCCTTTTCCCAGGCTAAACATACCCAATTCCCTCAACCACTCCTCATATGGCTCGGTGGCAAAACTATCTTTCAAAGAAGCCAACAAAGGGAGTAAAACACCCCCTAAACTGTCTAGTGAGGGCTGCGTTTGCTCAGTAGCCTCGGAATGTCAGCTAGAAAATAATAATAATAATAATAATAATAATAATAATAATAATAATAACTGGAATGGAGAGTTGGCTGAAGACCCTGCTTAACTCTCAATCAGCTTAGGATTTATGGATATATCGCCATGTTTTGCTGCACTCGTTGTGCTTACTGCCATTTGAATCTTATCCTTTTATTTGAAACCCACATCTGAATGGGTACACAGGGCAACAGATGGCCAAGATACCAGTGGAATAAGTTGAAGAATCATCTTCCTGTGAAGTGGTCCCGTTGTCAAGAGGCTCAAGAGAGGCCCGGCGACACCGTCCTCGCCATCTTCCTTACCTTCATGGCCAGCACCCGCGAGGCCACCTGGGAGGAGCTGAGGCGCCTCAGGAAATAGTCGAGGACTTCGCACGTGGTCTGCTCGTCGGCCTTGGGTCCCAACAGCAGGTCCTGGAGGCGTCCAAGCAGCTGCCTCTGCTTCTGCTGCCTCTGTGGAGAAAGAGGTCACCGTTTCTTCCCAGCGGTTCCCCAGCTACTGAACCGCTGAGAGCTGATGTGGGGTAGCAGCTACCGTGGGAAGGCCAGGGCAAAGGAGGCTGGGGTTCAAAGGCCCGCTCAGGCCGCATCCACACCGTGCATCTGAAGAGCTCTGACGCCCTTTAAACAGTAGTAGTAGTAGTAGTAGTAATAATAATAATAATAATAATAATAATTTATTATTTATACCCCGCCCAGCTGATTGGGTTTCCCCAGCCACTCTGGGCGGCTTCCAACAGAATATTAAAATACAAAAATCTATTAAACATTAAAAGCTTCCCTAAACAGGGCTGCCTTCTGATGTCTTCTAAAAGTCTGGTAGTTGTTTTTCTCTTTGACATCTGGTGGGAGGGCATTCCACAGGGCAGGTGCCACCACCGAGAAGGCCCTCTGCCTGGTTCCCTGTAGCTTTACTTCTCACAGTAAGGGAACCACCAGAAGGCCCTTGGCACTGGACCTCAGTGTCCGGGCATAACAATGGGGGTGGAGACGCTCCTTCAGGTATTCTGGGCCAAGGCCGTTTAGGGCTTTAAAAGTCAGCACCAACACTTTGAATTGTGCTCGGAAACGTACTGGGAGCCAGTGTAGGTCTTTCAAGACGGGTGTTATGTGGTCTCTGGCTTCCCCCAGAGAATTATGGGGGTTGCAGTTTGCTAAGGGTGCTGAGGGTGTTTAGGAGATCTCCTGAACCCCTCACAGGGCAACCATCTCCAGAGTGGTTGAGCGATCAATTCTGTTTCACAGGGAACTCTGGGGAAATAGTAGCTCTGAGAGGAACATTGCGCTCTCTTAACAACCCTCAGCAACCTTAACAAATGGTGGCTGTCTACCAATGCTATCCAGTACACTAGCTGAGACCCTACCTGCCCGTAGACTGTCTTTCCAGAGTTGTGCATGCTCTGGTTATCTCCCGCTTGGACTACTGCCATGCGTTCTACGTGGGGCTAGCTTTGAAGGTGACTCTGAAAGTACAACTAGTCCAGAATGCGGCTGCCAGACTGGTGACTGGGTGCAGCCACCGGGACCGCGCAACATGGGTCCTAAAAGATCTGCACTGGCTCCCAGTACATTTCTGAGCGCAATTCAAAGTGTTGGTGCTGAACTTTAAAGCTCTACGTGGCCTTGGCCCTGTAGACCTCAAGGAGTGTCTCCACCCCCATCATTCAGCCTAAGATCCAGCTCCAAGGGCATTTTGGCAGTTCCCTCACTTGAGGGTCGATTTCCCACTGGAAATATGGTTGTGTCTATGTGGAGATGGCAGTACTGAATCAGTAGCTCATGTGCTTCCACCTCGCATAAAGATTCGAGGACTGAGCTTCTTACCTCTCTACTACTATCCATAAAAGGTCACTCAACCATTGCTATGGGACATGGGTGATGGGTGCCGCTGTGGGTTAAACCACAGAGCCTAGGACTTGCCGATCAGAAGGTCGGCGGTTCGAATCCCCGTGACGGGGTGAGCTCCCGTTGCTCAGTCCCAGCTCCTGCCAACCTAGCAGTTCGAAAGCACGTCAAAGTGCAAGTAGATAAATAGGCGGGAAGGTAAACAGCGTTTCCGTGCGCTGCTCTGGTTCGCCAGAAGCGGCTTAGTCATGCTGGCCACATGACCCGGAAGCTGTACGCCGGCTCCCTCGGCCAATAAAGCGAGATGAGCGCTGCAACCCCAGAGTCGGTCACGACTGGACCTAATGGTCAGGAGTCCCTTTACCTTTAATCACTGCTGTGTCCTTTCTCTTGGCAGATCAAGATAATAAGGTGACAGCAAAAACTGCAATTTTTTAGCTAGCGCAATCAGAATAAGCTCTGTTGTTTGATTATTAATTTAAACCTCCAGAATGCATTTTGTATAGTTAGGTTTTCACCTCTGTCTTCGGTAAATTTCATTTTTTTTATTGCTATGGCTAGTGGCCGATGCAAATAGAGAGCACCTACCTCTCGTTTCTTAGCACGCTGCTCTTTGCTTTCTCCTTCCTCTTCCTCCTCGCCAGAGGCGGATTCGTCAGCGGCATCGTGCAGAAGGAACTCACAAAGGCACTGCACCGGGAGAACATCCAAGGAGCCCTCGCTGGACTGAACCAGGTCTGCCAGCCATGGCATCGATTGCGAAGAAGCCTAAGGAAGAAGAGGGTGAGGTTTACCTGTGGGACCGCCTCAGCCCACCTAAGCCCTGAGACCTCCGGGTATTGGGCAGTAGAAAAATCAAATAAATCAAATAAATAAAAAATAAGCCCACTCGGCTGCTTCAGTCTGCAGAACGGGCACTGCTACTGGTGCCACACAATATCCACTCCACATCTCTAAGAAATCCATCTTTTGAGTGTGGAGGCTACTACACTTTGGAACTACTGATAACAGGCAGCACTCTTTATGGCGCTTGAAAAAAAACATTTCTTGCTTAGGCAAGCCTGATACAGAGAATGTTCACATGCCTTTAAATCTGTTTTTAGTTTACGTGGTCTTAATTTTTCAAATGTTTTAATTGCTTTTAAGTTTTCACTGAGAATTTTATCGTTTTCTTCTCTGTGTAAATTGCTTTGAGATTTATTTATTTTTTAAATAATCCTGCAGTGTGTACATTTTATGAAATGAATGAGTGGGTCTTTGAAGCTTGCTGGAAAGCCGGAACTGTTGGGATCGACCAGATAACTGGGGTGGTGGAGGAATTCTGCAAACAGTGGGCCACCACCAAGCAGAGGCAACCGTGTGCCGTCCCCAACGCTCTACAAAAGCCGCCCCATTTCCAGCCTCACCCTTCCATCTCCTCCCAACCCTTTCAGTCTTGCTCCGATTGAACAATCCTTGCTCCAACATTCTCAGCGCATCCAGGCGTTGAGTCGAACCATTTGGTGCGCCCCAAAGGCTCCTCGTTTCCTGATGGATAGCATTCAGAATGATGAAACCAAGCGGCAGCCCTCTGCTGCCTTCAATTCCCCTGCCTTCAATTCCCCCCCAGCATGGCACTTCCCAGCCCTGGGGGTGACCCACCTGCCTCTGGATGATGTTGAGCAGGAAGTCGGGGTGTCTGCTGCGGCAGAGGAGGTGCCCCAAGCGGAGAGACTGGTTGAAGCTTTTCACCTGGTCCAGGACAGGCTGAGGTGGCCGGCGAGGAGGGCCCCTGAGAAGGGAACAGAAGGGGGACTCTTGGCTTTTCTCCCAACACTCCCCACCTCTCCACTGCTTCCCTGGAGGCTGCTAAAGACCGGTCTGCCTCGAGGGAAGGCAGAAGCAAGACAGCGCAGGCAAAGGACAGCACACAGGCCAGAGCAGCTAGGGCAAAGCTGTCAGACGGGCAGGGCACAAAGAAAAAAATTATTAGTACAGTCACTAGCCTGGATGAATCCCAAGCCAAAATTAAGATTGCCGGAAGAAATATCAACAAGCTCAGATATGCAGATGACACAACCTTGATGGCAGAAAGTGAGGAGGAATTAAAGAACCTTTTAATGAGGGTGAAAGAGGAGAGCACAAAATATGGTCTGAAGCTCAACATCAAAAAAACTTAAGATCATGGCCACTGGTACCATCACCTCCTGGCAAATAGAGGGGGAAGAAATGGAGCAGTGAGAGATTTTACTTTCTTGGGCTCCATGATCACTGCAGATGGTGACAGCAGCCACGAAATTAAAAGACGCCTGCTTCTTGGGAGAAAAGCAATGACAAACCTAGACAGCATCTTAAAAAGCAGAGACATCACCTTGCCAACAAAGGTCCATATAGTTAAAGCTATGGTTTTCCCAGTAGTGATGCATGGAAGTGAGAGCTGGACCATAAAGGAGGCTGATCGCCAAAGAATTGATGCTTTTGAATTACGGTAAAGGAGGAGACTCTTGAGAGTCCCATGGACTGCAAGAAGATCAAACCAATCCATTCTGAAGGAAATCAGCCCTGAGTGCTCACTGGAAGGACAGATCCTGAAGCTGAGGCTCCAATACTTTGGCCACCTCATGAGAAGAGAAGACTCCCTGGAAAAGAACCTCATGCTGGGAAAGATGGAGGGCACAAGGAGAAGGGGACGACAGAGGACGAGATGGTTGGACGGTGTTCTCGAAGCTACAAGCATGAGTTTGACCAAACTGCGGGAGGCAGTGGAAGACAGAAGTGCCTGGCGTGCTCTGGTCCATGGAGTCACAAAGAATCGGACACGACTAAACAACAACAACCTCATGTTACGTTTGCTTCAGGTTGAATGTTTTCAGGTTGCATCCCGCGGCGACCCAGAAGTACCGGAAAGGGTTACTTCCGGGTTCCGCTACTCTTTGCCGCTCGCACATGCACAGACGCGCAAAATGACGTCACATGCATGCGCAGAAGTGGCAAATTGTGACCTGCGCACGCGCAGACGCGGGTTGCATTTTGCTCATGTTGCGAACGGGCCTCCAGAACGGATCCCACCGTATTAGTGTTGGCTGCCAGCTGCCCTGAGGGGACTCTGTCACTCTCTACATTTCCCACTTATTTGATGTATTCATATCCAACCTTCCTTCAGAAGCTGGGATCCAAGGCGGCTAACAGCATTATAAAATGCACAGAACAGAAATTACTTAAAATCAGGAGTTGAAATATCTTTAAAAGCAATTTAAAACCCTGCCAGCAGCCCAGGGTTCAGCATCGACAGTACCTTTGTTTCCAAAGGCTGGTCTGAACAGGAAGGTTTAGCCTGCCAGCAGAAGCATGACAAGGAGGGAACCAGACGAACCTCTCTGGGGAGGGAATCCCACAATTTGGGATCAGCAGAAAAGGCTCTCTCTCTCATGTCATATCGACAACCGTGCCTCTGATGCTGATGAGACCAGGAGAAGGTGCTTACTCAAGAATCTTAGCACCCGGGCAGCTTTGTATAGAGAGATATGGTAGCCTACACCCAAGGCGTATAATGTTTTATGTACTATACTGTATAATTTTATTTGTTTTAATGTTTTCATAATTATTATGACAATTTTATTATTTATACTCCGCCCATCTGGCTCGGTTGCCCTGGCCACTCAGAGCAGCTGCTTCCAACACATATAAAAAGATAATAAATCACCAAACATGAAAAACTTCCCCATACAAGGCTGCTTTCAGAGGTCTTCCAAGAGGAGCGTACTTCTTTATCTCCTTGACATCTGATGGGAGGGCGTTCCACAGGGAGGGCTCCTGAATCCCCACCACCACCCACACCTTCATTTATGGTACATCCCTGCACCATATTATAACATTTGATGATCTCCTTCCACCGGTCAACAATAGAAAGTGTCCTTTCATACTGCATCGCGGTGTGGTACGCTGGTTTGACATCAACTGATAGGACGTGCCTACAGAGGGTGGTGAATACAGCACAAAATATTATGGGCTGTCCCGTGAATCTGCTGGATGAAATAGCGGAAGAAAGTTGCCTCAGGAGAGTGAGGAAAATCCTCAGGGATGATTCACACCCTGGCCGGCACTTTCTTGATCTCCTGCCCTCGGGCAGAAGATATAGAAGCATGAATAGTCGCACCGACAGGGTAAAGAACAGCTTCTATCCGTGGACTGCTAGGCTGCTGAATGAAAAGATAACAACAGGGGAACTGACTTTTGGTTTTGGTGGGTGTGCGTCAGTAAACGAGGGGAATTAAGACTAAGAGAGCTGAGTGGGGGGTGCTCGTGTAATCTCACTGTATACAAGTTGTACAAGTGACAATAAAATATTTCAATCCCATGATCTCCCCCCACTTTGAAAGATCTGAACTTGTGTCACATTCCCCTTTGGAATACAATTCGCATCAACCCCAACTGGCACAGTTTGAATCGTACGGAGGGCGCCGGGTTGGGGAAGGCTGCCCTGGGGCAACAGAGGCTGCTTACTGGGGATCCAGGCTGGTGAGCTGAGACAGCAGGAGGCTGCTGCTCTCCGTGATGGTCTGCTTGGTTGACGCCGCCGCCAGGTGGCCCTCGAAAGCGAGGATTTCTTGCTTCTCCCGCTGCGAGATCTGAAGTTCGCGGCTGATCATTTCTGTGCGGGTCTCTTCGTCCGTCAGAGTGCAAGGAGGGTAGGAGTAATTGCTGAGAGGAACAGCAGGGGGAATATAAGACCACAGGAGAAGATCAAAAATGTTCCCTGGAATCACATTCCAGAGGGCAGTGTGGCGATCACACGGGGTCCCCGGACGTTTCACCATCTGTTGATCCCTGTGCCACCACTTGATTTCTCGCTGCCACCACCCAGGCCCTACCTGGGACAATACTAAGTCCAGTCAGGGTTAAATTGGAACATAAACTTCTGTTTATTTATTGCAGTTTAACAAGTGTGTGGCTTCATAAATGGTATCAGTCAATTACAATCATGGAGTGCCTATCCAGACCTATAACTTCCGCTACCTGCTCTCAGTCACTAAACCACCTCTCAGATATTTACTTGTCTTCCTAGCCCCTAACTGTTCCTGACTCAGCTTATTTCACTACACTAACTCAACCTACCCCCGGACTTTATCCCAATTCACTCCCACTCCAACCAACCAACCAACTCCCAACGAACTCCTCCCTTCGCCCCTACCAGAGCTGGTTTTATAGTCCCTCTGACTCCATCCCCTTGGTTCAGATTGGGTAACCTGTTTTAACTATTTCACCTCCAGCAGTCTCATATGTTAACGTCACAGGCAGGCACCACCACCCAAAAGGCCCTGGTGTTAAGAGGATATAAAACCAGCCTCAGGAGAGTGCCTCTTCCGAGCGTCAAAGCTGCTCACTCGGAGCTATCAGAAACTCTTGCCCTGCCTTCCCAGCCCTTCCCATTTTGAGTTTCCATCTGTGGTCAGGACAAGAGGACAGCTCCTGTGCTAATCTTCAGCCTTCAACTGGTTCCCCCACTCTTTTAATGTTAACGCAGCACCCACCTGCAGCCAGAAATTGTACAATCCATTTGGCACACCCGGGAATCAGTCTCCACATCCTGCCCTATGTACAGACTAAGTTTCAGCTCCCCGAAATAGGCAGGATTAGCATACTTACTTTGTCATGGCCATTTCCATGAGCATCTTTAGCGTGGGGTACTCGTCCCAGGCAGCGAGACCTAAGACACAAGCGGGGGGGGGGGAGAGAGAGAGAGAGAGAATTGAGATGGCACCATGCAGAACAGCCAGAGGTTTGAACACAGCTCTCTGCAATACTCTGCCCAATGACACACCTCTCCCCAGTAGATCACGTGTTATTTTTGGCTGTCAGTTCCTTCCTTGAACTGATGCCTTCTAGAAGCCGTTGGAATACAATTCCCATCACCCTCAGCTAATACACACACACACACACACATATATACAGTGGTACCGTGGGTTAAGAACTTAATTCGTTCTGGAGCTCCGTGCTTAACTTGAAACTGTTCTTAATCTGAAGCATCACTTTAGCTAATGGGGCCTCCCGCTGCTGCCGCACCGCTGCTGCACGATTTCTGTTCTCACTCTGAAGCAAAGTTCTTACCCCGAGGTACTATTTCTGGGTTAGCGGAGTCTGTAACCTGAAGCGTCTGTAACTTGAAGCCTCTGTAACCCGAGGTACCACTGTATATAATTAAACGGCCATGGCTTCCCCAGCAAAGAATTATGGGAGTTGTAGTTTGTTAAGGATGCTGAGAGTTTCCCCACTATCCCCTTCGCAGAGCTACAATTCTTTGAGTTTCCTAGGAAAAGGGAATGACTTTCTGCCATTCAGAGCACTGTAGCTTGGTAAGGGGATATAGGGTTGCTGGACCAGATGAGCCCTGGGCCCGATCCAGCAGGCTCTTCTTTTTGTCCTCATTACACTCACCAATGTTTTCGGGGTTGAATGCGGCAACAACGAGCAAAAGAGGCCAAGCTTTCCAGTAGAGAGTAGAGATGGCCAGATTTGGAGGCTGGTACCTTCAAAGCAAACAGAAACAATCATATTGCATTGCTGTAGTTTAATTTTCTTAAAAAATTGTTTCCATTGCCCAAAGATGCTCTAGACATAGCCATTCACTATTATTGGTTCCCCACCCCTTCCTTATGTTTTCTGCTCACAATAAAATTAAGTTATTCTCTCTAGCCCAAGAGTTGCATGCATGCAAATGTTACCCAGGGGGCAGCTGGATGTTCTCTGGGTGGTGGTAAGTGCACAGGTTCAAGACGGCATCGATCAGTTGGATCCTCTCCACTCTCAAGACTTCAAGATCTAAAGGAAGCAGAAGTATGTCATGAGCTGTGTGTTGATGCAATTCAATTTCTTAAGATTGCAGACTCAAAACTAGCTGAGTCCTAAAGGAAAACGGTGCAGATTCAATGAAGGGGATAAGGAAATTGGGTTATACAGGAGTAACAGAAAGCAGAGCTAAGCCGGTCTGGGTCTGATCCGTTGCCCAGATAGGATGATGCCCATGAATGCTGCCCCATGGAGCTTTGCAGAAAGAAAGCAGGACAGAAAAATAAATGAGTAAGAGTGGGAAAATGGAGACAAATACTTTGGGGAGACACAGGGAAGTTTATAAGTGAAAAAGTCCTTCTGCCTCGATTGGAAATCTCACCTAGACTCCATTTAGCCTCAAAGGCTGTGAGCAAACACTGCTCTAATCATATTTGTACAGTGGTACCTCTGGTTGAGAACAGGATCCATTCCGGAGCCCCATTCACAACATGAGCAGGACGCAACCCATGTCTGCGCGTTTGTGCAGGTTGCGACTCGCCGCTTCTGTGCATGCACGTGATGTCATTTTGAGCATCTGCACATGCCCGAGCGGTGAAACCCGGAAGTAACCCTTTCCGGTACTTTTGGGTCGCCACAGGACACAAACTGAAAAGATTTAACCTGAAGCAAACGTAACAAGAGGTATGACTGTATCTTCTTTGCTGCCATGAGGCGGGGCTTCCGGAGTCCGCCTGCCTCCTCCCACTCAGCTGCCCTACAGCTGGGGGGCAGGCAGCAGGCGGACCGTTTGGGCAGTGTGGAACCTGCAGATGCCAAGCCACCACATCTCTCCCAGGAGAGGTGTGATGCAGGCCCCACGGTGAGTGCTGCCCGGCATTTGGTCACCTCCCCCCAGTGGTGAAACCTGGGGTGGCCCGCCCGCACCCACCGCACCCTCCTTCCTCCACCCCTGGGCTGGGTCTGATGCAAACTGCAGTCCAACAACAGTGGACGCTTTTGTTGAGTTCCTACCTAGAACTAGACTAGAACTAGTCTGTGTGTGTGGTTTGGGAGCTGCACAGTCAGGGAAAAAACAATGCTGTCCAGAGTTATAAAGACTGCGGAGAGAACACTCTTCCCACCTTGGATCAAATCTGCACTTCCAGGTGCCATAAGAAAGCTGCAGAGATAGTGCAGGATAGTGCGCACCCTGGAAATGATCTCTTTCAGCTTCTGCCTTCTGGAAGAAGGTACAGGGTTATAAAGACTAGGACTAGCCGCCTGAAAAACAGTTTCCATCCAAATGCGATTTTGGTTTTAAACGCTGTGTAAGGTAGTCTCTATGTGAGTATATTGTGTTTAAAAATGGGGTATCAGAGTTTTTAAGGGGCTAACCAGGTTGGGATAGCAGGCTTGTTGGGTTTTGAATGTCTGGTGTAGATTTTTCAATTTTGTTGACAATGACAATAAGGATGATCGTATCGTAAATGACCCTCCGGGTCCCTTCCAACTCTACAATTCTATGATTCCAGCACCTTGAGATGCATAAGCAAAATAAAACCAGTGGGTGTGCGAAACCCAGGCTTCACTGCCAGAATCCTACCGTCTGCCTGCACAGCTGCCGCCCGTTTCACCAGATGGTCTGCAAGCTCCATGGCATCGGCGGGGCCGAGGGGGAGATCCCGCGACAGGCCGATCACGAGGATGCGCATGAGTGTGTCTTCGAGGATCGGTACTTCAGAGCAGAGGCGGAGGTAGAAGCTGGTGGGAGGGAAGGGAGGGAGAGAGAGAGAAAGAGCTACTGGCTTCCAAAGAGTCAGTCCATATAGGGTGCAAAGTCAAACAGATCAGCAAACCTAGCTGTCAGGTGCTGTTGCGGTTGCTCGAGAGTAACCAGGAAGGACTCCGACCTGTCTTTTACAGGCTTTATTTTGGTGCAAACTATTTACAGTGAAAAGCGTCATAAGTTCATGCCTGGCTCAATCGCTAGCAGAATCCGGGAGTGGTCTGTTTTTGTACCTCCCCCAGCATAAAAGTCGCGTCACCCCCAGCCTTTTCCGCCCCTCCCTGTGCCTCAGACTACTGCGCATGATGGGCGATGGCAAAGGCGTGCTTCCCTCCTCTCCAACTGGCTCAGGCGCGGTGTTAAGGCTCTTACTAGCATCCTCTGGTCCTTGCACCTCCCCTCCACTGGAGGTGGGGCTTTCCTCCTTGCCGGAAGAGGAACTGCTTTGCAAGATTTTTGGAGGTTCCCTGTGACACAACTGCCCTTCTATCTCTCGCCTCTGGCCAATGGCAGTTCCCTGACACTAGCCAATAACCTTTCTGCATAAGAGTGATCACCTTTTCCCTTGGGCTTTTGTGGGTTTTAAAAATAAATAAATAAAGCCAAGCCAAGCCCCCGACTTACTTGCGGTCGCTCTCGGGAGGCCAGTTGTCCCATTTGTAGTAGGTCTCTGGCTGCTCTGTGAACAGCACTTTGTGGAGGCTTAGAAAATAGGGGAAAGCGATGTGTCAGAATCAAGTTGATCCAGGAAGAAAGGGTCAAGGTTCAGGAGCCCAAGAACAGGAGGAAATGCTCCAAGACTGCATGGGAGCAGCAAAGTTGCTCCAATGGGATTCCCTGCTTGCCCACCAAGCTTTCAAGTGGAGGGGTGACAGGTTTGGTGCTGTCCACCAGGCAATGGCTTTTTCCACCTGCCTTGCCCCACCCTCCAGCCCCGGTAATCTTCATAAGGGAGCTGTTTCCAGAGGAAGAACTGTAGGGGTGAGGGACTTTGTCATCATGTGGGGGTTGGTTTCCCCGGTGCTGCCCCACCTCCAGCCCTAGGAACCTTCAGAAAGGAGTCGCTGCCACAGGTATTACCGTACTTTTCTGTGTATAAGGCTATGTTTTTCCCCCTTTAAAAATCATGCTAAAAAGTGGGGGTCGTCTTATACATGGGTAGTGCATAGGGTGGATGTATGATTGGCTGCTGCTGAGGCTGTCAGTGGCTATTGTGTGTGTTACTGGTTGCTGCGTCAATGGGTGGCGTTGATTGGCTGACGCTCTGGCAGTCGGGCGCGGATGATTGGCAGCTTCTGTCGGCGATGGGACAGGCAGGAGGTGGATTTAGCGACGAGTGTGGGGTGTGGGGGAGTGATTTTTGGCAATCCTCTGCAAAAAAAGCTCAACAATTCAGGTCAATTCTCCGCAAAAAAATAGCCATTCAACAACAACTCTGTGACATTTCCCCCCATTTTCTTATATTTGAGTCCCCCAAAATAGGGGGTTTCTTATACACGGGGGCGTCTTATACACGGAAAAGTACGGTATGTGCCTGGGCATTTTAATGAGCTGAACAGATTGAAAGATTATCAGTCATGGGGATGTGGGAAGTGTGTGTATGAATTGAACAGTGCTTAGTTTAATTTTGGCTGCTGTTGTGCCAACGGTAATGCTGCTTTCTAGATTACAAATACTGTAGTCCTAAAACATGGCTATAATTGTGTGTTTATTTTGTAGTAGTTGTTTTGTTAATAGCGCCTTATAATTGAAATTGTTTCACTGATGATTTGTAATTGTTTTACTGGTGACTTGCTAATTATTCCATGAGAGTTATGCTGTATTTGTAATGCTGTTATGTCATTATTTACTGCTTGAAGCAGGGATCTCATCATTTGAATGAAAATCAGCATAGAAATATAATCCATCAATCAATGTCCAGCGGCTTCCCTGTCCCTGTGGGGATTCATGGTCTGTAGGTGGGGCTGAGAGGTTGAATCTCTTCTTGTTTTACCGCCTCTCCCTGGGAGACAGCCCCAGACCTACCTCCCCATCCCCTCTGTATCTTCCAGCTATCACAGCAGGTCATGCCTCTGGGGCCCCCTGTCATAAGAGCCAAAGAGGAGCCCGCTGGGTCACGCCAATGGCTCACCTAATCTAGGCATGCTGTTCTTACACTGGCCAACCAGATGACTGGGGAAGACCCATATGCAGGACTCAAGCACAAGAGCAACTCTCCCCTCCTATGGTTTCCAGAAACCAGTATTCATAAGCATTGCTGCCGTCAGTAGCTCTTTCCTCCGTGAAATTGCCTAATCCTCTTTTAAAGTCATCCAAGTTGGCACCTGTCACTGCTTCTTGATTGGAGCTCCTTCCATAGCTTCGACGCCTCCCTTTCCATGGAGGCGCAGGTTGCAGCCAAAGCAAAGGTGGCATTTTTCCATCTCCGCCGTATTAAGCAGTTGGTCCCTTACCTTTCTCGCCCTGATCTGGCCACAGTGATCCATGTGACAGTCACCTCCAGGCTTGATTATTGTAACTTGCTCTATACGGGGCTGTCCTTGAAGCTGACCCAGAAACTCCAGTGGATGCAGAATGCTGCGGCAAGGCTCCTTACGGGGTCCTTGCTGCGGGATCACATTCATCCAGTGCTTTACCAACTGCACTGGCTCCCGGTGGAGCACAGGGTCAGGTTTAAGGTGCTGGTTTTGACCTTTAAAGCCCTATGCGGCCTAGGACCCACGTACCTACAGGACCGCCTCTCCTGGTTGGCCCTGCAGAGGACCTTAAGGTCCACAAATGACAACACTTTGGGGGTCCCAAGTCGCAAGATGGTTAGATTGGTTTCAACTAGGGCCAGGGCCTTTTCAGTACTGGCCCCGACTTGGTGGAACGCTCTGTCACAAGAGACCAAGGCCCTGCGGGACTTGACATATTTCCGCAGGGCCTGCAAGACAGAGCTGTTCCGCCTGGCCGTTGGTTTGGACTCAGTCTGACCCTTACGTTTCCCTTCCCCAATGGTTTTGATCTATGGGATACTTTTAAAATGAGGCTGCATTTTAAATTGCATTTTAACCTGTATTTTAAATTTGTCCCCCGCCCCCCCCATTTTGTTTTTACTGTAATTTTACTGGTGTTAGCCATCCTGACCCGGCTCTGGCCAGGGAGGGCAGGGTATAAATAAAATTTATTATTATTATTATTATTATTATTATTATTATTATTATTATTACTACTACTACTACTACGTGCTGAATCTTTATCTGTCCTGAATCTTAGAATCATAGAGTTGGAAGAGACCACAAGGGCCATCGAGTCCAACCCCCTGCCAAGCAGGAAACACCATCAGAGCACTCCTGACATATGGTTGTCAAGCCTCTGCTTAAAGACCTCCAAAGAAGGAGACTCCACCACACTCCTTGGCAGCAAATTCCACTGGCGAACAGCTCTTACTGTCAGGAAGTTCTTCCTAATGTTTAGGTGGAATCTTCTTTCTTGTAGTTTGGATCCATTGCTCCATGTCCGCTTCTCTGGAGCAGCAGAAAACAACCTTTCTCCCTCCTCTATGTGACATCCTTTTATATATTTGAACATGGCTATCATATCACCCCTTAACCTCCTCTTCTCCAGGCTAAACATGCCCAGCTCCCTTAGCCGTTCCTCATAAGGCATCGTTCCCAGGCCTTTGACCATTTTGGTTGCCCTCCTCTGGACACGTTCTTCTTCCCACAAGATCTCTTGGGCAGGGAAGGAGCAATCTCCTACCTTGTCAGAAGATCCATGCATGCCCATCCCCCCCATTTCATCTTATTCTGATTCCCCACCCTCTGCCTTCTGGCTCCGAGATCAAATCCTGGTCTGAACGAGGGTGCTCAGAGGGAACCCAGGACATTCCCCCAAGAGGCCGGGTGCACCATCAACACCATCATCTCCAGCTCAGCTTCTTACCAGTGAACGTATTCTTTGGGAGCCAGTTTGGTGATGGAGGGAACCACCGTGTGCAGCCACCAAACCGCGTCCCTCTGGATGGCTGCGATCTGGTTCTGGAAGGCACGCAGGACCTCCAAGTCTGGGGAGAAGGACAGAGGCAGAGGAGGTCAGAAGGAACGTCATCAGGTCCCAGGACGGCAGAGCCAGGAAGCCCTCTTGCACACAGCCATGGTGGGGAAGGGGAAAGGGCGAAGGGCAAAAGTCAGCATCTTGCCCACCTTACTTAAAACAGGTGGGTCAAGGTTCTAGGCCAGGGTGGGTAATCTGCAGCCCAAGGGGCCTCATTTCATGCACCTCTTGGCCTGATTTCAAGCGCCTTCCAGAAGTGATCAGACCTCTTGGCAAGAGAGGTCAAGTCCTTCCCTGGGCTGGGATGGAAGCAGGAAAGCGAGAGGGAGATGCAAGGGTGTGGGGGGATGGCTAGAGGGAGAAGAAGGGTGCAAGAAAGAGAGAGATAAAAAGGAAACAGGGTAGTAGGAAAAGAGAAAGGGTGGCCCCACTCTTTTCAGTGTGATCCTGCCCACCTCTGGTTGCAGTCCTCCCCCCCAAACAAAATGTGGCTCCAAACAGGTTACCACGGGGAAAATGTGACTCTCGACACAAAAGCCCTGTTCTTAAGTCCGGGCAGACAGATCTGAAGGGTGGGTGATGGCAGTAAGAAAATTCATTTTACTTATATTTATTAATTGGAATTTATGTACCACCCTATACTCGGATGTCTCAGGGCGGTTCACAGAACAAAATCAAAATGTAAAACCACTATATATATAATCAAAATGAAAACAAGCCAATAACACCCCCCTCAAAAAAGAACCACATTAAAAAAATTAACCGGAGTTCAATTTTTTGCCTGCAAGAGTTATCCTGTTCACAATGTTCAGATGCAGATTAAGAAAAAGAGATAGTAAGGATCACATGATCCCCGGGAAAAGAGAGGGATCCTTTGCTGCAGGACTGGCGCTGGAAAATATGGTCCCCGACTCTTGCAAACGAAACCACTGCTGCTGTCTGTGCAATTTGGGTATGCAAATGCTTCATTTTTAATTGATAAAAGAGGGCAACGCTCTCGAAACAGGCTGTGGGACTGACAATGCACGGCAACAAAGCTCAGATTTATTATGACAGCCATGTGATGGAATTAATAATTTTATTTATTTACGTGCTTTATTTTCACATCGGTTCTGGGCAGCGTCTCCAGAGCAGGCCCACAGATCCTGCATGTCTACCCAGCTCCCTCTCCCTCGCCCTGTTTTTAGAGCCAGGTGATGCAACCCACTTACTCTTCTTCTCTCCTTTGTCCCACGCGAGGCCGGCTTCCTTCACCTGTGCAGTGATGCTGAGCATCATGGAGACGGCCAGCAGGTCTGTGATGTGGATGACAAAGCGGTCCTGCCGGGGGTAAGAGGGGAGGATGGTGAATATGGGGGTGGGGGTAGCCGGGAGGCAGGACAGGCCCCCAGGCAAACGACATATGTGCCAGCCCGTCTCTCCCTTCTGCGTGTCGCTCGGGAGATCCATCAGTCTTCTTCCCCGAAGTGCTTCCGTGACTCATGTCTTGGGACGTGAGCGCACACTACCTTAGCAGAGTCAACAACAGCAGAGCTAGACTCGAGGTGTGAGTACAGTGGTGCCTCGCAAGACGAAATTAATCCGTTCCGCGAGTCTCTTCGTCTTGCAAAGCACAGCTATTAGCGGCTTAGCGGCTATTAGCGGCTTAGCGGCTATTAACGGCTTAGCGGCTTTAAGAAAAAGGAAACAAACTCGCAAGAACTCGCAAGACGTTTTGTCTTGCGAAGCAAGCCCATAGGGAAATTCGTCTTGCGGAGCGACTCAAAAAACGCAAAACCCTTTCGTCTAGTGAGTTTTTCGTCTTGCGGGGCACCACTGTACTAAGCTACTACTATTATATACAAATCAGGACAAAGGAAAACATGGTTCCTCTCTGCTTCCTCAGAGAGAGGGGGATACAAAAATACAACAACAGAACGGAACGGTGTACATCAGGGGTCGGCAAAGTTTTTGTGGCTTGGGCTGGTTCACGGTCCCGCAGACGCCATGGAGGGCCGGAGTGCGCGTTCACGCACGCATGCGCAAATGCTATTTCCGGCGCTCCTTCCAGTGTGGAGGAGGCATGCGCAGCTTCACATTGGCTTCATCCTGCTGCCCTGCGGAAGCTTTGCGGGCTACCCCAGAAGCCAGAACAGCTAGAGGGAGCACTGCGCAGCACTCCCTCTTGCTGTTCTAGCTTCTGCCTTAGTGGCACGAAGCCTCCGCAGGGCACCGGGGAGCCTTCATCCCGCTGCCCTGTGGAAGCTTTGCGCGGCTATCCCTGGCTTTTGCGGGAGGTGCGTCTTATGTTCCGGTGCGTCTAATAGAGCGAAAAATACGGTAAACATCGCACACAGGAAATTTATAGGACGTAGAACTTCTGTTACAGAAATAAGATTCATTAAATCTGATAATACGAATGGAATGGAATCAAAAGATCTGTAGCTGTGGATAAGGGATTAAGAACAAGACTGAATGTAGTTGGATTAATTAAGATTTCGGAAGCAGGATGGAAAAAACCCCACATTCCACCTTGAAATCCAGCACGCAGGAAGTCACACAAAATGTATAATTGGCTTTATAATTGGTATATATTGGCATATGAATTGTAATTAGATATTGACAAAATGTGGTTTTTAGCGGATTTTAGTAATTGAAAATTACAAAAAAAATTACAAAAGCAAAGAAAAAGAAAAACACGGAAGGAACACACCATATAAGGCGCCTTTCGCAGAAGCAACTGGTGGGGGAAACCAAGCGGGCCTCTCACCTTGAACTCCATCTCAGCATACTGAGGCTCCTTCCGTTCCTGCATGAGACCGAGGCAGAAAGCCTGGAAGTTGATCTCGTGCTTCGTCTGCTTGATAATTTCCCGCAGCAAGGCCCGCGAGGCGCGCAGGTAGTCGTCTTTGTTGGTCAGCAGATCTTGGAAGACCATCGCCAGGAACTGGGAAGAGAGCAAGGAGGAGATGCTGCGTTAAGTGGGGTTGCCAAGAGGGATCTATTCTGTCCCACAGGCTACTTCCTAGCCCTGGCTAACCAGCCACCTACCTTTGGAGCGAGCTCTGGGCTGTGCTGCAAAACCGTATAGAGAATCTGCATGTTGTTGGGATTTCTGGCATTCGAAAGCTCGTTGAAGACCACTGATTTGACCACCGTGCCCAAGTTGTCCCGGTGGGCGTTCAGCAGCTCCCTGCAGGAAATGAAGTTTTTTTTAAAGGGGAAAAAAGCTTATTTATGCAGAAGAAAAACAATACTACATAAAATGTAGAAAAAAGAGGAGTGGGAATTTGACAAAAGCACCTGTGTGATATACAAGGCACGTCAAGACCTCCTCAAAGAATAAGAAGTTCCATAGTTCATGTTACATACATTAAAGTTGCCAGATGTCCACAAATGCCCACTGCATATGTAATAAAGTTCTGCCAAGTGATGTAAAATTATTGTGGTTTTTCCTTGCAGAACCTGGATTCTATATGCATTTTTTATGCTACTGCTAAAGTCCAAATCGTTCTATATAATGTGGGTAAGTTTAGGTTATCCAGTTTTTTCCACAATCAAATGGTGGTTTGTCTAGCTACTATAAGGAAATGCAGAAGCAAGTCCTTAAATTTGGTGTCCTTGTGATGTCCTGTAAAGCCATTATTATGGGCCACATAATGCTCATTCTGCCTTTGTAAGAAAACACTTACACTTTGGAACTTCCTGCCTATTGACATCAGGCAAGAGCGTTCATTCAACTCTTTTCAGCACTAGATAAAAACATTTTTGTCTAGGCAAGCCTACCCAGATGTATTGACATGTCTTACCCTGTTTTTAGTTTGTTGCTTACTTATTTTTATTTTTAATGTGTTAGATAGTTGTTATTACTGGTAATTTTCACTTTGTGGTTTGCTCATTTGCTTTTCTTTTTAACGGTCAAGCACTGTTTAAACATTATGAAAGCAAAAAATAATTCTAGCATAACTTTAATATTATCACTAATCAGTCGCTTAAGCACATCAGACCAAAATTCTTTTACGGGGTGGTGTTGCCACCAGAGGTTTTGAACAAAGAACCAACCAAGTTGACTGTAACTAGGCTCCTAGACAAACTGCTAATTCCACCTGCCCCTGGCACCTGCTCCTAGACAAACTGCTAATTCCACCTGCCCCTGGCACCTGCCAGATGTAGGGGAGAAACCCTTCCCCATCTCCATTAGCAACAATTTAAGATCCACCAGTCTCTTTTCCTAACCACTGATGTGCACAAACCTTGCTCCTGCTGCCCCTGCTCTCTCCCGCAAGTATGGCTGGGCGATAGACTGATATATTGTCCAAAACCAGTTTGAAGTCCATATTGTGCTATCGGTTTCATAATTTTTTGATGTGGCAATATATTGTGAATCACGATGTGTGTGTGTGTGTAATGCAAGAACCACAATGCAGGTAAAGCCGTGAAGCCAGCCAATGCCTCTATGTAGTTCCATCCTTATTTCAGACATTGTGATACATTGGTATATCACGATATTTAGCCCGTATATCACAATGTTGAAAACCGGTTATCGGTCCAGCCCTACCCACAAGCAGGATTTGGCCCACCTTTGCCCTTTGTCTTTTTTTTTTTTTTAAATCATATTTATTAGAGTTTCCAATAATATAGAAATATAACAGAAAAGAAAAGATAGAATATATTTAGAGCCTTACTTTCGTTATCTTCTTTCTAGGACTCCCTCCTCCCCCTCCCAACTATATTCCCCTTTCATTAATTTGGTTCCACAAGCTCTCACTCCCAGTTTAAAATTTAATATGTTTAACCCATTAACCAATTTAAATTATACAATCTTACCATCATCCCTCATCATTAACAGAAAAAGAAAAAAGATTTTTCCCCAAGATCTACCCCAATTTCCTTCCACGAATTCCCTTTTTTTAAACATGCCAAATCAAAATACCATGATATACAAAAGTTATATAAAGAAATAGAAGATAAAAAATATAAGAAGGTTCAAAAAGATGGTTACATAGCCTTTGGATTCCAAAACTCCCCCCTCCCTTCCCCGGTTTGAATTCCCCATGTCCATCAGTCTATATGTTGTCAGCCTGGAGGTCTCAAGTCCATGGCCAGATTTTTCCCATTCTACCTTGCCGGTTTTCTTTTAATTTATTTATTTTAATAATGTTTAACTTCAAAAATCCAGTCTAATAGAGGCCTTTCATTTCCTTGGTCTTTGCTGCTCCTCCCATTGTTCTTTCCGTGTCGTAGTTAGTCCTTTGTTCTTTTTATTCCTTACTTTCTCAGGTTTCTTGTCTTGTTCAGCTGCTAAAACGTTCTTATTCCGAGATCTGGTATCTCTACAGAGGTTTGTTGTTCAGGAGCAAAAACTTACGTCCAGTCCCTTCCTTTCTTCAATAGAAAATTCTATTGTCTCCTTTTAATGTAAACACCTCTGTAGACAAAATACTATTTCAGTTTTGCAGCTTTCCCAGAAGATAAGTCCTGTGCAAATCCCAGAGTGATTTTCCACGTACGACCACTTGTAATGTCCCGAAACCCCTCTAGGGGGATTGTAGTAACTTTATATCCTCTAATCCAAAAGTCAAATTGTTGTTCCTTATTTTCCGACAGTTTATATCCATATTGTGTCAAATTGTAACAGAATTAGCCAGCAAAGTCCTTGTAACAAAGTCCTCTTTATATTCTCCAGCTTTGACAGCTACTTTGACAGCTGTCAAAGTCTCCGTCTCTCTTCGCCAGGCTCTACGAATCGCCCCGGTTCCCAGGGGGGGTTGCATTTTCCCTCTCACCCTCCACTCTTCTCCTCCAGCACAGTTCTTGTAATTTCCCATCGTGGAATTAATGATTTTTGTCAACAATAAACTTCTCTTTCGATCTTGGTTACCCAGTCCTTGTTTTAGAATGTTTACAATCGGGGGGGGACTGACTTCCTTTTTAGATCACCCCCGCTCGTGCCGAATCCGAAAAAAAAATTCTTTTTTTTCTCCTTTTGTACCCGGTTTCCCAATTACTCACGGGTTGTTGTTGATAGTCCGAATTTCCAATGGAAGAAGTCAGCGCTCTCCGTCGAATGGCATGCGGCTGCGCTCGGCAGGGGAAGCAGTGGACTCAAAGCACCACGCCACTCCCCGGCACCCGATCCGAAGCCTTTAAAAAGGCTCCTTCACGAGTCGGGAGGGCGCTAGCGGTGCCAGCCGAGTCCCCATGTCCACGGGCTCCGTGCCCGTGGTTTTTAAGGGTCCCCGCGTCGCCGGCGCGGTAGGACCCAGCCCCTGCCGAGCAGACTCCCTCCGGAGCTCGGAGGGAGTCCGCCATTCGGCGATGGTGCCAACCCGGAAGTCCCCCACCTTTGCCCTTTGTCCTACAGGACCGCCTCTCTTGGTATGCCCCGCGGAGGACCTTAAGGTCCACAAATGACAATATTTTGGAGGTCCCACGTCACAAGGTGGTTAGGTTGGTCTCAACTAGGGCCAGGGCCTTTTCAGTACTGGCCTCAACTTGGTGGAACGCTCTGTCCCAAGAGACTAGGGCCCTGCAGGACTTGACATCTTTCCGCAGGGCCTGCAAGACAGAGCTGTTCTACATGGCCTTTGGTTTGGACTCAAGTCTGACCCTTATGTTTCCCTCCCCTTAGGGTTTTGATCTATGGGCTACTATTTAAATGAGGCTGCATTTTAAATGGTATTTTTAACCTGTATTTTAAATTGGTTCCCAAACCCCTATTATGTTTTTATTGTAATTTGACTGGTGTTAGCCGCCCTGAGCCCGGCTCTGGCTAGGGAGGGCGGGGTTTAAATAAAATTTATTATTATTTATTATTACTCAGGTCTCCTAGTGCAGGGGTGTCCAAACTTTTTTCAAAGAGGGCCAGATCCAAAGTTGTTGACCTTTTAGGGTTGTTGATTTTTTTTTTTACGATTTTACCCCAAAGTTGTTGAGCTTTCTTGGGACTGAAATAAACTGTCTCAGGGGCCGGATTAGGCCCCCAGGCCTAGTGAAAGAGGGCCTTTTGCCTGGCTTCAGCCTGGGCTTACCTGACACACAACATGTAGTGGTTGAGAAGCACTTTGGGTTTGAGGCGGATTTTGATCAGGTTGGAGACCACCTCGACGTCCTCGGAGCTGTGGGTGTTGCAGTTCATGCAGACCGACATGAGCAAGTCCTGGGCAGGCCTGGTGAGCTGGGAAGGAAGGGGAACAGGGGTGCAATGAGGGCAGGCAGGGGAGAAAGAAGCCACGCGAATAAAATTAAGATGGGAAGCTTAGCCCGGAGTTGGAAAGAAGATAAAGTCCCTACCAGAGAAGAATGGCAAACCAAGCTGAAATGGCAAAGCTGACTGGAAAACTCAGAAACCAAAAGGATAAAAACTTTATAAAAGAATGGGGAAATTTTATAAGTTACTTAGGAGACCACTGTAAGCAGATGGAAACAAGAGCAGGATTTTGACTCACTTGTAGCATAAAAAATATTATGGACAACATGGTTTGATGTAAAAATTGGAGTATGGATGAATATGCAGTTGTAGATGCTTAAAATAAGACTTTATGGAGGGGATGGGGGGAAGTCTCAAGATTCAGAGAATTTATACAGATATGTTCTTATAAGTTTGTGTTTATTTGTGCTTTGTATTTGCAAAAACAATATAAATGATTTAAAAAATGAAGATGGGAAGCTGCCTAATATCAGGTCAGACTATTAGGATTATTTATTAAATCTCCTTACTGCCCTTCGTCTGAAGATCACAGGGCGATTTACAATATAAACACACACACACAACATACCATAACAACAAACAAAAGCAATACCTGTCCTGGATAGAATCCAGCCCCATCTCCAAGTTCAAGTAAGGGAACGGGGAGTTTCAGTTTTTTAAAAAAATCCAAACCAAGCCCAGCCTTCTTACCTTGGGGTTCTGCAGCCACATCTCCAGCCTCTGCACGGCCATTTGTCGAATCTCCTTGTAGCCGCAGGTGGCAGTCAGGAGGCGCAAGAGATTCCGGGACACGTTGTCCATGGGCTGGCGCCTGTTGAGCTGGTCCCGTAGCATGTCCAGGACGTATTCCTCCACGCTCTCGGCCAGGTCGTCGTACCTGGGACAGGACAAGGCCGTATAAGAATAGGAATTTATTATTTATACCCCGCCCACTTGGCTGGGTTTCCCCAGCCACTTTGGGCAGCTCCCAACAGAATATTAAAAACACAATAAAACATCAAACATTAAAAACTTCCCTAAACAGGGCTGCCTTCAGGTGTCTTCTAAAAGTCAGATACAGTGGTACCTCAGGCTACAGACACTTCACGTTACAGACGCTTCAGGTTACAGACTCCGCTGACCCAGAAATAGTACCTCGGGTTAAGAACTTTGCTTCAGGATGAGAACAGAAATCGTGCTCCAGCGGTGCGGCAGCAGCGGGAGGCCCCATTAGCTAAAGTGGTACCTCAGGTTAAGAACAGTTTCAGGTTAAGAACGGACCTCTGGAACGAATTAAGTTCTTAACGCAAGGTACCACTGTAGTTGTTTATTTCCTTAACATCTGATGGGAGGGTGTTCGACAGGGCGGGTGCCACTACCGAGAAGGCCCTCTGCCTGCTTCCCTTTAACCTTACTTCTTGCAGGGAGGGAACCACCAGAAGGCCCTCAGAGCTGGACCTCAGTGTCTGGGCTGGACGATGGGGGTGGAGACGCTCCTTCAGGTCTACTGGGCCGAGGCTGTTTAGGGCTTTAAAGGTCAGCACCAACACTTTGAATTGTGCTCGGAAATGAATGTTGGGCATGAAGCACAGGCTGCTTTTAGAAGCAGGTTAACAGAGCAGGACAGGGTTGAGGCCATGGCTTTTAGGTCTATCACACAGCCGAACTGGGATTCAGGGCGGCTGACAACATTTGGAAGAAGCATTATTATAAAATGCCAAAAACAAACTGGTGGGAAACACTAAATGAGAAGCATCAAAGCACATTGAGAACCAGCAATTACAAATGCGGTTTGTCCTGAGAGCAACCCCATTATCAGCATCGTCTGTCTGCACCTTAGTTTCCAAATGTCTGTCTGAAGAGGAAGGTCTTGATCGGCCAGCTGGAGGATAACAGGGAGGGAGCCACGATGAGCTCTGTTGGGAGGGAATCCCCCAATAGGGGAGCAGACACAGAAAAGGTTGTCTCTCATGCTAGCACCAACTGGGCCTCAGAACAGTCTAATCACCATCTTCTCTTGCCCTCAACTGATCCCGTCGTTTCTTCTTCCCAGCCTTTGCCATATGCAATCACTGCGGCTACAGCTATATGAACTACAATGACTATAAGGCAGGGATGAGAGAAGCCACATACAGATCTACTGGGAGATCTTTAAGTGATTTGCAGGAAATTGGAAAGAGTTTGACTCCTGGTTGTTTAACTGAAGGAATGATCGCCGGGCGTGGAGCACACTTCCACCCACAGACAAGCCACAGCTTTCTGAACATCATGCCCTCTATCTAACCTTTGGCTTTCTCAGTGGTCTGCCATGCCGTGTCTTGTGACCTTTGTCTCCTTCGTCATACATTGTGCAAGGGGAAAATGACGCGGTGGAAACAGGTGCCAAAATAACTTTGGACCGCCCCACGATCACGTGATTGGAAGATGTAAAGGGCACAGTCCAAAATGCATCTGACCGGTTTTGCATATTGTGCTAATAAAAAGAGCCTCAGCAGGGCTAGCTGGCAGCTTGCCTGTGCACAGCTCACCTGGAGAGCCAGTGTGGTGTAGTGGTTAAGAGCGGTAGACTCCTAATCTGGTGAACCGGGTTCGCTTCCCGGCTCCTCCACATGCAGCTGCTGGGTGACCTTGGGCCAGTCACACTTCTTTGAAGTCTCTCAGCCCCACTCACCTCACAGAGTGCTTGTTGTGGGGGAGGAAGGGAAAGGAAAATGTTAGCCGCTTTGAGACTCCTTAAAGGGAGTGAAAGGTGGGATATCAAATCCAAACTCTTCTTCTTCTTCTACCTGCATTACCAACTCCTGCCTCATGCCTCACTTCATTAACAATAGCAGCAGCAACAAGTTGACTCTGCCCCCTATTCCGGACACCCACACTTCAATTTAAAGCTAGGGGGTGACCAGGAATGGATCTGGGGGGTGGGGAGGAGTGTGAGTGCACCTCAGTTCTGGCACTCAAAGCAAAGCTCAAAAGCGAAGGACACCATGCTTTTGCATCTGGCTCCACTGGGTGGATCTGATAAAGTACAAACAAGGTCCTGTAAGTGTGGAGTCTGTCCTCCCCTGCTATAGGGTTAATAAAGACATAGGAAGGTCCAGCTGAATCTCACATGCTACATTTCCTTCAATCATTCTGCAGTTCTCCAGTGCTGTTTGAAGCGAGGGCATTTGTCATCAATGGGTGAGCGTACCTGGGCATCAGTTGTCCTTCCTGCTCTGGGCTCATCTTGTCTTCAGCAATCAGCAGCTCACTCTGACTGTCCTCCTCTTCAGGCACAGAGGGATGTGGGCTGTTCCCTGAAGGAAAACCAAGAACACACATTTCAACACAGAGAAAGGGGGCAAGTTCAGATGTCACAATAAACCGTGGTTTGTCACAGTGGGAACAAGCAGCAGCAAACGTCACAGACTCATTCTCACCCTTCCTTTCCAGAAGAGCTACGAGGAGTGCAGAAGCTTTCATTTCCAGTTTCAATTAACGACAGTTCAG
The DNA here is from genome assembly GCF_964106645.2 of Podarcis pityusensis. Lineage (NCBI taxonomy): Eukaryota > Metazoa > Chordata > Lepidosauria > Squamata > Lacertidae > Podarcis > Podarcis pityusensis. The sequence goes on along the minus strand of NC_138039.1, from coordinate 5,069,412 downwards.
TGCTACGTCTGAACTGTACACTGTGGTTAACCTTAAACAATGGTTTATTGAAATAAGCCCTATGAAATGACGCCATCTCGTTTTGCGACAATCTCTCTGCTAATCTCATCTTCAGATCCCAGGACCTGCCAAGCACCATTGTCAAAATTTCACACCGGGTCAATTTCTGAGAAGTTCCATTTAAGCTTCCGCATCAACACAATGTTAAGCAAACCATGCTAGAGGGATTATACTGATCATATGTGGTGGAACTGTTCTGTAACAAATTGATTTTGGCAAAAAGTATTTGAAGAGACTGGTTAAATAGTAGGATGCAAGCTTCAGTGAATTCCACAGCTGGCTTTGTTGATAATGAAAAGGCTGATATTCCTTACAAGGACTTAGTTTTAGTTTCAAAGGTGGCATCTCAGCAGCTGATAAGTAAACACTGGAAAACTGGTACAGGATTAACGTTATCCAAGTTGCACATGAGCATCTGGCAAATTTGAGAGCCAGTGTGGCACAGTGGGTAAAGTATCAGACTAAGACCTGAGAAACCAGGGTTCAAATCCCCATTTGGCTATAAAGCTCACTGGGTGACCATGAGCCAGTCATTGTCCATCAGGCTAACAGGGTTGTTGTGGGGATTAAAGAGGAGGGGGAGAACCACGCAGGCCACACCTTGAGCTCCTCGGAGAAAAAGGTGGGACGTAAAACCAGTAAAACCATGGGTAGGCAAACTAAGGCCCGGGGGGCCAGATCTGGCCCAATCGCCTTTTCAATCCGGCCCGTGGACGGTCTGGGAATTAGCGTGTTTTTACATGAGTAGAATGTGTGCTTTTTTTATTTTTTATTTTTTTAAAATTTTATTTATACAACAAGAAAAACAAACAAACAAAAAACACAAATACCGAATTACACCCAAATTACAAAAATAACCATAGACACTTAATATTCTTAGCAAACAATAAAGCATCTATTGGTCTTAACACTAAAGACCCAACCTCCCGTCTATTCCATACTTCAAATTCATATTACTTATTGCCAATACACTTTTTTTTTCATAATTAAACTTATTCTCATTAAATCTAATTTCTTATATCTACCTTGCAGCTATTACTGAAGTTCCTCGAATGCTGCAACAGAATTTAAACTACTATATTTATTTTTCAGATATTCTTTAAAAACCTCCCATTTAGAAACAAATTCCTGTTTTGATTTATTTTTTATTTTTTCTGATAAACCATCTAATTCAGCATATTCTGTCAGCTTTTGGATCCAATCTTGAATAGAGGGGATTTCATTACTCTTCCATTTTGCTGCGATCAAAACTCTTGCCGCCGCCGTCGCATATAAAAAGATACCCTTCCTCCTTTGTGGAATATCCAAATCTGTTATTCCCAGGAGGTAGGCCTCTGGTTTTTTATTGAAAGAGATCTTTAGCATTTTTTGCATTTTTTGCAGTTCTGCATGTATACTCTCCCAGAATACCTGTATTTTCCTACATATCCACCACATATGGTAGAATGTTCCTGAGTCTCCGCATCTCCAACAATTACTTGATACATTTTTATACATTTTTGAAAGCTTCCATGGTGTTAGATACCATCGATGTTGCATTTTTCGAAAGTTCTCTCTAATCGTGTAACAATTTGTGAATTTCCAATTGATCTTCCATAAATTTTCCCATTGGGCCATGGTTATTGAGTGGCCAAAATCCTGGGACCACCTCACCATTGCCACTGTTACCTCCTCCTCCTCGACTGTCCAGTCAAGGAGGAGTCGGCAAGTTTTGGAAAGAGTTTTTCTTTTTATTTTAAATGCACCTCTGGGTTATTTGTGGGGCCTGCCTAGTGTTTTTACATGAGTAGAATGTGCCCTTTTATTTAAAATGCATCTCTGGGTTATTTGTGGGGCCTGCCTAGTGTTTTTACATGAGTAGAATGTGTCCTTTTATTTAAAATGCATCTCTGGGTTATTTGTGGGGCATAGGAATTCATTCATTTTCCCCCCCAAAATACAGTCCGGCCCCCCACAAGGTCTGAGGGACAGTGGACCGACCCCGTGCTGAGAAAGTTTGCTGCCCCCTGGGTAAAACAATACATAACTGAAAGGTTAACAAATAGACAATGGAAGGTAAAAAACATGACTCTGGCAGTTTAGCTTGGTTTGATTTCATATGTCAACAGGTCTACGCATACCATAATTTCTCAATCAAACACTAGAGATCTTTTAAATTTAATCTACTGGACTTCACAGTGAACACGATTAAAATGGATGTACTGTGATTGTCTTGCATGTTGATGTTGTTATCTGTATGTTCAGAAAACAAACAACCACCTTCCAAGCAACTCTCTGAGTCAGAGTCCTACCAGCGCTCAGGTCTCCTCCGCTGCGTCCAACCTCCCCATGCAGCAAAATGCTTTTGGGAGGCATCTTGGTGCTGAAGGCCGTCTGGATGTTTTCCACAAAGGTCTTGCAGTGGGGGCTGTCTACCCAGATACGCTCTCCCAGAGAATCCTCAATGTAAACCTGTAAAGGAGATGAACAGAAACTCTTCTCTGCACCTGCACCGAAAAGAACTAGTCCCCTATTTGTATCCCAGGGCTCAACTGTCAAGAGAACCAACACACAGGCATCAAAGCAGTTAAGCGGGGTGGGTGGGTGTGCCCCAAACAGACAAGATCAGTACTTTCCAGCCACTCTTATATCAGATGCTGGTGTTACGGGTATTCAAACTTTTGGGATGACACAGATCCGTGCGATAGAAATGAACGGCAGCTGATTATTGCAGCTCCGGCGACTCTGGGCTCCCTCTAATTTTAGCCAAAATCATAAACCCTCCATAGCTTAATAAAAACATTAGTCAATGGGGTAGGATATTTCTCCACCCCCATCGTTCAGCCCGGACACTGAGATCCAGTGCCGAGGGCCTTCTGGCGGTTCCCTCATTGCGAGAAGTAAGGTTACAGGGAACCAGACAGAGGGCCTTCTCGGTAGTGGCGCCTGCCCTGTGGAACGCCCTCCCAGCAGATGTCAAGGCAATAAACAACTATTTTACTTTTAAAAGACAACTGAAGGCGGCCCTCTTTAGGGAAGTTTTTAATGTCTGATGCTGTACTGTTTTTAATATTCAGTTGGAAGCCGCCCAGAGTGGCTGGGGAAACCCAGCCAGATGGGCGGGGTATAAATAATAAATTATTATTATTATTATTATTATTATTATTATTATTATTATTATTATTATATAATTACTGTTGTATTTGCTTCTCTTTCTAGAAGCTGCCATTCCACCAGGCTGCAGCAGAGGGACTGACAACACCACTCCAATTGGCCCTTGGATTGTTTTGATTCAAGCTGGCCACTTTAAGAACTGATGCTGAGTTTGCCTGATTTCCTCTTCCCTCCCCATAGCTTTTTCCTTTTGTGACATGTTCACCAGGGCCTGCCTTGTTTCCTTTTGACTGTGTATATCTAAAACACAAAGCCGCTCTGGGAGCCTTCTCATTTGAAGAGCAGGGATAAAAACACTTTAAAAGAGATAATTATTTTCGAGTGACAGGTGTTGAAGATGCTCCTGTCCTTGCACACAGCCTTAACACTTCCGCCTGCCTCCAGTAAGCCTCCCACACGAGCACTGCCCCAAGTTGCTGTACCTTGACAAAGATCTCGGGCCAGTTCTCGTCTTCCTCGTATGCCGCCATGAGGAGGTTGCAGGCCAAGACAGACACCAGGCTGTTCCCTTTGGCTTTGAAGTTGATGGAGGCGTCTCGGCGGAGGAGACTGCACAGTGCCTGCAAAAGCAAATTCCCCCACTGAGAACAAGCAGAGATCCTGAACGTTTCCTACCTGCTAAGAAAGCCTTCCATGTAAATGATGGAGTCAAAAGTTAAGCAGGTTTGTATAACAGCTTAGAGTTGATTCTATCAGTTAAGGGTCTTCTATACTCTTTTTTAACCAATTGTCCCCGAGTGAGCTGTGAGTAGCTGATGGAAAGGGGGCAACATCGTCATTTCCTGTATATTGAAAAAGCATGCACCATATGGTTTAAAAATCAACTTTGGTCTTTGTGTTCCTTAGCGCTACATTAGTTTCTCCAATAATAATAATAATAGTAATAAATTTTATTTATACCCCGCCCTTCCCAGCCAAGGCCGGGCTCAGGCCGGCTAACAACCAATAATAAAAACAAGTTGAATGAATGCAACTTAAAAACAAGATTAAAATACAACATTAAAACATTAAAATGCAGCCTCATCACAGGAGGAGAAAGGAAAAAAGAAAGAGGGGAAGGGAATCAAATTGACTCCAAGCCAAAGGCCAGGAGGAAAAACTCTGTCTTACAGGCCCTAAGGAAAGAAATCAGATCCCGCAGGGCCCTGGTCTCATGAGACAGAACGTTCCACCAGACAGGAGCCTGTGTTGAAAAAGCCCTGGCTCTGGTTGAGGCTAATCTAACTTCTTTAAGGCCCAGGACCTCTAGGGTGTTGCTTTACGGACCTTAAGGTCCTCCGTGGGGCATACCAGGAGAGGGGGTCCCATAGGTACGAGGGCGTTCCAAAATATCCAAAAGAGATATGTTCCATTGTCTATCCCACCACGCCCCTAGAGTTTAGTCAATATTTCTAAACTTGATGCACAAAGACAAATCCGGCTCTCACCTCAATCACTCCTTCCGTGGCAAAGATGTTGGGCTTCATTTTTGCCAGGTACATCAGGCTCAAGTACAGGGTGGTGTCGGGCTTTGCCCGGTTCATTTTCAGCTGCTTCACGGCCCCGCACAACACCCCTTCGATGCGGTCGTCATTGCCTTCGGCTTCCGCAGCCTCGATCTCATCCAGCAAAACCGCTGGGGCCACTGCAAAGAGAGCCAGGCAAGAAATGGGTTCCTCAGAGCCCTCAGCCTATTGGCAGGTGTCATTTTTAAGCAATCCAAATAAACGTTATACCAAAGCTCAAGGCAAATGGCTTCTAGGGGGGTTTGGAAAAAAGGTAACACTCTTGATAACCTAAAGGTGGACAATCTTTTTGGTGAGGGTGCCAAAATATTAAGGAGCAGAAGTCTTGCAGCATGCTTCATATTTGCCCACAGGGCTTGAAATCTGCCTCAGAGCAACAAAGTCCATCATCTACCTTTGCATCAAAACATCTGCATATGTAAATGATGTCTGTTGGACACACGAAGAACCTGCTGGATCAGGCAATGACCCATCAAGTCCAGCATCCTGTTTTCAGCATGGCCAACCAGATGCGTTTCCTGGAAACACTCAATCAGGATTCGAACACAAAGCCCTCTCCCCTCCTGCTGTTTCCAGCAACTAGTATTCAGAGGTGTATATTGCCTTCTCTGGAGCAAAGGGTCTTTCCCTCTCTCTTTACCTTCAATGGGGACCACGGAGGGCTCCTTGATGGAAGGAGAAATGGCCCGTTTCTCAGCCACGGCTGCCTCTGCCAAGCGTCCCAAGGCACTGAGAGGCGGTGTCGAGGAAAGTTTGGGGCGCTTGGCAAGACTGGAGGCGGCCTCCCGCTTCCGCTCGGAGGGCAACCCAGCCGAAGCTGGCTTGAGCAGCGTGACGGCCGCTTTCGATTCATTGGACTGGCCTTTTGAACCCAAGGCGATGAAATCTCCCGGAGGCGGGTGACCTAGGAGGAAAAAAGAGAGCAGTTCAGAGAAATGCAAAGTCAGGGAGAAAACAGGAAGCTGCCTTATATCGAGTCCGACCATTGGCTCAGGTAGCTGAGTATTGCTGACACTGACTGGCCGGAGTCTTAGTGGGCCACAAGCTTCACATGAGACAACAGTGTGATGCAGCAGCAAAAAAAAACTAATGCCATTCTAGGCTGCATCAACAGAAGTCTAGTGTCCAGATAAAGGGAAGCAAAAGTCCCACTCTATTCCGCCTTAGTCAAACCACACTTGGAAGAGTGTGTCCAATTCTGGGCGCCACAATTTAAGCAACATATTGACATGCTGGAAAGTGCGCTGAGGATGGTCAAGGGTGGGGAAGCCAACCTTATGAGGAGCAGTTGAAGGAGCTGGGTATGTTTAGCCTGGAAAAGAGGAGACTGAGAGAAGATAGGATAGCCATATTCAAATACAGTGGTACCTCAGGTTACATAAGCTTCAGGTTACAGACGTTTCAAGTTACAGACGCCGCTAACCCAGAAATATTACTTCAGGATGAGAACAGAAATCGTGCTCCGGCGGCGCAGCAGCAGCAGGAGGCCCCATTAGCTAAAGGGGTTCTTCAGGTTAAGAACAGTTTCAGGTTAAGAACGGACCTCCATGCTTGTTTTCTCCTGCCAGGGAGGGTAGGATTCAAGGAACAAGAAAGGAGATTCCAGTGAAACATCTGACAGCGAGAGCCACTCAACAATGGAACGGTCTCTCTCTGGAGGTTCTGGACTCTCCTCCCTTGGAGGTTGGATAGCCATCTGCCATGGAGGCTTCAGCTGAGATTCCTGCCTTGCAGGGGGTTGGACTGGATGACCCTAGGCAGCGGTTCTCAACCTGTGGGTCCCCAGATGTTGCTGGACTACAACCCCCATCATCCCTGAGCTCTGGCCTTCCTAGCAAGGGGTGATGGGAGTTGTAGTCCAACAACATCGGGGGACCCACAGGTTGAGAAAGGCTGCAGGGGGTCCCTTCCAATTCTACAGTTCTGTGGTTCGTAGGTTTCCAAGCAGAGGCCCACCAAGGATCGTCGAGCTGTTACTCCTGCGTTACGGGGGGTCAGCCTAGATGACCCCTGGGGGTCCCCCTCCCAGCTCTGCAGTTCTAGGATTCCACGTCATTCCTTTTGGGGGGGTGGAGAAGAGTGTTTTTTTGTTTTTTTGGCGGAGCTGCCCTTCCCCCCCCCCGGGTCTCGTGCACGCGCTTCCCCACCCCCATTTACCCACCGGAGGGTTTGGCGACGGCGCTGGGGCGGCGCGCGGCCGCGGGCTTCGGGCGGTTCATCCCCGCGGAGCCCCCTCCCCACTCCCGCCCTCTTCGCTTTTCCTCCTCACAGTCGAAGGGCCGGCAGGGAGGGAATTAACGGAAAGGAAGGCGGAAGCGGAAGAGGCCGCGCGTGCCCTTCCCGACCCGGAACAAAAATAAGGCGAGGGAGGGGGAGCGAACGCGCGCTTCCAGGCTCTGGGCTGGGCGTCTCTCTGGCGCCACCGCGCGGCCGGGAGGGGGAACTGCAGGCTTTTCTCTCCCCTTTGCCGGAGGAGACCGCGGAGCGCCAACCTAGAGCTTCGGAATCGTTTCAAGTTAAGCGAGCGGAGGGAACCGTGTCGATGTGAGTCTTTCGCCACCTAGTGGCCGGCGGCGGGGTGGCTGGCAAGGGGAACTGCGACGACGGGGCTCCCAAGCGGTAGACTTATTGATTATTGATATTTAATTTAAAAACAAAACAAAATAACGATTTCCACCCGCACACCACCACGATTACAGATAGGTAGCCGTGTTGGTCTGCCATAGTCAAAATAAAAAAAAAAGGTGCTACTGGAAGGATTTTTTTTATTTTACCACCACGATTGTAATCCATGGTCAATGGCACTAGACAGGGCTAGCAAAGGGGGCAAAAAGTGTTATTGTTTTGGTTATGTATTTTGTGTTTGCACCTTGTATTTTTATGCCGTGATCTGCCCCAGTGGTCTGGCCCAGCATGCATCACCGTTCTGAGCAAGGCAGCAGAACGGACACAGATAAACAAAGCTTATGGATGTCACGCAAAACACTTTGCGCCATTGCTATTCTGCAGGTGAGGAAAAGAGGGCTGAGAATTTTTTCTGGCCTTGATAGCTGCTGCTGGTGGTGGGAATGGGATACCAGATGTAACCTGTGCTGGCTTACCCAATAGGCAGACTATTAAAGGTAAAGGTAAAGGGACCCCTGACCATCAGGTCCAGTCGTGGCCGACTCTGGGGTTGGGGCGCTCATCTCGCTTTAGTGGCTGAGGGAGCCGGCGTACAGCTTCTGGGCGATGTGGCCAGCATGACTAAGCCGCTTCTGGCGAACCAGAGCAGCGCACGGAAACGCCGTTTACCTTCCCGCCGGAGCGGTACCTATTTATCTACTTGCACTTTGATGTGCTTGCTAACTGCTAGGTTGGCAGGAGCAGGGACTGAGCAACGGGAACTCACCCCGTCGCGGGGATTCGAACCACCGACCTTCTGATCGGCAAGCCCTAGGCTCAGTGGGCACCAAAAAGAGTAAAATTTGACAGTTGCAGTTCATAGCTCACAGAACCATAGAAATGTAGAGTTGGAAAGGTCCCTGAGAATCACGTGTTGTGGGGAAAAACAGAATCTTGCTAGGATTTCCTTACGCTCCACACTCTTCCTCCATTTTCCTGTTCTCGTCATTACTTATCCCCACTTAAACCAAGTGGCGTCCTACTAATGCAAATTGAAAGAATGTGAGGAAATCCGATCCCTGCCGTGTGTTGCACATCATATACCTGCAAGTACGTTTCAGTGCATGTGTAAGTTTTGTGCCGTTTCATAAAACAAAATTTTGATGCTTTGCTATTTTGTTTTGAATTGCATATGGAATGTAGGCTAGGAATCCAATACCTGCAATTGTAACCTGCGGCCCTTCTCTGTGTGCCCTCTCAATGGGAAGTCCAGAGGGTGGCAAGACAAGAACGGGCCTTTTCAGTTGTGGCTCCCTACTTGCCAAATGCTCTCCCCAGGAGTTATAGCCATAGTTCTCCATCTCTGCCCTAGAGATGTTGGCACCCAGAGCCAGCCATGCCTCCCTGACTCAGCCAAATACGACAGAGTGAAGGGACATTCAGCCAGTTCTGCGGCCAACGCAATAACTAGTGTTGATTGAGGATTTCTTCCTAGAAAAGCTTTCTATTTTAATTTTTATTCAGGACCACAATCAACTGAGAAAAGAATTAAGCTCTCCCCTACCACCAGCTGTAATTCCAGTTGTCATTTCCTGCAACCCCCAGCTACCAGTGTTTGCATTTAAAACAAGAATGGCAAAGCTGTATTTAACATTGCATTTCTGTATGGCCCCCAGGGACAGGTTTGCTCTCTCATGCGTTGCTCGAGAAGTGGCGAGCGGATCGTGCATCATTTCACCAGGGTCCTGAATTTCTGCTATGCCACGCTTTGCAGGTTTGCTGTTTTGGTTCTCTTTGAATATGCCCAGCAAGCATTCATGAACGGAAGTGAATCACTTTGAACTCTTTGAAGGTTTGTTTTATTGAGAGTCAATCTGGGTACAGCCAGCCACAGAGAAATGGCAGATGCAAAGCCCCAAATGAACGGGTAAAAGCTAAACAATCCGAATGCGCCACTCACTTTGTTTTTCACCATTGCTGGCCTTTCCCAAATGGCCAGAAGCAAAGCAGGCAGCTCCCTGCTCTGCTCACGAAACTGCAGGTAGGGGGAAGGAGGGATCTGTATAAAAAATAGTGCAACTGAGCATCCCCCCCTCCCCAAAGATACATTCTGAATCACTGCAGACACATTCAAACAGGAGGCGGGTTCATAACCAGCCCCAATTCCCTCTTGGGGAAACAAGCAGGTGTTGGGATGTGATGCAAGAGGTACAACCTCCGCAGCACTGAAAGAAGCGAACCTCACCTAAGGCGGCAAAACCCCAAGGGGCCAGCCTTGGGCGAGGCTGTGGGTTAGGTCAACAGTGGCATCTATTGTTTGAGCAGCTCGTGGAGCCCGGTTCGGTTATCGCTGGAAGGCACCTTCAAGCAGAACCTTGAGCCATCGAACAAACGGGGTTATGGCGAAGTGAAAACCCTCCGTTGATCTTTGTGGGTTTAAAGCAATGTTGGCAAAATAGGGCTTTGGCTTTCGATGTTGGTTTGAGAACAAGCTGCCTTGTGCTGCGTACCAGAACTCCGGGTGAGTTCTCTTGGGCTCAGGTCCTGGAGGAATTTTGTTTTGATCGGCTCCTGCACACAGACAGCAGGCCTAAACAGGCTAACCCCAAACATTTGGTTGGCTACAGTGACAATGCTGGCCTGATCCAGCTGGACACTTCTTATGAACCTTAGCTGAGCCTTAGGAGCACATTCATACCTCACATTTACCACTGTAAATGGCCATTCCCCCCCAAAGGATTCTGGGAGCTGTGGTTTGTTAAGGCTTCTAAGAGTTGCGAGGGACCCCAGAGTGGTTTAATGATCAATCCCTCTATACAAAGGGAATTCCTGTTTGTGGAATGCTCTCTCAGAACCCTGAACAAACTACACCTCCCAGAATCCTTTGGCATAAGCCACCGCTGCGGAATCATATTGCTTTAAATCAGGGGTCAGCAAACTTTTTCAGCAGGGAGCCGGTCCACTGTCCCTCAGACTTTGTGGGGGGCTGGACTATATTTTTTGGGGGAAATGAACGAATTCCTACGCCCCACAAATAACCCAGAGATGCATTTTAAATAAAAGGGCACATTCTACTCATGTAAAAGCACAATGATTCCCGGACCATCCGTGGGCCAGATTTAGAAGGCGATTGGGCCGCATCCGGCCCCTGGACCTCAATTTGCCTACCCATGCTTTAAATGCATGGTGTGAATGTGCCCCAAGAGAGTGATCAAGCTTTAGCGCCCTCTGCGGAAACAAAAGGGTACTGCGGTGAACATCACCTGCCCCTCTCATTGGCACGGAGGATGAAGGCTCAGGAACCTGTTCTCCTACCTTTGCCTGGCTTGGAGGTGCTGCACTTTCTGCCCTTCAGGTCCTGCTCCCAGCAAAAGACAGCAGAGACCCTGGCTTGCATATCCTCCCCTCCCCAAATCAGGACCCTGGAGGGTAGGGTTATGCTGGACAAACATGTGGCATCTTAGGAAGAAGAGGTTCTCTCCCCCCACTCAGCCTTGCTATCTTGGATCCTTTAAACCGGGAACACCAGGCACTGGGCTTGGGACACTTGGCATGCATAGAGTCCCTTCTCATGCAGCGGCAGAGACAGTGCGATAAAGGATGCAGCAGCAGCAGCAGCAGCACAGAGATCCTGGGCTACCTTTAGAAACACGCACAAAACTCACGCACACAGATACACAGTTTAGGCACTCTAACCCAGCAAAGGCGACGGAGGCGTCTCCCTTTTCCAACGGGAGCAGCAAAGCGCGGGATGGCTCGGTGGGACGTCCAGCAGCGTGCAAGAGACCCTCGCCCCATCGAGGGCCCAGCGAAGATGGGGCTTGGTTTTTGTTTTTTTGGCAGAAATGCAGTAAAAGCCGAAGCAGCAGTAGGGAGTCCCTTTTCCTGAGGAGACACGAAGAAGAGAGCGCGAGGCTCGGGGCCATGGAGACCCTTCTAGGGGTGTGCGGCCCCCACCCAGAGGGCCTGGATGGGCGACAGACCCGCCTGCCGGCAACAGTACATTCAGACAGCTGGGGCGGAGGAAACTCTGCCAGTCTCACATCCAGTGTACGCTGAATCCGCGGCTGAGGTTGAGCTGCAGGTCACTCACAGTGAGAACCTACGAAGGAAGCGAGATCAGTGATTAGCTGGGGCCTTTATTCCCTTCATTATGACGCGGGTGGCGCTGTGGGTTACACCACAGAGCCTAGAACTTCCAGATCAGAAGGTCGGCAGTTCGAATCCCCGTGACAGGGTGAGCTCATGTTGCTCTGTCCCAACTCCTGCCAACCTAGCAGTTCGAAAGCACGTCAAAGTGCAAGTAGATAAATAGGTACTGCTTTGGCGGGAAGGTGAACGGCATTTCCGTGCGCTGCTCTGGTTCGCCAGATGCGGCTTAGTCATGCTGGCCACATGACCCGGAAGCTGGACGCCGGCTCCCTTGGCCAGTAAAGCGAGATGAGCGCCGCAACTCGAGTCGGCTACGACTGGACCTAATGGTCAGGGGTCCCTTTACCTTTATTCCCTTCAATAGTTTTGTTGGGTGTAGTGAAGGGTGTAGTGAAGAGCAAATAAAGGGATATTAGGACAGAAGAAACGTGTGGGACTTGTTTACTGCCCTTTTCGACACACTGACGCTGTGTAATTCTGCTAATTGCTTTACGACCGCTCCAAAGCCACACTGCGTAAACAGAAGCTGCAGAGGCTCGCAGGGAAGCGTGGCTGGGCGCCAAACAATAAAGCAATAAATCTACCGAACAAGTTTGCGTTTCTAATAGTTATCCCTCCCGCCCCCATTTTTCTACTGCAATTATTTTTTTTAAAAAAAAGCTGCCAGTGGTAATCTAATAAATTGTTGGCTTCAAGTTACAAGAAAGGAGATTCCGATTAAACATCAGGAAGGACTTTCGGAGAGTAACAGCTGTTCAACGGTGGAGCAGACTCTCTCAGGAGGTTCTGGACTCTCCTTCCTTGGGGGTTTTTAAGCAGAACTTGGAAGGCCATCTGCCATGGATGCTTTAGCTGAGGTTCCTGCATTGGACCTCGGGGTGCCTTCCAAATCTACAATTCTGTGATTCTAAGTGAAACCTGCAGGAAAATGTTGCAGCATGGAGTGCTTCTGTTTAGGGTTACAGCCAACCATGTCCTATTCTTTCTTTCTATCTATCTATCTATCTATATTACATATCATTTCCAACAATCATATAACATATTTTCTTATCTTATACAATGTTTTGGACTTCCATCAACTGCATCTGAAGATTTTTCAATCTTTATCACTTAATCTACATTTCTTAATTTCCCTATTACTTTTAATTGTCCTTAACTAATAACTCTCTTCATAATCTTCTCTGCAATATTTCACATAATCCTCCTTACAAAACTTCTTGCAGTCCTACTAGTGTAATCTGTTTATTACAATTGCTTTTCAAATAGTTCAAATATTTATTCCAATCCTCTGAGAATCTTTGGTGCCGCAGGTTTCGGATCCTTCCTGTCATCTTATCTAATTCTGCATAGTCCATTAATTTCGTCTGCCATTCTTCTTTTGTCGGTAGTTCTTCTTGTTTCCATTTCTGTGCCAATAATATTCTTGCTGCCCATGTCCTAGTCAACGTCATTTCCCTCTCCTACAGACACGCAACATTCTGTGGCCAGCATGGTGTAGTGGTTAGAGTGTTGGACTAAGACCTGGGAGAACAGGGTTCAAATCCCCACTTGGCCATTCGGTCCTGGAGGTTTTGCTGAATATGATTAGAAGGGACCAGTTGGTTAAAGGTATACAGGTCGGAACTAAACAGTACAAATTGAGAGCATTTGCAGATGACTTAGTATTGACGTTACAGGAGCCAGAATCTAGTACTAATAGGGTTTTAGAACTGATTCAAGAATTTGGTCAAGTGGCAGGATTTAAATTGAATAAGTCAAAAACTAAGGTTTTAGAGAAAAATTTAACACCGATTGAAAGAGAGAGGTTTCAGAATGAGACAGGTTTAACAGTGGTTAAGAAAGTTACATACCTGGGGATTAACATGACAGCAAAAAATGGGAATTTATTTAAAGACAACTATGAAAAATGTTGGGCTGAAGTGAAAAGAGATTTAGAAATTTGGTCAAATTTGAAGCTTTCACTGCTGGGCCGTATTGCTGCGATAAAAATGAATGTATTGCCTAGAATGTTGTTTTTGTTCCAAACTTTGCAAATTGTGGACAAAATGGATTGTTTCAAGAGGTGGCAGAAAGATATTTCTAGATTCGTCTGGCAGGGCAAGAAGCCCAGAATAAAATTTAAAATACTAACAGATGCAAAGGAAAGAGGCGGATTTGCCCTGCCAGACCTTATACTATGAATCAGCAGCATTTTGCTGGTTGAAAGAATGGCTACTTCTTGAAAACACTGACATTTTGGACTTAGAAGGTTTTAACAATGTATTTGGATGGCATGCATATCTATGGTATGATAAGGTCAAAGCACATAAAGCATTTAAAAACCACATTGTCAGGAAAGCGCTGTTTAATGTTTGGATAAGATATAAGGATTTGCTAGAAAATAAAACCCCAAGGTGGCTGTCACCAATGGAAGCGAAAGCCTTGAAAAAGCTCAATATGGAGGTCAAATGGCCGAAATATTGGGAAATTTTGGAACAGGATGGAGATGGACTGAAATTGCAAAGTTTTGAAAAACTAAAAAACAAAGTGCGAGACTGGCTTCATTATTTTCAGATAATGGAGGCATTTAAATTGGACAAGAAAATTGGCTTCCAGGTGGAAAAATCAAAATTAGAAACTGAACTGTTAGAACCCAAAACTAAGAATCTATCAAGAATGTATAACTTGCTGCTGAAATGGAACACTCAGGATGAAACGGTAAAATCGGCTATGATTAAATGGGCACAAGACGTTGGACATAACATTATGTTTGCTGACTGGGAACAGTTATGGACCACTGGTATGAAATTTACGGCATGTAATGCCTTAAGAGAGAATATTATGAAAATGATATACAGGTGGTACATAACCCCGGTCAAGCTTGCAAAAATCTATCATTTGCCCGATAACAAATGCTGGAAATGTAAAGAAACTGAAGGTACATTTTTTCACCTTTGGTGGACGTGCCCAAAGATTAAGGCTTTCTGGGAGATGATATATAATGAATTAAAAAAGGTATTTAAATATACCTTCCCCAAGAAACCAGAGGCCTTTCTCCTGGGCATGGTCGGCCAAATGGTGATAAAAAAGGATAGAACTTTCTTTATGTATGCAACAACAGCAGCAAGAATACTCATCGCATAGTATTGGAAGACACAAGAACTTCCCACGCTGGAGGAATGGCAGATGAAACTGATGGACTATATGGAATTGGCGGAAATGACTGGCAGAATCCGTGACCAGGGAGAAGAGTCGGTGGAGGAAGATTGGAAGAAATTCAAAGATTATCTACAGAAACACTGCAAAATTAAAGAATGTTAGAGTGATGTTGGATTAAAAATAAGTGGTTTCCAGCTGTACAGGATTTAAAGTTATAGACAGACTAATTAAAGATTAGGATTAAAAAAGTTGAAGGAAATGGAAATTTGGTATTTAAGAGGTAAAATTTTTAATGATATACAGTGGTGCCCCGCAAGACGAATGCCTCGCAAGACGGAAAACCCGCTAGACGAAAGGGTTTTCCGTTTTGGAGGTGCTTCGCAAAACGAATTTCCTATGTGCTTGCTTCGCAAGACGAAAATGTCTTGCGAGTTCCTGCGGGGTTTTTTTCCTCCCCCCCCCCTTTTCCCCAAGCCGCTAAACCGCTTATCAGCTGATGGCTAAGCCGCTTATCAGCTGATCTTTAAGCCGCTTAACAGCTGATGCTAAGCCGCTTATCAGCTGATCTTTAAGCCGCTTAACAGCTGATGCTAAGCCGCTTATCAGCTGATCGTTAAGCCGCTTATCAGCTGATCTTTAAGCCGCTTATCAGCTGATCTTTAAGCCGCTTATCAGCTGATCTTTAAGCCGGCTAAGCCGCTAATACTGTAGTGCTAAGCCGCTAAACCTCTAATGTGCTTGCTTCGCAAGACGAAAAAACCCGCAAGACGAAGAGACTCGCGGAACGGATTCTTTTCGTCTTGCGAGGCACCACTGTATTATATTAAGATTAAAGATTGGGATTAAAAAAGTGGAAAAGAAATTGTTGGACAAACAATTTGGACTGGAATACAAAAGAGGGAGGTATGGGGAGGCCCAGAAAATAAGTAAATTCAAAAACGGAAATGGAAAGGTGATACTGTTTTTTAATTGTTCTGTTTTTCTCTTTTTTGTGTTTTTTTGTTTTTTCTGTTTTTTATTATGTATTGTGTATTTGTGTATTTTTTTTCTATGTTTTTCTGTTTAATCTTTCACTGAAATTTTAATAAAAATCATTAAAAAAAAACAAAAAACAAATCCCCACTTGGCCATGTAGCCCCCTCAGTGACCTTGGGTCACTCATTTTCAGCCTAACCTGCCCCTCAGGGTTGTTGTGAGAGTCAAATAAGGAAGAAAACGATGTATGAGTTCTCTGGGAGGGAAGTTGGAGTATAAATGTAAAAATAACAAACAAACATGCTCAGTCTTCATGGGCCAGTTTCCCCCCGTTCCCCACTCAGGTCGCCCCACCCCAAATACTCTATATTCTACTTCTGCAAACTTTGGAGTTCCCCAAACCCTGCTGATACCTCCCCCTTGAGGGTGGATGTTCTTGTTTTGGCTGTGTAAGGATTTATCTCTGGAGAACTGAGTTTGCTCTTAGTATATTAGAAATGCAAATAAAAAGGAGGGTTTTTTTGTTTAAATTAGAATAAAGCTAAAAACAGTACAGTGACCAAGTTAGAAAACAAAGGCAGTAGAATCATAGAGTTGCCCAGTGAAAAACAAGCAGGGATGGGCCTCTCCTGGGAGGGCATGCCAGATTCTAGGTGCCAACACAGACAAGACCCTGCCTCTAGCACCCACTTGCTGCACATCCAAGCTGCCTGTCAGTTACCTGGTTTGTCAGGTAGGTAAACGGCCTCTCCTTGCCATTGACAGTGACTGCCTTTGGCTCTTCTCGGACCCCATAGACACTCAGCGCATCCACTGTGACGTACGTGGCTCCCGCGTTTGAATGCAGGACGGTGGACGTGAATGTGTTCTGGAAGGAAAAGAGAAAAAAGCGGGAACTCCCTGGTCACAGCTGCCTCCCTGCTTCAGCAAACACACTCAACTCCTCTCTTCTCTTCCCCACTGCTAATATGGGATCGATTCATTCATACCACCCTGCTTCAGAAAGATTAGTCTGTGTGCAGATCCTCTGGGGCTGTCGCTAAAGGAAGAGTAGAAGTGATTCCCATCTGACGAGGCCACAGGAAGAGATCTGCTAGATTTGAAGCAGCTTCTCAAGGTTGGTTGACATCAGCGGAAGAGAGAGCATGGGAAGCAGGGCTCACTCTACTGGTTCTGCCGGGGCAGGCCAGCTCCTCACCCTAGGGCAGTCATTTGCAAACTTTTTTCTCTGGACCACACTTTCAGAATAAAAAACTGCTCGTGCCACATCTTTTTAGTGAGAAGAAATATATTGGAAAACACAATTAGGATTGTTTGCAGTATCACTCGTTGCTCTTGCTCTCATTTTGAAAATATATCTATCCATATTCTGCAAAAATAAAAATTGATACTACAGTGAAATGTTTAAATTTTTCATTGATTGTCCTTGAATCTTCCTGCCACACTTGGCACCCTTTCCTGCCACATCAGTGTGGTACACCACAATTTGTGAGAACTACTGCCGTCAAGCATCACCTTCCCCCAGACTGCCTCAGGGGCAGAGATGAGAAGCGGTGCTCATTCCGTCTCCTTTGCCAAAAGCCCAGCTCCATCAGGTGCCTCCTGCCCCTATTGAGCAATGGTTTAAAAACTGGTGGTCCACGTTTAATCCCTCCTCATCTTCCTTGTCACTTTCCCCTTGTGTGCCATGCTTTTTTAGATCATAGACCTGCGGGAAGGGACTGTTTTGTTTTAATTTATTGCATGCAAGCTGCTCTGGGAGCCTTCCTTTTGCCGAAGAGCAGGGAACGAATCAAGTTTGTAACCAGAGGTACCACTGTAGGTAACTTGCTGGTCACACCACAGCAGGGCAAAGAGGCTCTTCTTACCTGTGTGACGTTGAACACTAAGTAAGAATAGTCGCCCTTGGCAAACGTGTCCAGACTCTCACCGTCGTCCCAGTAAAGGTCTCCCCAGGCATTGGCGTTCTGCGACAGGGCCGCAATCAGGTGAAGAGCGTTCCCACTGCCCACCGATGTGCTGCCTCCGAGTTTCTGAGAGGGAAAGAGATCAGCGTGTGAAATCCAGATTCACTGAAAGCAGCCCCGACTAGGGCTGGGCGATGTCTGTTTTTCAACATTGTGATATATCACGATGTCTGAAGTAACACTGAGAAAGGCTGAAAAAGGGGCTGGGATGTGGAGGAAGGGAGGCAGGAGCGACCAGGAGGAAGGGAAGGAAGCGGCCTGCTTGCTCGGGCGAAGGATCTCCTGCCTACTTCACAGCCCAGCCTCAGCCTTGGCAGAGGGAGCTTGAGAAGGTGCTCTGCTTGCCTGCGTATTTGCCTTCGTCCGAGCAAGCGGGGCAGGCTGCCTCTTTCTGAGAGGGGAATAGGGGCCTCCTAACAACTCTCAGCACCCTTAAAAAAACCCACTGCTCCCAGAATTCTTTGGGGGAAACTGTGACTGTCTGAAATGGCGCCAGAGCACTTTAAACATATGGTGTGGATATGGCCTCAGTTCATAAATTCATAGCAACAAATGTCCAACACTTATTTGATAACAGCATTTATACAGTGGTATGCAAGGCCTTCTTTCACTTTGATCTCACTGCACACTGCACTAAACTGGTCTTTGTGTCTGTAATTATATTCT
The DNA here is from genome assembly GCF_964106645.2 of Podarcis pityusensis. Lineage (NCBI taxonomy): Eukaryota > Metazoa > Chordata > Lepidosauria > Squamata > Lacertidae > Podarcis > Podarcis pityusensis. The sequence goes on along the minus strand of NC_138039.1, from coordinate 5,051,192 downwards.
TCTAAATGGGTGTCAGTCTGGATCATACCCTGGGTTCTTTCCAGGTCTGCTTAGAAAAGGCTACCGAACAAGTTGTAACAGTTCCTTTCTTAAGGGAAAGGTTTGGGCTGGCCAGTTAAGTACTGTGATTTAACATATCCAAAGGGGGTTGCTCTGTTGCTATAGAGACAAATGGATGGGCCTTTTTGCCATCTCACCTGGCAGGATGCCACATCATCCTAGGATGGAGAACAAACCAAAAGGGACTATGTATAGGAGGGGTGTGTTTATGTGTGTGTTGGGCTGATGCTGGAAGCTAGAGGCATTTCTTGTTCTGTGCATAACATGCACAGAGTGGAACTGTGCATATTATGCACAAACAGCATAATATGCACAAACAGAACTGAGTTCCTCGGGTCTCCAAGCCCCCTCCCAGGCTTCCCTCTCCTGCTCCCATGTGGCTGGGAAGGCAAATTCAGCAGTTAAGCACCAGTTTGCTGGGCCGTCCAGAGCTAGGCCTGCGGTTCATCTTTGCTGTGGTTAAACAATGAGCTCCAGCAATCGTGGTTTGGCGTTGGCTTGTTCGAAAGGTAAACCACAACAAAGCCTGTCTTTGGCAACGGAAGTTATCCTATAGCACCGTGGTGGGCAGTATGTGACCACGCAGGTGCCGTTGGACCTCAACTCCCGTTAGCACCAGCCAGCAGGGTCAGGGGATAGGGGATGATGGGACTTGCAGTCCTGTAATATGTGGGGGTCCAAGAGTTACCTACCCACCCCCTTTTTAAAGAAAAGTTACATGGTGGCAGGTGGAAGAGGATGAAAACTATCAGGCCTCACCTGGGTTGGCAGGATGGTCCCTTCCCGCACATGCACGTTGATGTGGTCCAGAGGTGCAGCCATCTTCAGGTTCTCCCCACTGCTGTTCACTGAAGAGCCCTGCAGGGGGCAGCAAGAGGCTCAGCTGTCAGGTTCATGCCAAGCAGTCAGATTACAGCAGCCTCTGCCAACCTCCCAGCAGCCCCAAACATCTGGAGCATGGGTAGGCAAACTAAGGCCCGGGGTCCGGATTCGGCCCAATCGCCTTCTCAATCTGGCCTGCGGACGGGAATCAGCGTGTTTTTACATGAGTAAAATGTGTCCTTTTATTTAAAATGCATCTCTGGGTTATTTGTAGGGCATAGGAATTTGTTCATTCCCCCCCCCCCAAAAAAAAATTTATATATATATAGTCCGGCCCCCCACAAGGTCTGAGGGACAGTGGACCGGCCCCCTGCTGAAAAAGTTTGCTGACCCCTGATCTAGAGGATGCCACGCTGGGTCGGGGCTCTATGAGACACACGGCCGCCTGTTTTTGGTTGCTGGTTTTGGCCTTCAGAGCCCGAAAAGGTTTGACGCCACCTAATCTGGAGGAGATGCTACACTTCCATTTAGAGATCAGCATCCAAGACCTGGCCTGTTGGCCCACCAGCGATAGTTGTTAGGCTGGTGGGAGCGAGGGACAGGGCTCTCTCAGTGGTGGCTCCACACCTTTGGAATTCCCTTCCCAGAGAGAGAGAGAGAAAAAGAGATGGCCTCATCCCTGCTGCTTTCAAAAAGAAATAAATCCATAGGCACATTTATTAAGATTAGCTGAACAGTGATGCACTTAAAAAAAAAAGAAGAGTTAACTGCTGGGTGGTCTTTGTGTCTGTAATTATATTGTTCTAAATTGGGGGGGGGGGCGGGGAGTCAGTCTGGATCAGACCCTGGGTTCCTTCCAGGCCTGCTTAGAAAAGGCTACTGAACAAGTTCCTTTCTTAAGGGAAAGGTTTTGGCTGGCCAGTTAAGTACTGCGATTTAACACATCCAAAGGGGTTGCTCTGTTGTCATAGAGACAAATGGCTGGGTCTTTTACCACCTCACCTGGCTGGATGCCAAATCATCCTAGGGAAGAGAACAAACTGAAAGGGACTATGTATAGGAGGGGTGTGTGTATGTGTGTGTTGGGCTGATACTGGAAGCTAGAGGCATGTCTTGCTCTGTGCCGGACCCCAAAACTAAATTTGGGGCTTCTCTGGAAACCTAAGGGGCCCTTTGGAACTCCCTGCCTATTGAGATCAGGCAGGTGCTTTCACTGCATTTATTTCAGCACCCGCTAAATGTACATTCTTATTCAGACAAGCCTACCCAGATGCTTAGAAAGTTTGTATAGGTTTCAAATTGCTTTAGTCCAGGGTTTCCCAAACTAGGGTCTCCAGCTGTTTTTGGACTACAACTCCCATCACCCTTAGCTAGCAGGACAAGTGGTCAGGGATGATGGGAACTGTAGTACAAAAACACATGGAGACCCAAGTTTGGGAAAACCCTGCTTTAGTTTATTCTGTTGCGGTTTTAACTATTTGTATGTTTTAAATTATGGTTGCAATTTTTTTAGCGATAATTTTATCGTTTTATCTTTTTTTGTGAACCGTGTGGAGGCATTTCCCCTACGATCAAGAGGTATATAGTTTTTATTGAATAAATAAATAAATAAATAAAGGGGAGGCAAGATCTTCTGGGGTGTTAATGCTGTGAGATCCAGCAGAGGAATATTTCCCAGTTTCCTTTCCTGGGGCAACAATGGCGACCCAAGCAGAGAAATTATGAGACCATCGCGGCTGGTCTGACGGGCCGCACGCTCTTACCGTGTAGTAGTCATACCACAAGCCTCGGGGAAAGTAGCCGATCACCGAATTCACGCCAGGCTCCAGCACGGGAGTCAGCAGCAGGCCCCGCCCCCAGAGGAACTGCCTGTCAATGGAGTAAGTGGCCACATCCTTCGGGAACCTAGGAGGGAGAACACCACACATTGATTGACGCCACACATTAAAAGCACCACAAGACCCCTTTAAAAAGCTATGGCTTCCCATAAAGCGTAATGGTTGGAATGTTGGACTAGGGCCTGGGAGAGCCGGGTTCGAATCCCCACGCATCCATGAAGCTCCCTGGGTGACCTTGGAACCAGTCACCATCTCATCGCCTAACCTACCTCACAGGAAGGAGGAGAACCACGTAAACCACCTTGAGATCCTTGGAACATAAAGGTGGTATAAAAATGTAATAAATACAATAAACAAATAAATAAAATGTTTTGTTTAAGGGTGCTGAGAGTTGTTAGGAGTCCCTTATTACCATTATCGTTATTCATTCAGTTTATATACCGTCCTTTATCAAAAGATCTTAATGTACAATGTTAAAAACACATGACAGAACATCAATGATACAAACTGTAAAAGAAAAGAAAAGCAGACTGACAGACAGCCTAAAAAATGAATAAAAAGCATACTGACAGACAGCCCAATAAAAAAAAAAATCATTATAATAACAGTCCCCTGTCCCACATTTTCACAGGCCATAGATTATTTAATAGCCATAAGGTTAAGATAAAGGTAAATGGACCCCTGACCCTTAGGTGCAGTCGTGACCCGACTCTGGGGTTGCAGCGCTCATCTCACTTTACTGGCCGAGGGAGTCGGCGTACAGCTTCCGGGTCATGTGGCCAGCATGACTAAGCCGCTTCTGGCGAACCAGAGCAGTGCACGGAAATGCCGTTTACCTTCCCGCCAGAGCGGTACCTATTTATCTACTTGCACTTTGACGTGATTTCGAACTGCTAGGTTGGCAGGAGCAGGGACCGAGCAACGGGAGCTCACCCTGTCGTGGGGATTCGAACCGCCGACCTTCTGATGGGCAAGTCCTAGGTTCTGTGGTTTAACCCACAGCGCCACCCGCACCCCATTTAATAGCCATAGGCCCTGGTAAAGAGGAATGTTTTTGCCTGGCGCCTAAAGACATGCAATGATGGCACCTCCAAGAGCTGCAATTCCCAATTTCCTGGGAAGACTAATGGAGTGTCAAACCACAATGGGAATGGAGGTTCTGAGAAGGGAACAGGGGCTCCTAACAACTCACAGCACCCTTAGCAAACTACGACTCCCACAACTCTTTGTGGGGGGAGCCATTGCTTTTTAAAGCAGTAGCACAGAGCTTTAACTTTGTGGCGTGAATGTGGCTTGGGTGTCCCAGGTTGAAAGTGCCCCCGCCTCTGGTTTAATGGGTTCCTGATTCTGTTAGGGACCTTGAACTTCCTGTGGATAACCCCACCCCCCGGGAAGAGGGCTTTGGCAAGGCAAGGGAGAGAGCTGCGCCGTTCTCTTAGCCCTGAACCATGCCCACTTACAAGCCCCCTGGAAATCGGCACAATTCCTTACTCGAAGAAGAGAGGCCGGGCCACGGTGTCCCCTTGCAGGTGAGCCCGGTGGAAGAGGGAGTAGAGGTACGGCAAGAGGGCATAGCGGACCTCTAGTGCTGTCTTCATGGCAGTTCGTGCGGCAGGGCTGAACGCGGAGGGATCCTGGGCCTGAAGAGAAGGGTGGAAAACAACAGTAGGCAAATGAGCCAAAACGGTGGCACGCAGAAGACCAGGGCAAAGGAAGCTGTGTGGCGTAGGGGTTAGAGTCCTTGCATAGGACCCGGGAGACCGGGGTTCCAATTTCCACTCGGCCATGAAACTCACTGGGTGTGACCCTGGAGGCTGGTCACTGCCCTTATCCTAACCTACGTCACAAAGTCGTTGTGGGGATTAAATGAGGAGTGGGGAGAACCAAGTGCACCACCTTGAACTCCTTGGAGAAAAGGGGGGGCGGTTATAAATGCAACAAACAAACAAACAAAAATGGTCCAGATTGTGCAGAAACTTGAACTTTTTTTAAAAAAATGAATTAAATACTGTATGCTTACATTGTTGCAACCTGCCCTGGGATCTTATGGTGAAGGGCAGGGAAGACATCAAATAATTAAGAAAACAAACCCAACAATGGTGGGAAGCTGAATTCAGAGCTTTCTTTACCCTGCTCTGAGTCGTATCTGAGGATCAATTCAGAAAATCATGTTCTGCATCAGGTGCAACCAAACACTTTGAAAGAAGGGGCAAAATAATGTCAACGGCATAAAGCAAACTGGGTGGTTTGGTTACCGGCACTCAAAAGAGGCTCCCTCTTGCATCTCTGCATGAGCTCACGGCTTCCCAATTGGAGAAGCAGACTCAGATCAGAGACTCATGCAGAGTGGCGGTGGAGCACTCTGAGGAAGACAGGCAGACCTTACTGTCTTACCCGAAAACAAATTGTGCTGCACGTTAGCAAAGTGTGCCTCCAATTCTGGTTTTGAAGAATTTTTATTAACGAAAACAAGAGAAGCAAAAAGTTTTAACTCAAAGGCTGTGAGGGTGGGAATGCATTAGCTAATCGGAAGTTTGAGAAACACTTAATGTGAGTCCCCGTCCTGCCCCCAGCAGCTTCACCTTCACATCCTGGGTGTTGTGGTTTCGTGCAAAGGGGTAGAAGGCTCCCAACTGCATCCAGCGAGTGCAAAGCTCCTCCGAAGTGGAGCCCGAGAAGCCGCAGATGTCTGCCCCAACCAACGGGATCCCAAAGAGGCTGAAGCTGAGCACCCCTGAGGATTCAGGCAGAGGGGAAAGGAGTCAGTAGTGGCCAGGTGATTACTGACATTAACACCTGGATGAATTTCAGATTAGATCACCGCAATGCATTGTTTATGGGGCAGGCCTTGGAGACAGTCCGAAACCCCCGACTGGTACAGAATGCAGCCACCTGCCTATGGACACTATGCCTGTTTTAAAACAACTTCACTGCTTCCAGTCTTTTTCCAGGTCCAATTGAAGGTGCATGGTTAAACAGGTCTGGAAGGAGCCATAAAAAACACCCAGTGATAGTGAAGTTAGCCCTTTATTCAAAGAAACCCAAACAGTGCAGGCCTAGCAATCACAGCAATTGTTCCCGGTAGGTCTTGCCCCAAAGAGGCAGTGGTGAGGACTGAAGGTCCCTGCCTGCCCACTGCTGCCTAAGTCTCCTCCTCCCCAGGGTTTCCCCCAACCAATCTGAGACTGTGTTAGCGTGCAAACATTCTTTCCTCTGCTCTTTTCATTTCTCTGCATGTTCTGAGAGACCGGGGGGAGGGAGCTGGTTGCAGCAGGAGGGTGGGACTTGCTGGCTTTTTCAGCAGCCTGCCTCATCTCTGTCTCCTGGCGGCCACCCCCCCTCCTCTCTAGGCTCCACTTCTGTCTCTGTAACTACTATCGTCTGTAACTACAAGCCAAAGGCTGCCTCCAGGATCATACTGTGAACTGAATGTAAGTAAACTTCTTAATATTTTAAAGAGAAGGCTGTTGTGTCTTTATTGTTTTTAAAAGAGAATAAAGGGGAATTTACCAGGAACAATCCAATCTGGACAAGCCAGACCGGATTGCTTAACTCAAGAGATTCAAATGAATCAACCAACTAGCTTCCTATACAGAGAATGTGCTCTACTACCAGCTCACTAGCGTGAGGAAGGATAATGTTTAATCAATGTATCCTCTCCTACTATCCACAACATTCCCACAAAAATAGGGTGCTGGACTAGATGGGCTATGGGCCTGATCCAACAGCCAGGCTCTCCGTGAGTCTTTCTGGAGAGCCGTGTCTGCAGCTGGAAAAGAAAACCACTTGCACGTACCTGGGATGGAGCAGACCATGTCCTTCCACTCGCTTCTGTTGTCACCAAGCCAGTGCCCTGAATACCTGCCCTGGCTGGGGAAGGAGGAGCGGGAGATGACAAAAGGCCGCTTCCCTCGGATCTTGACTAGTGCGCTAAAAGTGGGGGGAAAGAAAAAGGAGACTAGCAAAGATGTTTGCTTGTAAGCTGAGAGCACGGGAAGGGATGCCAGCTAACTTTGGCCCTGGAAACCGGACATGTCTTGTTTGTCTGTCACTGATGCTCTCATGCCCCAGACAAACCCATCCACCAAGGCGATGGGAGCTTACCTAGCAGTAGCCTTGGCTTCCATCAGCCCATAGAGGTTATGGAGGTTGTAGTGCACAGATGCGTTCTGCCTGGAGGAGGCACAGATGGTCTTGGCAGAAAGGGAATTTCCCAGTACGGCTGGTGGAGAAAGAGAATGGCTGGTTAGAAGTAGTACAACAAATCGTGTGTGCTTGGCAAACAGATACGAGCTCCTGTCTGGGGTGGTTGACCCATGGAGACCATTTCTCTTTCTCTCTCTCTTCCTGTTGCACACAAACACAGAGGCAGTCACTCAAGAAGGCTATTGTAGGATCATGGGCATGTACAGCAGGATCTAAAGCATCTCCTCTCTTACCAGGCACGTATGGGGGTTTATCCAGCTCTTCCTGGGAACAGCCTGCGGTGGAGCCATCCACAAAGTTCGAAGGTTCATTCATGTCCTAAAGCAAAGGGATTGGGGCCAATTAAAATGTACCAGTTCACACTCTACCCACGGAAATTTAAACTTTCCTCAAGCACAGGTCAGTTGCAGACCATGGGACTTGCCCTGAAGCCAACACGAGCATTTTAAGTGCAACATTTTTTCGTGTTTCGAAGGCACAGATATCTGTGTTTGTTCAATGTGAATGTAGCCCTAAGGTTATGGCCTGACCATAGGTTGCGAAGCAGTGAGGGGTGACCCCCCCCCAGCTCCTCAAATAGGGTTAGCTCAGAAATAAGCCATGCTACTCCCCATCCTGTCTGCAAAAGTGAAAAATAACCTGGCTTGTTTTTGAGCCAATCTGAATTTGGACTGGAGGCCACCAGCAGCAGCTCTGACCTGCAAGCCTCCCTCCCTCATCTCCCCATAAGCCTCCTTGCCTGCCCCCTGCTCTTTCTCCCCCCCATTCCTTCCTTCCCACCCACTCACCAGCCCTCCAAACCCCCTTTTCCTGCCCCACATGGCTGGCTGCGGCAGCAGACGCTCTTAATTTGGGGGAAATCAGGAGCAGGGAAGAGAAACAGGTCTCTTATCACCTCCCTCTGCTGCCACATCCAAGAAGCCCACGGGGGAACTAAACTATTGAAACGCCTCTAGGAAATGTAAAGAAACTGAAGGTACATTTTTTCACCTTTGGTGGACGTGCCCAAAGATTAAGGCTTTCTGGGAGATAATATATAATGAACTAAATAAGGTATTTAAATATACCTTCCTGAAGAAACCAGAGGCCTTTCTCCTGGGCATAGTCGGCCAATCGGTGTTAAAAAAGGACAGAACTTTCTTTATGTATGCTACAACAGCAGCAAGAATACTCATTGCAAAGCATTGGAAGACACAAGATCTACCCACACTGGAGGAATGGCAGATGAAAATGATGGACTACATGGAATTGGCGGAAATGACTGGCAGAATCCGTGACCAGGGAGAAGAGTCGGTGGAAGAAGATTGGAAGAAATTAAAAGACTATTTACAGAAATATTGCAAAATTAATGAATGTTAGAATGATGTTGGATTGAAGTTAAGTGGTTTCTAGCTGTACAGGTACAAAGGAATATGGAAAAATTGGTTTTTAATATGTAAAAATTTAAAGTTATAATATATCAAGATTAAAGATTAGGATTAAAAAGGAGGGAAAGGAATTGTTGGATTAACAAATTTAATTGGAATACAAAAGAGGGAGGTATGAGGAGGTCCGGGAAACAAGTAAACGTAAAAGAAGTGAGGAAAAGATGGAATTGTTTTTAACTGTTTTTTCTTTTTTTTTCTACTTTGTATTTTTCTTTTTCATTGTTAATTCTTTTTTTACTAATGTGATTTTTTTTCTTTGAAATTTTAATAAATATTATTTAAAAAAATAAATAAATAAACTATTGAAACGCCTCTTGGGAGAAACTACATTTGCCAGGATCGACTTAGGGGCGCATTTATTCAGGTATTTATTGTGTTTCCATCCCACTTAATTCTCCAAGGAGCTCAATGTGGCACACACGGTTCTTTCCCCCTTCCTTGCTTAATCCACATAACAACCTTGCGAGGTAGGTTAGGCCAAGAGGCAGCAACTGGCCCCCAAGGTCACCTTGTGAGTTTCATGGCCAACTGGGGAGTCGAACCCCGGTCTCCCAGGTTCTAGTCTGACATGCTAACCACTAAGCCACACTGCCTCTAGGAAGCTGCCTTATACCAAGTCAGACCACTGGCTCACCCAGCTCAGTGCTACTGGCAGTGGCTCTCCAAAGGATTGGACCTGGGACCTTCTACATGCAAGGCAGGTGCTCGGCCAATAAGCTACGGTCCTTCCCCCAGCCTTGCACCTGGTCTGCTGTTTAACAGCACCCCTGGCACTGGGCTTTAATGTTTAGCTCCCACATTGGGTCAGAGGAGTGTGGGATGTGATCCATGAGAGGCAGTCAAGTACAACATTCCTTTTAATGCTTGAGAAGACATGCAAGGGAATGTTTGGTCCAGCCAGTCAAAACTTCTTGTTCCTTCTGGCTGGAGCATCCTTCCGTTTGTATGTGATAGGTGGGTGTGACCCAACCTGCCCAGGTAACAAAAGGACAAATTATGCAGCACCCTTCCCTCTTTTTGACTTCCTTCTTCGTTTGACCAGCTTTTAGCTAGGACTGCTCTGCTAGCTCTCAGCTAGCAGAAGCACTGGGATTATTCCCCCATATGTAACTAAGTCTACCTTCAGGAATCCAACTGTGAACTGATGTGAGTAAACTTCTTTTATTGACTTTGAATAAGATTGTGGTGTCTTTATTCTTCTAGGAGGGATTCAAGGGAACTTACCAGGAACGTACAATTCAATCTGAGACAGACTGAATTGTATAATAGTGAGAGGCTCACACGAGCCTGCAACCAGCTGTCTGCTGTGCATGTAAAAAGGGGAATGTAACTCTGTTAAGTAAAGGAACTTGCTAGCGCAAGTTAGGAAGGATATTAATAAACAATATATCCTTTCCTGCCACCCTGAAAATTCCCACAAGGAGTGATTAGAGTGACAGACTACGACTTGGGAGACCAGGGTTCAAATCCCCAGTTATAAAGCTCACTGCGTGGCCATGGGCCACTCTCTGTCTCTCAACCTAACCTACTTCACAGGGTTGTTGTGGAGATGCCACGAGGAGTGGCGGGAATCACATACCAAACTTTGAGCTCCTGGGAGACAGAGGTGGAACATAAATGCTTATAGGGACAGAACCATCTAAAATGTATAGAAACTTATTCATGTATGCTAGAATGTCACTCGCCCCAAAATGGAAAGAAGTAAGAAGTCCCAGCAAAGGAAGAATGGATACAAAAACTTATGGAATACGCACAAATGGCAAAACTTACCGGAAGAATAAGAAATCAAGATAACAAACTTTTTAAAATAAAAGAATGGAAATGGTTTATTGAATATTTGCAGAAAAATTGTAAGCAGGTAAGATCATTGGCAGGATTATTGTATTAACCTGCAGTTTGATAAGAGTATATACTTAAAGTAGATGAATAAATGAGCAAATTAAGTAAATATGGATATGCAAAGGATATTAAAAATAAATTTAAGGAATCGCAGAAAGAGGGGGAAGGAAGGCAAGTTTTGAAATGTTAAAATGATTGTAAAATTAGTGAAATGTATAAAATTAGTGAAATGCATAAACTTGAAAAGTATAAATAAAATTTGAAAAACTGGAAAAAAAAGAGTAGATGATCCTTTGGGTGACTTCCAACTGTACAGTTCTGTGATTCTAATACTACAAATCTAATACTCCAAATCTAATAATCATCACCTCCCCTTTTCAGTGCCCACTCAACTGTTGCAACTTTTCTGTTTAGAAACCGGAAAAGATTGAAGAAGGAACTTACAATCCAAAGGCCATCGAAGGGGACGAGGGAGTGGAATCTGTCCAGGTTTTCCAGCCACCACTGGTGAGTGTTTAGGTTAGAGAAGTCGGGGAAAGCGGTGAGGCCAGGCCAGACCTAGGGGGTGGAGGACAACAACACAAATCCAATGGATAAAATTCAGGCAGAGTTGAACCCAATCAACTCTCTGCATGGGGTGCAATAGGTTAGCGCCTTATCCAGCCGACCAGGCTTACCCGTATTTATTTATTTTTTAATTCATGTTTACCATCTAGGCCAGTAGTTGCCACCAGCCTTTGGGTTCCATCAAAGTATCCCCAGTGAGAATACCCTGTACTGAGAATAGCTCTTTGTACAACACACTAAGGAAGATAACAATACAATAAAATTCAAAACAGTAAACTGCAGAGGCAAAACGCACCCTGCTCCTTCGCTCTCACCTTCCCTATCAGAGGTTTTCCTTGGGTGCTGTTGATGAATATTCCACGCTTCAAACCTTCATCATAAGGCCAGTAAGAGCCTGGAGGTTGGGTGCTGCTGATTCCTGGGTCCTGGGGGGAAAGCAAAAACAGGCTAGGATCCACACAGCAATGAAACCAGCCTCTTGCACCAAATGGATCTTGGGCTACCTGCTTCAAGAAAGGCAGGAAACTCAAATGTTCTACTGGGCTGGAGCAGTGATTCCCCAACATTTTCAGGCCACTGCCTCGTTTCCATAATGTCACCCCCCCCACTGTCCCTGCAACTGTATGTCAGTCGGGTGGAAAAGCTCTACAGAACGGGGGGAAAGCACACATCACTAAATAAAAGGCCATTTGTAGGGAGAACAGGGATCTTTGCTGGAAAGTACTTCTGAGCAAACAGGATTTCGTCCATGGATGAAGGGAAGAGAATGCTATATTTAATGCCACATGGAACCGCTTTTTCCATTCTCGCTTCTAGATTGCATTTTGCCTCCATGGCTAAATAAATCAAACACACAGGATTTGGGAAATGCAAAGCTCTAAATAAAGGGTCCCAGCATAGCAGCAGCCTTTGATGAAAGCTACACCAGAGCGACAGGATGTTACTAACCTTGCTTGGAAAAATTAAATCGTATCTTGGAATTGCACATTTATATTGCTGGAGTAAGAAAGAAGTGAGAAAAGCAGAGAGAGGTTACCAGAATCATCACGTAGCGCTGCCCATGTTTGTGAAGGTCTTCTACCAACTGGGGGAGAGTGCCAAACTTCTGGGAGTCAATGGTGAAGTCTCGATAGCCATCCATGTAGTCAATATCATTCCACTGGGCAGCCTGCAAACAGAAAGCATAGGTATCATAGAACTGTAGAGCTGGAAGGGAATCTGAGGATCATCTAGTCCAACTGCCTGCAATGCAGGAATATGCAGCTGCCCCATGCAGGGATTGGATCTGGGACACTGGCATTATTAGCACCATGCTCTACTCAACTGTGCTTCCTCAGTTGAGAAAGAAAGAAACAGTGTTGGACCAGAACTGCAGAAAGCTACTAACAGCACAATCCTATCCATGTCCACTCAGAAGTAAGGTAAAGGTCAAGGGACCCCTGACCATTAGGGGCCGACTCTGGGGTTGCGGTGCTCATCTCACTTTATTGGCCGAGGGAGCCGACGTACAGCTTCCAGGTCATGTGGAGCCACAGACCTTCTGATCGGCAAGTCCCTAGGCTCTGTGGTTTAACCCACAGCGCCACCAGCGTCCCTCCACTCAGAAGTATGTCCTATTAAATTCAGCCTTATTAAATGATTCAGTCTATTCAGTGCTATTAAATTAACTTACTATCAAATTAAGTTAAATTAGGATTGCCGCCTTAGCTATTAAACACACTGGGCGACCTTAGGCGATTCACTCCCTCTCAACCTAACCTACTTCACAAGGTCATTGTGAGGCTAAAGCAGAAGGGAGGGGTGTGTGTACTGTCCTAAGAATGTAAAACGAGCCTGCTGGAGCAGCTCAGGCGCCCACCTAGTCCAGCATCCTGTTCCTGGCCAACCGGATGCCTGTGGGGAAACCCGCAAGCAGGGCCCAAGCCCTAGAGGCCTCTTCTCTCCTGTGGTTCCCAGCCATTGGCATTCAAAAGCACTGACAACCAGTGGCTGACAACGGCCCTCTAGGATTTCAGACAGGAGTCTTAACCAAGCCCTCCTTGGGAGATTCAGGATTTGAACCCGAGACCCTTTGCATGGAAAACACCAGGTGCCACACCCCTGACCTAAATCTGCAAGCTTCTCATTCTGGAGGGTCCCTCTTGATGTTTACCTGCGGGATCTGAAAATTCCTCATGGCCTTGACGATCTCCCAGGTCTCGTTGCTTGTTCCATAGCCCCAGCGGCAGAGATGGAAGCCCAACCCCCAAAAGGGAGGCATGGTAGGGAAACCTAAAACAAAAATCAGGAAAGTGTTAGGTGTGCTGCCCCAGAGTCACGGTCTTCTTCCTCCTGTGCCTTTTGACTTGTCCAGGTCAGAGTTTAATGTGTATTTGCAGTTATTTGTGTTCTGATTTAATCCACACAGTCCAGTGTTCTTTGTCATGGTCCAGTTTACGGGCGATCGAAGTCCCGGCTGAGGACGTCGGGATCAGAGACAAGATGGCGAGGTGGGCGCAGGAACGCGGGTCCAGAAGCCAGGGATCCGAGGGTCAGGAAGCAGGGAGACACAAAGTCAAGGGTCCGAGGGTCAAGAAGCAAGGAGTCAAGAAGCCGAGGTCCAAGGATCAGGAAGCAAGAAGCCAAACACAGCAAGGCGAAAAACGAGTTGTTGTGGCCAAGAGCTGAAGGGAAATGCTGACCTTATATCCCTTCCTGGCTCTTGCCACCAGGTGCAGTGAGTTACCAAGCGGCCTCACCTGTGTGGCCGCGCCTTGCCTCTCCGGAACAAACTTAGGAAGGCCCCAGTCCTGCAAAGCCTTACCAGTCACAGGGCCTGGCTCCTGCATGCATTCCTGACATTCTTCAATCTTGGGTCCCCAGATGTGGGTGGGCTACAACTCCCATCTTCCACAGCCAGCTTAGCCTGGTGGGCAAGCATGATGGGAGTTGTAGTCCACCCACTTCTGGGGACCCATGATGGATGAACACTGTTGTAGTCCACATGGCAAGAACCTCAAACAACACCAATCAGCATGATTCACGTTTACCCAGTGCAGGGATAATCCAATACGTTGGGGAAAATTGAGCTCTGAATCACTGCACTTGGGGTCATAGATGATTTGTTTCTGTGTTTTGGGGTGGGTGGATCGACTGTCACCGTCTTCTGCTCCCCTTTCCATGCCCACCACTTCCTCAACACTCTCTCATTTCTTTTTGTAACTATTTCCAGTATGCATGTGCCACTGACTATCCACACATCACCCCCCACTTTATTAGTCGTTCTGCCATGCTTCCCCAGTATTACAGCATTGTTTCCACCTGGAGGGGGTGCTCTTGCATTATAGCATAATGAAAGCAGGGCAAACCAGGAACGTTTGTCATGTGAAAAATTGCAGGAGTTCAGCAGGAAGCTGTGGGATTGGAACCGAAGCAGGGTGCCTGCACCCAGACTGTTTACATACTATCAAAAGCACAAAGCACAATAGACAAAGGGACGTTTGGAGGAGCCTATAGATACTCACCAATCACCTGCTGGTACTGCTGGACCACCAAGTTGGGGTCTGGGCCTAGGAAGATGTAGAAATCCAGAATGCCTCCAACAGGTCTCCAGGTGAGGGCAGGTGCCGGCTGAAGCACCACCTCTAGGCAACAAACAGGAGAGAGGAAGACTTAGGGTTTGTCCATGGTTCTGCTTGTGTGGTTTTCCACCTTCCCACTGCTTTCTCTGGGAAAACCAGGGCTGAATCAGAGCAAACATCAATCCACAGAAAGCCCAATTGATGAATGTTCAAGAGTGTGTTTTCCCCGGGGAAAGTAGTGAGGCAAGCGAAAGTGTGTGCTGTACACATTAGTGCTGAGACGTTTCATCTGTTATTTGTCCTGTTTGATTATTTCCATTGCTTTTAAAAAGAAAAAGAAAAAAAAAAACCGTTTAAAAAAAATTCTGTATTGCTAGGCTTCGGCAAAAAGGTGATGCATAAATATTTAAGCAAATGAATGAATGAATAAAAATAAATGTTGAATTCAAATGGGCAGATTGTTGGCCAGAAGGAAGCTTGGAGAAATCCACAAAAACGGGGAGAATAGAGAAGATCTGTATTTGGTATCCAACAGAAACCTTTAGTGTAACTGATATTTGAATTTATGGCTTTCGATATCCATCAACCCTCCGTTAAAAAAAATAAAATGCTGGAAATCGCTGGAGGTATAAAGGACTGTCAGACTTTGAAAGGCTGGCATCAGTGGATCAAGTACATCAATTCTGATTAATTTTTAAATTGCAATAAATGTGCAATTAAGTGTTTTACTGTTTTGAATTTTATTGTGTTGTTCTCTTCCTTAGTGAGTTGTGCAAACCACTATTATGAAGGAAGGCACTGGGGGTGACATTATGGATCCAAGCTGGCAGTGGCCCAAAAAAGTTTGGGAGCCACTTCACTAGTTCTTAAGAGCCCTCGGGGACACACCAAGATCCCTCTTCTCCCTTACTCTTCATGGCTTTGCCGACACGATCTGTGTCTTGGAAGTACTTGGCCAAAAGGGTGCCTGTAGCCCTCTCAGCTGATGCAGGCTACCTGCCTCTCCCTCTCTTTTTCTACCAGCCACTCTGCAGTCTCCATGCAGTCAAAAGGCCAAATCCCTTGGAGAGAAGGTCAGAGACAAGACACAGCCAAGGAGGGTTGAGAAGCAGCTGGCTGTGAAGGCAAGGAGCCAGCAGCTGCAAGATGCGGTTAAACCGCCCAGCGGTTGCTAAAGAGCCCGCCTCACGGCAGGAAACAGATGGCTCTTGCCTCCGTAAAAAGCCCCTGCTGCACCTCCAAAACTCCATTTTCCTCTGTTACTTCGAAAGCACTGACTCAGATTGGCTTCCCGCGCATCTGAAGTCCATCTGATTACCTGAAAAGCATGTGTCACCCGGAATTTTTAAAAAATACATACAAACCCCTGAAGACGAACCCACTTTTGACCACCCTCTGACTAGTTATTCAAAAGAAGTGAGCTTACAAACATTTTCTCTTCACTGCTTCCAGTGAAGAGCCCGAAACTCCCTGGTTTTCTTTATTCATCGCCTTCAAGCAGATCCACATGGGCAATGCTCAGAACGTTCAGATTGGTTTAAGTATCTAAACTATTTCACCCCAAAAGGTGCCAAGGGGACACGTACCCATTGCATTGCTGTTCATGAGGAATACCCCATGGGAAGCTCCGTCTCTCTCCATGGCAAGGTAAAAGGGGTGGACGCCATAGAGATTGTAGGACTCCTGAAGACAAAAAGAAGTCAAGACTCATTTTCAGCCAGCACTTCATAAGAAGGCAAACAGAGCCCTGCTGGATTGGGGCCAATGGCCCGTCCCGTCCCACATCCCGTTCTCACAGTGGCTGACCAGATGCCTCTTTGTGGAAAACCTGCAAGCAAAACCCAAGCCCAAGATCCCCCTCCCAGTGCCTGTAGCCAGTGTGGAGTAGTGGTTAAGAGCGATAGACTCGTAATCTGGTGAACCGGGTTCGCGTCTCCGCTCCTCCACATGCAGCTGCTGGGTGACCTTGGGCTAGTCACACTTCTCTGAAGTCTCTCAGCCCCACTCACCTCACAGAGTGTTTGTTGTGGGGGAGGAAGGGAAAGGAGATTGTTAGCCGCTTTGCGACTCCTTCGGGTAGTGATAAAGCGGGATATCAAATCCAAACTCTTCTTCTTATTCTCCTGCTGTGGCTCAGGGTCCTGCTTGCAGGTAGCCAAATAGATGCATCTGGTTGGCCACTGTGAGAACAGGATACTGGACTAGATGGGCCATTGGCCTGATCCAACAGGCTCTTCTTGGGTTTAGAGAGGCAGCCAAACATGATAGTCCAGCATCCTGCTTCCCACAGTGGCCAACTGGATGCCTCCAGGAAGGCTACAAGGAGGAGATGGAAGGCAATCATTGGATGGACCTCCCTGGGTTTGCTTGGTCACAGAGCCATCTAAACTGATGGCCATTGACTGTGGCAGCAAGTTCCACAAGTTAACTATATGTATGGAGCAGAACCTTCTTGCCTTTTCCCTGGGTCGCATTTATGGAGGAGTGATGGTTCTGACAGGTGTTGGTGATTACAAACATGGGGCCTTACGGGAACATTGGCTCATGGGGCAAACAGCCACTTTGGGGGAGGAGGGAATTTTAAATAGGAAGGCAGAAGAAGAAGAAGAGGAGTTTGGATTTGATATCCCGCTTTATCACTACCCTAGGGAGTCTCAAAGCGGCTAACATTCTCCTTTCCCTTCCTCCCCCACAACAAACACTCTGTGGGGTGAGTGGGGCTGAGAGACTTCAGAGAAGTGTGACTGGCCCAAGGTCACCCAGCAGCTGCATGTGGAGGAGCGGGGAAGCGAACCCAGTTCACCAGATTACGAGTCCACCGCTCTTAACCACTACACCATGGTGGCTCAGGCAGCCTGAAGGGGGTAAGGTTAACCCCTCTAACACAAACAAGTTCCTTAATTGAATTGGGGACTCAGCAGTTGTTATTAATCAACTTTTTAAAAAAAAAGCATGGGAGAATCTGATCCACCTTTGGCCATTCAAACATGTAAGGAAACAGGAGGAAATAAGAGAGAACATTTGACCAGGGAGGGGGCAATAAAGCTACAGCATGACTGAAAATAGTTAAGAGCCCCCCCAATCTTGCATAAAAGGTACCGTAGGAGGGACATCTCGGGCCCAGAAGGTCAGGGTGTTCCACTCCAGACTATGCAAAAAGTTGCTTCGATGTTCCCCCAGTCCATAAATGAATGTGGATGGAAGAACTGTAGAAATCTGCAGAAACTGATCAGCAAAGAACAAGGGAGCCACTGTTGTGTTCAACCTAAAGAAGGGAGGGGAAGAGATGTTAGGAAGGACAGGTGACGAGAAAAAGGCTGCTTACCTATGTTTCCCTTTGCCAAAAGTGTTTCCAGTCCTCATGGCTGAACAGAGAGAGAGTAGCTTTAAAATGTGGTGGGATACTAAGTCAAGTTCAAGGAGAGGTACTGCTTTAGGCCTGTTTCACACACTACTGCATCAGCCTGGAAGCGGGACATGAATTTAAGAAGTGAATAACAAATATATAAATCTAGAGGGGAAGAGACGAATTCTTACAGCACGGTCCCCGAAGATTTCCGCTTCACAATCAACCCAAAGGGCTCCTTGGAGAACTCAATGGTGTACAATGGATTCTCTGCTCTCTTGGTTGCTGGAGGAACATCAAGGGGCACTTCGTACCGAGACTTTGTGGCATCTGTGATCTACAAAAAGGGGACACACAGACACACCCAGGTAAATGGGAGATGCAAGACACTGTGACTTGTACCAAGGGCTCAAGCTGAGGCCAGGATCCTAAAGCCGCATGTGAGAGTGAAAGGAGGTCTCCAATTGCAACCACTTAAGACAGCTTCTGCCAACCTGAGGTCTTCCCAATGCCTTGGACCACAATGTCCATCAGCCCCAGCCAGCATGGCTATGCTGAGTGGGGCGGATGGGAGAGGCAGTCTCCGACAGCTGACATCGAATAAATTATAAACAGAATGTACAGTACGGTCGCATCTTGTGCAGGGGTAACGCAGGGATGGAGTGTATACACAAAAACATGTATACTTGAACCACCCCCTTGGAACTCCCCCCCCCCACTCCCTCCAGCAAGGCAGAGAGCTTAAAAGCTCTTTCTGCACCCGCCTTGTGTACAACTGATATGCACAATTTCAACCAGTCGGCTTTCAACCACACAAGGTTGAAATCACACGAGTAAATTGGGCGTTAAGTTGCGGCTGTACTGCATTGATTGTAAACACAATGTGTTTGTGTTAATGTATCTATGTTTGTTTTAAGATGTGTTGTCAGTTGTCTGGAGTTCTTTGGGTAACGTGCAACTACCAAGTATTCATTACCGTTATTATTATTACCATTAATGAATATGAATAATAACGATAATAATGATAATGATGATGGTGATAATAATAGCATCAGGCTGATGAAGTCTGACTGAAGACCAGCAGCCTGATGAGGCGGGCACGGTCCGTTTGCTTTCAAAAGCATTTTTCATTGCGCAAAACTAGCATTTCCTGCATGTACAAATCTCCCATTTTCCACTGCCTCTCTCCCTTCCGAACGCACATCCAGCATGAACATCAGGGTATGTGAGAAGTCAGATCACTGGCCCATCAGTTCTGTCTCCTCACAGACTAGGGTTTCAGGAAGGGCTTTTCCTCAGCCCTACCTGCAGAAGCTGGGGATTGATCCTGGGAATTTGTACACCCCAAGCAGATACTCCACCACTGAAGTATGCCCTTTCTCCTTTTCCCCAAGGCCCCTGCCCTGAAGGATTCGTTGCGCCCCAGGACTGCCCAGCTGAAAATAGCAGAGCTGATCTGGGTGGGGAGCCAGTGCACACCCACCCTCAGATGTTTTGAGAATACAACTCCCAGAATCCCTGTCCACTGGCCATGCTGCAAGGGGCTGGTGGGAGTTGGAGTCCAACAACTGATTTTCCAACCCTGGAATAGCCAGCATGCAGAATCGAACATATGGCTCAAGTTTTTGGAGCTAGTGAGAGATCTTTGCCTGTTTTCATTTCAGTGCACCGTAAACTACTTGAATATCACTGAATATCATGATTTATCATTTAATCTAGCACAGGAGCGGTGAGCTTGTTGCTCTCCAGAAGTTGTCGGGCTCCAACTCCCATCAGCCCCAGCCATCATGGTCAATGGTCAGGCATAACAGGAGCCTGGCAACATCTGGAGGGCCCCTGGTTGCCCAACCAATTTGATTTGAATTAATTTTATAATAAAATGATTTTAGAATGTTGTATTATTTTATTGTTAGCTGCCCTGAGCCCGGCTTTGGCTGCGGAGGGCAGGATATAAATAAAAAATTATTATTATTATTATTAACCCTAGTGTACAGAGACTGGCAACTGCTCTCCAGAGTTTGAGAAGCCTTTTCCCTCGGGGGTGCCAGAGACCTTCTGCAAGCAAAATGTGTGATCCCTCGTGGGCTGGCAGCCCATTCCCAGCTCTCTTGTGAAGACTCAGTAGGATTAAAAGTGGAAAACGACAGCTCTGGGAACAATAACTCATAGGAAACGACTCGCCTTGACATGCAACCGGGCATCTGTTTCAAACTCCACGCTGAGCTGCAGCTTCTCAACATCTCTGGGGTAATAGGTCTTTGCCTTCCTGGTCAGAAATCCTCGCAGTCCCAGCTCAGTCTCATTCAGGCTTCCCAAGGTGTAGCTGGGGAAGTCCGGCGGGTAGAAGCACCAGGGTACCCCCCTCCTGCTGCCTGAAGGCCAGTCACCATCGACGAAGCAGCATCCCCGGGCCTCGCACAGCTCCCGCGTCACGACTGTGCTTCTCTCCGGGAAACAGTCAAAGCGGAGGCTTTCTGGGATGGAGACGCACTTGGTCAGGGGCGGCGTTCCGTGCTGACCCCACCAGATCTGCCCAAGAACCCAGACGGTCACCCCGCTAAGCAGGGCGGCCACCGTCAGGAGGCCCCCACCCAGCCACCAAGCGGACAACTTCTGATGACACAACGGTTTCCCATCAGCAGCCTCCTCTCCGGATTCTGTGATCTGGGGGACGTCTGCCGTCAGCTTCTGATAGGACTTCATTTTCTGCGTGCTGGATGAGGAAGGAGAAAGGAAGAAGAAACCCACTGTGACAATATTTCTCTTATTCGCAACCACAGGAACTGAAGAAATAAGTGCAGAATGTTATCTACCACTACCCCAGTAACTTTGACATTAGACTACTGCGATGAACTGTACAAGAGACGACCTTTGAAGACTATTCAGAAAGTTCACACAGCCAAAAGTGCAGCTGCTGAATTGTTGACTGGATCAATAAAACTGAGCACATCTTGCCAGTTTTTAAACAGCTTCCCTAAGTGCCAGCATCTTTCACAAGCGTGGAAACGGAACATGAGCCTATAAAGCTGTTTAAGATCTTTAATTCCAAGTACGGTTTCTAGGCTTCACAACAAGGATGGGAAACGTGTGAACCTCCAAACATTATCGGACTCCAACTGCCATCAGCCCCAGCCAGTGTGGTCAATGCACAGGGATGATGGGAGTTGTAGTACAACAAAATTTCTGGAGGAGTACAGGTTCCCTATTCCTGCTATAGTAACTGACACAACAAAAGTAGGAAATTAATCAGTGTCCTAAGAAGCAGTTTTAGTACGTGTGGTTTTTAACTTGTTCATAAAAGAGCTAGAGTTACAGGTGAGAAATGAGGTGATCACATTCGCTGATGATACTACATTGTTCAGGAAAAAGCTCCAAAAGGACTTTTCCAAACTGAGTGAATGGGTGGTAAAAACATGAATGCCAAGCAATGTAAACAAATGTAAGGTGCTGCATGTCAGGACAAAAAAATAAATTAATCTCACATATAAAAGCTAAACTGTCAGTGACTGACCAGGAATGAGATGGACCACTGGCCTGCTTATGTCCTTATGTTAGTATCTCAATATCCTACTTGGTTTTACCAGTCTTGAGGGCAGCAGCTTTAAAAAGCAACATATACACACATGTCAAACAACCTTGCAGTCAACCTGTGCTTCCTTATTTACTGCAGCTGGGCTCACCTCTTGGGAGAGCTAAAACAAATCCACCTCCCCAACCATACCTCCATGTGTTTGTGCTTGATAATGGTAACAGCAGGAAGGAATAAAGCCTTCCGCCTTGCAACTGTTGGATGGTACTGCCGCAAACCTCCTAGAATAAACTCTTGTTTTTGTTTTCAGCAGAATATTTTTTTGAGCCTGCTCCCAGGAACACCATGAGCTGGATTCTGTGGCTTATATGCCTAGGCTGCATTCTTTAGCTGTGGCAAACAGTAACACTGTTTGCTTTTTAGAGGCTGGGTTGTTTTTTGTTGCGCAACAATTGTTAATTATTCTTGCCTGCTTTTTTAAAAAAAGTTTTTATTTGAAACATATGTTTTTAATTTTTTTGTGTGCACTGCCTGGTGACTGACTGGTATTTAGGAAACAGCAACAAAACTGATGATGGTGATGATAAGTAAAAGCCTGCCTACTAACAGAAAAATTTGTAAGTGTCCTTTCCTTGCAACAGAAGCTGCGTAAACACTTCACAGCCTTTAGTTACTTCTGAGTAGACCTGCACTGGCTGTGCTTTAAGTTTCATAGAATTTGCACACACACACCCCCCAAAGTACATACAGGGACACACAGAAAAGCCATTATTGCAAGGTGCAAAATTCAGCACTATCACTCTAGGGCGGAACTTGCTACCTTTCCCCCAATCAGGGTTCCTGAACACACTCTTGTCTGTTTTTCAGGCACCTATTTATCACACCCACACACCCTTTGATTTATTTGATCTCACTGTGGAGAAATAGAAAGCGAAAGTGTTTTCGTGCTTTCCTACTGTGGCAAAAATCCAAAATGATTGTTTTTAAAGCTTTCTTAGAGGAGGAATTCAAATATGCAGACATCCCAAACCAATCTGATTTAATCAAACGAAACAAACGTCACATAAATGAACAGGGGTGGGGGAGTGTCTGTTATACTACATAGAAAAGGGTACTGAGCAACCTTAAAAGACTGGCAGAACTCAGTTTACGTCTAAAAAGAGTTGTATAAGACTATACTGCTATTGTGAAAGAACAAATAAGAGACCCCCTTCATTAGATCTATGAATTGTTATTCTCACTTGGCAGATTTTACACAGAATTGTAGAGCTGGTAAGGACCGCAAGGGCCATCTAGCCCAACCCCCTGCAATGCGGGAATCTCAGCTAAAGCATCCATGACAGGTGGCCATCCAAGCTCTGCTTAAAAACCTCCAAGGAAGGAGAGTCCACCATCTCCCGAGGGAGTCTTACTGTCAGAAAGTTCTTCCTAGCATTTAGTCAGAATCTCCATACTTTTCTGTTTGGATCCCACCCTCCAAAGCAGCAGAAAAGAAGGCTTCTCCATTTTCCATGTGACATCCCTTTAGATATTTGAAGATGGCTCTCATATCTTCCCTTGACCCAACTCCATCAACTGTTCCTCATAAGGCTTGATTCTCTGGCCCTTTATCATCTTGGTCACCCCCCTCTGCACACATTCCAGCTTGTCAATATCCTTCTTAAACTATCGTTCCCAGAACTGGACAAAGGACTCCAGGTGGCGGTTTGACCATAACTTGTGCACACAAGAAAAATGTTGCAAACAGCAGGCTGATTTGTAATATTCCAACAGAATATTAAAATACAATAGTCTATTAAACATTAAAAAATCCCCTAAGCAGGGCTGCCTTCAGATGTCTTCTAAAAGTCTGGTAGTTTCTCGTTGATATCCAGTGGGAGGGTGGGTGCCACTACCGAGAAGGCCCTCTGCCTGGTTCCCTGTAACTTGGCTTCTCGCAGCGAGGGAACTGCCCGAAGGCCCTCAGCACTAGACCTCAGTGTCTGGGCAGATTGATGGGGGTGGAGACGCTCCTTCAGGTATACTGGACCGAAGCCGTTTAGGGCTTTAAAGGTCAGCACCAACACTTTCAATTGTGCTCGGAAATGTACTGGGAGCTAGTGTAGGTCTTTCACTGTAATTGACAGCAGCACTACAATAGCCCTGGCAGTTACTATTATTTTGGCCATCTGTTATGGATGTCCTAGCTGAGACCCCTGCATCACGGGGGGGGGGGGGGGGTTGAAGCTTGGGTTCCCTTCCAACTCTACAATTCTATGGTACTATTGTATCTGATGTGGCTTCTAACCCCGCCCCCCAACCACCAGCCCTTAAACGTCTCTTCCTCCCCTCCCCTTCAACAGAAACAAAACCATCAGGAAACACATGCGCCTTGCCGACAGAGACCACCCAGCTCTTCACCCGCTTTTCCCGCGCTTCCTTCCCCCGCATGAATGAACATTCTTCAGTGGGCGTGGCTACGCCAAGGACGGCGGGTAGGTGGGAGCGAGGAAGGAAGAGCCGGGAGGAGGAGGGAGAGAAGCAGGAGCGAGAGGGCGTGGCTTTGGCTCCCTTGCCCCGCCCCCGGCTCGCTGACGTCTGCCGTGGCGAGGCTCGGGTGACAACCCGTCCCCGGAAAACGGCCCGAGCCCCGATTGGCTGGGCGGCTCGAGAGGGAGGAGGAGTTTCGGCGCGCGCTTGTTGCTGCCGCTGTTCTCCCTCCCGGCCTCCCCTCCCTCCCTCCCTCCCGTCCCCGATGGGGGCGGGGAGGAGAACTTGACTTTCACTCACTCGCGGCACGCGCGCGCCAGGGAGAGGAGGCCAGAGCGAGGCCGCTGCGCTGAGGGGAGGCGAGGCGCGAGCCCGGCCGGCCGTTGCGAGGCCCCTTCGCCAGTTTTCGCCTCACGCTTCTCTGTCCGGCGGGTAGAAGGGGGGGGTAAGAGTAGCCGCGGGTGCGCGCGCGCGCTCCCGCCCTCCCCGCGCTCCCGCCCGCCTAGTCCGAGGTAAGGCAAACGAGCGACTGACTGACTGGAGTGGCGGCGGCGCGGCTTTGTTGTTTCGTGAGGGGAAGAAAAACAGAGGCGAATTCGGTTGGACCGCTGAGGGGACGGAGGGAGGTCCGGGATTGGGCCGCGCGCTGGGCCGGCTCGCGCATGCGCCGCCCTGTGGAAAGGAGGGGGAGGAGCCTAGATGGGAGGGGTCAGAGAGAGAGGGAAAAGGCTAAAGGGAGGAATTTGCTGAGTCATTGCTGGAGCCAAGCACGTGGTGGCAAAATAAAGTCTACCACGCCATATCTATCTATGTAGGTATGAAGTTCTCTCTCTCCTCTTCCCTGCCCCTGTGTGGATCAGAGCTTGTTTGACTTTTAGAGGACATCTGAAGGCAGCCCTGTTTAAGGAAGCTTTAAGGTTTAATAGGTTATTGTATTTTAATATTCTGTTGGAAGCCGCCCAGAGTGGCTGGGGAAACACAGCCAGATGGGCGGGGTATAAATAATAATTTATTATTATTATTTTGGGAGGGGAAGCTGGTCCATTAGTGTGAGGGGGGCGCTGCCTGTCAGCTTCAGCCCGCCTCACCCTCACCCCACTTGCTTGTTTGCAACTAACCATCACGGGGCGCTCACCCCTCCTCCTTAGAATCATACAGTCATACCTCGGGTTGAATATGCTTCCAGTTGAGCGCGTTCGAGTTGTGCTCTGTGGCAACCCGGAAGTAACAGAGCCTGTTAAATGACGCTCAAAATGATGTCACGCGCATGCGCAAAAGCAGCAAAAAGCGACGCACGTGTGCGTGCGCAGACATGCCATCACTAGTTATGTTTGCTTCTAGATGCGAATGGGGCTCCCCATTTTTAGCGTTTTTATCCTGCCCCTTCAACATAGGTTTATGTTCACAGGTGGCTAGCAGGTTAGTAACAAACAAACTAAACAGTTTATTCATGATAATGAATAAACAAAGCACACATACTGAAGTTGGGATAGCTTAGTCAGTAGAGCATGAGACTCTTAATATCAGGGTTGTGGCTTTGAGACCCTTTTTGGGCAAAAGATTCCTTCCTTGCAGGAGGGGTTGGACTAGATGAGCCTTGTGGTCCTTTCCAACTCTACAATTACATGATTCTACGAGGCTAATTGGGATGCGGGTGGCACTGTGGGTTAAACCACTGTGCCTCTTGGGCTTGCTGATCGAAAGGTCGGTGGTTTGAATCCCCATGACGTGGTGAGCTCCCGTTGTTTGGTCCCAGCTCCTGCCAACCTAGCAGTTCGAAAGCATGTCAAAGTGCAAGTAAATAAATAGGTACCACTCTGGTGGGAAGGTAAACGGCATTTCCGTGCACTGCTCTGGTTTCTCTAGAAGCAGCTTAGTCATGCTGGCCACATGACCCAAAAAAACTGTCTGCGGAAGTGGACAAACGCCAGCTACCTCGGCCTTTAAAGCGAGATGAGCACCGCAACCCCAGAGTCGTTCACAACTGGATTTAATTGTCAGGGGTCCCTTTACCCTTTACCTTTTATGGGGCTAATACAGCAAATTCAACCAACAAACTTAAACAGCAGCAACCAATACAAATAAATTGTAAAATTGAACTGCTCTAAGTTAGTGAATGCTTACATTAGCAGCTCTTAAAAGCCTCTTGAAATTGAAATAATGACTATAATTTCAATGGAAATACATTTTGTCGTGGTGAAGAACAATGTGGCCAGGTGACCTTTCTGCTGCTCAGCTGCTAATGTTAATGCGCACCTTCAATACTTTCCTTTGTTTTCCTTCTTATGATTTCTTCTTTACATTGTACTTGAATGGGACAGCCTTTTAACTACATGACTCTTCAGATTCAGATACAGAGGACTGTCCTCTGTGAAGGAGGACACATAGTCAGTGTAGCCTGTAAGGCTATTTTATGCTCCCAAAATGTTGCTGCTTTTCAAATTGGCATACTGTAAAGTATCTATATAAATGTATTGATTGCATACCAGAGCAGTTCAAGAAGCCAGAAGGCAAAACTTTATCTCTGTTATATTATTCACTGTAATAATATGTTCTATTTCATTTGTCTCCCAACTGCACTTGAAGAAGCTGAGGATAACATACACACAGCCATGCCCGCCCCCCGTTCTGAACCTCCAAATTTTGCAACAACCCTGGTGCTTGTCAAAAAGAGAGTGACGAAAATTGGGAAGGGTATTGAGACAAGGTCCTGTAAGGAAAGGGTAAAGCAGTTTAGAAAAACAATAATAATTATATTTGTATACTGCCCTTCATCCAAAGATCAGAGGGCAGTTCACAACATCAAAATACAAAACAAGAACACAATAAAATGTTCAGCCTGGAGAAGATATTATGAAGAGGTAGTCTGACAGCCTTCTTAAGATATTGGAAAGCTGTCAAACAGATCACAGAGCAAAGGATGTGGATGAACCTCTTGACCACACAAGTTGTTTGATAGTTGAATAGATGGCTTGCAATGTGGCAGACTTTCTATTACAAGATTTTACACAGAGGCTGGGTGGTCGGTCACCTATCAGGGATGCTGTAGCAGTGACTTTCCTGCACCATCAGGGGCTTGGACTGGATGACCTTTGACACCCCTTCCGATGCATATTTTTTGCATAGAGTATGGTCCATGGTCATCAGGGAGCTTCCTGGCTTAATGGGGAGCTGACCTATGCCCACCTGGTCCTAGCTTGTCACACTAACTGCACTAACTGCTACACCATACATACAATATTCTGTATAAAATACTTCTTAACTACAACTACCACATTGTAGAACTGCATAGACAGCCTGCAGATATGATTGTTACATGCTCTTGATCTCTTAGGTAAAACCACAAATGTCACACCAGCTCAGAGACTGCTTTCACTGCCTACCCCTCATGCTTATGTGAATCATTTTGTGGTTCAGACACCATAAAAGGGGGCAAAGGGAGAAACCCTATTATCTTCCAACTTACAGATGTCTCTGTAGGGCACATGGAGGTAATACCTAGGTTATTTCAAGCAAATAGCTAGTTTTATGCCTGTGTGATATATGTGTGCGCGTGTAGAAGCTTGTGAGAGCAGAGACCTACCGTTTTTCTTATGTTATACTGTAAAGCATTAGATAAATTAGATTTTCTGACACCTTAAAAGTGCAACAGTTAGTGGCATGTGAAATGTCTCCCCTCTATTGGCAGGTTGTGAACATCCACAGGTACATGTTTGTAAGCAGTGGTGCACCTGTTGGCATTTCATGGCCTCTTGGCCCCACTGTTTACAATTACTTAGTTTGTTCATAGCCATGTGCCCGTGTGGCTATATTTTATATATGCACCGTGTAATCTTATAATTTATACAATGAACTGGATTCTGGTCTATGAAATTACTCTAGAGCTGAGCTTATGTAGCCAAAAAGACACTGTTCATGCATGGGGTGTGTGGGTGTGCGCGCGCATGACAGCTGACTAGGGGTAAACCCCAGACCCATCCAGGAGAATCTATGTTTCATATTTGGTGGGGTGATGGAAGGAGCATATCACATGGCAACGTTTTGTTGCAGGTGCTGTTTGTGCTGCAATTACAGGTAACTCGCAATTTAAGTGCATTTCACTTTAAGCACTTGGCATATATACACACACACACATATACCCACATATACAGGGGGGAAAACTTTGGCAATCCCACCCGCCATTGGGCCCAGTGTGTTTTGACTATACACGATTTTGGCTTTACTCGTTTTCCGCGGATTGTAACCCTGGCATAAATTGAGAGTATATTGCTAATCCAAAGCCGCTTTTTTTGCAACAAATTAACATGGTTTCATTTCTGGATACCTTTACGTTTGATGAGTGTGTGAGCAGGAATTTATATATTGTTGTTTGCTACTAGTGGAATCTACCCAGTGCCCCCGAGTCTAATATTATTAAAACCAAGGAAACTCCTGGTTTCATGTCTCACCGCAGCCCTCCAATCAATTCAGTTCATCAGTCTCACTTTCAGTAGTCAGGGGAATAACCATACCAACCTGCCTTATGGGAAGGCTGAGAATGATGAATATGTGAAGGGCTGGGGGAGTTATATTGGAATTTATTTAGTGCCAGAGGGGCTGTGACATTCACAGCTTGCTGCATAGGTTGCACATGCATGAGCAGTTGTGCGATGTGGGTAGGTTGGTGTGAAATCTATTCTGGACTTTCTTATAGTAAGTTTAAATGTTGTTTTGTTTTTCACGGATGAATGTGTAATTGTACTTTAGGAGTAGAATGAGCTCCAGTACTCTGCTTGTGGTTGGGAAAGTTTGGCTTTGGGTTCGAGGAATTTCAGCCCTGCCGAATGAGTCGGCAGATTAACTCCTTTTAGGGACTCTGGATATGAGGTGCCTCTGAGTCATTGTGCTCTTTACACTTTCAGTGGTAGCATTCATGCATCCTGGCCAGCTAACTTCAAATGAGTCCATTCAGCAAAATCTAATCTCCATGCATCTTGATGGCATGCACAGCAGGCTTTGGTAGTTTGTGGGAAGCATGCAACAGACACCGATGGAGGGAAGTCGCTTGAACTGGGTTCTGCAGCAGTGGAACCTATTGCAAAAGAAAAGGGAGTTTCGCTTTCCACAAATCATTTAATCTCTGCAATCTGTGAACTACTGTGGACTGCTTTAATTGGTCATACCTTCTTATGACAGCTCATAGTTGAAATTTTCAACTAGGGAGTGTATCTTAATCATCTGTTCTCACAGGGCCACCAGGGAGACTTCCAAAAATCTCATGGGATTCAAATCAAAAGAATTCAGTGAATACTGGCACAGTGAGGGCCAATATAACTTGCCCACTGGTTAATATTGGTGCAGTATACTGCTTCCTTACTGGTTAGACAATGGATGGGCAGTTAGTGACCTGAGAACTCCTTGCAGCCCCTCTGCTGATTTCTCCCAAGCCAAGACACAGGCTCATGGCTCTCCACTCTCCAGTGTGAGCATAGCCTTTTCCAGAGTTTTTGCCTCTTATGTGCTTTCACTTATGCACCCTGATAGATTAACATGTATAACGGGAGAATGAAACCAAAGCATCTGTTGCTGCTCTTGTGGGAGAGAAGGGGATTAAAGAGCCCTTTCCCGGGGTCTTGCTCCTACAGGAAAGCATCCCTATGGAAAGTAAACATGGCTGGCGTTGTAACTTTTGGTCAGGTCAGCTTATGATCCCCATTACAGTTCTGAGAGGGGACTAGCTAGAAAAGCAACCATTATTTGTCATGTATAGACATGATTAAGCATAGAGTTGTTTTAGGTCCACTAAAGGACTTGCAGAAACCCAGCAGGCTTCAACCTTTTTTTTGGAATAACAGCTCTCCAGGCTTTTCAAAGTCTCAAAGTTTCAAAAATGGTCAGCCTAAAAAATGGAGCTGCTGTTTGAGAATCATAATAGGATATGTGGAGTAGGGCTTTGTGTATTTTACAACCTGGTGACGCCTGTCCAGAATACAGGCCAGAGTATCTCGTATGAGAGGGAGGATAGACTGCCGTGGGGGGGGGGGGATGCTCTTTTTTAAAAAGAAAGTTAGGAAAGAAGTAGATGTTTGGGGAGGGAGAACTTTCTGTGAATTCCACCATCTTTCATTTAGACCAGTTATAAGGACCTGCCAGATGTTTTGGGACAACTCTTGTTATCTATTACCATGGGCAGTGCTGGCTGGGACTGATGAGAGTTGCCTTCCTGATGTTCGTGGACATCCACAGGTTTTCTGTCTCTGCTTTAGATAATAGAGTGTTCAATAAGTCTGGCACTCTGTTGTGACTAGAAACTTGGCTGTGCGCTAAGAAAGATGGTGGGGAAATGGAAAGCAACCTCTGGGTTGAGAGCATTCCCCTGACAAGAGACCAAAGTCTGTTGTGAAGAGCACAGGCACATTTTGCACCCGGCTATCGGCCACTTTCAGCCAGATGCCAGGATGGTGCCTGACATCTCCACCATGTGGAGGTGCACGCCTGGGGATCATTTGATCTTGACTGTTTTCACACACTAGCAACACATCTATAGAATTCTATCCATTACATCTTATCTGCACAATCAGAGTGAATTTCAGGAACCAAAAAGTCGTACAGCGATTCCTTCGGTTAAGAAATTAATTCGTTATGGAGGTCCCTTCTTAACCTGAAACTGTTCTTAACCTGAGGTACCACTTTAGCTAATGGGGCATCCTGCTGCCGCAGCGATGCTAACACACGATTTCTGTTCTCATCCTGAAGCAAAGTTCTTAACCCGAGGTACTATTTCTGGGTTAGTGGAGTCTGTAACCTGAAGCGTCTGTAACCCGAGGTACCACTGTATTGAAAAATATAACTTTCAAGCCATTCGGCCCAAAAATGGCAACCAGGCATTCTGTTTTGGCAACTGTAACCTTGGTTTAAGGCGCTGTTCGGCGCCTAGCTTATATATCTGAGTTTCTAACACTGGAAGAGGGATGGGAAGGGTTTCTAAAGGCACCCATTGGATTATCTTGGCAAGCCAAGCGTCTTTCAACTTCAGCCCCATCACCTATAAAATGGTGCTACACATGCTTTACTTTACATGTAAGCAGAACCCTGCAGGATCACACTAGGCATCTGTTTAGGCCAGAATCATGCTTCCCGTGGCATTCATTTGGATGTACCTCAAGAGCTCACAAGCAGCACTCAAAGGCAGCAGCCGTCTCCCACTGTTGCCCCTAGCAACTGACATTCGGGGCACGCTGCCTCTGAACATGGAGGATCGAAATAACCACTGATAGTTGTTGATTGACGTATCCTCCGCGAATGACCAAGGTAACTGCGTGAAGCACTTTAAGCACATGCACAAAAAAGCACAACCTGTGCTAACAATGCCAATTCGTTAGACGCTAGAGGAACTCCCCCTTCCCAGTTGTAGAACTGAGATGCTTCCAAACACAAAATCACTTCAAGCAATCGTTTCAAGCAATCCGAAACTTTCTCCTTCCTGTTTTCCAAAGCTGTTCCTCTTCTTTCAAAACTAAGCAAGGGGGAAACTATCTTAGGGGGAATGTCCTAAGAAAAGAGACCTTTGCAAATCAGGAATTAGCTAAGCAAGCAAAAATCCTTATGCCAAGGGCAGGCCGTAGAGGACCTCTGTTATTTGGCTGCCTCTCACACACACGATTCTGCTTCCCTTCAATCTCCTTGCTGGCTTCTTTTTTAAAAAAAAGGTTCTTGGAAGTAGATAAAGAAGCAGAAAATAGAGTATTCCGTCCTCTTAAGGTGGAAAGTTGTGCCTCTTTTTGTGGATGGAATTCTGAGGCCCTCTTGTTTTGACAGTGCAGCCCTGCTTAAACCACTAGCCCAGTCTGCCTGATGTGGTTTAGTATTTAATTCATTTACCTTGCTGCCTCTGCACCGGCAAAACCCGCAACTTGCTGGCCTGCTTGCTGTGTTTTCTTCCTTCCGTGTACAAGCTGTAATGCAGCGAAGCCTTCCTTCTTGCAGTCACTTCCTAAACATGATGGACACCCGTGTTACCCAATAGCAGTGCACAGTATCAGCAGAGCCGTAGGCAAGGGATAATTAACCCTATTTTGTACCTACAGAGAGATCAAATGAGCAAGTGGAAAAAGGGGGTTGCTGAAATCTGGACTTTGTCACAGATAAAATTGTTTTGGAACGGATTGCATCAGAAAAGCAAAGAGCTGAGCTGGGCTTTGTGAAATGGTTTAGTGGCTTCAGATCATTAACTGAGAAAGGGTCTCGGCAGCAGCGGTATTTCATAAGAGCAACGGTTCTAGAGATTGCATTATTTTCAGTTTTGCAGCCTTGGCTGTATTGAGTGTTTCATGGTGGTGGAAGAAACCACAGCTGCCCCCTCCACTTTATGGAAGCGATAAAAGATTAAGGGCTAGGAAACTGCATTATTAATGCTGTGTGGCAGCACATGCTGAT
This sequence comes from Podarcis pityusensis, assembly GCF_964106645.2. Taxonomy (NCBI): domain Eukaryota; kingdom Metazoa; phylum Chordata; class Lepidosauria; order Squamata; family Lacertidae; genus Podarcis; species Podarcis pityusensis. Next base: position 5,019,114 of record NC_138039.1, on the reverse strand, counting down.
GATATTTGCAGCATCTTCAAATGAACTCTTAGTGTGTTGTATTTCATGCTAGTGAGATTTGCAGTAGTGATAACTTGTCTTGTGCCGCCTGAACTCACTCTCCAGTTCTGGTTGAGCTGTGAGTCTGCAAGGTGCTGACCATCAAACCTGGAGTAGCAGTTGTTCAGCGTCTGGAGAGCTCCTGGGGAAAGCATCTATCTATGTTAAGTGAGGTTGCAAAGGCTTTAAAGCAGCAGTGCTCTGGGTTGGAGCTGCATATGGTGGCCCCAGTATTCCCTCTGCCTTTTCCATTGGGGACCCCCAAGAGAGCAAGGTGGTGGGTGAACTGATTCAGACTCATCAGCTGAAAAGCCTGGTCTATACTTCTTGGAAGTCTGATTGACAAACTTCAGAAAGGTTCCCTTAGACCAGGGGTCGGCAAAGTTTTTGCGGCTTGGGCTGGTTCACGGTCCCGCAGACGCTGTGGTGGCCAGAGAGTGTGCATACATGTTCGCACATGTGCAAACACTCCTTCTGGCATGTAGGAGGCATACACAGCTTCCCATTGGCTGCAGGAGCTTCCTGCAGCCAATGGGAAGCTGCCCAGCATCGCAGAAGGCGGTCCCCACTCCGGGCCGGTTTAGCTTGACGCATGGGAGTCAACCAAGCAGGTGGTGGGGGTCCCCGAGCGGGCAGTGGGGGTCCATGGGCCGGTTAAATGACCCCCATGGGCCTAAGGCCTTAGACCCTTTTCCCACTGGATTCTCTTTTCACATCTGATCATCTACCAAGGAGCCAAACAATGGTATAGCATATTCTGGGGATGTCACAGTGTTCTGAAAACTTGACTTACATGGACTTGCGATTGGTCCCAACCCCTACCCTGAATGAGCAGTGGGCACTCTTTCATAACACACCACACTTGATGCTCCCCTGCCATTGAGCATTGCAGGAAAAGATGTGTTGCGGTGAGCATAATGCTCGTTCAGGAAATCAGTCCACCATTATTGATCTCACTGAGGTATGCCTAACAAGCTTCTGAGGAACCCCAGGGTTCTCTAGAATACACTAAGTGCCAATACTTAAGTGTTGAGTTTTAGGAGCATGATTCTTGCTTTGAGTGTGCAAGGACCTGGGCTTCAAATTTGGAGACGCCTATGCAAAACAGGTGAATGAGGGCTGCAACCTTTTTGAAATAGCAGAACATGTGCTTTGAATGCAAAAGGTCCCTGATTAATGGCATCTCCCATTAAAAGGACCTCTAGTAGCAGATGATGGGAAATACCTATGCTGGAGGTCCTGGAGGGCCACTTTCAGTTGGAGTAGACCAGCCTTCCTCAATCTGGCTCCCTCCAGATATTTTGATCTACCTGCTCCAGCCAATATGCTGGATGATGGGACCTGTAGTCCAAAATAACTAAAGTGCACCTGCTTTGCAAAGGCTGGTGTGGATAATAGTGGGCTTGACGAATCAATGGCCTGACCTGGTCTAAGGCAGCTTCATATATTCAGGTGGATTACACTGCCATTATCCCTGTCCATTGATAGGTCATAGATCTTTGCCAATCTGTGTTGTCCAAAGCACAGACATGCCTCTCCCTCTGCATTTGTTTCCTTTGTAACCAAAGACTATCTGCAGCATCTGCTTCCCAGACCACGGAAGACTCTCTGATCCCCATCCAGCCTTCTTCTAGAGAGCCGTGGTTTGGCAGAAGCCCCTCTCAGCTTGGTGGCTCCTGCCCATTTTTCGCTGCTGGTTCTGATCACTAGGGAAACAGGAACCTGGCCAGCTGGGTGAATTCTCCCTGCTATGTAAACACTGTGACTCACCTGTTTCCCTTTTTTTCTCCTTCCCACCACCACCACCAGTTCAAGGCAAATGTTTTGCATATGCTCACCGTCTGTATGATTCTCATAACTGCCCATGTCCACCCTTGCTATGTTGTTGTGGGTAACGGGCTGACCGTGTATGAGTGAGGATTGATGGAGCAGGAGAAAAAAATTGTGAAGGATAGAGTGGAAGCATCTCCCTGCAAGCAACGCTCCATGCTTAATGTTTACTGGCCCCTGTGATTCCTTTTGTTGGACTTTGGTTACTGTGTTCATTTAAAGAAAAATACTGAAGTTTGGGATATTTTATAAAAAGTAAAATAAAAAAACACTAGGGATAACTATCTTATGTTTCCATAGAATCATAGAAATGTAGATAAAAGAAAGAATGACGACTAAATCGTGATCTTTTGTCTACACGGAAGTAAGTCCCATTGTCTTCAGCGGGACTTACTTCCAGGTAAGTGTGTAAAAGATTGCAACCTAAGCAGAATATTAGTTAAACACAGTGGGTCTGTTAGTTTCAGTTGAGGGCTTGGGTCTGAAGGTGGCAAGAGATCAATACTTTTTTGTGGGGTGGGGGAGGCAGGTATAGTTCTGCATTTAAGGACAAAGTGGAGATTGATGACAGAGAGCCATTAGAGTGCTGGACTATGACTTGGGAGACCAGGGTTCAACCCCCCACTTGATCATGAAGATCTCTGGGTAACTTTGGGCCAGTCACTCTCTCTCAGACTAACCTGCCTCACAGGGTTGTTGTGAGGATAAAAATGGAAGAGGGGAATAAGTGCTTGTGCCACTTTGAGCTCTTTGGGGAAAATGTGGGATATAAATGTAATAATAAATGAAAATAAATACATAAATAAAAATATACTACAATACAGAAATACATTTGTATTAATGGAGTAAGGTTTCCTCCCTTGAAGAGTCAGTGGGAGAAAAAAATGGAAGAAATGCTTAGCATTTGTCAGCTCATATTGACCAACACAGCGAACCACCATCAGCTGTCAAACGCCATTCATCCAATCTCTGTATGTGGTGCCAGATTATGAATGGTCTATCACCCTCAACGTGTAACATTTTTTTACCCAGGCAATCCAAAATCTGAACCCAGAGAAGCTGAATTTGTCAACCTTACAACAGTGAGGGAAGTTTGTGCTCCTTATCTTGTTGAGCATGCTGTACTCTTGCCACAGGAGAGTGATATTTGGCACTGCTGGGCAACCTGATTTAGTTTCCTGAAAATGGCAGTGATGTGGTCACTGTTGTGGGGTGGAAAATTTTCCCGTGTGTTATTTTCAGGCGGGGGCAGAGAATCCATTTTAGCAAATGGATGTCAATTGTAAATACAATTATTAGCTGAACTTTGCAGCTTGAAAGCTTTAAGTTACAAGGGATAAGGTGGTCTCTGAAGTAACTGGGTTTCTGAGCTGTACAGAGAATTCTATCTTAGTAGGAACATCTTCAATTTAGCCCAGTAGCCAGATTGGCGGCCAGGATGTGTGCATCCTGGCAGCTTCGCTGTGGGGTGCCACAAGGTGCTATTTTAACATCTGTATGAAGCCATTTGGAGTAATCATCAGGATGTTTCTCTGTTACCTCTGAGTCAGGAGAGGCTGTGCAGAAGCTGAACCAGTCCTTGGATGTATGAGGACCAATAGGCTGAATAGGGACTCTGTTGGTGAATGCTTGCCACTTTTGAAAATTGAGGAGTTTACCTGTTCTAATTGATGTTGTAACTGTTATGCCATTGAATGGGCTTGTTCATTACACATTTTAATTATGCATTTTTAATGTTGTCGATGAAATTTTATACTGTGTATTTTGATTATGGGTAGCTATATTTTTATAATGTGTATTGTACTTGTTTCTTTGCTGTTGGCTTTTACTTGTTTGCAAACTGCCTTGATTTTTCTTCTCAGAATGAAAGATGGTATATACATTATTTTGATGATAATATTTTAATAAATTTCTCTGGCTGCTTCCTGGTGTCAGATTAAAAAAAAGAAAAAGTTGGCCACCCTAGGCAGAATCTTGGGAACCTGTTTTAAGTATGGATTGATAGAACGGGGGAGCATTTTCCTGTTTAAGCCTAAGGAACACCAGAAGCTGAGACGAGCCAATGTGGTGTAATTGTTAGAATGTTGGACTATGACCTGGGAGAGCAGGGTTTGAATCTCCACTAAGCCATGAAGCTCACTGGGTGACCTTGGGCCAATCACCATCTTTTTACCCTAACCTACTTCACAGGGTTGTTGTGAGGATGAAATGGGGAGGAGGAGGACCATGTGCACCACCTTGAGATCCTTGGAATGTAAAGGTGATGTATAAACGTAATAAACACAATAAAATAAATAAATGAAGGCAGCCTGAAGGAGTTTTTTCATCCTTTCTCACAGGCAAGGGAATGTACCTTGGCAATCTTGAGTGAGTTACCCGTGCAGGCTGAGTCAATAATTGTACTGGAGATGAGAATAGTTGGCGTTCGTGGCTCCAGCAGCCTCATTCAGACCACACATGCAGGTTGACTTGTTGATAAAAAGCTGGCTTCCGCTAAGAGAGAGAACTGGATGGCCAAAATGATTTATTGGTGCTTATAAGCAGCACCAGCTTTTCATGTGCTGGAATGAGCCTCTGAAGCACCACGGCACATTTTAATTTTTTCAGCCTCCTTCCTGCCCAGCTGCCCTGGCGTTATCCAGCATTATCTCATTTATTTACTATATTTCTTGTCCCACTTTTTAGATAATTGCTGTCTCCCAAAGTGGCTAGACTAAAAGAGCAGGAGGCACCAAGGAAAGGGACTGGAGGGAGAGGAGCTTTTCAAAGTGAGCTCTTGGAGAGCACTTACATCTACCTGGGGCCAGGTTGTTCTTCCTTTGTTGGTGGTGTTGCCTGAATAGCAATGGGTGGCTCTTGGTCCTTCAGCCAGTGTGGTGTAGTGGTTAAGAGCTGTAGTCTCGTAGCTTCCGGGGGCGGCGCGAACGGCAATGGCGGTCCTCTTCTGAACGGGAGAGGAGGCTCCGCAGACAACGGGTCGTCCGCTACGGCGAAGCGGAGACCCACTTCGGAAAACCCCAGGCAGCAAGAGCCTGGGGTCTTGAGGCTCGGTGGGCGCCTTGAGCGACCCTCCAAGCGCGAAAGGAACCCCGTAAGGGGCTCCGGAGCGTGGAGGGGGGTTGCGGCGCTGAGAGCTGCTTCACAGTCTGTGGAGCGAAGCCGCGCTGCTGCTGCCGGTGAGCGCTGATCCCTTTTCCTGTCAAATTACGGATTCGGATGAAAAGCAACTTATTCGTGAGTAAAAGACTGAATCACTTGAAATTAGAGACTTTAAAGGAAAAATCTTAATTGGCTTGAACTTGGCTGAAAGCGGAGAGACGTGGAAACAGGAAGTCCGTCTTCCGCAGCCATTGAACTTGAAAAAAGCAATCAGCTGGAGGAGTGGTGGCTGAAAGAAAGAGATTCTAAACTTTACAGATCTAAGCATCTACTGAACTTGCAATTTAAGGTAAAGACTTTAAGCTAAAGATTTGGAATTATTACTTGCACTTGACTTTCCTCCTTTTATTGGATTACAAATTAGAAGGTGAAACCCAGAGTCAGGAGCTGCCTGAGCATTAAGAGATTGAGCTGTCAGTACTGCAGATTTGGATACTGTATATTGGAACTTGCAACAATCTGAGGGTATTGAGACCTTTTAAATTTGAAACATTCTTTTTGGAGACAAATAAGCACTGTCTGTAACAAAGTGACCATTTATAAACTCTGCTAAACATTTGTATCTGAAGGTTCTTGGACATTAAATTAGACTCTGAAAGACATTTTAAGCTCCCTCTAGAGGATTGGATTAAAACAGTGACTTTATATGTACATTTACTTTCGATTCCCTTGTTGTTTGCTCGCTCTGGGCCTTTCCATTCCCATGGGAATAACTCAGTGTGACCTTGACTGACAGATAACGTTGGAATGAGTGGCACAAGAAAAAGAGGGAGAGTTAGACAAACAACTTTAACAACTCTAACCTCAGCCTCGCAGACACGTAGATCATCTGTACCTACTTTGCCCTCAGAAGTAGAAGTTGAAGAAGTTGCCTTGTCACAGGCAAAAGAGGGAGAGGGTGAAGCAGAGCAGTTACAATTGGAAGATATGGCCTCAGGAGTATCTGTTTCTGTTCTAGACAAAATCTTCGAAAAATTGGAAGCTTTGGACAAGAAAGTAGATGTGCAATCAGCAAAGATTGACAAAAATACAGAATGTCTAAATAAATTAACCATACAAGTGGTACAGAATACACAAGCAATTGGACAGTTAACGGAGGCCTCAGCAGAAAATCGGAAATTGGCTGAGGACACCAGACAAAAATTGGAAAATTTAGAGCAAGAGGTAAGACCACTCACTAAACAAGTTGGGGAACATCAGATTTATCTTTCTATGATAGAACTGCGAAATCGTGAGAATAATTTGAGGATTAGATCATTACAAGAGGCAGAAGAAGGAAATCTAACTGAGTTTTTGACCAAAGAATTCTCCAAGTTCTGGAATTTGGAAGAAAAGGACTTTAAAATTGTGTTAGCTTTCAGACTTGGAAGATTCATAAAGAAGGAGAGGCCCAGAGACTGTTTGATAACATTGAGATCAAAGGAGGAAAGGGATAAGATTTTGGGCCTACATTACGGAAAGTCACTGGAGGTTTTGGATAGAAGAATTGAAATTTATAAAGATATCCCAAGACAACTGCTGGATCTTAGAGCCGCCTATTCTGAACTTGCTAAACTACTAAGGAGCAACGCAATTCCATTCAGGTGGGAATTTCCCCAAGGAATATCTTTTACCTTTAGAGGGAGAAAGGTCAAAGTTAGAACATTGGAAGAGAGAGACAAATTTTTGGCTACATACGGAGAGGATCTTCAAAAAGGAATTGAACTACCCTCTGGGCCTGGGGCAACGCCAGCATCAACACCAGCACCTGGGGAACCTGAAGATTCAGAGAAGATACCACCCCTGGAGAAATAACCAGATTGATCCAGGATGTCTCTGCAACTGCTGAGTTGGAATATTAATGGTTGTAACATTCCGGAAAAAAGGAAGAAAATATTTCACATATTAAAAAAAGAACAATTGGACATTATCTGTTTACAAGAAACACATGTGACGAGGCTCCACAGAAAAGTGTTAATAAATAAAAGATTGGGCCAGGAATTTGTATCGTCGGACAAAGTTAAGAAGAGAGGCGTGGTGATATATGCAAAAGAGAGCCTGTCACCTAAATTCTTATTTAAAGATGAACATGGAAGAATTTTGGCTATTGAGATACAATATCAAGGAGAGAAACTGTTGATATTAGGAATCTATGCACCTAATGAAGGGAAATCGGAATTTTACAAGAAGCTGCAGGAGACAATGCTGGACTATCTGGATTACAACAACATCATAATGATGGGAGATATGAATGGGGTCGTATCAACTAACATGGACAAGTCACAAAGTCAAAATGTTACAAAAGACGGCAGACTACCTAAAACCTTTTTTGAAATGACTGACAATATGGATTTGATTGACATTTGGAGGACAAAGAACCCACTAGGAAGAGAGGGAACATTCTTTTCTGAAGCCCAACTGACCTGGACAAGAATCGACCAAATATGGATTTCTAGAGGCCTGGCACCTAAGGTCAGAAAAGTGGAAATCTGCCCAAAGACCTGTTCCGACCATAATGCAGTAAAGATGGATATGACACTACTACCAACTGGATCCTTTAGATGGAAGATGAATGACAATTTGTTCAGAGATCAGGAAATTACCAAGAAGGCCCAAAAAGTTTTGAAGGATTACTTTGAGATAAATATGAATAATATGGTGGAAAAAAGAATAGTCTGGGACGCAAGTAAAGCTGTAATGAGGGGATTCTTGATACAACAGAATGCAGTAAAGAAAAGAACACAAAATGAGAAAAAAGATAAGATCTTGGATAAAATAAAAGAATTAGAGAAGAAATTAAGAGTGAATCCGAAGTCACAGCCAACTCTGAGAGAAATTAAACTTCATCAAACACAATATTCTAAATTGATAAATCAGGAAATTGAATGGAAGGTTAAATTAATGAAACAAAAAACGTTTGAGTCGGCGAATAAATGTGGAAAACTGCTAGCTTGGCAGTTGAAGAGAAGACAAAGATTAAATACTGTTACAAACTTAGAGGCTGATGGAAAAAACATTCAGAATCCAGTGGACATTAGAAAGTGTTTCCAGAGATATTTCAAAAAATTATACACCCAAGGGCCGCAAGACGATGTTGAGATTAAACAATTTTTGGCAAAAAATGGACTATCTAAATTGTCACAAGAAAATAGGACAATCCTGAATTCTAAAATAACACGACAGGAGATTGAACAAGCCATCCAGAACATGCAACTCGGCAAATCTCCAGGACCAGATGGGCTGACCTCCAAGTACTATAAGACATTAAAAGATTATTTGATACAACCCTTGATGGAGGTCAGCAATGAAATTATGGAGGGGAAGAGGGCACCGAAGTCGTGGAAGGAAGCGTTCATCACATTAATACCAAAGTCGGAAGCTGAAAAGACACAACTTAAGAACTACCGTCCCATCTCTCTTTTAAATGTGGATTACAAAATATTTGCAGACATTTTGGCAAATAGATTTAAAAAAGTTTTAAATGAAGTAATTCATAAGGACCAGGCCGGCTTTCTCCCAGGTAGACATCTGTTTGCTAATACAAGGAACATTATTGACATTTTGGAACTTTTGCAAACAGATATAAATACAAAAGCAGTTTTAATTTTTATAGACGCGGAGAAGGCCTTTGACAATATCTCCTGGAAATTTATGATGGGAAATTTAAAAGAGATGGGAGTGGGACGGGGTTTTGAGAATGGGATTGAGGCGATATATTCAGAACAGAAAGCTAAATTGATAGTTAATAATGTGGTTACAGAAGAGTTCAAAATTGAAAAAGGGACACGACAAGGTTGCCCTATTTCCCCTTTGTTATTCATTTCGGTTCTGGAAGTGCTATTGAACAGGATTAGAGGGGATCGGTTGGTGGAAGGAATTCAGGTCGGTCAGAAACAATATAAATTAAAAGCTTTCGCAGATGACCTGGTTTTGACCCTGCAGAAGCCAGAGCCCAGTACGAAAAGAGTATTACAACTGATTAATGACTTTGGTCGGGTGGCTGGATTTAAACTAAATAAACAGAAAACTAAGGTTTTGGGGAAAAATTTGACTGATACAGAGTCAGAACGGTTTCAGAATGAGACGGAACTTAATGTGGTTAAAAAAGTAAAATACCTAGGGGTAAACATAACAGCAAAAAATCTAAGTCTATTTAAGGACAATTATGAAAAATGCTGGACAGAAATTAAGAGAGACTTAGATAGTTGGTCAAAATTGAAATTTTCTTTGTTAGGCCGAATTGCTGCTATCAAGATGAATGTATTGCCAAGGATGTTGTTTTTATTTCAAACACTTCAGGTTTTGGACAAAACGGAGTGCTTTCAGAAGTGGCAGAGAGACATTTCTAAGTTTGTCTGGCAGGGCAAAAAGCCCAGAATTAAGTTTAAGATATTAACCGATGCAAAACAAAGAGGGGGCTTTGCCCTGCCAGACTTAAAGTTGTATTATGAAGCCGCAGCGTTCTGCTGGCTAAAAGACTGGCTACTTCTTGAAGACACTGATGTGTTAGATTTGGAAGGGTTTAACAATGCTTTTGGATGGCATGCATATTTATGGTATGACAAGGTTAAAGCAAATAAGGCCTTTAAGAACCATATTGTCAGAAAATCACTGTTTAATGTCTGGACAAAATATAAAGACTTGCTGGAAAATAAAACACCAAGGTGGCTTTCACCTCTGGAAGCTAAGGCCCGAAAAAGACCCAATATGGAGGCTAAATGGCCAAAATATTGGGAAATACTAGAAAAGGATGGAGACAATTGGAAATTGCAGAGTTTGGAGAAAATGAAAGACAAAGTGCGAGATTGGTTACATTACGCTCAGATTAAAGAAGTTTTTAAAAATGATAAGAAACTAGGGTTCCAGGTGGAGAAATCGAAACTAGAAACAGAATTGTTAGAACCAAAGATTAAGGTACTTTCAAGGATGTATAACTTGCTGTTGAAATGGAATACACAAGATGAAACGGTTAAATCGGTTATGATAAGGTGGGCACAGGACATTGGGTATAATATCATGTTTGAGGACTGGGAGAGGTTGTGGAGTAATGGATTGAAATTTACTGCATGTAACGCTCTGAAAGAAAATGTAATGAAAATGATTTATAGATGGTATATGACCCCAGTCAAACTCGCAAAAATTTACCACCTGTCTGATAATAAGTGTTGGAAATGTAAAGAGTGTGAGGGAACGTTCTTCCACCTCTGGTGGACTTGCCCTAAAGTGAAGGCGTTCTGGGAAATGATTTATAATGAATTGAAAAAGGTATTTAAATATACCTTCACTAAGAAACCAGAGGCTTTCCTTTTGGGTATTGTCGGCCAAGGGGTGGCAAAGAAGGACCAGACATTTTTTATGTATGCAACAACAGCAGCAAGGATACTTCTCGCAAAACACTGGAAAACTCAAGATCTACCCACACTGGAAGAATGGCAGATGCAACTGATAGACTACATGGAACTGGCTGAAATGACCGGCAGAATTCGTGACCTGGGAGAAGAGAGGATTGAGGAGGATTGGAAGAAATTTAAGAATTATTTACAAAAGCATTGTAATTTGAGTGAATGCTAAATAAGATGCTAGACTAAAATAACTGAGCACCACTAAATTTAGAAGTTTTTAAGAAAATAAGTAAGACTGTGAAAATTTAACTCCTTTCGAGAATTATAAGATTATGAAATATAGAAGGGATATAAGAATTTAAATAAGATGATAAATTGCTGACAAAATGGTACAACGATGAAAGTGGGAGCGGGAGATGTGAGGAAGTCCAAAGAAAATGTGAAATTATGTTAAGACAAATGTTATATTGTTTATTATGTTTACTTTTATTGTAAAACCCAATAAATTGCTTTAAAAAAAAAAAAAAAAAGAGCTGTAGTCTCGTAACCTGGGGAACCGGGTTCGCGTCTCCGCTCCTCCACATGCAGCTGCTGGGTGACCTTGGGCTAGTCACACTTCTCTGAAGTCTCTCAGCCCCACTCACCTCACAGAGTGTTTGTTGTGGGGGAGGAAGGGAAAGGAGATGGTTAGCTGCTTTGAGACTCCTTAAAGGGAGTGAAAGGCGGGATATCAAATCCAAACTCTTCTTCTTCAGCCAGTGGAGGGGACCAGACTCTAGAGTGTCCCTTGCTTGCTTCTGCATTCCCTGGGGCTGGAACGGCATGTCTACTCAGGCAGGGTGGGGCCGGGTTGGTCTCCCCATTGCCTTAATATTCTTCCTGGGAGGAAGCCTCCCAGTGGCCCTGGGTTCTCTGGCCTGATAGCAGAAGTCGGAGTTGTGCTTATCTTCTGCTCTCCCGTCCCAAAGCACCAGAAGCATTTCTGCAATACTGCTTGCCTGCAGCTTTAAAAATAATAATAAATTACCCACTGCAGGTAACTATTTCAGCATGTTTTGCTTTTTCTGGTGTGCTTATAGTGACCATTCTATTTTCCTCAAACATGTCTGTCAATATGGTGGCCAGGAGCAGGTCCCTGGTTGTTGAGAGTAGCAGAGAGAAGTGCACAGCTCTCTCTCTCTCTTTTTACATCCCTGATGACGGCTTTTGATCAGGTTGAGGAGCAAGACAGTGGGGTTAGGGGAAGTATCCTGGATGTTTCCAGGCTTGCAATGCTGTATTTGTTTTGACCATTTACTTTTGACAGCAGTTATAAATCTCATGGCATGCTGTCACGTTTGGTTGACTCCTCTTGGTTTTCATGGCCAATCACGACTATAATGACTTGCAGTAGTTACACTTGCTAAGTGGAAATTCGTAGCATTGAGCATGGATGTGGGAGAGCTGGGTTCAAATTTCCACACAGCCATTAAGTGTCCTGAATCGTCTGTGATAAGTTGCTGTCTCTTGGCTTAGCTTCATAGAGGATGTTCTGAGAACATAATGAGCAATGTAGAATAATGTCACATATTAAGGACTATCAGAATTAATAACAGTTTACTGTTGTGCTCTTGGTGGTCAGTGATGATCATTAGATGTTTCCTTAGTAGGTACTAATGGCTGGAAGCCAGTGTTTGGGGGCTACAGCTAGTCAGGATTTTCCATAGTGTGGATGACAGTGTGGGGAAATGAAAATGAGCAATTTGGAGAGATTTGGTATTATGCAATTGAGAGAGAGAGGTCTGAGATTCCCATCTTCCCCAGAAGTTAATAAAATTAGATAGATAGATAGATAGATAGATAGATAGACAGACAGACAGACAGAAGTTTTTCTCCTGTTCTCATAACAGTAGAAATCATAGACATCCAGTGAAGCTGAATGTTGGAAGATTTGGGACAGTTTTAAGTCTTTCAGCCAGCACATTGTTAAAACTATAAAACTCACTCCTGCAGGAAACAGTGAGGGCCACCAACTTAGATAGCTTCAAATTCGTGGAAAAGGTTATCAATGGCTGCTCTCCATGGTGACTCTGTCTGCCTCCTCAGTCAGAGGCAGCAGTGCTTTGCAATACCAGTTGCTGGAAACTGCAGGAGGTGAGCCGGCTCTTGTGGTTGTGGCTCTGCTGAGGGTTTCCCAAAGGCATCAGTTTGGCCACTGTGAGATGCTGGACTAGCTAGGCCATTGGCCTGATTCATCAGGCTCTTCTTAGGTTCTTATTTCCGCCCTGTAGAGATGCAACCAAAGTGCTGCACATCCCTGCTGCTGCCTCATGCAATCCATCCATCCATGCATACATACATGCCAAATATGAGATTCTGGTGCAGCAGCAAAAGCAGGAGACATAAAGATGCAGCAGGTGACCTGAAGGCGGGAGGAAGTCGAAGGGCGTTCTCAAAAATAGCAGCTGGTTGGGTGGGCAGATGGAAGAGCAGCAACTCTCAGCCTTTGGACTTTCCCAGTCCTGCGCCTTCCTCCCATCTCTGAGCATGCTTCGGGTTAGCCTTCCCATCAGCTGGCAGAAGGGAGGGGAGAAGTGCTTTGAATATTTCCAGGTCCAGGATCAAAAGCCTTTTTGTGTCTGCTAGTGGGATGTGGCCTTCTCTCCCTCCCTCTCACTTTTTTTTTTCTGCTTCCCTTTTCTGGTAGAGCCCTGCCAAGTACAGGAAGACTCCAGTGTATGCCTCTCCTTATAGGGGTTGGGGTGGGGAGGCAGGGAGGAGGAGGAGGAAGTGTTTCTGGTTCTGTGGGAATGTGAGCTTTCTCCCACTCTGTAAACAGCTGGTGACTCATTGCATAGCTATGGCACCAAAGGGATGCATGGCCTAAGGCATGCTGTGTGTGTGTGTGTGTATGTGTACATACACAGGGAAGGGAACTGAGCTTGTTTTGTTCCCGCCACATCCCCGCTCTGCTTCCTTGACTTTCTCACTGAAAACCTTTGGCGGGAGGAGAGAGAGAGACCCTGCGGAGTTCCTGCCTTCATGCCCCTCCTGCCTGCACAACCTGCCTTCCACACGGGAGGTGCCCGGGGCAGCGGCAAGGAGGCTTCCATGGTGCACGGCAAAGTCCAAACATGAGGGCGGGAGAGGAGAGCTGCACAGAAATGAGCAAGGGCTTGGGAAGGGCTCTGCAAATCCAAGGTAACGCTGCTGGGCTCCTTTCCAGCTCTCTGCAAAGCTCTCTACCGCCTCGCCCCACCTTTTCTCATTTCCCGTTATGTGGCTTGCCTGTGATTTTCGCTCCTCTGGCTTTTAACCGCTCTCAGCTGCCCTCCAAAGCCTCCTGCTTTTCTCTCCGGGAGATCCTGAGGCCTAGAACCCCCTTGCAGCCTCCCTGTGTGGGGGATCCTCCGATTCTCTTGCTCTTCAGTACCCATGTTTGTTAGGCAGTCCTTGCCTTTGCCCCCTGCTTCTCATCCCAAGAAGAAATGGATTCTAGGTACCTTGGCAGCCCTGGCTCACATCAAGCTTAGGACACTGCTACTGCACTCGGTGCTTGAGTTATATTGATGCTGCTGTAGAAATAACAGTTCCCTCCACTTCCTAAGATATATCCCACAATTCCTCAGCCTGTTGAGTCCTTCCCTTTTCTTGCATCTTCTTCATTCTGTCCTCATTTGCCTCCCACACCTTGGCTACCTTAGTAATGGATCTGTATCGCCTACTAGTTTTGTCAGTTCTGTTCGTCTTTACAGTTCCTACAGGGATTGGCAAATACAGTCACATTCAGTGTATCAGCACAGAGTTGACCAGCGACGCGGAAGAGCCTCTGTAAGCACCTACAGACTTTCAGAGTTTTAAAATATTTGGGCTGCATTCTCACACTGCTACCCAGGATTACTGGGAGCTGTGCTTGATTTCTAGCAGGTGTCCAGACTCTCAAACGATGCCTCCCTGTTTTAACCGCAAGGTGTGGTTGCTTAGCAGTGAGGGGAAGGCACTCTGTATCTACTCAGAGGTACTTTTCTTTATTGTATTACACCAGCGACTTCCAAACTTTTCCATGTATGGACTACTTGGAAATTGCTGAGGGTTTTGGTGGACCACTTAATGATTTTTCTGACTGCTGTAGTAATTGTAATGCACTGTGCTACATGATGTGCGATTTTAAATGCATTTTTGCAGACATGCAGTGGATCAGCTGAATAACGCTTACGGATCACTGGTGGTCAGTGGACCATTTTGGGAACTTCTGTATCACACTATTCCACATCTGTTTCTTTAAAGAAGCATGGCCGTAGTTCAATGGGAGGAGAGAGGCTAGGCCATCGCTGAGCACCTGCTTTGCATGTTCAGTTCCTGGCATCTCCAGGCAGGGCTGGCAGAGACCCCTGCCTGAAACCCTGGAGAGCTGCTGCCAGTCAGGGCCAAGAGTGCAGAGCTAGACAGACACAATGATCTGACTTGGTGCAAATCAGCTATGTCCCCAAGAAGTGCAGGGCCCCTGAAAGGGAATGTTTTCATTTCCAGAGCAGCAATCCCTTCTCTCGTTTTCAATTTTGCGCGCATGTCACGTGAAGCTGAACTGTGTTGATCACCACAAGTGAAGGGAGAAGCATTTGTGGCTGAGCCAGACCGGCTCCCACCCCCCAACCCGCCCCGCCCCTGCTCAAATTCCTCCATTCAGCCTGCTGGACTTCCCCCTTTCACTTTCTCTAGGGGGGCGGGAAAGAGTGTCCTGAAACCAATTGAGTTTGTTGACTCCCCCTTTGTCCTCCCAGTGTCTTTGCACAGAGATGACCCCAAGTCATGATTTGCTTTTGGGCTTCTCTTGTTTCCATGGTTACCGTCTCGGGGTTGGCTACTTTCCCAAGGTCACCATGGCAACTATCGGAAGGGAATCATGCTTGGGATGCTTTGGCTGAGTATCCTTTTTTTAAAAAAAATAAAAATGAATGATTAGAACGTGTGACACGATGTAGAGGTGGATGGAGACAAGTTTTCCTTCTCCGGAAGGGAGCTTGTAGGGGAGAAGGGAGAACTCGGTCCAGACTGTCTTCTAAGGTTCCTTACGCCCGGTGCTGCAGCTTCTGAAAGCCGCCTGTGCTTGCTAGGCGCGACAGCCCTGAGCGCCCAGACCCTCCGCTCCCCCGGCCCAGGCTGGCAGGGGAGAAGGAAGCTGCTGTGATGTCACAGCTGCATTGCCCTCTCCCCCTTCTCCTACAGGCGCTCCAACTGTGTCATCCATCCGTGCTGCGCGATGCAGGTGGAGGCTCTGCCGCTGAGGTCTAGACAGGCAGACTGCCTCTCCTGCGCTGATTGAAGGGGTGTAGTTTGCAAAGTGTACCTGAGGTGAGAGTGAAGGGCAGCCGTCCTCAGGGCGAGTGGGGAGGAGGCGTCGCTGCTGGGTGCCACATTTCCACACAGCGGGGAAGATCAGAAGGGCACCCCCTCCCTCAGCCTTAGGGCGAGAGAACCCCACAAAGTGAGGAGAACGTTGCATTTTTCTCTTTCTCTTTTGCAACCTGTTCCACCATCCTTGTCTTGTCGTCTTGTGATTTTTTTCCTGTGTGGTTTGTTTGTCTGCCTTGAGATTTGGGAGGCTTACAGGTGGTGGTGGGCAGAGGTTTGTTCACTTTTCTACTTGCACTGTTGAAATCTTTAGCAGGGTGGGGACTAAGGCCAGAAGTTATCATTCCTTAGCTCTTAGGTGACCTTCGTGTGGGGTGGTGGGGTGTCTTAAGTAAAAGTTTGTGTGTGTGTGTGTGTGTTGTTTTTTTAATTGGGGAAAAAAACATGTTCCCTGTTTCTGCTATCTGCTAACCCTGATTCTGTAATTGTAATAAATTTGTGCAGATTTCCAAGATACTATTGCATGGTTTTTCAAAAACTGTACGGAGAAAATAGCAATCGGCTAGAGCTGTTGAGATTGGGGAAGAAAAGGTTAGCTTTACGGAACAAACGGCACCCAGACAAACAGATAAGGAACTGTTCCAAATTTAGAAACCCCCTCACTTAAACCATGGGGGGAGGAGAGAGAGAATCAGATTGGCATCATGAAATGCTGGAATCCAGGATAAGCAAATTGATAAAAATTGGGTCTAAAGTCTTTGTAGGCCTGTGGACACAGAGATGTGGGAGATGGGAGGTAGGGATGGAGGAGCTCTTCCCTACCTCAATAACTTGGTAATTACATGAAAATCCTGGACAGAAATGATGTCTATCTCGGGCTGCTTTCTCATCTTCTCCCATCTTGCCACTCTGATTTCTTTCTGAGTGTGGATTAAGCCGCTGTTGTGTTCGGTCCTATCGGGTGTTCTGGTTTGTTATTCCACAATCCTTCCCTAGCCTAATAGCCAAAAACATCACCCCAGATTTTGTTTGGGTTCCATGCCTTCAGGCGCAAAGCACCTTAGTGGCAGAGCGCATCTTTTTCAGGCAGGAAGAGGAACTCAGATCTAACCCTGGCACTGTACCTAAAATGATTTGTGGTTGCAAGACTAGAAAAGGTGGGAGCATTGGAGAGCTGCTGCCCATTAGGACAGACAACACCAGGCTATGTGGACCAGTGGCCCTGAGTCTGTATAAAGTGGTTTTCTAATAGGGAAGGGTCATAGCTCAGCTATGAAGCGCTTGCGAAAGGTCCCAGGTCCAGTCCCCAGCATCTCCAGATAAGGCAAAGAGTGTCTCCTGTCTGGAACTCTGGACAGCTGCTGCCTGTCAGTGTAGACAATACTGAGCTAGACAGAAGGTAGCTTCCTATGTTCCTATATATGTACAATCTGAAATATTGATACTTTCTTTGTCTAGTGAATGCTGGCAACTAGCTGTGTGTTGGGCTCTCATGCCTAACATGAACACACAGAGAATGCCTATTCAACAAGGAAGGTCCAGTGTTACATACCCAGGGGTTTGTATGCAAGTTCTTAGACACACATACAGGGTGAGTCTTTTAAAAGAGGCCCCATGGAACATGTGTACTCTGTATCCACGGGGCCCCTATTAAAGGACTCACCCTGTATAATCAGTGCTGCTTCTTTCTTTAAATGAGCTCTGGTTGCATGCCTGTGATGTCTGATAGGATCACTGAGAATGGGGAATCCCTGTCTTTGCCTGTAATAACATAGGTGAGACTGAAATCATAGACCTGTTTATCTCATTTATTTAAATAATTTGTATCCTGCTTTTCAATTGAGGAAAAGTTCCTTAGCGTGACTTACAGATTGCAGACCTGAGGGCAGGGATTGGTTTTAATATTTTAGTTTATTTTTTAGTAATCTAAAAAGACACTTCACATAAGGAAAATGGATTGGGAGGGAGGAGGAAATCAGGGACAACTTGAGAGTTAGAAGTTCTAGTAGCTCCACTCAGTGCCCCAACTAGCATAAATGGCTACTGATGGCCAGGGTAGGGCATAATGTTGCTTCAGTTCTCCCTCCCCACATTCTGCGTCTTATATTGTAAAAAGGCTAGTTTTGTTAATTTATTCTCTTTAAGGCAGCAGTTTTCATTTCATGTTGGGGTTGTGGAGCACCAGAGGGAGGAAGTACAGAGTTCCAGGAGTGGTACAGAAGAAAGAGCTTCCCCAGCCCCAAACTGATTGTCCCGTAACAGAAGGCAGTGCAGATCAATGAGACTAAGTTTGTGTTTGCTGTGGAATGACGCAAGACTACAATGGGTTTTAAACTTACAAGCGGGGGGCATCAGAGAGAGATTGAGCCTGTGCCATCCCCATCCCCGCTCATTCTGGTGTTGAGAAAAGTGACAGGGAAGCCAGCCATACTGATAAACCACACCAGATCAGGAGGTGCTTTCTGGCCTTTAAAGATCCCCTGAATGAAACTGAGCAACTAGGGGATTCTGTTTTCACTGCTGATTGTGTACTAGCACTTCTCTGATACAGCAGGATCTGAGCCTGACACATCTACAATGCTCATCCACCCCAGCCCAAATTGGGAAGCCCAGGAAAAGCACAGCATTCTCCTAATGATGTTTCCCCACAAGTGGTTCTAGGATGAGGTCTCGAATAAGGTCTCCTTGAATTTATGCCTTTTCTAATACCACTGTTGGATAATTGGCCCCCATCTTTTGGTGGCGCACATCCATCCACACATACCTTAGGAGCCTGTATATCCGTATGATCTCTTGTGGGCTCAGTGGTTGGCGAGCTGGCTTACGTGGTTCCGGAAATGAGCAGAAAGACAAGGGAAAGAGGAGCATTGCCTTAAATAGATTTGACATATAAAAGAGATGTGACGTTCTCTGAATCGAAATGCAGCCATAGGAATGTGGTGGGGGAAATGTCCCATTTAAAATGTCTTTTCTGGGTCTGTTTCCTTTCTCTAAACCTGTTGCCTCTCTCTCTCTCCCCCCTTTTTCTCTTCCCATCTAGTTGCAATTTCTGAGCAGTTCTGTCCAGGTGACCGTACCCAGGTTATGACGACTAATCCAAAACCAAACAAAACATTAAAGGTAAGTAAAGTGGCATAAAATGGGGAAGTGGAACTTGCAACCCTGCAGGTGTTGCTGGACTCTAGCTATCATCAGCCCCAGCCAGAATGGCAAATGGTCAGGGATGCTGGGAGTTGTAGTCCAGGAACATCTGGAGGACTACAGGCTCCCCCCCCCCCCATTCTGATATAAAACATAGATGGCTTTCTAAGGAAAACTGAGACAAGTTCATGGAACCTCCATGGCCAGAGGCAATATACCTCTGTGTGCCAGATGCTGCAGGTGCCCATTATCTTCACACCTTGCTTGTGAACTCCCACAGCAGCCTTCCTTTAACTTAGTGTCATCCTT
This sequence comes from Podarcis pityusensis, assembly GCF_964106645.2. Classification (NCBI taxonomy): domain Eukaryota; kingdom Metazoa; phylum Chordata; class Lepidosauria; order Squamata; family Lacertidae; genus Podarcis; species Podarcis pityusensis. The sequence continues at coordinate 4,999,984 of NC_138039.1, read as the reverse complement.
ACATTCCAGGTTTCAGCTTCCATTCGGGTTGCAACTCCCGGGTTGCAACAGACCATTGTCTGTGCTGGTTGGAGGAACTGTAATCCAAAGCATTTGGAGAGCACTAGGTTGGGGAAGGCTGTTTCAGAGGCATCTGGCTGGCATTTGTTAAACAGAATGTGGGACACAAGGTTTTTTGTTTTTTTTTAAAAAGTGTGTGTTCTGCATGAAAATAGTTTTCATGGTGGCGGATCTCCTAAATCACAAGCGGGGAATCTGTAGACCTCTAGGTATTGTTGGACTGCAACTTCCAGAGTCCCTGACCACTGGCTATTCTGGCTGGCACTGATGTGAGCTAGACTCCATCCTGTGGAGTGTCACAGGTTCCCTGTTCTAAATTATCACCTTCCCCAGTGGTAATTCTTTAAAATACATTGTTCAGTGCCAAGTTCTTTTACCAGCAGATAACGCAGTGATACAGCTTTCCTTCAGAAGAGAGTTTTTCTTCATCACTTTTAAAAGAGAAACTAAAGATACCTATGTCTAACTTGCTGGAGACGAGGACAATATTCTATATCCGGACCTGAGCTGAAGTGAAGTTTTACACAGTTCATGGAATCTTGCAGGAAAATTCATGCCACACACACAGGCTGGGGACCATAGTGTGGTGGTAGGGTGCATCTTTGCAGGGCACAAATTTCCATATTCAACCCCCAGCATCTCTAGATAAAAGGATTTTGGTTATTGGGCTGGAAAGCACGTCTGCCTGATGCCCAGTTGATCTGCTGTCAACCAGCTCAGGCTAGATGGACTCATGGTCTGATTCCGTGTTAAACAGCTTCACACGCTCAGGTCCTGTAACAGATTTCCTGGATGTCTTCATATGGCCATGAATTTCCGTGCATAATCATCTGAGTCATTTCCCTTTCCATTCCTCGTGGAAGAGGGACATGGGAAGCCCTTCTGAGGTACAACATCCTGAGGTTGACGTGGCTTGTGGAGAGGAAGGAAGGAGCCACTCTGCTGCTTCCTGCCCTGCAGCTAGCAGGATGTCCTCATGCCGCTGTGGGAAGTGGGCAAAAAGCAAAGGCCCATTGGCCCATTGGAAAAATGCCAAAATCCCTTATGAGGGCAGCATTCTTTTATTAGTGGGACCTGGAGTGGCTGAACACTCAGCCCATGAAACGCTGACGTTTCTTAAAATATATCAACGTGGTCCTTTACACAGGAAATCCATTTTATTTTTTTTAAAATCCATCAAATTCACAATACCTGGGTGGTTTTGGGGGGGTGGGGCAGCCCCCAGAATAAGACTGAGCATGGGATCATAGAATCTTAGAAGTGGAATCATCTAGTCTAACTCAGCTAAAGCATCCATGACAGCTGGCCATCCACCTCTGCTTAAAAATCTCCAAGGAAGGAGAGTACACCTCTCATGAGAGTCTGTTCCACTGTCAAACAGTTCTTGCTGTCAGAAAGTTTTTCTGTCAGTAAGTTTAGTCGGAATCTCTTTTCTTGTAACTTGAAACCATTGCTTCAAGTCCTACCCTCCAGAGCAGGAGAAAACAAGCATACTCCCTCTTCCATGTGATAGCTCTTAAGATGGCTATCACATATCATCTCAGCATAGGTGATAAATGGGATTTGGGGGGGCGGGGGGCGTGATGGGTTCACTGCTGAGAAGACCCTGTTATTTGTTGCTAAAGGAGTACCTAGAGAAGGGCTTTAGCAGAATATCATAACCTATGGGAAGACTCAGTTCATAAGATATTTGGCTCCCAAGGCATTTAGAGCTTTTAAAAGTTAACATCAGCACTGTGAATTGGGCCCAGAAGCAAACAGATAGCCAATATTAATTTATTTACTTACTGCAGTTGAGCATTTGACTGATTTAAATAGCTGTTCAACAGTGGGACGGACTCCCTCCGAAGGTGGTGAAGGTTTTTGAACAGGTTGGATGACCACCTGTTATGGATTCTTTAGCTGTGTTTCTGCATTGCAGGGGGTTAGACTAGATGTCTTTTGGGGTCCCTTTCAACCCTATAATTCTGTGAGAGGGGGAAAGGATTTGGTCAATTAAGCAGATCAAATACAGGTCAGGTATTTTTTAAAGCACTAACTTTATCACAGCAGCAGAAAAAGAAAAGTTACTGCCACATATCTGAATTATAAAAAATGAATGATACTGCTATTTTTTGTGAAAAAATGCTTTTTTAAAAAAAAAGTAGTACATTACCATAACTTTTAACCATGTTGGTTCAGGTTTTTTATAAATGATGAATGATTATTGTGAATAATGCTTTGGACTCAGAGGGAAGAGTCAGGTGTAAATGTTGACTTGGGTAGGAACTACTCTGCACCAAGTGCCACTCACTGGATCATCTGCAGATTTCAAGTAGAATTCTCCATCTGAGTTCCTGCAGATGAGGAATTCTGATGCAGAACTCTGAAACTGGGTAATAGAGATTCACAAAGAAGTGGTCAGAGGCAGCCAATTACTATTCCAATCATTACACGTGAGGAAAACTGAGGCCAAGAGATTAAGTGATTAGCATAAGGAAAGCAGTGACAGAGAAGGTTGCTTTTCTTACCATTTTACTCGCTATTTGGGGCCAGGGACTTTTGTTGATTTACTGCAAATAACCCAGAGATCTACCACTAAAACCCAACACGCCTCCTTCCTGCTCTAGTATATCTTCACACGGGAAAAGGCATTCCCAGAGATACTTTGGACCCAAACAGTTTAGACTTATAGAAGTCAAAGCCTGCACCTTGATTTGAGCCCAGAACTGCACTGGAAGCCAGTGCAGTTGCTGAACAAGTATAATACGGTTTTGTCAGCTCATCTTGGTCAGAAGAGGGGCAGCAGTAGTTGGAACTAATTGGACAGCCTTCAAGAGCAGTTCCAGATATGATAGCAAATAATCAGGAAGTTACTGAGGCGTACAGGATAGCAAGGCTGAGCGATGGTTAGACCTGGGATAGCTCAGTCGGTAGAGCACAAGACTCTTAACCTCAGGGTCGTGGGTTCAAGCCCCATGTTAGGCAACAGATTCCTCCACTGCAGGAGGGTTGAGCTAGATGGCCCTTGTGGTCCCTTCCTGTTCTATGATTCTGTGATCCATAAGTTGCCTTTGTGACATTGGTGTCTGCAGGTCAAGGAGGAGTCGGGAGAGAACGCCCCGGTGCTCAGTGACGATGAACTCGTGTCGATGTCTGTGCGGGAGCTGAACCAGCACTTGAGAGGTCTCACAAAAGAGGAGGTCATCCGCCTGAAGCAGCGGCGGCGCACGCTTAAGAACCGGGGCTACGCCGCCAGCTGCCGCATCAAGCGTGTGACGCAGAAGGAGGAGCTGGAGAGGCAGCGGGTGGAGCTGCAGCAGGAGGTAGAGAAGCTCGCCCGGGAAAACAGCAGCATGAAGCTAGAGCTGGACGCCCTGCGCTCCAAGTACGAGGCGCTGCAGACCTTTGCCCGCACCGTTGCCCGGGGGCCCATCACTCCGACCAAAGTTGCTGCCACCAGTGTCATCACCATCGTGAAGTCGGCAGAAATCTCGTCTGTTTCTGTGCCGTTTTCAGCGGCCTCCTAGTGTCCAAAGTGGCAGAACTAGCAGCCCTTTTGGAAGGGAGAGTAGGATCTCGTTGATGGGTTTAGGAGCCTGCCTTCCTGAAAGATCAGCGATCCATTTTCTCCCCCAAAGCTAGCAAGTGGACTCTGCAAAGGGGGAAACTAATGGGCTCTTCTTGCTGGGCACTTCAGGTTCGGTCAAGCCGCTTGCGGCTGAAATGGGAATGCCATATCGAGTAGTAGGTATTGCATGAGGGGTCTTGCACAACTCCTCCTCACAGCCTCTTTAAGTCCCAGGCAACTCCCCAGTCGAGAGAAGACATCAGGGTATTCTCCAGAACATTTTGGAGTGAAACTGAACCACTCAGAAACGGATGGCCTGGCAGAATTGACAGGCAAGTTGAATAAATGAAGAACAGCCTCTTCCTTCTTTCAGGAAAAAAAAAATGTCTGATCGTATTCAGCTTTATGTCAGTCACAGAATGAGCAATTGGCTCTGGAGCAGCTTATGCTGAGAGTTCATCAGAATGTCATAGAACAGTGTCTTATCTCTCCAGTTATGGAAACACCTTCACAGGTGAATTTCCACCTTTGGTGTGGTTATCTCCCCTCCCCTTTGCCGTGTGGCTTAGCAAACAGAGCAGTATCTACAATGCAAAAATGTCTCTCTAGCTACTTCCCCACAATGTGCCTGTGAGTCAGATGTCTTTTTAAAAATGTAGTCTTGTTACTTCTAAATCAATATTCTCTCTCTCTCTCTCTCTCTTGCTTTCTCTCTCTTTCTCATAACAATAACTATTAGATCTAGACCGAACAACGCTGCAGAGAAAAGGAAATGGGAAAGTGTTAAGAGTGTGGGGATGTGGGTGGGCTGTAAAAAAGAGAGAGATACTGTTAACGGCAGGAAGCCTGTGCTCTGACAAGGTGTTCTCTTACAGGGTCTGCTAAAAGGCCTGTAAAGCAGAAGCATGCAGGAGAAGACAAGAAAGTTTCACGTAAGAGACAGAAACAAGTGTGACATCAACACAAAGCCTTAACATATCCTCTTTCTGACTTCACAAGAGCTCTTTTTGGTGCTCTTTAATGCCAAAAGACAACATATGGCAAAGATGAGTGATGAAAACAAAGAGCAGTGTTCTTGGACGAGCTGCCTAGTAGATGTAAATATCTACAAGGGAACAGATCTTTGGAGATAATCTCAAGACCAGGGCATAGATGAAATGTTGCCAAGGAATGCAAGAAGGTTTGAAAATGCAGGAAGGTTTCTTTCTCAAGTAATTGCAAAGTTGGGACAGGGGATGAGTGGAGAAATGTGTTTCGTGGATCTGAGACAGGAAGGATTGGAACTGATTGGTTCGTGGTGGGGAGGGCAGAAGAGGACTGGGGAGGTGGGGTGGAAGAGTGGAGGGAGAGGAAAACAGAGATTTTTGAATTTAGTGGGGAAAGAGAGGAGTTAAAGTTTGTAAATGAGTTTGTAAAATCCAAGGAAGTAAGGAAAAGCAACAGGTTTTCAGATTAAATGAAAAGGAAGGACCTCGTACAAGTTGACTTAAGCTGTGCCTGCAAGACAAAGTAATCTTCCTTTTCCTTAGCAAAAGGTACTCCTGTAAGGTTCCCAGATAAAAAGAGGGAGGACCCTGAGGCTTGGAGCCAAAATGCCCCATGTGGCAACACTTTAGATGGCCTGCACCATTTTAGACTGCTGGTATAAGATAGGACCTTTTGAATGCTTCTTCCCCACCAGATACTCGACACATAAGCCCCAAGTAAGCATACCAGAATAAAAAAGCTACCCTGGAATTTCTCCCTGACTTGCTGCTTTTGGAGGATGGCATCCTTTTACAGGGAAGAAGCTCTGTTTTGCACATTATGCGCCACTCTGTATATTGATAACAGGGCTGGAGAACTTCCAAAACAGAGCTGAACCATTGCATATTGCCGGTGGGGCAATCTGTGACGTGGATTTGAACCACGGCGGGCCAGTGAAGATGCTGGTGGCGATTTAAACCTTGTGTGTGTTCCCATATAGCCAATGCCAACTTTACTCTCACTCTGTGTGTGCGTTTGCTGCTGCAGGAGTGATACTCTGCCTGACACACCACTGCTTGACACTATCATGGATGGTGGCAAGCACAGACCACACTCCCCTTAATGGAGTTAGGAATACAGATGGTATATCGCCCATGGCAGTTGGGTGCATGTAGAGGGCAGATCCTTTACCAACGCTGCCGCTAACGCCTACTGTGTCTACACGCAATAAGAGTTAGCAGGGTTGCACACTTGCAACAACCGCAATGAAAATAAAACAAAAACCAAGTCATCTATTCAAGACTTAAATTCCTACCAGCCCACTGTTCCGGTGGCTTATTTTCTGAGTCTTGAGATGTGACTTTTTTTCAGGATTACCTCATTTCTTTCCAGGCCTCACATTACCCTCTAGAAGGCAAGCCGATGTCCTGTGTTTGAACCCATGCCTTTTTTGACCCCCTCAGCAAGGGTTGAGGAAGGAAAAAAAATCACACAATATTGCTCTTATTTCCTGTAAAAAATTATTTTGGAAAATGCCCTGGATCTCTGCAAGCTTCTCGAGTTCTTAAAGCGGAGAAAGGTTTTAGATAATTTGCACTGTTGGAGCTTTGGAAAACAAATAGGGCTGGCCATTATGAGCTGAAGGATGCCTGGATGCTTCATAACCTCCCCCTGCCCCGCCCCAGAATTTATTCTCAAGAAGGAAACTGCTGTCCGTAGCCCAGGACCATCTCATAGCTGAGCAATGTGGAATTTGTGGCCCTCCAGATGTTGCAGGACTACAGCTCCCACAATCCCTCACTCGTAGCCTTGTTGGCTGGGGCAGATTGGAAATGGTGCTCAACCACACATGTATGGCCACAGGCTCACTGTCATAGCCAGGACCCTGAAAACGAGAGGATAGTGTTAAGGTCTGTTTCATCATAGAGATAACGAAAGACTAGACTTGCTCAAAAGCTGCCATACGAAGAGCATCACCAATAGCAGCTCCTACGTTGATTCCAGAAATTGTTCTGTACAGGCTGCGCCCAGTTAATGACCACCGTACAGTGCTAGAGTCCCATAGATGTACAGTTCTTGGGTTTCCTTGAATGTGTTTCATGGGGTTTCCTTTCAGAATAAGAACAGAGACACGGACATTTTCTTGAGTAGTGTTTCTTTGCGACTGAGTAATCACCTGCCTCCCTCAGTTCTAGGAAAGTTGGCCAGAGGTGCAGGCAAGCAATTGCTGATTTAAAAAAAGAAACTGGTAGGAGACGCTCCAACAACAATCTAACTGAAATTGTGTTTGCAGCCAGCAGAATTAAGGCTTCAGCCTTAGGGTTTAGCCCTTAGCAGCTGTGTGTTTACCACCAGCTAGTTGCTGCTTACTCTCCCCATAGGGTAGTTGCTGGAAAACCTCCTCCTCCATAGGTGGTCTGCAGGCACATGAAGCATCTAGAATTTCCGTGGATAATATGATAATCTCTGAGGGAGTGACCTCAGCCTGATCTCTGCCGTTAATTTGAGAACTAAGAGCAGCTTCTGTGGGGCAAACAACCCAACCAACACCAGGACCTTTGTAATTTGATCAGGAGCAAGAGGCCGAAGGCATTATTAAAGCTGTCGTTACCATAGCCATGGTAGGTAATCCATATTGGATATCATTTAAGGACCATGTGGAAATATTTGAGAGACACACTTATAGAAACATATATAAATATATATAGATATATATATAAAATAAATGCATAATTATATACATTTTATCGTACAGATTTTTTTGTAAAAGATATTGTCTAGGTTGTTGTCTTTTTTAGTGTGGTATATTGTCGTTTTCTTATTTAAAAAAAAAAGTCTGCTTCCAAGAGAAAGTGGGGAGGAGAGAAGAGCCAATAGTTTTCTCTGACGAGTCAGGAATATGACAGAAGGAATCTGAAAGCTTTGTTTAGTTTTATTTCTCACCTACTTTTTTGACACCTGTGGCTGCAGCCAGAGATATCCATTGTAAACACTTACTTCTCAAAAGTCTGTGCACCAAAAGGATGGAAAGTTCAGGAGACGAGACCTGAGCAAATTGTGCCATCAGTCGCTGCAGGAATGTGTATCCTTAGCCTGTCCTACATGCATATGCCTACTTAGACAATTCCTACATGGAAGGCACTTGAACATGGGAGTTAATATGCAACCCATGTGCGCAAACCACCACCTGCGATGTGTGTGTGTGTGTGTGTGTGTGTTTTCAAGTGTGTTATTCATGCAGCAAGGGATTGAAGGCCAACTTTTTATAAACCATGAAACATCCCTTCATGTTTTCTGCTCATCAGCTTCCACCATCCTGAGCTTGGTTTCTCCGTACATGAAAAGATGTTCAGTGTATGCTTTGGCTTTTCTGAGTGTTGGTGAGACTCATGCCCAGCTCAGTGTCCCCTCCAAAGGAACTGCCCAGTGGTTTATGGTCAGATTTGTCCGTCTTCTATTCTGCTTTTAATGGTGCCCCAAATTCGGCTCCTGGGGTATCTCCCCGCCTCGGTGTCAGCTCACCTTCATGCGAGGTTAACAGTCCAGCTGTTCTCTGCTAGGTCTGGCACATCTTTGCCCATCCAGCCTCCAGGACCTGTTAGAGGAGCCTTGGAAACATGCACAACACCATTGCTGTGCATAATGTCCACATTGGGCACAACCTGCCATTGGGGGTTCTGGGGTCTGCCTTGTTTTCCACTGGGGCTGAACTCTCTTAATGCTAGCATTTCCAAGAGGGGCAGATGATTTGGCTGAATGAAATATCCCATGGACTAATTTCGGTCCTCTGACAGCCAGTTGCGCTGTTCCGATCCCTGCTGCTGTTTGGCCAGACCAACTGCCTTTCTTGGAAGGCTTGCTCAGTATTGGAGCTGTTGTGTAGGCTACCATGATGGTAACATTCTGGACTGTACCAGGTTCCATGGGGGGGAGGCGTGGATCCTGATTTTGAATGCACTGAACACTCCTCACTTGCAGTAACCTTGCACATGAGGGAGAAAACCATGCTAAACCTTTCTTCCTTCCATGTTGGCTTACTACACACAGGGGAGTTTAAAAAACAAACAAATGGGGGAGTATCAAATAAATTGACCTCCCCACAGGTGGTGCAGGCCAGCCATCTCAATCTGCATCATGTATTCCCAGATCCCATTAGCCCCAGCCCTTTATGGCCAGGGATGGTCAGCGTTGTCCTCTTAACATCTGGAGGACAGCAGATCAGGGAAGGCTGCCATAACGCATGACGCTTCAGTATTTGAAAGCTAACAAGCTGGATTGTTTAATCCTGCAGTGAAGGATGTGCAACTTTTTGAGAAATGGGTAACTGGAGCAGTCAGCAGTGAGGCTTCTTAATGTGAGAAATCAGAAGGGAATTCAGGTTACTCCAGTGGCCTAAAGCCAAGAAGTGAAGCCCTTCCCTTCCCCCTCCCTTTTCAAGTCTTTTTAAGCTTTACCACTATTTGGTTTCAATGTTTAAGGTTTTGTGTCCCTACCTCCATAAAGACAGGAGTGTTTTCCCACTGATAGCCAGCCATAGTGCTTTTCTCCCCCCATTTTCACTCATCCTTGAAAAATTGTAGGAAAGTCTCTCTCTTTTTTGTCACCCGTTCATTCTATCTTCTTGTGGTTTTACTTGATTATTTTCATTTCGATATTTATTTTTCGTGTGCTGCTTTTTTATTATGAAATAAATTATTGATATATCAAGTAATGTGGGTGCCTGTTTCGTAAGGCATATTCACTGTGTGTGTGTCCAATCTACTTTTCTCTTGACAAAAAATAAATAAATTACAACACAATGTTAATTTATTGCTGTAAATTTTAAGCTGCAATGACTGGTTTTTGGTTTGTTTTTGTTTTTTTGTACCTTTCCAATAAAGCATTTTCTGGTTTCAGATTTGACCTGGTCTGTGATCAGTATGTTCAAAGCTTTGGGACCTCAGGCTGCCATCCTTCCTACAGCTTAAACAGAGCCCAGAAGGGCTACATGAAAGACCTAGATCAGGGGTCAGCAAACGTGTTCAGCAGGGGGCCGGTCCACTGTCCCTCAGACCTTGTGGGGGCCGGACTATATTTTGAAAAGGGGAAAAAAAGGAACAAATTCCTATGCCCCACAAATAACCCAGAGATGCATTTTAAATAAAAGGACACATTCTACTCATGTAAAAACACACTGATTCCCGGACCATCCGAGGGCCGGATTGAGAAGGCTATTGGGCTCGATTCGGCCCCCAGGCCTTAGGTTGCCTACCCATGACCTAGATGGTTGACATTAGTCTGCCTCGGGAAGATTATGGAGTGTGTCTCCAGGGGTCAAACTGCTGTGTTAGCAGCACCAAAGTGACTTCCCCAGGGCACAAGCCTGGGCAGTGTGTCTGGAGGTCTTGGGTTGCCCCAAAGGAAAGCAGAGAAAAATGTTTGGCAGCAGCAGTTGATGGAAGGAGGGCATCCAGCCGCCACTCTGCATTTGCGTAGTCTAACCAAAATGAACAAATGCTGGCAGGTAGCAGGGTCTGTTGGGGGACTCCAAAAACTACAGTGATCCTGCCTTTCATAGGACTAATTAAAACACTACCCCTCCTTATCAAGCTTTCAAGTTCTCCAGCGATCATCTCCACAGTGTGCCTCAGAGCAACAGCTGCTGGGGAACGCAGGCGGGGAGATTGCTGTTGCACCCCAGCCCTGCCTGTGAGCTTCCTCTTGGCAACTGTGGGGAACAAGCTGTTGGAGATGATGATGGGCCGGTGGCCTGATCGAACAGGGCTCTTCCTAAGGGAGGCAAGAGAAGGGCTGGAGAAAGCTAATGGGAAAAGCCTGAAGGGCTTTAATTTGTTAGCAGCCTTAGGCTGCCGGGCAGGAGATGTCATGCACACTGAATTAGAGCACTAGTAGTTGAGTCAAGAGGGATGCGGGTGGCGCTGTGGGTTAAACCACAGAGCCTAGGACTTGCCAATCAGAAGGTCGGCGGTTCGAATCCCCGCGACGGGGTGAGCTCCCGTTGCTCGGTCCGTGCTCCTGCCAACCTAGCAGTTCGAAAGCATGTCAAAGTGCAAGTAGATAAATAGGTACCGCTCCGGCGGGAAGGTAAACGGCGTTTCCGTGTGCTGCTCTGGTTCACCAGAAGCGGTTTAGTCATGCTGGCCACAAGACCCGGAAGCTGTACACCGGCTCCCTTGGCCAGTAAAGCGAGATGAGCGCCGCAACCTCAGAGTCAGCCGCGACTGGACCTAATGGTCAGGGGTCCCTTTACCTAGTTGTGTCAAGGGCATCTAGGAAAAGATGCAACAGTACAACTTGCTTAAAACCCTGACCACAAAATCCATCAGTTACTCTGCTCTGTGTCCAGCATTAAGTGAAAGACGCAGGGGCCCTCGAGACAGACAGCAAAAGTTGAAATGTAGTAGCATTTATATCAGGCTCAAACAGGAATTGAGGGGCACATGCAACCCTCCAAGCTTCTGTATCCAGCCCTCAGAACTCTGCCCAGGCAACACCCCTTAGGAGTCCTGCTCTACACTCCCCTTTGGGTCTTTGGCCTGGCCAGAATATCCCTGAACCATATACAGTCATACCTCAGAAGTCGAACAGAATCCGTTATAGAAGTCCGTTCGACTTCCCAAACACAGCTTCTCATTGGCTGCAGGAAGTTACAGGGAACCAGGCAGAGGGCCTTCTCAGTGGTGGCACACGCCCTGTGGAACGTCCTCCCGTCAGATGTCAATGAAATAAACAACTATCTGACTTTCAGAAGACATCTGAAGGAAGCCCTGTTTAGGGAAGTTTGTAATGTTTGATGTTTTATCGTGTTTTCAATATTCTGTTGGGAGCCGCCCAGAGTGGCTGGGGGAACTGAGCCAGATGGGCAGGGTATAAATGATAAATTATTATTATTATTATTATTATTATTATTATTATTATTATTATTATGAAATAAAGGGGAAAATTACCAGGAACAATCCAGACTGGACAAGCCAGACTGGATTGCTTAATTTAAAGGATTCTAACGAATCATCAACTTGCTTCCAACAATCTGTGCTGTGCTGCTTGCTGACTAGGGTGAGTGAGGAGGGATATTAATATTTTAGTATTTGATGAATTATTGTATTTTAATATTCAGATTACAAAAGAACGTTCAAAAACGAACACTCACTTCTGCGTTTAGATAAGGAGCCGGAACTTTTGACTCCCAAGGCGTTCAGGAGCCGAGGTATGACTGTATAAAGTGTCTTGCTTGCCTGAGCTCAGGGAGTTCTGACTCTGTTGGAACAATTTGAGCTTTTCCCTGCAAAGATTTCTTTGTACTTCTGCAAACCTTGGGGCTTCCTGACAGCTTGCTGATCCCTCCCAGTCCCAGGTGGTGCCTTCCTGGGTTACAGAGGACTCCTATTCAGAGAACGGGTTTGCCTGCTAGGGGAATACTTAACAGTGATTTGACAATGCACACAGAAATGTTTTTCCCCCTCTTCATTTTATTAGAAGCCTTTTTATATAAATAATTTAAAATGTACAAATTTACACTCCCAGCAGTTGCCACCTCTCTGTAAAAGATGCAACATCCAAAGAAGAAAGCATTACATACATTTTATCGCTGCATAGAGAAGTTGTGCTGTTCAAGCAGAATCTTGAATGATCTCCTGCAGGCTAGGGACAGAGGTGAAAGCTGTTTCCTGGTTCTGCTGGATCTCTCAGTGGCTTTTAGTACCACTGACCCTGGTATCCTCCTGGACCATCTAGAGGAGTTGGGTGTTGGGTGCACTGTTATACAGTGGTTCCGCTCCTTTTTCCTGGGCCGTGTCCAGAAAGTGATGTTGGAGGGATGAGTGTTCGGATCCCTGGGCTCTCACTTGTGGGATGCCTCGGGGCTCTGTCCCCCTTCCCATGCTTTTGAACATCTCTATGAAGCTGCTTAGAGAGATCACCAGGGAGCTGGGGCTGAGTATCCACCAATATGCAGATGATAACCAGTTCTACCTCTCTAAATCAGAACCATTGAATACAGTGAACGTCCTGTGCAAGTGTCTGGAGTATGGACGACGGTCTTCAGATTGAGGTTGAATCCCAACAAAATGGAAGAACTGTTTCTGGGGGAAGGGGTGGGCAGATGTGGAGGACTCCCTGGTCCTGAATGGGGTAACTGTGTCCCTGAAGGACCAGGTGTGCAGCCTGGGGGTCATTTTGGACACTCAACTGTCCATGAAGATGGCCAGTTCCTCATCCAATGTGGCTGTCTACCAGCTCCATCTGGTATGCTGGCTGAGACCCTACCTGCCCACGCACTGTCTCACCAGAGTGGTGCATACTCTGGTTATCTCCTGCTTGGGCTACTGCAATGTTCTCTACATGGGGCTGCCTTTGAAGGTGACTCGGAAACTACAGCTATCGGCCATGCTCTCTGGAGCTGATGGAGAGTTGGGAGTCACACAAGATTAGAGGTCCATAGGCTGGTCTTCCTTTCTACACGTTCTACATTCCAAGGGGAGAGCCATAGGCAGTTCTTATGTTGCCCCCTATATGTGTGGAATTTCCACAATGGTGGGTGCCAGAACTGAGTCCACACGGAGTACGTGTGTGTGTGTGTGTGTGTGTGTGTGTTAAACCCAGCAAGGATTTCTGCCTACATTCTTTCTACTATGTGGTCAAACTGTCCTCAGCTTTCCTCTCCAGGAAACAGTTTCAATTCCACCACCACCAATCCGATACAGGGCCAAAATTCCTGATCCATAACAGATCAGTCTTTCTAAAATGGCTTTAACCAAGATAGATCTGGGTTCAACCAACACACCATATATATTTTTTTAAAAAGGTTTTTCCTTTAGCACCAAGAACGGACTAGGAATAGCAATTTTTAAGCTTCCTTGAAGTCTTCATTTGCTCCATAAGGAGTTCCTCACTTCCCACTTGCCTCTGCTTTCAGCTGTAGCCATTGCAGCTGCCCCCTCAAAGTCCTCTCCTCCCTCAGATTTCTGCCTATTAATTTACAATGCTGGATGCATTGCTTTCAAACGCAGCTTCGGTTAGTTTCATTCCTTCCCATGGGACCAAACCCAGACTATATTGCTGCTGGGGCACAGTTTTCATTCAAAACCATTACTTGGTCTCGCAATCCTGGCCTTTCCCCGTTCTTCCAAGCCAGTCCCCAACCCACTCCCATCTTGGGCCCAGAGCTGTCGCTCAGAGTCCAACTGAGAAAAGTCGTTCCCACTACACTATCTTTGCTTCAGCCAATAGGAGAGAGTCCGGAGGCGTTCTAAGCCATCTTCCAGAACCTCTTGGAACTTTCCGGAACATGCCGCCAAGTTGTGCCCTCACGGCGCATCCCCAAAAGCATGAGGAAAAGGCTCACGCAATGGGTTGAGCGCAAAGGCCGAGGAAACGCGAAGAAGTGGGAGGGCTTGAGAAACCAACTTTCGAAGTATTTGAGCCTTCTTGAGGCAATAGCCAATTGACAGGATTGGTGGCGACACCTCCATTTTCTCTCATGTCGGCCAGCCCATCTGACATCCGGTTCTGTCCGCAGCAACTGAGCTGGAAGGTGGCAAGGAGGTATTTCCTACAAAACCCACCATGGTTCCCACCTGGGAGACGTGCCCTATAGCTCGTCGTCAGAGGTTATCAGCACCCTCTTCTCAATGTTCTTGCTCTTCTTGATGTGTTGGCCATCGGCTTTGGGCTCCACGTGCCCGTTCTGCCCCGGCTCGACAGCCTCTTGCATGGACTGCTGTGTGTACTGCTGGTACGCTGGGGAGAAGTTGTGGATGGCATCTTGGACAATGTCCTGGGGGCTCATGGTCTCCTTCAGACCACTGGAGATGCTCTGCATCGGGGCAAGGTTTGCTGGGAGCAAGAGGAGGACATGAGAGAAGCGTAATCATGTAAACATGCCTACAACTAATCCAGAATGCAGCAGCTAGACTGGTGACTGGGAGTGGCTGCCAAGATCACATAACACCGGTCCTGAAAGACCTACATTGGCTCCCAGTATGTTTCCGAGCACAATTCAAAGTGTTGGTGCTGACCTTTAAAGCCCTAAACAGCCTTGGCCCAGTAGACCTGAAGGAGCGTCTCCACCCCCATCATTCATCCCGGACACAGGTCCACCTCCGAGGGCCTTCTGGCGGTTCCCTCCCTGAGAGGTTACAGGGAACCAGGTAGAGGGCACCTGCCCTATGGAACATCCTCCCGTCAGATGTCACAGAAATAAACAACTATCTGACTTTTAGAAGACATCTGAAGGCAGCCCTGTTTAGGGAAGTTTGTAATGTTTGATGTTTTATCGTGTTTTTAATATTCTGTTGGGAGCCGCCCGGAGTGGCTGGGGAAACCCAGCCAGATGGGCAGGATATAAATAATAAATAATAAATTATTATTATTATTATTATTATTATTATTATTATTATTATTTCAAAGGAAGAGACTAAGAAAAGCCTTCTCAAAAAGCAAGTTTCCAGACATTGGGCCATGATAGATGGGGTTGGTGGGAGTTGGACATCTGGGGGCACCAGGTTGGGAAAAACTACCAGAAAACAAAGTTGCCCGTTCAGATCATAAACAGCAGCGCTATGTAGGACTAGTCGTTTAGTACTTTTGGGCCACCAGTTCAAAAAGTCCCAAAACATGTTAAAACAAGAATTCTGCCACAGTCTCCAGCTACTTTGGCCCTGTTGTAGCCTGTCTCTTTCACACACGTTATAAACCATTTCCCCCTCACCATTTTATAGGAATCTATGGGGCAGGATTGCCAGCTTGGTGCCACGACCATGGGTGTCCAGGGTCGTGGGTGCCATGCAACGTGCATGGCCCTGGCACCTAAATTTGTGGGTGCCCGGCGCCTTCATGGGGAATTTCGTGGGTGCTACGGCACCCAGGGTCCCAGGGAGTTGGCACGTATGCTAGGGGAAAATGACACGATTGTTCTCTCCACTCAAAACACTGTTCCCCGAAAAAGACTGAATGCCTTCTAAGCATCAGGTGCCAGACAATACCTCCTTAAAAGCTGAAAAGCTCCTTCAGTATCTCAAGAGCCAAGTACTGTTCACCTTCAGATTGATGACTTTCATTTGAATTTATTTATTGACCTGAAAGCTGGTTTCCTCCTCAGTAAAGGGAAAGGAGGAGGTGGAATCACAAGGCCAAGGTAACCTCGGTCAAAGAAGTGGGTGCCAGCCTGCCAATACAGCTCCACATTCCTTCTCTAGGTCCCATTTCCTGACCAATTTAGTTACCGTATTTTTCGCGCCATAGGGCGCACCGGACCATAGAGCGCACCTAGTTTTTAGAGGGGGAAATCAAGAAAAAAATCTTATTTCCCCCCCGCCGCCCCAAAGAGCAGTGTACAGGCTGCGCACAACCTCTCCCTGCTGGAGGGGTTACGTGCGGCTATGGCACAAGCCAAGGCAGCGAGCGGGATGGATCCCGCTCGCTGTTTTGGCTTCCTCTTTAGCCCTGTGTAGCCTCTCCCTGCCAGAAGGGTTGCGCGCAGCTATGGCAGTGGCTATCCCTGAAGCCTTCCGAGCGCAGCGCAAGTTCCCGCTGTGCTCCTCAGGCTTCGGGTTCCTTTTGCTGAAGCCGGGAGAGCAAGAACTCTCCTGGCTTCAGCGAAAGGAACCTGAAGCCTCCAGAACGCAGCGGTAACTTGCACTGTGCTCCGAAGGCCTTCAGGCGGCTATCCCTGATGCCTGGAGAGCGAGAGGGGTCGGTGCACACCGCCACCTCTCGCTCTCCAGGCTTCAGCGAAAGCAAGGCGAAGCCTCCGGAGCGCGGAGGGAGCACTCCCTCTGCGCCTCAGAGGCTTAGCATTGCTATCGCTGAAGCCAAGGAGCCTGCATTCACTCCATAGGACGCACACATATTTCCCCTCAATTTTTGGAGGGGGAAAAAGTATGTCCTATAGAGCGAAAAATACGGTAAGTCTTTTTTTCTCTCCTTTCCACTTGGCCGAAAAAGCCTCTGTCCCAAGAAGCATTTATGCGTCAGAAACAAAAGCATGCAAATACAGTTGATACGCAAGATTTATATCTGGTGCTGAATCCAGGGCACAGAGCCCTGTTACTGGGGAATTTGACACAAGCGCATCCTCTACTTGAGTACCACCATTCATCCATCATTCGCACATATGAATTATAGTGTAACGATTAAGAGGAAAGAAACAAACAATTCCAGGTTTGGTTTCTCTCTGCTCCTCTGATTCCACCTCCCATCTCCCTGCACACTTAAAGCAGGCCTTCGCAAACTTGGCCCTCCAGCTGTTTTTGGACTACAACTCCCATCATCCCTAGCTATCAGGACCAGTGGTCAGGGGTGATGGGAATTGTAGTCCCAAAACAGCTGGAGGCCCAAGTTTGGGAAGCCCTGACTTAAAGCAACCTCGTTCACCCTGGTGCTGTCCAGATGTTTTAAGACTGCATCAGCCCCAGCCAATTTGGGAGAAGCGGCCCCAAACATCTGTATGGAACCAGGTGGCAGAAGGCTAGCTTCAGAGGAACACAACCTTGTTGAGAACACTCACATGTCGCACTTTCCTTCTTCTCCCTGTACACCTGGCAGGTGAAAGCATATCGGAGGGCGATGGCAGCAAACAGCATTTCGATGCAGATTATGAAGTTCTGGTAGCCGGCTGCTACCGTCCCGGCTCCCACCGTGTTCCCATCGATAATCTGAACCTCTGGGATCACCCCACATTTCTCCAGGATAGCCAGCAACATCCCTGTGCAAAGGGAATATTTGTCAATTTATCACCGACCCAAGCATTAGGTGGCTTGTCAAGTCTTCTTGGTGCATGTGGGTTTCCCACAGGTCCACGGAGCAGTTCTGCACGTCACCAGGATCTCGTGAGGTACCATATTTTTCGCTCTATAGGACACACTTCCCCCCCTCCAAAATTAAGGGGAAATGTGTGTGCATCCTATGGAGCGAATGCAGGCTCCTTGGCTTCAGCGATAGCAACGCAATGCCTCCGAAGCGCAGAGGGAGCGCTCCCTCCGCACTCCGGAGGTTTTGCGTTGCTTTCACTGAAGCCTGGAGAGCAAGAGGGGTCAGTGCGCAGTGACCCCTCTCGCTCTCCAGGCTTCCAAGGTAGCCGCCTGAAGCCTCCAGAGCTCAGCGGGAACTCCCACTGCGCTCCGGAGGCTTCGGGTGAACACACCTTGAACGCACAGAACGCACCTTTTTTTAGAGGGGGAAAACAAGAAAACAAAATTCTCCCCCTCTTTGCACAGTGCCCCTTCAGCGAAGCGGCAGGAAAAATGGAAGGGGCTCCGTTTCTCCTACCGCTTCGCTGATGGGCCCTGAGCAGAGAGGGGGAGAATTTTTTTCTTGTTCTCCCCCTCTAAAACAAGGTGCGTCCTATGGTTGGGTGCATCCTATAGAGTGAAAAATACGGTACATTATTTTGCCACCAGGGCTTTAGCCAGAGATGTGCCCAGGCTCCCTTGCGCCCTTGGCAAGGATCTGTATTGCTGGCCCCCCCCATGCCTTGCACCTGCCTTAAACCCCTTGAGAGCGACTGCCAGTGAGTGCAGGTTTGATTTTTGATGATTTGATTTTATTATTTCATTTGTATACCGCTTAATATATGGAAAATAGCTCTAAGCGGTGTACAAAACAGAAGCAACGACGGACAACTCAAAACAAAATATTGCAAAAATATACATATTAAAATGTTACATTAATAAGAAGTTACATATAAATATAAATCAACAGCAATTCATTTTCCTTCTGACCTAACTCACTTTAAGGCAGCTGCCTATACAGTGGTACCTTGGTTCTCGAACTTAATCCATTCTGGAAGTCCGTTCGACTCCCGAAATTGTTCAAAAACCAAGGTGCGGCTTCCGATTGGCTGCAGGAGCTTCCTGCACTCAAGCAGAAGCCGCGTCGGACATTTGGCTTCCGAAAAACGTTCGCAAACTGGAACGCTTCTGGGTTTGTGGAGTTTGGGAACCAAAATGTTTGAGGACCAAGGCGTTCAAGAACCAAGGTACGACTGTATTTCTTCAAGTATTTAAGGGAGGCATCTGCAGATGGGGTGAATGATGAATTAGTCTCTCAGCATTTTTTACGTTATTTTTAAACACAGAGAGACAGGGCGGGGGGGGGGGAGTAATTTTTCAAGGTGTTGCAAGCAATGTCAAAGAGCCCAGTAGGGCCTCAGCCTGTATGTCCCCACCTTCCTTCCTTCCAGGGTAGTTCACAAAATAAAGTACAAGATAAAACACAAGTAAATAATCAAATCAAAATGACAAAACAATAACACCCCCCTTAGGTACAATGACCGTCTTGGCTCCCCCCACCTTCACAGCTCCATTGCCCTCTCACTTTGGAAGGGCAAATTCTCTGGAGCCGGATTGGTGCGACGCTGCTGCCTGCTGCCACCAGTGCTACTTTAATAGTACAGTCGTACCTTGGAAGTCAAACGGAATCCATTCCAGAAGTCCGTTCGACTTCCAAAACGTTCAAAAACCAAAGCGCGGCTTCTGATTGGCTGCTGAGGAACGTTAGGCTTCCAATAATAGTTCGCAAACTGGAACAGTCACTTCCGGGTTTGTGATGTTCGGGACCCAAAACGTTTGAGAACTACCGTATTTTTTGCTCTATAAGACTCACTTTTTCCCTCCTAAAAAGTAAGGGGAAATGTGTGTGCGTCTTATGGAGCGAATGCAGGCTGCGCAGCTATCCCAGAAGCCAGAACAGCAAGAGGGATTGCTGCTTTCACTGCGCAGCGATCCCTCTTGCTGTTCTGGCTTCTGAGATTCAGAATATTTTTTTCTTGTTTTTCTCCTCCAAAAACTAGGTGCGTCTTGTAGTCTGGTGCGTCTTATAGAGCGAAAAATACGGTAAGCTGTTTGACTTCCAAGGTGCGACTGTGGTAGAGACATCTCCATGTTACATGGCACAAATACTCCTAGCATGATATTCATGCCCCCTTGGGCCTAAGCCCATGGCGGGGGCCAACCTTTGCCAGGTACATCCTTGGCTTTAGCTGCCAAGTCTCAAAAGTCTTCGTTCCTATTCCAGCCCTTCCTCTAAAGAGCTCACTCAAGAAACTTGGCCAAATGGGGATTAAAACCCAGACCTGCTGGGTCCCAGCCCAACCCTCTTAATGTTTACACAGCACTGGCTCTCCCTCCAGATCTTGCTCAGTCAGAAGAGAGGAGATGCTGGCTCTGAAGGAGATGGAAAGACGGAAACCCACCTTGCCAAAAAGAGAGGAAGATGACTGCCTTGATGGTGAGGAATTTAAGGACCGGCTCAAACGGTCGCAGGAGCTCCATGGTGGCGAAATAGAAGAGGAAGAGAGCATAGAGAGCCAGGCTGACGGAGAAGTTGTAGATAATGGTGATGTAGAGGTAGCCACTGTGAATGCTGGGAAGCATAAAACACACACGGAGGTACCAAGCGTAAGACAATCATTGCATTTAGATCCCTCTCCGTTCTCCAAGGCACTTAAGGGACTGTGCTTGATTCCATCCTGCTTCTCATTTAACCCCCTCAACAATTTAAGAAGGATGTTGACAAGCTGGAACATGTGCAGAAGAAGGCGACCAAGATGATCAAGGGTCTGGAAACCAAGCCTGATGAGGAACGGTCGAGGGAATTGGGAAGAGACGACCAAGAGGAGATACAATAGCCCTCTTCAAATTTTTAAGGGCCGTCACATGGAATATGGATTCAAGTTACAGTGGTACCTCGGGTTAAGTACTTAACTTGTTCCGGAGGTCCGTTCTTAACCTGAAACTGTTCTTAACCTGAAGCACCACTTTAGCTAATGGGGCCTCCCGCTGCTGCCGCACTGTCGGAGCACAATTTCTGTTCTCATCCTGAAGCAAAGTTCTTAACCTGAAGCACTATTTCTGGGTTAGCAGAGTCTGTAACCTGAAGCGTATGTAACCCGAGGGACCACTGTACAAGAAAGGAGATTCAAGCTGCCTTGGCTCCTTTTGACAAAGAGGTCCACAATCACTATTCATTGTGGATGCAGTGGAGAAAGCCACATGGTTTCGTGAAATGTAATCAGATCACGGCCATTTGCACTCCTCTCTCGTGGCAGTTTAGCAGCTTTTAATCATTTAAATTTTTCGGTGGGTCAGCCGAGCGAAAATGGTTTGTTGCTTCATTAAAATAATAATAATAATATAGTGTTGGTTTTGAGCCACTTTATTTTTGTGAATTTCGACTGCCTTTTACCCTTTTCCAGAAAGCTGCCCTGAGCTATTCTACTTCCAAAGAAAAATGTCAAGGCGTTGAAGCACCCCAGACCAAAAAAACCACCCGCCCTTTCCCCGCACCCTCCCTTCTCCTCACTTGAAGTCGCCGTCGTTGTATTTCCCAAAGGCTTGCAAGATGATGGTGATGATAGCCATCAGAGGCTTCACAATGCAGAACTGCAGCGTTGCCTAGAAAGATTGAACAATCACAGCTGAAGCACATTAGGGCAGTGAAAATGTGTTACAGTCACACGTTTCCTACCACCAGAGGCAACTTGTGTGCATTTAAGTTGTGCGCATTCAGCTTTACACGTGTGGCAAATTAAAAAAAAAAAGGGAGGGTAGTGGCAGGCATCCAGGATAAAGGAACCTTTGGCAATCCCATCCACCACTGAACCCAGTGTGTTTTTACTATAAATTATGGCTTTAGGTGCTATCCCCAAAACATAAGCCCAGCTTAAATTGAGAGCTGCCTGTATATAACTCTGAACACTCGCATAGACCCATGGGACCAGAGACTCCTGAGCCACTGCATTCGTATCTGAAATAAAATGAATCCAAACAGTAAAGACGAGACCTTGAGCATTTTGGTCCCTTGAGCCCTTTAGTTTACGTGATTTTCCCTCCCAAAGGCAATCTGCCAAGGTTTGGAATACTAGTAATCCAGGGTATTGAGATAAAAAGCCTCCCCAAAGCTGGCAATCATGGTCTGGGCCGCAATCAAAAGATGAGAAACTAATTTACTGTTATTCAAGTCTCAAACCGATTGCACAAATAAATTCAAAAGAGACAAGGGGAGGAATGAATCATTTCTTCAGTTATCAATGAGATCTCAGAAGTTAATTTTGTCCAGAACCTTTTTACTTTGGGGCAGTCCCACCACATATGCCTGTAGGTCCCAGTATCCTGGCACTATTTGTTTCTATTTCTTGTTCACCCTTTCTCTTAAAGTTCTCTTAAATTTCCCCCCTAAGTATTATGTGTGGGTTGTTGTTGGGGTTTTTTTTGCACATCTGTAGAAACAAGAACAACAACAATGCTTGCACATAGCTTCCAAGGGACAATAAATGCTTTCTGTCTAAGGAAAATCATTAAAACCTTTGCTACAAGATGAGGCAAGGCTGTTCTTTTTTCACTCTCTCTCTCTCTCTTTGCATTTGCCACAGGAGACTAACACAGCTAGCTCCCTGGAAGGTACAGTCAAACCTCGTTTCCTGAACGCCTCCCTTTTGGCTCCCAAACGCCGGAAACCCAGAAGTAACTGCTCTGGTTTTCGAATTATTTTCTGAAGCCAAACGGCTTCTGAGCCGTTGTTCGTCATTTCTTTCCATTGTCTTTGCAGCCAGGCCATTGACCCTCGGTTTTTGAACTTTTCGGAAGCCGAACGGTCTTCCGGAATGGATTAAAAGATTTGGAGATATGCTTTAAGGTCCAGACTATGGGAAGTCCCGAAAAATTAATAATTATAATTTGGTCTTTTTTTATTTTAGTTTTTTTATTTTAATTGGATTATTATGATTCGATATGTTAATTGGATGTTTTTTATTGGAAAATTAATAAAAATGATTTAACAACAAAAAAAAGTTTGAAAACCGAGGTTACACTGTCTTATTTTCATCAGAGATGAAAAATGTCCAACTGCAGCGATAGGCAGTGCCTCTCCTGTGAGCCTCACCTGCT
Source organism: Podarcis pityusensis (assembly GCF_964106645.2). Classification (NCBI taxonomy): domain Eukaryota; kingdom Metazoa; phylum Chordata; class Lepidosauria; order Squamata; family Lacertidae; genus Podarcis; species Podarcis pityusensis. Next base: position 4,977,526 of record NC_138039.1, on the reverse strand, counting down.
TGCAGAATCTGAGAAATCCAATCGAATAGGACATCCCTTGTAAACAGCACGTTCCATAGAGGCAGCTAGACCTAGGAAAAGATAAGACAAGCCCCCATCAATACAGGCTAGGAGCGCCAAGGGTATGCTGCAGGGGCACACTGCTAACCAATGGGGAGCAGTGGACATTTCCATATTAGCAGTCTAATATGGCAACTTACACAATGGGTTTCCCTCTGATTTCAGCCATGATGGTGCTCTCCCCTCCGAGGTACTCAAAGCAAAGGCTCAAAAAGCTGTAGATTACGAAGGCTGAAGCAGGGAAGGAGAGAGAAGGGCAGTTAAAAACAGTCCACCCTGCAATTTATCTATATATATGTTTACCACTGCTCATGAAAAGTGGTTTGCAACAGCCGTACATAAAGCCACACAATAAAAACCATATACAGTGGTACCTCGGGTTATATACGCTTCAGGTTACAGACTCCACTAACCCAGAAATAGTACCTCGGGTTAAGAACTTTGCTTCAGGATGAGAACAGAAATCGTGCAGCAGCGGCAGCAGGAGGCCCCATTAACTAAAGTGGTGCTTCAGGTTAAGAACAGTTTCAGGTTAAGAACGGACCTCCAGAACAAATTAAGTACTTAACCCAAGGTACTACTGTAAAAAGTTAGAGATCAGCTAACTTATCATGGAAAGACGTATTTTTAATCGTCTGCATAAGCCTGACAGAATAGGGACATTTTCAGCAGGTGTTTAAAAGATGAAATGAAAGCAATTCTATTGGCAGACAGAAGACTGTGAAACTCATGGGCAATGCAAAAAAAATCGGTCCGTGTGGCCTGCAACAAGATGTTGCAGCGTGAGGTCTTCCTCGTTTAGCATTCCAGCCACTGCATACCCTCTCAGAGCCTTGCCACTGTCCATCTGCCTTACCAAGCAAACCCAGTCCTCATTGGACTGCTTTTGGAATTTCTCCCTTTCCCTGCCCCCCCCCAAACAGACCAAAAAAGAGGTTTTGACTCTGCCAAAACTTGCAAGGTCCCCCCCCCCCCCATTTCTTGCTCCTCAGAAAGAAAGGTTTCCTTAGTTGTTGCATCAAAGAGCTGAAACACATGCTGGCGACGACACTGGTACTAGCCAGTTGATGCCTTCCACAGCTGACTTTTGCTGGATGCTTGTGGAAAAGAAAATTTATGTTGAGAGAAAGGAGGATTTGCAGAGCTCAGGCCTGGAGAGGAAGTGGTGTCCTTTGCACCGAAGAAGATAAGGATGCTGCCAATGCTCTAAGATGCGCCTGTCCTCAGCCACAGTGTTTCTGAGCCACACGCAGGACGTCTTGTGCAATTCACCACAGAAGTGTTTCTCGGAACAGAAATGAACTCCTTGCTCCTGAACTTTATTGCAAAAGAAACCCAGCCGTTTCAACATGTGCAGGCCGCTCGGGATCGAACAGCCCTGGGCGCACTCTTTTGCCGTATGCGGCAGGTGGCGGTGCAAAATCAGCCCACCGCAGAACGAGGCGCCCACGTTCCTAGGCCGAACCGCCAAACCCGGCTCACCTTCGTAGCAGTCGCGCACCGAGTCGAAATAAACGTAGTATTGGTGGCTGCCGATCAGCAAAAGGCTGAGCCACGAGTCGAAGGCGTAGATGGGCACGATGAATAGGATGCGGATGATGTAGCGCTGCTCATTGGGGATGGTGTAGCTTTTCAGGTGCAAAAAGATCTGGAAGAAAAGAAACGGGCAAGGCTATGGGAAGCAGGAGATCTACTCCAGAGAAACACAAGCAGGCATAGGCAAAGTCGGCCCTCCAGATGTTTTGGAACTACAATTCCCATCATCCCTGACCACTGGGTCTTGTTAGCTAGGGATCATGGGAGTTGTAGTCCCAAAAACATCTGGAGGGCCAACTTTGCCTATGTCTGCAAGAGAGCAAGATTCTCCCATCCTGGTCTGCCCCACAGAGGACCTTGAGGTCCATGAATAACCATAGTTTAGAGGTCCCAGGCCCTAAGGAAGTCAGACTATCCTCCACCAGGGCCAGGGCCTTCTCAGTGATGGCTCCGACCTGGTGGAATGCTCTGTCCCATGAGACTAGGGCCCTTCAGGATTTAACCTCCTTCCATCAGGACTGTAAGACAGAGCTATTCCACCTGGCCTTTAATATGAATTCAGCCTGATCTTTTATTTCCCTTCTCTTCCCTCCCCTTCCCCTTTTATGAAGATCACCAGCTCTGTGACCCCACAGCTAATTCTCCCCTGGCCTCCTCGCTGGCCCAAGTAGGACCAATTCAGCCAGCTAGCCCTGGGGATTAACAAATTGATTTTTGAATTTTATTGTTATTCATGTTTTTATACTGTATTTTATGCTGGTTTTATAATTAAGTGTTTTAAAGTGTTTTAAATTTGTTGTTAGCTGCCCTGAACCTGGTTTTTGAATCGGGAAGGACAGGGTATAAATAAAAATTATTATTATTATTATTATTATTATTATTATCCTCAGCCATCAGCCACATCGTCTGAGACCGATGGGAGTTGGGAGTCTGCAACCTCCAGAGACATCCCTGGTGTGGACAACACCGAGCTAGACACACCTATCATCCAGTGTGGTGTAGTGTGCCCGTGTGTGGTGTAGTGGTTAAGAGCGGTAGACTCGTAATCTGGGGAACCAGGTTCGCTTCCCTGCTCCTCCACATGCAGCTGCTGGGTGACCTTGGGCCAGTCACGCTTCTCTGAAGTCTCTCAGCCCCACTCACCTCACAGAGTGTTTGTTGTGGGGGAGGAAGGGAAAGGAGATTGTTAGTCGCTTTGAGACTCTTTCGGGTAGTGATAAAGCAGGATATCAAATCCAAACTCTTCTTCCGACTTGGCAAAAGGCCATTTCCAATGTTCTTTTGTTAATTAGCCTCGTCTTTAGAACATGAGGACTAGAATCTTGTTCTAAGCGCAAGCCTACAGCTCATTGGAATGCAAAGCATGAAATGCACTTGTGGTGCATGGAGAACGTCCAAGGTTCAGGTCTCTGGCATCTCCGAGCAGAGCTGGGAGAGAACCTTGTCCATAACCCTGGAAAGCTGCTGCCAGTCAGTGTAAGCAATATTGATCTCCATGGACCAGGGGCCTGACTCAGTGGAAGGCAGTTTCCTTTGTTCCTAGGAATCATGCTTGGTAAGGAGGAGCCCATTTTAATTGCTGCGGCACCTTCCAAAAAACTTAACACAAAGATGTGTCGCTGTTAAGTGGTGTTTATTATGTCACCATTTTGGAGGTCCCAGGTTGCAAGGTGGTTAGGTTGATCTCAACTAGGGCCAGGGCCTTTTCAGTACTGGCCCCGACTTGGTGGAACGCTCTGTCCCAAGAGACTAGGGCCCTGCGGGACTTGACATCTTTCCGCAGGGCCTGCAAGACGGAGCTGTTCCGCCTGGCCTTTGGTTTGGACTCAGTCTGACCCTTCTGTTTCCCTCCCCTTATGGTTTTGATCTATGGGCTACTTTTAAAATGAGGCTGCATTTTAAATTGCATTTTAACCTGTATTTTAAATTAGTTCCCCCCCCCCCCCCATTATGTTTTTACTGTAATTTTACTGGTGTTAGCCGCCCTGAGCCCGGCTCTGGCCGGGAAGGGCAGGGTATAAATAAAATTTATTATTTTAGACTTGTGTCTTCCCTTGGCATGCTAGGAGTTGTAGTCCAACATCATCTGGAGGGCATGAACTTGGGGAAGGTGAACAACTGTAAAAAGGCCTTTTTTTAATTTTATTTTATTATTATTATTATTATTATTATTATTATTATTATTATTATTATTCCTTTTCCCCAGACTGGGACTCAAAGCAGCTTACACAAATTTAAACAGCACAGATAAAATACAGAAAGTTAAAAAAAACACATACTTTTCTAAAAAATTGTTTAGGGGTACTCTCGTTTTGACTCAAGAAAACCACCATTTTATAGTTCAAATCGGGGGAAACAAATACAATAAATGGGACAAAAGTACAAAGATTCACAAAATGTTTAGGGGTATTGTCAGGGAACTGCCATCAGTACTGGAGGGAGAGCGCGGAGCCCAGCCAGGAAGATAGGCACCTGCTTACGCACGAGCAACCCCCTTAGGAACCATTACAGGTATGCATACAAGACAATTGTTAAAAGGTAATGAAATGTTTTTATTACCGGTATTTCAATAACACCACAGCACTATTTAAAAGCCCGTTCTTTAAAAAACAGTCCGTTCCCAAAGGAATAAAAGGAGGGAGAAGGAGGGAGCCAGCCTAGCTTATTTGGGAAGGAGTTCCAGAGCTGTTTGGTATCAGCCACTGAGAAGGTCCTCTCCCATATCTCCACCAAGCCTGCCTTATGGGTGGCAGGACTGAGAAAAGGGCCTCCACTAAAGATCTCGGAGCCTGGGGAGGATACGGTCTTTCTGAGAGCCTGGGGCCTCCAGCTTCCCCCAACTTACCTGGTGGCAAGTGATGACGAGGGCAGCCCACACAAAGAGGCCAGTGATCACCTTGGCCGCCGAAGTGGTCAGGAAGAGATGCTGGCTGTCTTGGGAGTGGTTCTGGTCGGCCCTCAGCTGGGAGCCATCGCCTACGACCAGGGGGCCGGAGCCCACCGCTGATGGGAGGAAATCCAAGCGCAGCGTGGCAGGAGACATGCTGCCAGGGGGAGAAGACTCGTTGGCGAGCGTTGCGTTGTTCATCTGGCAGAGAGGAGAGAGAGAGCAAAGGTGAGCTATCGGGAGATAAGAAGGTAACCTATGACATCTCTGCAGGAGGCACGGGGGAGAATCAGGGAACAGAGGGCTTTGTGTTTGCTCTCAGCTCTTCGCAATGACAGCTTTTATTGCACCCTTTTATTGTCAAAGGTCAGAATGGCAGACACTGCAGAGTTTAGACACAGCTTCGTTAAACGGATCCTTGCCTGGAGCACACCTTTAATTGAAAGGTATTCAGACTGAGACTTGGTACAAAATAAGAAAGCTTGCATTTATTACAGGAAGTACATTCTTGATAGGGATGCGGGTGGCGCTATGGTCTTTTATAAAAAAATAAATCATTTTTATTGATTTTCCAATAAAAACAACCAATCAACATATCCAAATCATAATCCAATTAAAAATAATAAAATAAAACAAAAAATACCAATTATAGTCCAAAGTGTAATTATTATTTTTTCCGGGCTCCCCATAGTCTGGACCTCTGAAGCATATCTCCAAATCTTCGTTCCAGCCTCTTCTCGTTGTTTTCATATTTTCTGCCTTCTGATCTTAACGCTTTAAAGTTCTCCGTCCCTGGCTCTACAATTCTCAGTCATGTCAGAAATCATATATCCTTCCATCCGTCGAATACAGCTTTATTTGTGTATATATATATTTTTTCAACTGTCTATTTGCCAGCGCAGCTTTCCCTGACTAAATCACAGAGCCTAGGGCTTGCTGATTGGAAGGTTGGCGGTTCAAATCCCCGTGACGTGGTGATCTCCCGTTGCTCGGTCCCTGCTCCTGCCAACCTAGCAGTTCAAAAGCACGTCAAAGTGCAAGTAGATAAATAGGTACCGCTCCAGCGGGAAGGTAAACGGCGTTTCTGTGCGCTGCTCTGGTTCGCCAGAAGCAGCTTAGTCATGCTGGCCACATGACCCGGAAGCTGTCTGCAGACAAACACCGGCTCCCTCGGCCTTTAAAGCGAGATGAGCGCTGCAACCCCAGAGTCGTTCGCAACTGGACCTAACAGTTAGGGGTGCCTTTACCTTTACATTCTTGACAGGAATCAGAGAACCGTAGCGTCGGAAGGGACCCTGAGAGTCATCTAACCCAACCCCCTGCAATGCAGGAATCTCAATGAAAGCATCCATGACAGTTGGCCATCAGACCTCTGCTTAAAAACCTCCAAGGAAGGAGAGCCCATCGCCTTCTGAGGAGTCCATTCCACTCTCAAACTGTTCTCAACCTTAGAACATTTTTCCTGTTGTTTAGTTGGAATCTCCTTTCTTCTAATTTGAATCCGTTGGTTTGGGTCCTATCTTCTGGAGCAGCAGAAAAAGAGCTTGCTCCATCTTCCATGAGGAAGCCCTAAAGATATTTGAAGATGTCTACAGGACCGCCTTTCCTGGTATGCCCTGCGGAGGACCTTAAGGTCCACAAATGACAGCACTTTGGAGGTCCCAGGTCTCAAGGTGGTTAGATTGGTCTCAACTAGGGCCAGGGCCTTTTCAGTACTGGCCCCGATCTGGTGGAATGCTCTGTCACAAGAGACTAGGGCCCTGTGGGACTTGACATCTTTCCGCAGGGCCTGCAAGACAGAGCTGTTCCACCTGGCCTTTGGTTTGGACTCAGTCTGACCCTTCTGTTTCCCTCCCTTTATGGTTTTGAACTATGGGCTACGATTAAAATGAGGCTGCATTTTAAATTGCATTTTAACCTGTATTTTAAATTGTGGTTTTTTCCCTATCATGTTTTTATTGTAATTTTACAGGTGTTAGCCGCCCTGAGCCTGGCTCTGGCTGGGGAGGGCGGAGTATAAATAAAATTTATTATTATTCTTATTTATTATTATCATGTCACCTCTCTCTTCTTCTCCAGGCGAAACATACCCAGCTCCCTCAATGGTTCTGCATAAGGCCTGGGTTTCCAGACCCTTTATCATCCTGGTTGTCCTCCTCTGCACACCCTTCCACTCATCAATATCCTAGAATCATAGAATCATAGAATCATAGAGTTGGAAGAGACCACAAGGGCCATCGAGTCCAACCCCCTGCCAAGCAGGAAACACCACCAGAGCACTCCTGACATATGGTTGTCAAGCCTCTGCTTAAAGACCTCCAAAAAAGGAGACTCCACCACACTCCTTGACAGCAAATTTCACTGTCGAACAGCTCTTACTGTCAGGAAGTTCTTCCTAATGTTTAGGTGGAATCTTCTTTCTTGTAGTTTGGATCCATTGCTCCGTGTCCGCTTCTCTGGAGCAGCAGAAAACAACCTTTCTCCCTCCTCTATGTGACATCCTTTTATATATTTGAACATGGCTATCATATCACCCCTTAACCTCCTCTTCTCCAGGCTAAACATGCCCAGCTCCCTTAGCCGTTCCTCATAAGGCCTCATAAAGCCGTTCCTCAAACTGTGGTGCCCAGAACTGGACACAATACTCTACCTGGGGTCTGAAATGCTAGCTAACCATCTAGTTGGAGAAACAAAGAAGTCATGCTTGCTCTTTCGTTCTCAGAAGATCGTTCCAATATGACCTCTTGCCTCAAGGGTCCAGAGAAAGTAAGTCAGTGGTTCTCAACCTGTGGGTCCCCAGATGTTGTTGGACTACAACTCCCATCATCCCTGAGCTCTGGCCTTGCTTGCTGGGGGTGATGGGAGTTGTAGTTCAACAACATCTGGGGACCCACAGGTTGAGAAAGGCTGAAGTAAGTGATGAGCAGAAGAAGTTGTAAAGCTGAATGCAGCCTAAGATTTCTCACACTAAACATCAAAAAGACAAAGAAAAATCAGCATAGATTTACTGGGATGGCCTGGGAAGCTGAAGATTTCACAGAGCCCTGTAATAATACTACTACTAATAATAATTTATTTATACGCCGCCCATCTGGCTGGGTTTTCCCAGCCACTCTGGGCATCTCCCAACAGAATATTAAAAGCACAATAAAAGGTCAAACATTAAAAGCTTCCCTAAACATGGCTGCCTTCAGGTGTCTTCTAAAAGTCAGATAGTTGTTTTATCTCCTTGACATCTGATGGGAGGGCGTTCCACAGGGCAGGCGCCACTACTGAGAAGGCCCTCTGCCTGGTTCCTTGTAGCTTCACTTCTCGCAGTGAGGGAACCGCCAGAAGGCCCTCGGAGCTGGACCTCAGTGCCCGGCCATGAAAACCCCTCTCAGCAAGCCGAGTTGCACCCAAACGTCCAGCAGCAACCTTGCAAGGTAGCTAAGTGCATGCGCTCGCTCTCTCTCTGTGTGTGTGTGTGTGTGTATGTGTGTGTGAGAGAGAGAGAGAGGAGAGAGAGAGAAGAGAGGGAGAGGGGGAGAGAGAGAGGGAGAGAGGGGGGAGAGAGGGGGGGAGAGAGAGAGGAGGGAGAGGGAGAGAGAGAGAGAGAGAGAGGGAGAGGGAGGGGGAGGGAGAGAGGGAGAGAGAGAGAGAGGGAGAGAGAGGGAGAGGGAGAGAGAGAGGGAGAGGGGGAGAGAGAGAGAGAGAGGGAGAGAGAGAGGGAGAGAGGGGGGGAGAGAGAGGGGGAGAGAGAGAGAGGGAGAGAGAGGGGGGAGAGGGAGAGAGAGAGAGGGAGAGAGAGAGAGAGGGAGAGAGAGAGGGAGAGGGAGAGGGAGAGGGGAGAGGGAGAGGGAGAGGGAGGGAGAGAGAGGGAGAGAGAGGGAGAGAGAGGGAGAGGAGAGGGAGAGGGAGAGAGAGAGGGAGAGAGAGAGGGAGAGGGAGGGAGAGAGAGAGAGAGAGAGGAGAGAGAGAGAGAGAGAGAGAGATTAGCCAAAGGTTACCCAGTGAACTTGCTGATTGAGCAGAGATTAGAACCTGCTTCCTCTTGGTCTCTGCCCAACACTCTCCACCACTAAACCACACAGATTCTATTTTGCAATTCCACACGGAGAAGTCATTTTCCTAGAAGTCACAGCTTGCTTGTTTTAAGAACACAAACACACAATCAGAAATGGGCCTCCCCAGATGTTGCTGGATGCTGAGCTGCCATCAGCCCCAGTCAGCAGGGCCAAAGGTCAGGGCTGAGGAGACCTGTCCTCCAAAAACATCAGGACTTCCAAAGGTTTTCCATTTCCAATTTGGTTTAATACACAAATGCCCAGCCCTTCAGGCAGTGCTTCTCTTTTTTCCTGTACCACACTTTGAGAATAAAAATTTGCTCGTGCCACACTAATTTTTTAATTGATTAGAAATACATTGGGAAACAAAAAGAAACAACTGCTAGCAGTGCTTGGTTTATAATATAGAACATGACTACTTTATAATATGATCAGGGATATCCAGAAAGTACAGAACAATGCAGCGAAATAAGAACAGGAATCATTCTCAAAATATACCGTATTTTTCGCTCTATAACACGCACCAGACCATAACACGCACATAGTTTTTTAGAGGAGGAAAACAAGAAAAAAAATATTCTAAACGAAATAGTGGATATATGATTTTTGTGGTTCATGCTGTGGCTACAGACATGTGATCTGACAGTGAGTTTGGAGTAGCCCAATGCAAAAAATCCTGAGGATCCATGTGGATCCATGCTTTGTAACCACGGAGGAGGGAAGGAAGGGGAACCATGGATCCTCTGCTCATGGACTGCAGCAGATCCCCCTGCCACCCGCAGGCATTCGCTCCATAACACACACAGACATTTCCCCTTACTTTCTAGGAGGAAAAAAGTGTTATGGTGCAAAAAATACGGTAATTATAAATGAGTCGTCCCCAGCATTCTGTTCCAGCTGTGAATCTGCTGTGGAGGGCCTTCCATTAGCTTCAGCTGCTGACTCCGTTGTGCACCTATCTGGACAGGTAGCCGTAACCTCTGTTATCTACGCTCTAGGTTAGATTACTGCAATGCGTTATACGTAAGGCTGCCTCTGAAGATGGTTCAGAAACTTCAGCTGGTGCAGAATTCAGCGGCCAGGTTGCTCACCGGAGCAAGACGGTTTGAGCATATTAAGGTGAAAAAAGGTAAAGGGCCCTGGACGGTTAAGTCCAGCCAAAGGCAACTATGGGGTTGCGGCGCTCATCTTGCTTTCAGACTGAGGAAGCTGGTGTTTGTCCACAGACAGCTTTCCAGGTCACGTGGCCAGAATGACTAAGCCGCTTCTGGCACAATGGGACATCATGACAGAAACCAGAGTGCACAAAACACGGTTTACCTTCCCTCAGCAGCAGTACCTATTTATCTACTTGCGCTGGCGTGCTTTCAAACTGCTAGGTTGGCAGGAGCTGGGACCGAGCAACAGGAGCTCACCCCGTCACGGGGATTCAAACCGCCAACCTCCCGATCGGCAAGCCCAAGAGGCTCAGTGGTTTAGACCACAGTGCCACCCGCGTCCCTTTTCAGCATATTACCCTGATCCTGGCCCAACTGCACTGGCTGGCAATTACCGTATTTTCCCGTGTATAAGACTAGGTTTCCCCCCTAATAAATTATGTCAAAAATTAGGGGGCCTCTTATACACGGATAGTGCCGAGGCCATTTTCTTAAATCTGAGTCCCCCCAAAACAGGGGGTGCTTTATACATGGGGGTGTTTTATAGATGGGAAAATATGGTAGTTTCTGGGCCCAATTCAAAGTGTTGGTTTTGTCCTATAAAGCTTTAAACAGCTCAGTATCTCAAGGATCAGTATCAGTATCTCAAGGATCGCCTCTCCTCGTATGAACCTACCTGGACCCTGTGATCATCCTGAGGCCCTTTTTCATGTGTCTCCTCCATCAGAGGTCCAGAGGGTGGCGATGCGAGAACAGGCCTATTCTGCAGTGGCTCCCCGCAGGTAGACTACTCTCCCCTAGGAGGTTCATCTGGTTCCTTCATTATATACCTTTTGGTGCCAGACCTTTGGCTGATTAACATCTTATACCTCTTTTAAATGTGTTTTTTCTGGGGGAGGGTGTGTGTGTTATTGGCTTGTGTGTGTTCTTGTTTTTATTATGTACTTTGTCTTTATATATATATATATATATATATATATATATAGTTTTTAAATTGCTTTATTGAACTTAAAAAAAACCATAACAAAATCAAAAACACCCATAACAAATAAACAGCAAATAATCTGTTACACTTTATCACAGTCTTCTTCTTAGTTCCACTGACTTCCTGCCAATTCTCTCTAATTTTAAATGTATATTTATCTAGTGCACTATTTGTCTCTGTTTGAGATAATTACTTAACCAAGATGTCATATCTTCCTAAACCTATCTGGTAGACAACAGAAGCTATTCAAGAGCTGCCACAGATTTAACGGTATTGCATTCTTTGTCTTTTTATATTGCATGTGTTATATTGTGAGATCTATGGGTAAAGGGCGGTATACAAATTTAATTAATAAAATAAACAAATAGATGGACCATTGGGTCTGACTCAGCAAATTACAGCGCCATATGTTCCCAAACCCTCTATTTCTAAACAGGAAACTCGGATATTCAGCAGTTCGGTAGGCATGATTGCATCTCCTTCTAACCACCGGTTGAAGTAACTCTCGCTTCTTTGGTTTTAGATAAAGCAAGATTTTCAACTCTTGTTTTTTCTCTGGCTTCACTTTCTCCACTAGCCCCCTGGATTGCAGAAATTCTCCTGAGGGTGACAACCAAAATCCGTCGCAGAATTCTTTTAAAAGCAGGGCTTTCTTGGCTGATGGCGGCCCTGAAGGCGGCCCTGTTTCGGGAAGTTTTTAATGTCTGATGCTGTATTGTTTTTAATATTCAGCTGGAATTTGTCCAGAGTGGCTGGGGAAACCCAGCCAGGTGGATGGGGTTGTTGTTGTTGTTTAGTCGTTTAGTTGTGTCCGACTCTTCGTGACCCCATGGACCAGAGCACGCCAGGCACTCCTGTCTTCCACTGCCTCCCGCAGTTTGGTCAGACTCATGTTTGTAGCTTCGACAACACTGTCCAACCATCTCGTCCTCTGTCGTCCCCTTCTCCTTGTGCCCTCCATCTTTCCCAACATCAGGGTCTTTTCCAGGGAGTCTTCTCTTCTCATGAGGTGGCCAAAGTATTGGAGCCTCAGCTTCAGGATCTGTCCTTCCAGTGAGCACTCAGGGCTGATTTCCTGAAGAATGGAGAGGTTTGATCTTCTTGCAGTCCATGGGACTCTCAAGAGTCTCCTCCAGCACCATAATTCAAAAGCATCAATTCTTCGGCGATCAGCCTTCTTTATGGTCCAGCTCTCACTTCCCTACATCACTACTGGGAAAACCATGGCTTTAACTATATGGACCTTTGTTGGCAAGGTGATGTCTCTGCTTTTTAAGATACTGTTATTATATTAATGCTTTGCACCTTTCCCCGTTCTTGGTGGTCTTCCTGTTATAGTTTGCTAAGCCCAAAAGACAATGATTTTTTTTGCCAGCAGAAGCAACAGAGCCAGGATTTCTCAGGGTGTCCCGTTCCCAGCATCAAACTAATAATACATGTGTATTTTTAGGCGGTGGACGACATGGTTCCATCTTTAGATGTCATTCCTTACATTTATCAAGGCTTCTATTCTGGGATTCCTCCTTTAAAGAAGAAACACACCAACGTTTCCAATAACCGCAACAAGTGTCCAAGAGCCCCGCTGGCTAAGGCTGATGGGAGTTGTAGTCCAAAACATCTGGAAGGATCCAGGTTTGGAGAAGCCTGTCCCAAAGCAATAGAGATTAGCCTGCGGGCCAGATCCGGCCTCCAGCAAAGGTATATTCAAGACACAATAAACTCTCGTATTTACTTCTGAAGAATAAGAAGCAAATCAACCACAAAGCAGTTTTCAAATAACTATGGGATGGGGAACTGTGGCCGTCCAGATGTTTTGGTTTTTTTAAATGATATTTATTAAAATTTCAAAAGGAAAAGATTACATTAAAAAGAAAATTAACAGTAAAAAGAAAAAATACAAAATATAAAATATAAAAAAGAAAAACCAATTAAAAACAATTCCATCTTTTCATCACTTCTTTTACATTTACTTGTTTCCCAGACATCCTCATACCTCCCTCTTTTGTATTCCAATTCAATTTATTAATCCAGCGATTCCTTTCCCTCCTTTTTAATCCTGATCTTTAATCCTGATATATTATAACCTTTAATTTTTAGATATTAAAAACCAATTTTTCCATATTCTTTTATACCATTACAGCTAGAAACCACTTAACTTCAATCCAACATCATTCTAACATTCATTAATTTTACAATATTTCTGTAAATAGTCTTTAAATTTCTTCCAATCTTCTTCCACCGACTCTTCTCCCTGGTCTCGGATTCTGCCAGTCATTTCCGCCAGTTCCATATAGTCCATCATTTTCATCTGCCATCCAGATGTTTTTGGACCAAATCTCTCCATCTCTCCAACCTGGGCCAGGCTGAAAGGAACCGTTGAGATTTGGAGTTCCGCACTTCCAATGCAATTTTATTGCTGCTTTGCTCCCAATAGTGAATCCACCGGTCAGGAAGGCAGTTTCTGCACGTGCTGGAGAGCAGGGTGAATTTGATTTACATCAAATTGATTTAAATCATGATTTAAATCACTAGTCAGTAAGACTTGATTTACTGTAAATCATATTTTTTTTAACAGAAAGGCATTCCTGCTGGTATAATTGGTGAATAGCCTTTGGACTATAATTTAACTTAAGTAGAAAATCTTTAGAAAGATTTTTTCCTCCAAAAGCATTTTATTTTACAAATCGAAGTTAAATAAAAAAATTCCAATTTAAATAAAAAAATTCCAATTTAATTTTTTTTTTAAAATAATTTTTTTATTTTATATATATATTTTAATCACTGATGTTTATCCATGTTGTAGAAGGAACGAGCGATACCAGTGAATCGTTTACCAACAGATCCTGCTGCAGAAGCTAAGCACAGGAGATCTCACAGCAAAATGTACGCGAGTACATTGGGCCGGCACAGAAGCCTGTTTAGCAGCATGGAAACAGGGCAGGGTGTGGACATTCTCAGATGCTCCAACTGTCCCTGCTTATCAGGAGTGGCGCCTCTTTTCTGGTCCTGCTCTCTATTTATGCCTCTTGGTTCTGCCTCCTTGTGAGAAGCAAGAACGTTGCAAGCTGCTTAAAGGAGTCTGCCCAAAAGATGGAAAGGTCTGGAGATCAGGGTGGAAAAGTCCCCCTTTTTCCCATAGTTTTTTCCCCATAAAACTGTAGAGTTCGAAAGGACGATGAATCTCCTCTAGTCCAACCCCCAGCAATGCACGAATCTTTTGCCCAAGGCAGGACTCGAACCCATGACCTTTGAGATTAAGAGTCTCATGCTCTACCCACGGAGCTATCTTAGCTTTGTTGTTACACACAAGAAACTCCTAGAAGTCCTCCTTCCTCCACACTTCTTAAGATGTCGCCAGATGTCCATCACCTTTGTGACTCTTCTATAAATGTAATTAACCGCGCGTGGGAGTTTGGAGGGATAATCAGATAAGCTGATTAAAAAATAAATAAATCGAACTGATCCATTAAAGTCTGCGGGACCAATAACAATTTGGACAGCTAATTTGGACAGCCAACTCATTCACAGATTGTAAGTGGGCCTGTAACCATTCAATCCCTCCCAGATGACCTGATCATTGATGATTCACCCCTATGGTTTTGCAAGGAGATCAGACAATGCCAGCCATTTCCTGAGCATTTGTTGTGATTTAATTCTGGGGAGGTCAGATGAAACTGCACAGAACAAATGCTATCCCAGTGCATTTTGCCATCGCTTTCCTTATTGCAACTAAGGAGCAGGATTGCTGTATGAGAGCTCCAAATCAGCTTTTGTTGCCCAAGATGAATTTCCTGGTATGTGATTGATACCCACATGAAAATGGCAGCGGCCTGGGAGCACCCTGAGTTAAGGCTGCTTTTTAAGCAAAATTTGCTCTATTACTGTAAGAAATTGATCTTTTAGTGTGGCAGCACCCACACTTCGGGACTCCCAGCCTACCGACATCAGCCAGACGCCATTTCAATGCCTGCTAAAACCAGATACAGTCATACCTCATGTTATGTCCGCTTCATGTTACATTCTTTCAGGTTACGTCCCGCGGTGACCCGGAAGTACCCGAAAGGATTACTTCCGGGTTTTGCCACTCACGCATGCACAGAGGTGCAAAATGACGTCACGCGCATGCGCAGAAGCAGTGAATCGCAACCCGCGCATGCGCAGACGCGCCGCTGCAGGTTGCGCTCTTTTTATGTTGCGAATGGGCCTCCGGAACGGATCCCTTTCGCAACCAGAGATACCACTGTACATGGAAAATTGATGTGTGTTTTAATCCATTTTGGGTTTATCGGTGATTCTAATTATTTTTTCTAAATAGTTGTTCTTATCTGTTTTTATCCTAATTCTATTGTTTCGTTCTTTCTGTAAACCGCTTAGGTCAGGTTTTATTGCAATCAAGCAGTATATAAATTTTATGAAATAAACTAACACTGACCACTCAGAATGGGTGCTTCTTAGATTCAGAAAGAAGCTCCAACTTCATAAACCACTTATTTTCTTTCTTCCCCCTCCTTCTCTCTCTCTCACACATACACACACGTACATAACACAGTTAACACACTCTGGGAACAAACATGCCCTAAGCTTTCCGCTTCATCCATTAAAGGTTGCCCACACCAATCAACATGAGCTTTCAGTCATTAATTCACCAATTAAACTGATCAAACCTTGCACCCGTAACAGGGTAAAACTCCCATTCAAGCTCCTCTGGAGATCAGCAGCATGCCTTAATATTTCCCTGGTCCCACCTAGGCACACCGTTGAGCAATAGAAAAAAAATCATGCTGGTTTTTCCAGCAACCGCTTCCACCCCCATCAGACGCACGCTTCGGCTACCTTCTCAGGTGAGCCTCCCTCCTTCTCCCCCCTGCAACACACGTGCAACTCACCCCACAGTTTTACGCCCTTGCAGGAGAAGAGCTTCAGTTATCTTCAGCCGAGGAACACACCAGCGTCTAAAAATACTCCTCTTCGTGCTCTCCGAAGAACGGGGAGGCGCGGAGAACGCTGGGCAGAGGAATTTGGGATGCAGACGAGCAGCCCCAACTGCTGGGGGGCTGGGTGGTCCCACAGGGCAGCGGCTCAGAGCTCAGCACGAGGGACACCTGCATCTAAAGGAGGAGAGAGGCAGAAGAGGCAGGCGTGAGCAAAGGATCAGCTAGCCACCAGTTCCCTCCCGGGAGTCGTAGCTGGCAGAGGAAACGGCTCCTGGGGCCAAGCAGGTACCGCCGGGCACAGTCCGGCAAGTAAACATTAACTGGGCTGCAGAGATAGTCACCAGGCTGATGTCATGGGAAAGGAAGCAGCAAGGGGCACAGCGCCTGCCTGCTTTGTTTCCAATAATAATAATAGTAATAATAATTTATTATTTATACCCAGCCACTCTGGGCTTCTTTCAACAGATATTAAAATACAATAGTCTATTAAACATTAAAAGCTTCCCTAAAGAGGGCTGCCTTCAGATGTCTTCTAAAAGTCGGGTAGTTGTTGTTTGACATCTGGTGGGAGGGCGTTTCACAGGGCGGGCGCCACCACCGAGAAGGCCCTCTGCCCGGTTCCCTGTAACTTGAGTTCTCACAGGGAGGGAACTGCCTGAAGGCCCTCAGCGCTGGACCTCAGTGTCCGGGTAGAACGATGGGGGTGGAGACGCTTCTTCAGATAGACTGGACTGAGGCCGTTTAGGGCTTTAAAGGTCAGCACCAGCACTTTGAATTGTGCTCGGAAACGCCGAACTTCTTCCTTATCGGCTCTGCAAACCAGTCTTGGGAAGAGAAGGGCCACAACCCAGCATTCAAGCACCTGCTTCCATGTCAGGGGCCCCAGGTTTCCATCTTGGGCATCTTCAGGCAGGGCTGGGGAGAGTTCCTCCCTGGAACCCTTGAGAGTCACTGCCAGTCAGAGCAGGCAGTACTGAAGGAGCCTCTCCACCCCCTTCATTCAGCCCAGGCACTGAGGTCCAGCTCCGAGGGCCTTCTGGCAGTTCCCTTCCTGCGAGAAGTGAGGTTACAGGGAACCAGGCAGAGGGCCTTCTCGGTGGTGGCGCCCGCCCTGTGGAACGCCCTCCCATCAGACGTCAAGGAAACAAACAACTATCTGACTTTTAGAAGACACCTGAAGGCAGCCCTGTTTAAGGAAGTTTTTTATGTTTGATGAATGCATTCATTATTACAGTCACAGACCAGTTCCGGCTCACTTACAATACAATGGACGCTCGGGTTGCGAACGTGATCCATGCGGGATGTATGTTCACAACCCGCAGTGTTCTCAACCTGCAGGTGCGCATCTGAGCACGCATGGGTTGCAATTTGGCACTTCTGTGCATGCGCAAAGTGTGATCTAGTGCTTCTGCGCATGCGCGACCGCCGAAACCCGGAAGTAGCCTGTTCCGGTACTTCCGGGTTTCGGTGGTCCGTAACCTGAAAAAACGCAACCTGAAGCATCTGTAACCCGAGGTATGACTTTATCAGGAAAATCATAAAGCACGATCGGGATACAATGAATTGCAATTGGGTATAACAGGGACAATACGGATATAGCAGCAGTTAAAAATATGTAAGTTAAATCTTAATCACTAAAATATAACCCAAAACTGTCATTTAAAACCTTAATCATTCTGGTAATACAGCTTGTTCGCTAAGTTTTATAGCAGTCGCACAGAATTTGGCCACCCTTAGTGTTATCTCTGGGCCCTTGTCCTCTACCAGGAGTTTTAGACATTGAAGTTTGGACCCATTTGGAGATTTTTGTATAACAGGGGGGATAAATACCGAAATATTTGATGTTTTATCGTGTTTTTAATATTCTGTTGGGAGCCGCCCAGAGTGGCTGGGGAGGCCCGGCCAGATGAATGGGGTATAAGTAATAAATTTATTATTATTATTATTATTATTATTATTATTATTATTATGAGCCACCTTTCCTTGGGGGTTCCCCAGCCTGTTCCTTCCACCATTCCTCTGCCTCCGATCAGTCCATGACAGGTAAGCCCACTGAATCTTGACTGAGTGATCTGAAGATTGGTGTATTTCCCATTTAGAGTCTAGCAATTAAAAAGCTGCAGTACCGATTCAATGCACACTATTTGCTGGTACTCCCAGTGAGAAATACATTCTGCGCCCATATAATAGGAACAGCAATCTGCATTATCATATAACAGACAGAGCTCTATTCATCATCTATCTAACTTACAGTAAGTCCTGGGAATGCAGTTTGGTGCCCTTCTGGAAATTTTGGACTACAATTCCCATCGGCCACTGCCAGCATTAAAAATGGTCATGGGAAGATGGGGGTTGTGGTCCAAAATATATGCAGGAGGCTGGATTGTAGGAACAGTAGGAATACCTTTACGTCGTAAGATTTATACACTGCTTGGTTGTCAAAAAAACCCCTCAACGGTTTACAAAAAAAGATGAGACAACGAGGAAAGTTAACAACCATGTAAGACTTTTGCAAAAGTTAGAACAAAAATAGACTAAAGACAGATAAAAAAACTCGCACCAGCTTTCTAAACATCTGGGTAAGCTGGTCGAAACAGAAATGTTTTTAACAGGCGCTGAAAAGAGGACGGTGAAGGAGCCTGCTTGGTGTCAATATGGGATGCTGGTTAGACCAGTTCTCCGGAAGAGGAAAAATGCCTTTTGCTGATCCTGTTCTCCACCAATCTGAACCGCAACCAGGAGACACTAGACTCGCATGGTCTTTCCACCGCATCCATGCCACCGAGGAACACACAGGAAGCTGTCAGAGCAGGCGTCACAACCTGCGGTCCATGGGCCAGAAGCGGCCTGCGGAGGCTGTTTAACCGGCCCATGCGCCACTCCAGAACCAAGACACACGCTCAGCGAGTCCCTGCGCCGCTAACCGGCATGGTGCGGTGCGGGGACTCTTCTGTGGCATCGGAAATCACATCTGCACATGTGCAGACTCGCGTAGACGCCGGAAATCGCGGGCGCATGTGCTCGGGCACGATCATTATCTGGCCCACATAGGGGGCTCCGCAGGACTGATCCGGCCCAGGCAAAGTAAACCTGTTGGAAACACACCCGGGAAGGCCGCCAACTTCCGAAGACTCTGGGGCTTCTCTCCGGTGGTCCTCCCTGGCTATAAATCTCCCTTAGTCCAGAGAGACCGGTGATAAGCGACCCCTCTCTCCTGAGAGGAGCACACTTGTCTTCTGGCATATCATTGCAGAAGAAAGATTCAGTAGCTCTAAAACTATTTTACAGTCTGTATATAGAGAATCCATCAGCACATCTGTGCTCTTTGAGCACCAGTACACAACAGCAACACTTTCAGAAGTGAAACTAACTTCCAACAGTACTCAGACTTCCTGTCTCACGCTCACTCAGACACTCACATGATGTACACAAAACATAGTGCTACTGCTGGAGCAGCACAGATGGATAAAAATCCTAACACCAACCCCTGTGCCAGACCATTTGTCTATCCAGCTCAGCATTTTATTTTAAAAATCTGATTTAAATTTTAAAAAATCAGATTTAAATAAATAAAATCAGATTTAAATTTAAAAATCTGATGATTATAATTATTATGTTGATTTTTATCCATCCTGTTCTCTACCACTCAATCATGCCAATTGCCCCCCGCCACACAACGGTCTTTATCTCATTCAGATCCAGCCCTCTAAGCATTTGATCAGCGACATTTGTAAGTCCTTTGCTGCTGAGGTTCTGCTCAAGTTTTTAATGAAGCTGAAGGCTCAATTGCAAGGAATCTCGGACTGGACTGCCACATCCTCCTCACATTTGCAGAGGCCAAAACTAGCTTGGAAGAGGAGATGTGAGCCAGATGTCCTTTATCGAGCTCATTTCATCTCGAGACTTACATTTTGCAACATCTCGCATCAGGTTTCAGAACATCAACAAGTGCAATCTTTTGGGAACACGCTGACCTGTGATGGTATAAATATGTACCATCACAGTCCCTGAAGCTGAGAAACAAAATTTCTCCGCTGAGGGGAAGTAACACATGCTCAGAAACATGCCAAGGAGGTGGATGGGAAGCCTTGGGCTTGATTCCTTGGCACACTTTCCTAGGAGTAGGCACCCACTGAACACAATGGGGCTTACTTCAGAGTAAACAGGCCCAAGACTGCAGTGGATATATAGAACATAGCCATTGTGACTAGCAGCCATTGATCTCCATCTCCTCCTAATTTTTTAAACCATCTAGGTTGGCAGCTGCAGCTGCCTCCTGCACAAGTGAGTTCCACAGTTTAACAAGGCCCTGTGTGAAAAAGTCCTTTCTTTTAACTGTCCTGAATAAAATAATAATAATAATAATAATTTATTATTTGTACCCCGCCCATCTGGCTGGGTTTCCCCAGGCACTCTGGGCAGCTTCCACAGAGACCAAAAATACACTAAAATGTCACACATTAAAAACTTCCCTGAACAAGGCTGCCTTAAGATATATTCTGAATGTCAGGTAGTTGTTTATTTCCTTGACATCTGATGGGAGGGGGTTCCACAGGGCGGGCGCCACTACCGAGAAGGCCCTCTGCCTGGTTCCCTGTAGCTTTACTTCTCGCAATGAGGGAACCGCCAGAAGGCCCTCGGCGCTGGACCTCAGCGTCCGGGCAGAACGATGGGGGTGGAGACGCTCCTTCAGGTATACTGGGCTGAGGCCATTTAGGGCTTTAAAGGTCAACACCAACACTTTGAATTGTGCTCGGAAACATATTGGGAGCCAATGTAGGTCTTTCAAGACCGGTGTTATGTGGTCTCGGCGGCCGCCCCCAGTCACCAGTCTAGCTGCTGCATTCTGGATTAGTTGTAGTTTCCGGGTCACCTTCAAAGGTAGCCCCACGTAGAGCACATTGCAGTAGTCCAAGCAGGAGATAACTAGAGCATGCACCACTCTGGTGAGACAGTCCGCGGGCAGATAGGGTCTCAGCCTGCGTACCAGATGGAGCTGGTAGACAGCCGCCCTGGACACAGAATTGACCTGCGCCTCCATGGACAGCTGTGAGTCCAAAATGACTCCCAGGCTGTGCACCTGGTCCTTCAGGGGCACAGTTACCCCATTCAGGACCAGGGAGTCCTCCACACCAGCCCGCTCCCTTTCCCCCCAAAACAGTACTTCTGTCTTGTCAGGAATCTGCCAACCTCCAGCTTCATTGCATGTCTGTGAGTTCTAGTGTTATGGAAGGGAGAAAACCCCATCCACTTTCTACCCGCCACGTATAATTTCAGACGCTTTTCTATCATGCCACCCATTTACACGCTTTCCCCTCTAAACTAAAAAAAAATCCCAAATGCTGCAACCTTTCATCACAGGGGAGCCACCAGTTGAAAAACCTGCCTTCCGAAAAACCTGTTTCGTTGCAAACACGCAGAGCCGGAGAAAACATGCTGTTAAAAACAAGAGAGCATTTTGCCTGGATTCCCGTGAATCTTACCCAGCGACATCGTAGTTCAGAAACAAGCCTTTCACCCACTGCTTCCTAGAACTCTAGTAAATAAGCAAAGCTGTGGAACCTCACCCTAAACCTCTGTTTGCTTTCCAGTAAGAGTGTGCTAAGCTTCGTATACATTTTAGATCCCAGTCCTGAGCAGGAACCTGGTTAATCATTCTCTCTGACTTTGCTTGGCCAAGCCGCCTTATCAACATGAGGCCACAACATGGGAGACTTCCCAGGTATACAGTGGTACCTCTGGTTGAGAACAGGATCCGTGGTGCGTCTGCACATGCGTGGGTTGCGATTCACCGCCTCTGCGCATGCTCGTGATGTCATTTTGCGCTTCTGCGCATGCACGAGCGGCGAAACCCGGAAGTAACCCTTTCTGGTACTTCCGGGTCGCCACGGGACGTGACCTGAAAGAACGTAACATGAAGCAGATGTAACATGAGGTATGACTGTACTAGCGTAAATTATTTTTTTATTTAAATAGTCCTATTTAAAAAGAAGATAGAGCCCTGCATTTGGTGGCTTTCTGATACAGTCATACCTCGGGTTACAGTTGCTTCAGGTTGAGTGTTTTCAAGTTGAGATCCGTGGTAACCTGGAAGTACAGTGGTACCTCGGGTTACATATGCTTCAGGTTACATACGCTTCAGGTTACAGACTCCGCTAACCCAGAAATAGTATCTCAGGTTAAGAACTTTGCTTCAGGATGAGAACAGAAATCGTGCTCCGGCGGTGCGGCAGCAGCAGGAGCTAAAGTGGTGCTTCAGGTTAAGAACAGTTTCAGGTTAAGAACGGACCTCCGGAACGAATTAAGTACGTAACCAGAGGTACCACTGTAATGGAACGCGTTACTTCCAGGTTTTGCCGCTTGCGCATGCGCAGATGCTCAAAATGACTTCACATGCATGCGCAGAAGCAGTGAATTGCAACCAGCACACGCGCAAACGTGCAGACGTGGGTTGTGTTCTCTTCAGGATGCGAACGGGGCTCCAGAACGGATCCCGTTCGCATCCAGATGTACCACTGTACAGTGGTACCTCAGAAGTCAAATGGAATCAGTTCCGGAAGTCCGTTCGACTTCCAAAATGTTCGGAAACCAAGGCGTGGCTTCTGATTGGCTGCAGGAAGCTCCAGCAGCCAATCGGAAGCCGCAGAAGCCACATCAGACGTTTGGGTCCCAAAGAACGTTCACAAACCGGCTCACTCACTTCCGGGTTTGCGGCATTCGGTAGTCAAAATGTTCGGCTTGCAAGGTGTTTGGGATCCAAGGCACGACTGTATGTAAAGGCCGGCGTTAGAAACTCAGATATGTAAGCTAAGTGTCAAATGGTTCCTAAAACCAGGGTTACAGTCACCAAAATGGAATGCCCACTTGCCACATTGCAGCCAGAGTGCTCGAAAGGTGTATTTTTCAACCTGGCTTTCTGGTTTCTGAAATTCACTCCGATTGTGCAGATAAAATATGATGGGTAGAATTCTACAGGATGTGCTGCTAGTGTGTGGAAATAGTCAAGATCCAAGAATCTCCAGGCATGCGACTCCAGATGGTGGAGACATCAGGTGCGCCTGGGGCATCTTCACTTAGTCACAACCGGCCGATAGCCAGCTGCAAAATGGGCCTGGTGAATTTCAAACACTGGTAAAGACCTGAAGAACTCTGCACCTGATTAACTGGCAAGCCACCTGCCTGTCCTTCTAAAGACCTGGTAGATTGCAGGAATGACCTGATAAGTCTTGTTGGTGGCTGCACAGTGATAAAGACCATTGCATGACAGTGACCCACCAAAAAGCATTTTCTGCTGTTGCGCCTGTTGTGTTCCATAGGACACACCATCAGTGACGCAACGAACTACATCTTTGGTCCCATGGAAATGATGTGCTCTTCTACTTCTCCTCCTCCTTCTTCTTCTCCTTCTTCAGCGATCACTCCTAGTCGAGTAAGATTGTCTTCCATAAACACAGTCTTAACAATGAGTCCATAAGCAACTGTGGAGGCCAATTCTGGATCCACACATCCTTCCACAGGGGGGACATAGGTTTCCGGGCGTGAGCTGATCATGGTGAGGATTTGCCAAGCATGTCTTCCTCTTAGCACATTTCTCCCTTGCGTTCTGAGTTCGAGTGTCTTCAAAGTCCATGACACCTTTGGTAAAGGCTGTTCTCCAACTGGAGTGCTCGCAGGCCAGTGTTTCCCAGTTGTCTGTGTTTATACAGTGGTACCTCTGGTTGCGAACGGGATCCGTTCTGGAGCACCGTTTGCAACCAGAGCAGAACGCAACCCGTGTCTACACGTCTGCACGTGCTCGGGTCGCGATTTGCCACTTCTGAGCATGTGCGTGACGTCATTTTGCGCGTCTGTGCATGCGCAAGTGGAGAAACCTGGAAGTAACCCTTCCGGTAATTCCAAGTTGCTGCAGGACGCAACCTGAAAATGCTCAACCTGAAGCAAACAAACACGAGGTATGACTGTACTACATTTTTTTTAGATTTGCCTTGAGAGAGTCTTTAAACCTCTTTTGTTGACCACCAGCATTACGCTTTCCATTTTTAAGTTTGGAATAGAGTAGTTGCTTTGGAAGACGATCATCAGGCATCCGCACAACATGAGCAGTCCAACAAAGTTGATGTTGAAGAATCATCGCTTTGACACGGGTGATCTTGGCTTCTTCCACTGGCATGAGTTCACCTGTCTTCCCAAGTTATGTGTAAAATTTTTGGAGAGCCGTGACAAGGTGATGATCCAGCAAGTGAGAAATGATGTGCCATCACTGAGCTATCACTCCCTGCAGTGCAGGAATGTCAACTGAATCTCAACCTTCCTGAGCTACAGTGGTACCTCGGGTTACATACGCTTCAGATTACATACGCTTCAGGTTACAGACTCCGCTAACCCAGAAATAGTACCTCGGGTTAAGAACTTTGCTTCAGGATAAGAACAGAAATTGTGCTCCAGCGGCGCAGCGGCAGCAGGAGGCCCCGTTAGCTAAAGTGGTGCTTCAGGTTAAGAACAGTTTCAGGTTAAGAATGGACCTCCGGAACGAATTAAGTACTTAACCTGATGTACCACTGTATATCAGAAAGGAACAGGATATGAGCAGGGCAGGTCCAGAGGATTCTTGCCAATCTAGGGCTCCTGCCCTCCCACCGCCAGGCCTTCTGAGTCCATAAACGCAAAGGGACCTCACACCTTCTCCCAGTACAAGCAGCAAGAACTTCCACAGCCAGCACTGACCAGCGGAAGTGCACCAAGAGTATTTGGGTTAAAAAGCTTATGCAGCCATGAGAGGAACAGCGGGCAGAGCCAGATGCACGGGCCCTTCAGCCTCTGATTAATGCAGAACAAGGCACCCAGTTATTATTTTTAAATAGTCGCTTGCAAGGAACAAGATGGCTTGCGAGGCACAGAATCATCTCATCACAGGCTTTCAAGATCACCCAGCCAACACTTTCTGCAGGGAAGAAACTGCTCCCACTTGCCAGATGGGGGCCTAGATCAGTGCTGGGTGCAGCTGAACTACAACTCCCACCAGCCCTGGCTATGCAGGCTGGGGCTGGTGGGACTTATAGTTCTGTAGCGCCTGGAGGGTCAGAGGTTATCCACCCTGGCCTAGATAACCAGCAGAGCTGTTGCAATAATAGCGGATCTGGGTTTGCATGCCATAGGATTTTGACACTTGAGGTGTATGCTTTTTTAAGACCTGCATTATTTTTGCAATTTTAAGTTGTTTAATCTGTTTCTCAGCATTGTGTACTATTGTGTTTCAATATTCAAGCTGTGTTATAATTGCACACCGCCCTGGGGCCTTAGGGTGAAGGGCGGGTTAATAAGCAGTAATAGTAATGTTGTGGGCATCTGTCTGTCTCGAAAGACAATGGAGTGCGCCTTCGGGGGTGAAGTCAAACTGCTGCGTTTGCAGCACTAAAGTGAGCTCCCTGGGGCGCAAGCCTGGGTAGTGTGTCTGGAGGTCCTGGGCTGCCCAGACGACAAGACCCCCTCTCTGCCTCACTGATGTGGTCCAAAGGAAAGCAGAGCAAGACATTTGGCACCAGCTGGGCTGCAGGAGTTGCCAGAAGGAGTACAAGGTGCCATCCAACAGTCTTAGGGATACCGCTCCAGATTTGCGTAGAGTTTACTCCCTAGTCTATTCTTCTCCTGATTATGTCCCGCAAGGCAGCACAGGTTTAGGATCAGAGTTTTCCTTCTCCTAGATGACTACCTTCCCAGGTTGAAGAACCCAACAACAACAATGACTGGGAGCGGCCGCCGAGACCATATAACACCGGTCCTGAAAGACCTACGTTGGCTCCCAGTACGTTTCCGAGCACAATTCAAAGTGCTGGTGCTGACCTTGAAAGCCCTAAATGGCCTCAGTCCAGGATACCTGAAGGAGCGTCTCCACCACCATTGTTCTGCCCAGACACTGAGGTCCAGCGCCGAGGACCTTCTGGTGGTTCCCTCACTGCGAGAAGTGAGGTTACAGGGAACCAGGCAGAGGGCCTTCTCGGTGGTGGCGCCTGCTCTGTGGAACGTCCTCCCATCAGATGTCAAAGGAATAAACAACCATCTGACGTTTAGACGACATCTGAAGGCAGCCCTGTTTAGGGAAGTTTTTAATGACGGAAGTTTTAATGTATTTTTAATCTTTTGTTGGAAGCTGCCCAGAGTGGCTGTGGAAACCCAGCCAGATGGGCGGGGTATAAATAAATTATTATTATTATATTACAGTGGTACCTCTGGTTGTGAACGGGATCCGTTCTGGAGGCCCGTTCTCAACATGAAAAGAACGCAACCCGCAGTGGGTATGCACGCGCGGGTTGCAATTCACTGCTTCTGCGCATGCGCTTGACATCATTTTGTGCGTCTGCGTCACTGCGGGACGTAACCTGAAAGAACGTAACATGAAGCGGACGTAACATAAGGTATGACTGTATTATTATTATTAAATGCTTTAAATACATGCTGTGGATCTGCTCTTAGTCCCTGGAACTGCCAGCTGAAAGGTTCAGGTCCAAGGCAGCAGGGAAGACATTTCTGTATGCCCGAAATCCAGGAGAGCTGCTGCCAGCCAGAGCAGAGTATACTGAGCCCAACAGAGCAATGGTCTGTCTTGACAGCAGGCAGCTTTGTACCTTCAGCTGACGCTAAGGAAATCGCTCAGCTCTTGTCCCTGGACTTGAAGGCAAGCCAATGTTTCCGGGCTCTTAAAAACCTGGGGCACAGCCCCTTATCACAGATCAATTTATATAAACAGAGGCAAATGTAGGGGGGTTTTTTTGAGCGAATTCAGAGCAGAAGGTAGCTGGGATCTCATTAGCAGTGCACTTCACAGCATGCCAGGGATCCCTATAAGAAAAGTTTTTTAAAGCATTCTTTTTTGGAGGGTTTGGATGAAAGATGCCAAGAGTATAACTTAGACTTCAGAAAGTTTACGTGGCAGATGAAGTTGATGGACTATATGGAATTGGCGGAAACAACTGGCAGAACTCCGAGACCAGGGAGAAGAGTCGGTGGAAGAAGATTGGAAAAAGTTTAAAGACTATTTACAGAAATATTGTAAAATTAATGAATGTTAGAAAAATGTTGAAATGAAGTTATATGGCTTCAGTAGAAATGTTATAAGGAATTAAGTATAAATAGATTAATAGAGAATTAAAGGGAAAAATAAGGTTAAAATGTGTTAAGATAATTATAGGATAGAAAGCAGAGGAAGATGGAAAGGAATTGCTGAAACAACTAATAGAAGTGGAATACAAAAAGGGAGGTGTGAGGAGGTCATGGAAATAAGTGAATGAAAGATTGAAATTATTTGATGTGTTTTAAATTGTTTTTGTTTTGTTTTCTTAGTTTAAATTGTTTTTGTTAGTTTAGTGTTAGGTATTGTTTTTGTATTGTATTGTATTGTATTGTTTATTTTCTTTTTCTATGTATTGTCCAAATTGTTGGAAAGTAATAAATATTATTTTTTAAAAATAACAACAGAAAGTTTACGTGCACCCTCTTCCAAGTCTCATTTAAAGCCATGTTTTGAAGCATCATGGTGACATCTTCAAACCAGACTTCCTCAACGCAGCTGAAATCAGTGTGCCTTTCTATTGGGTAAACCCAATAAGGATTGTGGTACACAAACATATCTTTAGAACCAAGCGCCACTTAAACCAAGGAGACTGGAATCAAGCCTCAAAACGTGTTTACTCAGAAGCAAATGCTGCTGGTTCCCATGGGGCTGACTTTTCAGTTAAGTACATCTTGAATGCGCAGCCTAAGGCATACACAATTTCCTTTGGATTAAGCCCCCCAAAGCCCTTACACGGATTTTTCAAAACATCTTATATACGCCACTCAATTCAGACAATGCTGAAACACTTCTCGAGGGAATAAATTAATTCACCTGCTTAATTTTATTCCAAAAACCCTTAATTTTATTAGAGAGCCTCAAAGTGGCACCTGCATCAAGATAACATATTCTTCATGTTCAATCTGTGAATTAATCAACTACAAGCAGATGGCTAGCATATTAAAGGGTGTTTAATGAGCTGCCCTTCTTTCTTCAGTGAAAGATATCAGGACTGGGACCTAAATATCATTTAACATAAATTAATTACCTCTTTCCGTGCTTAAACCCTTATGTTCGCACAGCTTTATACAAGACGGCCATTGCTTCCTCCCGAATGAAAGGTGCCTGCAGAACCTAAAATATTTCTTCATACAGAATGCTGAAATTCAATTTAACACGACTGAGGGCGGACTTCATAATTTAGGACTACATTTACCTACGAGTAAGCCTATTGGGATGCAGGTGGTGCTGTGGGTTAAACCACAGAGCCTAGGACTTGCCGATCAGAAGGTCGGTGGTTCGAATCCCCGCGACGGGGTGAGCTCCCGTTGCTCAGTCCCAGCTCCTGCCAACCTAGCAGTTCGAAAGCACGTCAAAGTGCAAGTAGATAAATAGGTACCGCTCCTGCGGGAAGGTAAACGGCGTTTCCGTGCGCTGCTCTGGTTCACCAGAAGCGGCTTAGTCATGCTGGCCACATGACCCGGAAGCTGGACGCCGGCTCCCTGGCCAATAAAACAAGATGAGCGCCGCAACCCCAGAGTCGGTCACAACTGGACCTAATGGTCAGGGGTCCCTTTACCTTTAAGCCTCAGAGAGCTGCCGGGGGGTGGGGAGGATTTACTTCTGAGTCGGATTGGGCTTCAAGTGCCAGACTTTGGTTTTTAAACTCAGGTGGTTTACTTCCTCATGTACTGCATAAACTATGGAACTCACTTCCTCAGGAGACAGTGATGGCTGCCAAGATGGATGACTTTAAAAGAGGAGCAGACAGATTCATGGAGGATAAGGCTCTCAGTGGTTGCTAGTCAGGATAGCTCTGCCCTGTCTCCACAGTCAGAGGCAGAAATGCTTCTGAATACCAGTTGCTGGAAGCCACAGGAGGGAAGAGGGGTCTTGGGTTCGAGTCCTGCTTGAGCGTTTCCCACAGGGGCATCTGGTTAGCCACTGTGAGAACAGGATACTGGACCAGGTGGGCCATTGGCCGGATCCAGTAGGTTCTTCATATGTTCTTTCTACTCTTATGGTGTCTAACTTAGCTCTCAAAACAAGAGTTTTGCACTGCTGTGTTTTTTAAAAACAAATACAGTGGTACCTCTGGTTACAGACACTTCAGGTTACAGACTCCGCTAACCCAGAAATAGTACCTCGGGTTAAAAACTTTGCTTCAGGATAAGAACAGAAATCGTGCTCTAGTGGCGCGGCAGCAGCAGGAGGCCCCATTAGCTAAAGCGGTGCTTCAGGTTAAGAACAGTTTCAGGTTAAGAATAGACCTCTGGAATGAATTAAGTACTTAACCCGAGGTGCCACTGTATATGCCCCGCTTTTTCCTTGCAGGCAAACCCAACCAACTTAAGAACAAAGGTAAACAATGAATTTAACATCCAGAACAAATGCTACAGCAACTTTATATATAAAGAAATTATTTCACCTTTTGATACTCAAGTTTTGTTGTGTGTTGCATTTAAAAAATAAAATAAAAGTAGTGCTGTTGGTATACTATTTCTGTTCTAAAAACAAAAGCCACACTCCCAAAGTTCTCCAAGAACTCTAAAAACACCGAGCGTTTTTAGGATTGAAATCACACGTGTCAACACAAACAAACTTTCGGCGGCTGAATCCTTATAAAGCTAGTTGCTTGTGGAAAAGATGGGACCAGTGACAACTGGCGCCCCATAGGCCTGGGGTGGGGGAGGCAAGGCAGCCCAGCAGTAGGTGGCGCTAGAGAGCCAAGTAATTCTAATTTTATCCCTGTCCTCCTCCTCTGTAAGGGCAATGTTGAGATGGAGGAGGAGGTTGACAGCTTGTGCGACTCCCTGAACTGGTTGTAAACAGGAAGACAGAGGTGGCGAGTTGAGGCTGGTGGGGCAATACCCATTCTTCTGAATGGGCCAGCCTCCACTGAGATCTATAGGCTTTGAGAAATTAGATCGGAAAGCCAGTTTGAGTAGTGGGGGGGGGGGCAGGGGAGACTTAAAGGAGATCATGCGGCATAGAAATCCATGCAGATGGGGTGACTGGCCTTACACACTGCTGGTTGTCAGAGAGGGAGAGGGAGAGGGAGAGAAAGAGAGAGAGGAGGAGGAGGAATATAGCATGAGAACCACGGCGGTTTTACTGATTAGTGTCCCCGACTACTGGGGCCTGGAAGCACACTTGGCCGTGAGCTCAGTGGGTGACTCTCGGACCTGCCACAGACACTCGGTCTACCTCACAGGGCTGTTGTGAGGATTAATTGAGAGAACCATGGACGCCGCTTGGAGCTGCTTGGAGCAACAGGTGGGCTGTAACTGAATCCCCAAAAGTAAACGAACGCCCCCAGCTGGCTCCGCTACAGAAACGTCAACAATCACAAGAAAACTTCCCGTTTCCCATGGAACTTGCCAAACGTCTCCAAGGAGCGCTGCGCGTTTCCAAGTTTGGGCTAAAGAGGGGCAGCCTCGTTTGGGGACCTGCCTGCTTCTTTTTCTGCCCAGACCGGCCGAGATCTCTCTCTCTAGGGCCGCTCTCGCCCCACCTGCCCCCCGGGACAGGAAGGTCTCTTCCTCCTCCTCCTCCCGGCCGCGCGCCCCCTTACTCACCTGCGTCCGGCGCGCAACAGGAGCGCACGGGCGGAGGCGCAGCTCCAGGAAGCGCGGCGCTTTCCCAGCGCGGCTGCTTCCTCTTCTCGTCCCATCCGGCCCCGGAGAGCCCTCCCTCGGCCGTACCTCCACCTGGCTTCCTTTCCCCAGAGACTCCTCCTTCTCCTCCTCCTCCCTCCTGCTCAGTCCCAGCCTCGCCGGCCTTTGCTGTTTGCGCGTCTCCCTGGAGATGGCCCCTAAACGTCGCCCGGCACCTGGGCGCTCCTTCCGCGGCGCCGCCTGCTTCCCTTCCCAGCCGCACCTGGCGCAGGTGCGCACGGAATGGAGAGCCCGGCCAAGACGGGGGTGGCGATTCTCTCCACATTTCCTGGATGAGTCAAGTCCGGGGCGAAGGCAGGAGGAGACAATTGTTGCTTATTTGTTGTTTTCTTCTTTTTTTACCATGCCTCCAAGTTGATCGAAGTGGCACACATAACTCTCCTCCCGCCACCATTTTATCCTCGCACAACAACCCTGCGAGGTAGACTGTGATAGGCAGAAGGTCAGCCAGGGAGCTTAATGGCCGAGTGGGGATTTGAACCCTGGTCTATCAAGTTTTCTTGGGGACGTGGGTGGCGCTGTGGGTTAGGACTTGCCAATCAGAAGGTCGGCAGTTCGAATCCCCGTGACGGGGTGAGCTCCCATTGTTCGGTCCCAGCTCCTGCCAACCTAGCCGTTTGATAGCACGTCAAAGTGCTAGTAGATAAATAGGTACCGCTCCAGCGGAAAGGTAAACAGTGTTTCCATGCACTGCTCTGGTTCGCCAGAAGTGGCTTAGTCATGCTGGCCACATGACCCGGAAGCTGTATGCCGGCTCCCTCGGCCAATAAAGCGAGATGAGCACCGCAACCCCAGAGTCGGCCACGACTGGACCTAATGGTCAGGGGTCCCTTTACCCTTTACCTTTACCTATCAAGTTTTAAGGCAACGCTCTTGCTGGTATAGCATACTGACTGACTTAGGTGGCAAGGCACACAGCTGATCTGTGTGAACAATGTTGGGCAAGAAGGGGGTCTGGTTGGAGCTGTGAGCTGACAAGGGGCCGCTCCATATGGTATATTTAAAGCTCAGCCAATGCACATTGAATGCATATGACTTACACCCCAGACTCCTGGGAACTGTTCAGGATGTTGGGAATTGTAATTCTGTGTGGAACTACACTTCCCAGGATTCCTTGGGAGAAAGCCATGTGTTTTAAATGTGGTTTAAACATATAGTATTAATTATTTTTAACCACTGAAAAACCTTGGATTTACAGATGCTGCAATTCAGAATAATTTCTACAGGAGAGTGGGCTTGTTCAGTGAGTGAATAACAGGACAAGAAGTTCTTTGAACTGTGTTTGTTTGCAGTAGCATTCCTGTGAGATAAGTTTGAAGAGGACGCAGCTTTAATTTTGGAAATGCCATATATATATATGTGTGTGTGTGTGTGTGTGTGTGTATGTAAATGCCATATATATATGTAAAGAAGTGCTTTATTCTGTCCATTCTGAGCCTACCACAAATCAGCTTCTTTGGCTCCCCAACCCTACCCCTGCCCAGCCAGTTCCAGGGCTGTGCGAGAGGGCAAACAGTTTAGGAACAAAGGGAGCTGTTTTGTACCAAGTCAGACCATTATTCCTTCTTGCTCAGTAATTACCAGCACTGACTGGCAGCAGAGAAAGAAACCTGCTGACTGCCATTTACTGTACTTCCTCCTGCCTTCAGTTTTCTGTTGCTGATTACACCTTGCTCCTTCCCCAATTCCTTTCTCCTGCTTTGATGTTTCACAGGAAGCCAGACTTGATGTTCCAGTCCCCCACCCCCCACCCTGCCTTCTCAAGATACTCTTCTTGGGAAAGGCATTAAGCATATAGTAGACCTACCTCCTGGCACTTGGTTTCTAATAAAAAGTGGGTTGCATCTCTGCATCATCCAAGTGGATTGCATCTCTGCATCATATTTGGATGCCAAAGAATCCAAACCATTGCCAAAAGCAAGGACCTAGTCCTCATTGTTTGAGTGCTTAATTGTGAGGACATCTGAATTGATGTTCCAGTGAAATTTAAATGGATTTCATTGCTACTGGGACATCTTCATTATTGGACAGCACTGAAGGGAGACAGCTGTGCTCTGGAGTGTGAGACAGCTTCCCAAGCAAAAGAACTTACAGCCTACTGAGTGTAACTTGCTATTTCCCTTGTTCAACAGATTTGCTCCCCAAATTTCTCCTTAAAATCCTCTCCGGTGATTTCTGAAGTAATGATTACAGTGGAACCTCGGTTTTCAAATGTAATCCGTTCCGGAAGTCCGTTCAACTTCCGAAATGTTCGAAAATCAGAGGATTGTCAGCAAAGTGAATGGTGAAAATAGAAAAAAAAAGTGCTGTGGAAGCCGTTCGACTTCCGAGGTGCATTCGAAAACAGAAGCATTCACTTCCGGGTTTTCGGTGTTCGGCTTCCGAAACATTCGGCAGCCGAGACGTTCAAAAACCGAGGTTCCACTGTATGAAGAATATGAGAGCCTTTTAGATCAGGCCAAGGATTTATCTAGTCACAGAATCACAGAGATGGAAGGGACCATGAGAGTAATCTTTTGCCCAATGCAGGACTCAAACCCATGAGATTCAGAGTCTCGTACTCTACCGACTGAGCTGTCCCAGGAATCAGCATCCTGTTCTCACAGTGGTCAGCCGGATGCCTGTGGGAATCCTGCAGGCAGGACCCAAGCACAAGAGCTAGTAAGGTAAAGGTAAAGGGAGCCCTGACCATTAGGTCCAGTCGTGGCCGACTCTGGGGTTGCGGCGCTCATCTCGCTTTATTGGCCAAGGGGGCCGGCGTACAGCTTCCGGGTCATGTGGCCAGCAGGACTAAGCCGCTTCTGGCGAACCAGAGCAGCACACGGAACCGCCGTTTACCTTCCCGCCGGAGTGGTACCTATTTATCTACTTGCACTTTGACGTGCTTTCAAACTGCTAGGTTGGCAGGAGCAGGGACCGAGCAACGGGAGCTCAGCCCGTCACAGGGATTCGAACAGCTGACCTTCTGATCAGCAAGCCCTAGGTTCTGTGGTTTAACCCACAGTGCCACCATTGTCCCACACAAGAACTAGTAGCTATAAATAAATATTATTATTATTATTATTATTATTATTATTATTATTAGACAAATTCATAGAGGAGAGGGCTTAGCGACACCCCCCAGCCATGATGGCTCTGCTGCCTTGCCTCCAAACTTGGAGGTTGTAATGTTTCTGAACACCAGTTGCTGGAAGCCCCAGAAGTGTGTTGATCTTGTGCTCAGATCCTGCTTGTGTGTGAACAGCATGCTGGACGAGACGGGCCATGGGCCTGATCCAGCAGGCGCCCCTTACGTTTGTGTCAAGAGGCAGAGCAGGCTCCCACTTCACCTGTCGATCATGATCACTGCATAACCTCAACGGTTCTCCCGGCATTCAGAACGCATCCCAAAGCCACCACTTCCAGAGAACCAGCGAGGTGACAGATTGCCTTGCAGAGACCGTCAGATCGATGGGCCTGCTTTTCTATGCCTCGCACACATCTCAGCCTGAATTACGGCGCTGCTACGGCGCGGTGATGGACGCTTAGGTGCCACATAATTCCTTCCTGGCAATCGCTTGTCCAATTTGTAACTTGCAGAGGCGCCATAAAACACCCGTTTAATTGACTGCATCTGGACACATCAGCTGCCCAAAAGAGGCTGCCAGATTTTGGGTCCCTCTGCAGCCTCGGAAGGCAGAGTGACAACAGTGATTATGGCGTCTCCGTTTTCCAAGCGAGTTGCAATATTTAATCTTCGGGTGAGGCGCAATTGCACGCTGCAGGGGAGACGGAGTTGAAGTCTACTCCCAGCTTCTGGGATGGAGAGCCACCTGAAAATAACACTGGGAGGAAATCTCATGCAACAGAAAATGAAAAAAAATTAAAATGTTGCCCAGTATACTG
Organism: Podarcis pityusensis; assembly: GCF_964106645.2. Classification (NCBI taxonomy): domain Eukaryota; kingdom Metazoa; phylum Chordata; class Lepidosauria; order Squamata; family Lacertidae; genus Podarcis; species Podarcis pityusensis. The sequence continues at coordinate 4,943,312 of NC_138039.1, read as the reverse complement.
TGTATAGAAGGGACGCGGGTGGCGCTGTGGGTTAAACCACAGAGCTTAGGACTTGCCGGTCAGAAGGTTGGCTGTTCGAATCTCCGTGACGGGGTGAGCTCCCGTTGCTTTGTCCCTGCTCCTGCCAACCTAGCAGTTCGAAATCACCTCAAAGTGCAAGCAGATAAATAGGTACCGCTCTGGCAGGAAGGTAAACGGCATTTCCGTGTGCTGCTCTGGTTCGCCAGAAGCGGCTTAGTCATGCTGGCCACATGACCCGGAAGCTGTACGCCGGCTCCCTTGGCCAATAAAGCGAGATGAGCACCGCAACCCCAGAGTCGGTCACAACTGGACCTAATAGTCAGGGGTCCCTTTACCTTTACCTTTTATACTGTGTATCCCAAGGGAATACATTTTTTTGCATACCTTCAACTGTACATAGATATACATGTCATTTTCAATGCTATATAAGTCACATTTATATTCATATTGTACTACTTTGGCTATGTGTTTAATAAAATATTGAATTCTTGTATTGTGAAAAACAAAGATTATGGTGAAAAGTGAAAAACATGAATTGCAAAAAAAACTAGAGCTTACAGAACAAAATCAACTTCAGATATGAAATCAGCACGTCGAAATTAGGTTAGAACAACTGCAGGTGTCAATGCAACAAAAATTTTGTTTCCCAGTGTAATCATTAAGGCTGGAATCCAAACTCCTCCTACCTGGGAGTAAACTCCACTGAATTCAGGATGACTCACTTCTAAGTAGCCATGATCAGGATTGTGCTGTCTGGCTGCTACTCTCTGCGTACATAACTGGGAGCAAGATGCAACTGGTAAGGTTGGTCTCTCCTGGAAGGAGCAGGTTCGTGTCTTGGGGTTACTTCTGGATCCAGTGTTATCACTGCAATACCTGTTTCCGGCTATTTTGGACAGAGATGATTTGGCTACTGTATTCCATGCTCCATGGCAGCTTCCAGGCTGGATTACTGCAATGCGCTCTACGTGGGGCTGCCCTTGAAGACAGCTTGGAAACTTCCAACTGGTCCAAAATGCAGCGGCCAGATTGCTAGCTGGAATTTCCTTCCGGATTTCATATATCCCATGTTTCAAAACAGTTGCATAGGTTGCCAGTGCACTTCCAGGCCCAATTCAAGATGCTCACATTAGTATTTAAAGCCCTAAACAGAGGCATTATTCTGGGATGTGTCTTGAAGAACTGGGGACTAGGCAGCACAATCCTATACAGTGGTACCTTGGTTCTCAAATGCCTTGGTACTCAACTTGGAACCCAAACACTGCAAACCCAGAAGTAAGTGTTCCGGTTTGCAAACCTTTTTCAGAAGCGGAACATGCTCTGTTTTGAGTGCCACGCTGAGGTCTGTGTGTGGAACCTAGTTCAGCTACTGATTGATTGATTGTGTGATTGCAGTACATTGTTTATTGCTTTCATTTTATGTATCCATGGTCTCGTTAGATAGTAAAACTCATGTTAAATTGCTGTTTTAGGGGTTATTTTTCAAAGTCTGGAATGGATCAATGCATCTTGCATTACTTTCTATGGGAAAGCGCGCCTTGGTTTTGGAACGCTTTGGTTTTGGAACGGATTGAGAACCAAGGGACCACTGTATACGTGTCTACTCTGAAGTAAAGCAATACTGTGTTTGACGGGACAGTGTGTACTGGATTGTGGCCTTATTCCTTTTAGAGAGAGAAGACAACATGCGAGGAAATGTCAGATATTAGATTGCATTTCCCCCCAATACCATGAAATTAACAGGAAAGATTGTCTGCCTGCATGAACTCAAAACAATCACTTACTGGAGGTGTCGGGAGATTAAACATTGCATCAATACCATGCATCACCTCTATGGATTTTAATGCTTGTCGTTAAGCTGGCCGTTTGACAAATGCAACAGAGGTAATAATGCTATTATTGACTTGGTGTAATAAAAATTTATATTACAAAAATAAAAATAAAATTTAGGAGGGCGGGGAGTTTTTATGGGCTGCTTTATGAGCGTTTTCAGCGACTCCAGAGAAAGCAGCAGTTAGCGATCGCTGCGGGAGTCAATACAAGAGGGCAGCAGATCCGCAGCAAATCCATCAACCCAGTGGAGAAATAGGAGCTCTGAACATTCAGGAAAGCTCAGTTATTTGGAAAATGCTACTAAGCCCCCCACACCAAGATAACAGGGATATCAATTTGATAAGTTTCTTTGCACTATAATAAGAAGCATCAAACACAGTAACTGTTGGCCAGGTATCTTGTAAGAGAATGGTTTCTTCATCTTAACAATAATAGAACACAGTACAGTGGTACCTTGGTTCTCAGACGCCTTGGTACTCAAAACAATTTGGAACCCAAACACTCCAAACCCGGAAGTAAGCGTTCCGGTTTGCAAACTTTCTTTGGAAGCCGAACGTGCTGTGTTTTGAGTGTTACGCTTCTGATTTGAGTGTTCCACTGAGGTCTGTCTGCTTTTGCTATTTATTTTGCATTTTTTCGGCTTTTTTGTTTTGTTTTTGTGACTGTCTGGAACCCAGTTCAGCTACTGATTGATTGTGTGACTGCAGTACATTGTTTATTGCTTTCGTTTTATGGATCCATGGTCTCGTTAGATAGTAAAACTCATGTTAAATTTTTCAAAGTCTGGAATGGATCAATGCATCTTGCATTACTTTCTATGGGAAAGCGCGCCTTGGTTTTGGAATGCTTTGGTTTTGGAACCGACTTCTGGAACGGATTAAGTTTGAGAACCAAGGTACCACTGTATTATTCTATTTTGGCAGCTAAGGGGGAAGAGAGTTTGTGGGATGGGGGTTATTGGTCTGCTTTATTATTTATTTTGTGTTTCCCCATATGGTATTTTTTTATGTTGTGAACCGCCCTGCGATCTTCGAGTGGAAGGTGATATACACGTTTCACAAATAACAAAAGCCGTTTTGACTTCTTTCTCACAAATCTCTTATACAGGCCCAGCAAGAACAGATGAGCTTCGAAACGGATCTTTGTGGAGGTAATTTATTGCGCTGCAACCGACTCGCTCATCGCAGATCAGGAACGCAAGATGGCTGTGTCGAATGCAAACCTTTTGCAGTGTTCGTGTCCTGCTTATTTGGTCTGCTATACTGGATTTTTTAAAACAACAACAACAACTATTGTCTCTGTAGGAAAGGCACATCCAAGACCGGGCCCATCTGAAAGAGGTAAATACCTCAAGTGAGGAAAGACAAACAGTTCTGGCGAGTCGATGTCTTCCACGTTGCAGGTCGGATCTCACCACACCCGGCATCGGCCAATCACCTCTTGCAGGATCCGTATCCCTTCAACGCTCTTGTCCTTCAAGGCCAACGCCAGGAGAACTGGCTTGTTCCCAGCTTCCTGAGAGACCGGCGTCGCCAGATGTTTGGCACAGATGTGGACGAGGGGCTGGAAATCAACCCGTGTTAGAAACCGAGATATAAATTCGAGGAGTCAAATGACACTGTGGTGTTTGCTATCCTAGGTGTGTGACATCATACTGGGCTCATAGGGAAAGGGTTAACTAATTGTAAAATGTCTAACCGGTGGGAACCCAGGGGGCAGAGTTAACTGTGTATAAGGTTTAAGCACAGAGGGTTTTTTAGTTAGTTAGAGTTGTTGAGAAGACAGTCTGGAGTTGGAAGAGACAGATAAGTCTGTGGGTTGGGCTAGTCTGGTGTGAGAGAGTGAGAGAATTTGTTAAGAGGAGTCAGTCAAACAGTTGAGATAATCAGCCAGAAGGTGTTAGGAAGGTATAGGCTGGTAAAGAAACTAAAGTTAAGATACAGTGGTGCCTCGCAAGACGAAATTAATCCGTTCCGCGAGTCTCTTCGTCTTGCGGTTTTTTCGTCTTGCAAAGCACGGCTATTAGCGGCTTAGCGGCTATTAACGGCTTAGCGGCTATTAACGGCTTAGCGGCTTTAAGAAAAAGGAAACAAACTCGCAAGAACTCGCAAGACATTTCGTCTTGCGAAGCAAGCCCATAGGGAAATTCGTCTTGCGGAACGACTCAAAAAACGGAAAACTCTTTCGTCTAGCGAGTTTTTCCTCTTGCGAGGCATTCGTCTTGCGGGGCACCACTGTACTGACAGGAATATTATCAGAGAAACCATAAACTTGTTAATGTTTGTAAAATAAACTTGTTTTGGTTTTTTTTTGGTTCACTTTTAACAACTGACTGGACTCAAGTGTTTTACTAGAGAGTAACTGGTTGGTGGCAGCGGGGAAGCGAGCACAGTGCTGGCACAGGGATCAATAGACCGTTAAACGTCGGGGGACCCTGTGTGATCGCCACACACACCTTAAATCGAGGTTACGGTCCCCACAGCGATATGCCAGGCACTTTTTTTCCTTACAAGATTACAAAGCAAATGGTCTGCGGGACAGCGCAGCAGCAAGAGACTTGCCTCTGTGGGTGCTGTGCGAGCCAGCTGATTTGCAGGGCACCAAAATAGTTGTGTCTGTTGGCGCCGTGCTGCCCCACAGACCAGCTGACAGGCACAAAATTGCAGCCACGCCAGGCTGCCAGATGGAGATGTCAGTTGCTAAACTGGTATCCAGACATCTCCATGTGGTCTAGCAGTTTTCAGCTAGGAGGCCGAGGGCTACCTTACGACATCAATAGAATCATAGAGTTGGAAGAGACCACAAAGGCCATCGAGTCCAACCCCCTGCCAAGCCACCTCCTTGAGGCTTGGGTCACCTGAATATTTCTCAGGGGCCCAAGAGGCAGCCCATTTTCACCACAGTTAATGGTAAATGCCACCAGCTGTCATGAAAATGCAGCACAGCCGGTTGCTTCAACGGTATGCAAGAATTTGGCTCCAGTTTTCCTCTTCCTTCCCCATTCCTTTTTCCTTTTGTGTCGTGTCTACTTAGGCTGATAAGCCTGCAGGCAGGGACCGTGTGCTGTTCTGATCAGAATTACGGAAGAAAGAATGAACAAACCTCCAGTTTTCCTCTTCCCTCCCCAATCTTTTTTCCTTTTGTGTCGTGTCTACTAAGGCTGACAAGCCTGTGGGCAGGGACCGTGTGCTTTTCTGGACAGAATTGCAGAAGAAAGAATGAATGAGCAAACCTCATCTTTGCCAAGCAGGACTTTTGTGGTGAGCAAAGGGCTGCTGATGCCGTCAGCCACCACATTCGGCTCCACCGAGACAAGGGTCCCCATCTTCCCGTACTGGGTCACCACCACCAGGATCGTGTTGGCGAAGGCTGTGCACACCACCTCGGTCGGGATGCCCTGCACCACCTCCTCAGCCTGCTTGGACTCCACAATGGATCTTGCGGCCATAGCGATATCTTTCAACTGGCAAAAACAAAACCCACAAGGGAACGTTATTTTGCTCGGACCTCACAACCGGCAGGGAACAAACCGCCGGCTGCACACCTGACATGGTGTTGCGTTCACAAAGTAAAGGAAGGATTGAACTCTGATTAATAAGAATACACACAGAGACTTGAACCAGCAAGACTCTGGGAAGGGTGTGTATAATCGTGTCTCTCTGTGCCTGTCCGATGTGCAGCCCCTGGCCCAGGCCGTTTTTATTCACAAAAAAGCTTTTTACAGAGTGTTTGTAAGAACCAATCACATTTCTTCTGAGCATTCAAACAAACCTCAAGTGGGGACGAAGTTAAACTATAAACACTAGTTATCCATGCATACTTTTGGGGTAAATGAATGAATACTACAAAGGAGCGAATACAGCAACCCCGGAGGTCATAAACAATCAGTACACATGATAAGAAGGATGGCCAGGCGGACCAGATCACTACCACCTTCATGTGAGATCTGTTTCCTGGCTCCAAGATTAACATTTTAAGATTATCTATAAGAAAACTACATCAAAAAACTTGCCTACTATCTTTATGGCCCAGGAAGCCTGCCTGGCGAAGCAACTGCTGTGTACGCTGTGTACGTGACATGTGGGGAAGAGAGGAATGGGCAGTAGAGTCAAAAGGGCATGAAAAGGGCATGAATGTAGAATCTTATGGGATTTAATCAGAAATTATCGTCAATATATCAAACCCAGTCAACACAATGTCTTCATCGTGGACACGATGGCTTGATGTATATTTTATAATTCCTCATGGTAATCCCATCTGACCCCTACAACATGGGGCTTCCCTTGAGCTTGGCCCAGAAGCCACAGATAGTGTAAAATGCTGCAGCAAGATTGCTGGCAGGAGTGAGACCCCGTGAGCATTTAATACTTCTGCTCAAAGATCAGCAATGGTTGCTGACTTCCTACCGGTCCAGGTTCAAGGGGCTACTATTAGCAGCATTTGAAATCAGCCAGGTGCAAAATGCGATGCCCAGGTGCCAGGATGGTGCCTGACATTCAGAGTGTTGGTGCTGACCTTTAAAGCCCTAAATGGCCTTGGCCCAGTATACCTGAAGGAGCGTCTCCACCCACATCGTCCAGTCAGGACACAGAGGTCCAGCTCTGGTGGTGCATGCTCTGGTTATCTCCTGCCTGGACTACTGCAATGTGCTCTACGTGGGGCTACCTTTCAAGGTGACCCGGAAACTGCAATTAATCCAGAATGCAGCAGCTAGACTGGGGACTGGGAGCGGCCGCCGAGACCACATAACACCAGTCTTGAAAGACCTACATTGGCTCCCAGTACGTTTCCGAGCACAATTCAAAGTGTTGGTGCTGACCTTGAAAGCCCTAAACGGCCTTGGCCCAGAATACCTGAGGGACCGTCTCCACCTTCATTGTCCAGCCCGGACACTGAGGTCCAGCTCCAAGGCCCTTCTGGTGGTTGCCTCCTTGCAAGAAGCGAAGTTACAGGGAACCAGGCAGAGGGCCTTCTCGGTGGTGGCGCCCGCCCTGTGAAATGCCCTCCTTTCGGATGTCAAGGAAATAAACAACTATCTGACTTTTAGAAGACATCTGAAGGCAGCCCTGTTTAGGGAAGTTTTTAATGTTTGATGCTTTATCGTGTTTTTAATATTCTGTCGGGAGCCGCCCAGAGTGACTGGGGAAACCCAGCCAGATGGGCAGGGTATAAATAATAAAATAAATAAATAAATAAATAAATAAATAAATACATCGTCACCATGTGGAGGTGCAAACCTGGGGATCCTTGGATCTTGACTATTTTCACACACTAGCAACACATCTTCTAGAATTCTACTGGTGATATTTTATCTACACAATCAGAACGAATTTCCGGCAGCAAAAAGTCGTATTGAAAAATACAACTATCAAGCCTTTTTGCTCAAAAATGGCAATGAGGTATTCTGTTTTGACGACTGTAACCCTGGTTTAGGGAGCCATTTGGCGCCTAGGTTATTATATATCTGAGTTTCTAACACTATTAGAAATTAGTATTACTATTAGACTATTAGTATATAACGCCCTTAGTGACGTGGAGCCAGTTTACACCCTTGACAGCTTCAAACTGCCGACCTAGCACTGTTACGCGGTGCCACAGAACAGCCGTTCTGCATTTGCAAGAAACCAATCTTTTAGTGTGGCAGCAACATACACTTTGGCAGGGCCTATTGACACTGCGCAGCTGATGGGCACAACATCGCTGCCTTCTCTGAACTCCTTTCAGCACCTGCTAAAAACTTGTTTCTTTAGGCAAGTCCACTAGGCCTGTACAACCCTGAGAAGTGCTTTTTCAGTTTATCTCTGAGAAAAGCGTTCCCTAGGGAACAGACCTGGGACCTTCTAGCCAGGGCAATGATTACACGTGGGACTGGGGGGGCAAAGAAGGCTGGATCCTGTGGGCTGGCTACACCGGAGTAGAGCTTTCTCACCACCACTTTTATAGTTTGCAAGGCAACCTGGAAGGAGGAGTTGCTGGTTCTCTTTCTTTCTTTCTTTTTACCGCCTACTTAGAATTTTAGCATCTGCGGAGTTAATCCTAGCAGTTTGCAAGGAAGCTGGTCGGGAGGCGGAGCGCTGTTTCGAGAGCTGCTTCTTCCCTTTTCCTCCAGGATGTTGCGCCTTCCTAGACATTTACAGAATGATACAATGACGGCCTGGGATTTTTAGCCATTTGCAACGCCAACCCGCGGACTGTTTTGCAGATTTGCTCTTTCGCCGTTGCACCTACCTAGGATTTGGGGGGCGGGGTTAGCCAAACGCGTGCGCCTCTGGAGAGCTGGCGAGGGGGCCGCCGAGCGCGCCCCGGGACTCAGCCGGTGGACTCGCGCCGGACTCTTCGGCTCCGGGAGCGCCGCGCGGCCTCGTCCCCGCGATCGGGGCCGCAGACCGAGGCTTCTCCTGCGCAGCCCGGGCTGGGAAGGCGAGGGAAGCCGGGAAGGGAAACGAGACCGAGTCCGCTCCGCCTCCGCCTCCGCCTCCGCTGCGCTCCCGCCGCCGCGCCGGCCGCGCTTCTCTTTACGCAGCGGAAACCCGCCTCCCTCGCTCTTTCTCCGGCGCCGCCTCCTTCTCCTCTTCTTCGGATCGCCTTTCTCCTCCCCCTCCTGGGCGGAGCCGAAGCCGAGGAGGGCGAGAGGGCCTCTGAGCATGTCCAAAACGCTTTCTCCGATCCGCGCAGCGTGCAAGCCGCGTGGAGCGGGGCTTCCTTCGCTTCGCTTTTCTCGTGGTCTGGCGTCTCTTTAGTGTTAAGATTCATTTGCGCTCGCCTTTCCCCCAGAGTCAGTGCCGGATTTACTATAATAAGCTAAACAAGCTATAGCTTAGGGCCCCACTCTTTTGGGGGTCCCAAAAGAATTTAAAGGGGGGAAAAAACCTGGATGTACATTTCCAAAATATAAGATTAAAAAATATAATAAAACCTACATACAGCAACAGTGTTTTATGTTGTGTATATGGACCTATCAGGTCCATAAATTATATAGCATATATTCAACACAAATAACAGCGACAATTTGTTGTTGACAAAGGACAGCTGGACATAAAAAGCTACCTTCAGTAGCTTAGGGCTTCATCAAACCTAAATCCGGCCCTGCCCCAGACTGGGACTCCAGGCGGATTGCAGATTATGATCGTTAAAAATTATTTAACGTGGATTAAAATAGGAAAAGCTAAAAAAAAAAAAAAGTCAGAAAAAAAGTAATCAAACACCAATAGAATCAAAACCACCTGGGCAAATCAATTTTTTAAAATGGTGCTAATTCCCCCCCCCCGCAAAAAACCCCACCTTGCAAAATTGGCTCGACGAAGTAGCGAAGGTAGGAAGAAGATTCACAGCACCACAAAGGGGAATTCCCACCCCCAGTCTCTACAGAGTAGCCTGCATATTAAGAATCACAACCTGCCATTCTACAGAGCCGCAAATCAGAAGGGGAGCAGGCCAGGCCTCCTCCATTAGCTCTGCAGAGAGTCTAGCTCAGGGGTCAGCAACCTTTTTCAGCAGGGGGCCGGTCCACCGTCCCTCAGACCTTGTGAGGGGCCGGAATATATTTTGGGGAAAAAACAAAAAACGAATTCCTATGCCCCACAAATAACCCAGAGATGCATTTTAAATAAAAGCACACATTCTACTCATGTAAAAACACGCTGATTCACAGACTGTCCGTGGGCCGGATTGAGAAGGCGATTGGGCCGGATCCAGCCCACGGGCCTTAGGTTGCCTACCCCTGGGATAGCTGCATCCAAAACCTCTCTCTGTTGTCACCTAAGCAGGATCCATTCCTTCAAGATGCAAGCAATAGGCAGAAGGACATTGCAGGCTAGCTCCATTTGGTTCTTGCCTGTGAACTGTTTCTGTCCCAGCAGGTCATTGCAATAACTCCTATATAACCTCAAGAGCTTATTACCGGAGTCGGCTTGTTTTCCTCCTCCCTCCCCCTCCATTTCTCCTTTGGTGCTGTACCTTTTATATCATAAGACTGTGGGTAGGATTCTACTTCGCTTCAGTCTTCTTAGGAAAACCTTTTTTTTCTGACAAAGGGTGGGGTAAAAATGTTTAAATCCTCAATCTAAATTAAAGTAAATTATTCTTGCTTATACTTAATAAGTAATGATTCCTGCTTATGTGGAGGCATCAGTGCATGCAGCACTCTGCGAAATGTAAGAGCATCAGGTCCCTGCCCCAAGGACTTTGCAATCTTTTCCAACTGGACCTAGTGGGGAAGAGCAGAGGAAAGCAAGCAAGACTGGAGAAGGCAATTTGGAGCAGAAAAGTGTCAGCAGCACCTGTGGGGTTAATTCTCCTCTTTCTTACCATGCCAGCCAAGTTTTCCATCTGGGAATAGGGATGCAGGTGGCGCTGTGGTCTAAACCACTGAGCCTCTTGGGCTTGCTGATCAGAAGGTCGGCGGTTCGAATCCCCGCGACGGGGTGAGCTCCCGTTGCTCGGTCCCAGCTCCTGCCAACCTAGCAGTTCGAAAGCACACCAGTGCAAGTAGATAAATAAGTACCACTGCGGCGGGAAGGCAAACGGCGTTTCCATGCGCTCTGGTTTTCGTCACGGTGTCCCGTTGCGCCCGAAGCGGTTTAGTTATGCTGACAACATGACCTGGAAAGCTGTCTGTGGACAAACACCGGCTCCCTTGGCCTGAAAGTGAGATGAGCGCCACAACCCCATAGTTGCCTTTGACTGGACTGGACCAGAGGTCCTTTACCTTTACCTTTCCATATGGGATTCCAGGGACGTATATGTGATGATGATGATTTGCATACTGCTCTTCAGCCGGAAATAACAGGGCAGTACACAACATAAAAATACAAAATGATGCAAACATACCTGCCATTCCTGTGGATGGAGGGAGTTGGTTAGAGGATGGGGGGTGTGCACTGCGACTAGATGTGCATAATGTTTTGCTTAAAATTTTATTGGATTTTTATTGCATCTTGATATTATGTATTTCCTTTTTTTGGGTTGTGCTAAATAAACATGAGGGAGTTTTTATTTTAAAAAAGAAAGATCTGCTGACTAATTAATCAGGGACACCTTTTTTTGTTCGTGAAAATAGCTTTTAAAAATTGATTAATTTCAACGATTAATCAACCCAGCATAGCAGATGTAATTTTAAACCGCATTGATTTTAAAGGAAGACAATTCCGCCTCTAAAAATTCTTCTATAGATTAATAGCCTTTATTTCTCCCCACATACACACACGCCTGAAAGTTATGGATAAAGAGCAAACACATTTCTTTATTAATGTCTTTACAGTATTTATAGGCCGCGTTTCAAGGGAGAAAAACTGTTTGCAGACTTTTGGAAAACATGAATGAAAGCAGTACAAGACCAGATACAACTAATAAAGAAAGACAGTCACACACACACACACACACACACACACACACAAAAGAGAAATAAGGAGAGACCCCCCTAAGCAGGAATTATTACTTATTAAGTATAAGCAAGAATAATTTACTTTAATTTAGATCAAGGATTTTTTATTTATTTATTTATACAACAAGAAAAAAACACACACAAAAACACAAATACCAAATTACACACAAATTACAAAAATAACCATAGACACATAATTTTCTTGGCAAACAATAAAACAGATTTAGATCAAGGATTTAAACATTTTCACCCCACCCTTCGTCAGAAAAAAAAGGTTTTCCTAAGAAGACTGAAGTGAAGTAGAATCCTACCCACAGGCTTATGATATAAAAGGTACAGCACCAAAGGAGAAATGGAGGGGGAGGGAGGAGGAAAACAAGCCGACTCCGGTACTAAGCTCTTGAGGTTATATAGGAGTTCTTGCAAAGACCTGCTGGGACAGAAACAGTTCACAGGCAGGAGCCAAATGGAGCTAGCCTGCAATGTCCTTCTGCCTATTGCTTGCATCTTGATGGAGTGGGGAAGCTATGGTCATCCAAATGTTTTTTGGAGTCCATCTGCCATCACCATTGGCCTTGCTGCCTGGCTCTTATGGCATGGTAGAAGTTTGCCAAACTTAGAATCATAGAATCATAGAATCATAGAGTTGGAAGAGACCACAAGGGCCATCGAGTCCAACCCCCTGCCAAGCAGGAAACACCATCAGAGCACTCCTGACATATGGTTGTCAAGCCTCTGCTTAAAGACCTCCAAAGAAGGAGACTCCACCACACTCCTTGGCAGCAAATTCCACTGTCAAACAGCTCTTACTGTCAGGAAGTTCTTCCTAATGTTTAGGTGGAATCTTCTTTCTTGTAGTTTGGATCCATTGCTCCGTGTCCGCTTCTCTGGAGCAGCAGAAAACAACCTTTCTCCCTCCTCTATGTGACATCCTTTTATATATTTGAACATGGCTATCATATCACCCCTTAACCTCCTCTTCTCCAGGCTAAACATGCCCAGCTCTCTTAGCCGTTCCTCATAAGGCATCGTTTCCAGGCCTTTGACCATTTTGGTTGCCCTCCTCTGGACACGTTCCAGTTTGTCAGTGTCCTTCTTGAACTGTGGTGCCCAGAACTGGACACAGTACTCCAGGTGAGGTCTGACCAGAGCAGAATACAGTGGCACTATTACTTCCCTTGATCTAGATGCTATACTCCTATAGACTTCATGGCTTGGAGAAAATGGCGAGAGAGAAGAACTCAAGGATATCCTAGGAAGCTGAACATCAGAAGATTCAGGACCGATAAAGACTTCTTCACGTAGCGCAGAGTTAAACTATGGAACTCACTTCCACAAGAGGCAGCGATGGCTACCAAAGTGAGTGGCTTGAAAAGGGGATTGTTGTTGTTGCTGTTTAGTCGTTTAGTCGTGTCCGACTCTTCATGGCCTCGTGGACCAGAGCACGCCAGGCCCTCCTGTCTTCCACTGCCTCCCCCAGTTTGGTCAAACTCATGCTGGTAGCTTTGAGAACACTGTCCAACCATCTCGTCCTCTGTCGTCCCCTTCTCCTTGTGCCCTCCATCTTTCCCAACATCAGGGTCTTTTCCAGGGAGTCTTCTCTTCTCATGAGGTGGCCAAAGTATTGGAGCCTCAGCTTCAGGATCTGTCCTTCCAGTGAGCACTCAGGGCTGATTTCCTGAAGAATGGAGAGGTTTGATCTTCTTGCAGTCCATGGGACTCTCAAGAGTCTCCTCCAGCACCACAATTCAAAAGCATCCATTCTTTGGCGACCAGCCTTCTTTATGGTCCAGCTCTCACTTCCATACATCACTACTGGGAAAACCATAGCTTTAACTATATGGACCTTTGTCGGCAAGGTGACAAAGATGCTTTTTAAGATGCTGTCTAGGTTTGTCATCGCTTTTCTCCCAAGAAGCAGGCGTCTTTTAATTTCGTGGCTGCTGTCACCATCTGCAGTGATCATGGAGCCCAAGAAAGTAAAATCTCTCACTGCCTCCATTTCTTCCCCTTCTATTTGCCAGGAGGTGATGGGACCAGTGAAAAGGGGGTTAGAGAATGGCAAATCAAGTTGATGGATTATGCCGAAATAGCAAAACTAACTGGGAAGCTCAGGAATTGAGAAGAAAAGAAAATTTTAAAAAGAATGGGAAATGTTTATAATGTATATACAAAATCATTGCAAACGGGTCAAGACACCAGCAGGATTTTAAATACACTTGTAATGTAACAGAATGTATAGATACTTTAGGAAGATGAAAAATTGGAGAAGTATTGATATGCAGTTGAAAATAGAATCAAAAGGACCCATGGAAGGGATAGGGGGAATAATAATAATAATAATAATAATAATAATAATAATAATAATTTATTATTTGTATCCCGCCCATCTGGCTGGGTCTCCCCAGCCAGTCGGGGCGTCTTCCAACAGAGATTAAAAATACATTAAAATGTCACACATTAAAAACTTCCCTGAAGTCAGGAGATGCAGAATAATCACGATATTTGGATTTTGAGTTCTTATTGCACCAAACTGGAAGAGTGACAAAGTTCCCTCAAGGCTAGAATGGATTCAAAAATTGGCTGAATATGCGGAACTACAGTAGATAGCTTGTCTGAAAAAATAAACAATAAACGAAAACAAGTATTTATCTCAAAATGGGAAGTCTTCAAAAATATATTTGAAAAATAATTACTGTAGTTTAAACTCTCTTGTAGCATTCGAATAATTTCAGGGGAGCCATGGCTCCTGTCCGTCCCTCCTCCGCGGCTCGCTTTAAAGCTGCGAAGCTGGCGGTTCCCCTTCCTTCCCTCCGTGGCTCGCTTTAAAGCAGCAAAGTAGACATGGGCCATCCACTTTGCTGCTTTAAATAGTTTAGTACAACATTTGATTCAGAATATTCCCCCCCCCCCCGGGTTTTCCTCCTCTAAAAACTAGATGCGTCTTATGGAGTGAAAAAAATACGGGGACTTAAGACGGCCCCCTGAGTGCTCACTGGAAGGACAGATCCTGAAGCTGAGGCTCCAAGACTTTGGCCACCTCGTGAGAAGAGAAGACTCCCTGGAAAAGACCCTGATGTTGGGAAAGATGGAGGGCACAAGGAGAAGGGGATGACAGAGGACGAGATGGTTGGATAGTGTTCTCGAAGCTACCAGCATGAGTTTGACCAAACTGCGGGAGGCAGTGGAAGACAGGAGTGCCTGGCGTGCTCTGGTCCAGGGGGTCACGAAGAGTCGGACACGACGAAATGACTAAACAACAACAAGACGGCCCTGGCCAAGGTTGCAGGTTTGATCCCCGTATGGGACAGCTGCATCTTCCTGCATGGCAAGTGCTTGGTCTACATCAGGGGTAGTCAACCTTTTTATACCTACCACCCACTAATGCATCTTTCTCGATGGTAAAATTTCCTTGCCGCCCACCAGTGCTGCAGTAACATGTGCCATAGAACCCCCTACTGCCCACCTGGAATCCTGAAAGGCCCACTAGCGGGCGGTAGGGACCAGGTTGACAACCACTGAACTAGATGATCCTCAACTCTATGGTTCTATGAATGGATCCCCCTTCCCAGGGAACTCTGGGAATTGTAGCTCTGTACAGTTAATGGTGATGTTAGTGATGTATGGAAGTGAGAGCTGGACCATAAAGAAGGCTGATCGCTGAAGAATTGATGCTTTTGACTTCTGGTGCTGGAGGAGACTCTTGAGAGTCCCATGGACTGCAAGAAGAACAAACCTCTCCATTCTGTTGGAAATCAGCCCTGAGTGCTCACTGGAAGGACAGATCGTGAAGCTGAGGCTCCAGTACTTTGGCCACCTCATGAGAAGAGAAGACTCCCTGGAAAAGACCCTGATGTTGGGAAAGATGGAGGGCACAAGGAGAAGGGGACGACAGAGGACGAGATGGTTGGACAGTGTTCTCGAAGCTACCAGCATGAGTTTGAGCAAACTGTGGGAGGCAGTGGAAGACAGGAGGGCCTGGTGTGCTCTGGTCCATAGGGCCATGAAGAGTCGGACACGACTAAATGACTAAACAACAACAACAACAGTTAATGGGGTCTTTCCTGACTATTATTATTATTATTAGTCACCCATCTGACTGGGCTGCCCAAGCCACTCTGGGCAGCTTCCAACAGAATATTAAAAATACAATAAGGCAGCTCTCAGCACCCTCTACAAACTATACTTCCCAGGCTTCTGTGGGAGGAAAGCCGTGTCTAATTAAAGCACTATGACACTGCTTTATTCTATTTTCCATTTATTAAATTTGTACACCGCCCTATACCTGTGGATCTCAGGGCGGTTCATAACATAAATTTCCAATATAAAAAACACTGAATACATTAAAAAAAACCCCACAATGACAACCATCAGATGTTTGGCAAAGTCTTTGACAAAGCTGGGGAGGAACCTTGTGCTCTGCCGCCACTAGAGGGCAGCAGAATCCCACAGAAAGATGCCTTCATAACATTTCCTTCCTTAAACGGGTGGGAAAGATGGATCGCAGACTTGGATCGCCTTCCCTGCTGAACGGTGTAGCAAGTCCTGTGTTTCCTTTGCACCGCCAGGAGCCTCTGCTGCTTCGTACCTCTCCCTCAAAAGAGATCTACCTGCTTGGCATAGATAATGGGCCTGACTGTCAATAAACCGACAGAGAACAAAAGCGGCAACAGCCTTTGAGGATAATTTATTCTCCGGCCGAGATAGAGTTCCACTCCATTTTTGACGCTGCTAACCTTCAAACTTCACAGGACGTGGCAGAGGGCCCAGGGAGCCTCCTGTAACCGAGGCGGAAGAACATTGACACAAAGGGCAGACCGGGAGGGAAATATTATTAATAATAATTCTAATCAGGGCCGTCTTTACCCAGGGGTGCAAGGGGTGCAGGGCACCCGGGTGCCAAATTCTGGAAGGCGTCAGGTACCCGTCGCTGAAGCTGCCTAAGCTCTTACCTATCTACCTGTTATGAACTTCAGGGAAGTTCAGGGAAGTTTTTAATATGTGACATTTTAGTGTATTTTTCATCTTTGTTGGAAGCCACCCAGATAATTTTGATCAAGCTTGAAAAACAAAATACATATATACCTAGGTATTACTGAAATGTATACCTACTGTTTCACTAAAGGACTTTCAACTTTGTGGGCTCATTTACCAAAGATGTGCTGCGCCAGCAGCGGCGCCTGTCATTCACAACGGTGGTGCTTGTCAGCCTCAACGATGGCGCTTGTCATTCTCAACAATGCCATGCGCACGAAATTAACTAAATTTGGGGGCGCTGGGCAGATCTTTGCACCCCGGCGGCGCATATGCTAAAGATGGCCCTGATACTAATTTTATTATTTGTACCTCGCCCATCTGACGAGGCTGCCCCAGCCACTCTGGGCAGCTTCCAGCATATACAAAAGCGTAATAAAACATCAAACATTAAAAACTTTCCTATATACGGATGCTTTCAGATGTCTTCTGAAAGTTGCGTAGTTCTTTATCTCCTTGACATCCGACGGGAGGGCGTTCCACAGGGAGGGTGCCACCACTGAGAAGGCCCTCTGCCTGGTTCCTTGTAACCTCACTTCTTGCAGGGAGTGAAAGGCTGGAGGTTCGAGTCCCGCTTGCTCGCAAACAATCCTCCTCACACCAGACATACAAAACACTGCAGTACAGTGGTACCTCAGGTTAAGTACCTAATTCGTTCTGGAGGTCCATACTTAACCTGAAACTGTTCTTAACCTGAAGCACCACTTTAGCTAATGGGGCCTCATGTTGCTGCCGCGCCACCAGAGCACGATTTCTGTTCTCATCCTGAAGCAAAGTTCTTAACCCGAAGCACTATTTCTGGGTTAGCAGAGTCTGTAACCTGAAGCTTATGTAACCTGAGGTACCACTGTACTGCTTTAAACAGTCATGGCTCCCCCCGAAGGTTTCTGGGAGCTGTAATTTGTTAAGGGTGCTGAGAGTTAGGAGGGACCTTCTATTCCCTTCATGAAGCTAAATTTCTCAGGGTGGTTTAATGGTCAATCCCTCTTTCCAGGAGGCTCTGGGAATTGTAGTTCCCGTGAGGGGAATAGGGGTCTCCTAACAGTTCTCAGCACCCTTAACAAGAGACACTTCCCAGGATTCCTGGGGGAAGAAGCCATGACTGTTTATTCTGGTGCCACAGTGCTTTGAAATGTGGGGTGTGAATTTGGCTCAAGTACGCGGGTGGTGCTGTGGGTTAAACCACAGAGCCTAGGACTTGCCGATCAGAAGGTCGGCGGTTCGAATCCCCGCGATGGGGTGAGCTCCCGTTGCTCTGTCCCAGCTTCTGCCAACCTAGCAGTTCGAAAGCACACCAGTGCAAGTAGATAAATAGGTACCACTCCAGCGGGAAGGTAAACGGCATTTCCGTGCGCTGCTCTGGTTCGCCAGAAGCGGCTTAGTCATGCTGGCCACATGACACAGAAGCTGTACGCCGGCTCCCTTGGCCAATAAAGCGAGATGAGCGCCACAACCCCAGAGTCGGCCACGACTGGACCTAATGGTTAGGGGTCCCTTTAGCTTTACATTATCATAGAATCATAGAGCTGGAAGAGACGACAAGGGCCATTGAGTCCAACCCCCTGCCAAGCAGGAAACACCATCAGAGCACTCCTGACATATGGTTGTCAAGCCTCTGCTTAAAGACCTCCAAAGAAGGAGACTCCACCACACTCCTTGGCAGCAAATTCCACTGTCGAACTGCTCTTACTTTCATTAATAGTGAAATACAATTTTTTTCCTTTAAATTTTTTTGGGTCCCCCAAGAGAGTGGGGCCCAAAGCTATAGCTTGTTTAGCTTATACAGTGGTACCTCGGGTGAAGAACTTAATTCGTTCTGGAGGTCCGTTCTTAACATGAAACTGTTCTTACCTGAGGTACCACTTTAGCCAATGGGGCCTCCCGCTGCCGCCGTGCGATTTCTGTTCTCATCCTGAAGCAAAGTTCTTAACCTGAGGTACTATTTCTGGGTTAGCGGAGTCTGTAACCTGAAGCGTCTGTAACCTGAGGTACCACTGTACGTAAATCTGGCACTGTCCATGACAACCACTGAATTACCTTCCACCTGATCCTTTTGCCCAGAGATTGTACCTAGAACTTTCTGCATGCAAAGCAGATTCTTTTTCCCTGAGCTACAATCCCATCAAGAATTAGCATTTGGTTCGAGTTGTAAGGTATAAACACGTCCCGTGCCCCAGAAATGTATGCAGCCCTTTTTGGGGCTTGCAAGGCTGTGTTGCTGTTAAGATGCCCCAAATAAGAACTGCCTGCTGCCTCGACCATTTTTAGATCTCCTTCGTTATTTATTTAGGTGTATGTGGTTCTCTCCCCCCACTCCTCAGTGCACAGATGCTCCCCCCCCACTTATTTTCCTTCCCTCCCCCAGAAAGGAAAAACAACACAGTAAAAGGAAAAAGCACTTTAGGAGTCGAGTGTGGCTTTTCGGGAGCCGGACGAGCTCTGGAGAAAGGCGGAGGTCGTTGGTGGGGATCGATACAGGCCGCGTTTTCGGCGTGGAGCCGAGCCGAGCACGCCCCCGGGACCCCTTGCGGAGTGGAGATATTTTCTCCTCCTGTAGCAAAGCATCAGCTTTGAGCTTCGGAGCGGCCATTAAGGCTCGCCGCTTGTGGGAGGATTGCGCTATCAAAGTGTCTGGTCAGTTTATTAGTTTACAGGTTATTGCTTCCAAGCGCCGTGCTTTATCGTTTTCAATGCTGGTTCTGTCGGCAGCAGAAATCTAGTTATTTCTTATTTGGATTTATAGTGGGCCTGGCTCCTCAGGGGCTCAGCAGCAGCAGCAGCAGCAGAGGTCTTGGGAATGAAGGATTCCCAGTGCCGAAAGGTGTTTTTGCCTTAGCAGGGCTGGTGCCAACTGAGGGCAGGGTGGCACCCCTGCCAAAGCACCCAAGGCCCAGCCTGCTTGCAAGAGTCTCCTGGGCCTGCTCCTAAAATCATAAGAAGGGCCTGGCTGCAGGATCAGACCCCTCAAGTTTAGCATCCTGCGTTCAGAGCGGCCTCTGGGAAGCTTGCAAGCAGGACCTGAGGGCAACAGCTCCTCTTTGCGATTCCCAGATTCCCTCCACCGTTGCAAACTGCATAGTTTTGCAACTGGATCTCACTCTGGCCCAAATGACGATGGGAAGGAGATATTGAGAAGGCAGAGGTATTTCTTCCTTATCTTTTGAAATAAAAAAAAAGTTAAGGTCTTATATATATATAATAAATGTTCATAAATGTACCAGTGTCTGGAGCAGCACAGGAAGACATTCCTGAAACCACTTTGACTCCCTGAAACCATTTTGACTCCCAAACTGAACAAATGTTTTCTCTGCAAGGAGGGAGGGGATGAGGGAACCTTCCCTTTGTCTCAGGAAGTGGGTAATCATAATCACCATTTCAAAGGAATGGCCAGACTACCAGGAAAGGCAATCAGATAAGGCATTATCAGAAAACCTGCCAGACAGGAAAAATAACAACACTCAAATTTCTGCTGTAGACCGCCTTTTCTGTGATGTAGGTGTGATGTTTGTGGGGGGTGGTCTTGGGTTACACACCTTCTGTGATGTATGTATGGTGTATGGAGGGGTGGTCTTGAGCTCCAGGGCAGGGAATTTAAAATGTCTATATATGGGCGGGCACACCTGGGTTCTGGGTCCTCCTCCTTCTCCTGCATGTGAGGGGAGACCCTGTTGCAACAGATCAATAAAGATCAGGCTTACTAGCTGCTTTGCGTCTCAGTATTCTCTGCTGGCCTCTGTTATTTTCTCCGACCGATGGAGAACCTGCAAAGGACTCTATAAGGGCTCTTGTTTCCCCCATAAGGGAATAAGGGCAGATTTTTGTTTATTACATTTTAATACTAGGACTTCAGCTAGTGCCCAGAGGAGGCAGCAAGAACCACCAACTTGAATGACTTCAAAGTTTAGACAAGTTCATAAAGGAGAGGGCTATAGATGGCTCCTAGCCAGGATTGCTAGACTGGCAATCTCTGCAGAATTGTCTCTGAATACCAGCTGTTGGAAATCACAGGAGGGACCTTGTGCTCAGATTCTGCTTCTGGGTTTCTCATAGGGGCTTCTGGTTGGCCACTGTAAGAACAGGATGTTGGACCAGATGGGTTACTGGCCTGATCCTGCAGAACTCTTCTGAGGTTATGTTCTTTGAACCTGGGTCCATCCAATGGAACTGAACAGACGGAGAGAGTAGCTGGACAGCTCATTAAAGCTCCCTTCTCCACTCCATCAAACCCTCTCTGCCTGCGGAGTGGTACATGCTCTGGTTATCTCCCGCTTGGACTACTGCAATGTGCTCTACGTGGGGCTACCTTTGAAGGTGACTCGGAAACTGCAACTAATCCAGAACGCGGCAGATAAACTGGTGACTGGGGGCAGCCACTGAGACCACATAACACCAGCCCTGAAAGATCTACATTGGCTCCTAGCACGTTTCCGAGGACAATTCAAAGTGTTGGCGCTGACCTTGAAAGCCCTAAATGGCCTCGGCGCAGTAGACCTGAAGGTGTGTCTCCACCCCCATCGTTCAGCCCAGACCCTGAGGTCCAGCTCGGAGGGCCTTCTGGTGGTTGCCTCCCTGCAAGAAGCGAAGTTACAGGGAACCAGACAGAGGGCCTTCTCGGTTGTGGCACCTGCCCTGTGGAACACCCTCCTATCCAGTGCCAAGGAAATAAACAACTATCTGACATTTAGAAGACATCTGAAGGCAGCCCTGTTTAGGGAAGTTTTTAATGACTGGTGTTTTAATGTATTTTTAATCTTTTGTTGGAAGCCGCCCAGAGTGGCTGGGGAAACCCAGACAGATGGGCGGGGTATAAATAAGTTGTTGTTGTTGTTGTTAAATAACACCATAAAAGAAAGGAGCTAAGCCAATTCCTATATACTCACTTACTTGGTAACAAGTCCCACTAGACCAAGGTTTCCCAAACTTGGATCTCCAAATGTTTTTGGACTGCAATTCCCATCACCCTTGACCAGTGGTCCTGGCTAGCTAGGGGTGATGGGAGTAGTAGTCCAAAAGCAGCTGGAGACCCTAGTTTGAGAAACCCTGCGCTTGACCCTGCTTGGGACGTGCATAGAATTGTCCTGCATGGAATGCTCTTAAACAAATAGTTATCTCATGGCCACGGCGGATTGAAATTGCCAGGCATCTTCTCTGGCTGCTTTTATTTTATAATTTTTTTGTCTGTGTGTGCATCCAGCAGCACTTTTTCTGCTGAGCAAAAGAGTCGTGGCTGAGCTGCTTTTGCCCAAGGCTATGTGTAGAGGGAAGAGGTGGACAGCATTGCCAGAGGGGGTGTAAGGGAGACGGCAGTGCATTGGCACATCTTTGCCCCCTGTGGAAAGAAACCTACCTGCTTAGCTCAGGCCAGGGGAAAAGCATGTCTGCTATGCATGCGGAAGGCTCAGAGAGATTTAACGGGGAGATAATCTGGGTTACTGGGAAGAATATGAATTGGGGGGGAGATAAAGTAATTTAAGTGGACCTCATTTAAGTATGATTTGGAGGTGGGTGAGAGGAAGGGTGGTAGAGTGGTTGGAGTGGTGGACTAGGACCTGGGGGACCAGGGTTCAAGTCTCCACCTGGCCAGGAATCTCCCTGTGTGCCAGGATGCTGTCAGCATCTCCCGGCCGGTTGCCCAGGAAAGTATAAAAACAAGGAAAAGTTTCTTACAGTCCTTTTTTATTTCATTCTTTACAGAGAGAGGTTATGGAACCCAGCCTCTTGGATAATGGTGTTGTCCTGAGTGAATCTCCACCCTCCGTCTCTCCCACTTCCTCATTCGTCATCATCATCATCACCTCCTCTATGGGTGCTGTGATGTGCCCTCTATGAACAGTGGAGTCGTAATCTGGTGACCTGGGTTCGATTCCCTGCTCCTCCACATGCAGCTGCTGGGTGACCT
The DNA here is from genome assembly GCF_964106645.2 of Podarcis pityusensis. Taxonomy (NCBI): domain Eukaryota; kingdom Metazoa; phylum Chordata; class Lepidosauria; order Squamata; family Lacertidae; genus Podarcis; species Podarcis pityusensis. Next base: position 4,921,143 of record NC_138039.1, on the reverse strand, counting down.
TGGGCTAGTCACACTTCTCTGAAGTCTCCCAGCCTCACTCACCTCACAGAGTGTTTGTTGTGGGGGAGGAAGGGAAAGGAGAATGTTAGCCGCTTTGAGACTCCTTCAGGTAGTGATAAAGCGGGATATCAAATCCAAACTCTTATTCTTCTCTGTCTTTGAGCTCTTTGCTCTCCTACTTTCAAGGCTCACCGGGTTCTGGGAGATGGAAGCTCTGGGATGCTTTCTCATGACAACGTGTCACCCCGGTGTTGCTCTGGCTCTCCCATGATTTCCCAGCTTTCACCCTCATCTGCCTCTGAGCTGCGACCTCCCTCAAACCCCTGTTGTGAATCTATACTGTTTTCCTCTTCCTCCGCCCTGGAAGGGTCAGGGTCAGGGTCAGGGTCAGGGTCAGGCAGTCTCCACCATTCCTCCTCTGCCCAGTCCCTGACACTGGGTGACCTTGGGACAGCTACAGTCTCCTGACCCACCTCGCAGGGTTGTTCTGAGGATTAATGGAAGTGGGGGAGAAACATGTTTCCCCCCTGAGCTCCTTGGCTCAATGAATGCGACAAATAAATAAAAGAGTAATGAATCAGAATAATTGAAAGGAAACTGAAGTGAATTGGGGCAGGATAAGTTGGGGAATTAAAGAGGAACCGGCTTCAGGTGATCTGGGCTGCCATGCACATTAAAAAACAACAACAACAACAACAAATTTATTCCCTGCCCATCTGGCTGGATTTCCCCAGCAACTCTGGGCGGCTCCCAACAGAACACTAAAAACAGAACAAAACTCCAAACAGTAAAAACTTCCCTAAACAGGGCTGCCTTCAGATGTCTTCTAAAAGTCAGATAGTTGTTTATTTCCCTGACATCTGATGGGAGGGCGTTCCACAGGGTGGGCGCCACCACTGAGAAGGCCCTCTGCCTGGTTCCCTGTAACCTCACTCCTTGCAGTGAGGGAACCGCCAGAAGGCCCTCGGAGCTGGACCTCAGTGTCCGGGCAGGACAATGGGGGTGGAGAATTTATTCGTGGCACTTGGGAAGTTACTTCGCTCGCCCTCCAACATTTCTCTGATGAAATTAGGGATATCCTATTCCACAATAATAGTAATTTTATTACTTTTACCCCACCCATCAGACTGGGTTGCCTCAGCCACTCTGGGTGGCTTCCAACATATATGAAAACATAATAAAACATTAAACATAAAAAACCCTTCCCTTTACAGGGCGGCTCCCAACAGAACACTAAAAACAGAACCTTTCAGGTGTCTTCTAAAGGTTGCATAGACACTTCTCTCCTTGGCTCAAGGGTCACACAACTCCATACCCTCCAACATTTCTCCAATGGAAATAGGAGTGTCCTAAAGAAAAGCAGGGATGTGGGTGGTGCTGTGGTGTAAACCACTGAGCCTTGGATGTCCTTCTGAGTGGACACAGGGAGGACCGGGCCATCATTGACCTTTGGCAACGGTTGGCGGTTAGTGTGAGGCTGTCATTTTTCAGGACCTATCCAGGATCTTGAGAAAAGGGGCAGGCAGAAGGTGGTTGATGGCATTTGATAGACCTGTGGGCAATTTGTGGTCAATTCACAGAAGGTTCTGACTCCGGGTGGCTTAATAACAGCAGCAACGAGGAGAAAACTCTCTAAATAAATTTGGCAGCTTCCTGGGAACAGGGGTTGATGGCTAAACTGCACCGGGAATTTGTAGCTTTGTAGGGGGGAAGGAGAGGGACGCGGGTGTTGCTGTGGGTTAAACCACAGAGCCTAGGGCTTGCCGATCGGAAGGTCGGCAGTTCAAATCCCCACGATGGGGTGAGTTCCTGTTGCTTGGTCCCTGCTCCTGCCAACCTAGCAGTTCAAAAGCACATCAAAGTGCAAGTAGATAAATAGGTACTGCTCCGGCAGGAAGGTAAACAGCGTTTCCATGCGCTGCTCTGGTTCACCAGAAGCGGCTTAGTCATGCTGGCCACATGACCCAGAAAAACTGTCTGTGGACAAACGCCAGCTCCCTCGGCCTGTAAAGCGAGATGAGCGCCGCAACCCCAGAGTCGTTTGCGACTGGACTTAACTGTCAGGGGTCCTTTACCTTTTTAAGGAAAAGCATTCTGGGATCAAATCAGAAACCAGGACAGCTTCTGTAAATCCTGGACTGTCGCTGAAAAATAGGGACACTTTGAGGGTGTGTGGCAGCTCTCGGGGCCCTGATCCCATTGCCCAGAGTTTGCAGGGATTTGTAAGCCAGGCCGATGAAAGCCGGCAGTGAGAGAATCACGTGCGTCGAGAGCTGTGCCCTGAAAAATGCAAAATATTAAATAAACTGAAATTCCATTTTGCATTCAGGAAATCCAGAAGAAAGCTGATGTGGCTGTGACTCACGCTGTTCTTGTTATGCAAAGTCCTCTTCCCGTTAGGCTCTGGTCTGGTGTAGTCATTGACGGAGGTGGGGGGACGACAATGAGCAATAATGGGGACTTGATTGTTCCAAGCATCTGGAATGTGAGTCATTCCCATCTTCTTTCCCAAGGCTGTGGGATGGAACCAGCTTTGCCTGGCAGAATCTGTTGATAAAAGGACTTGGAAACAACCGCCGTTTGGACTTTTCGGTTGTTTGCACACCCTTAGCTGTGTGCTTGCTCTTGCAACTTGTGCAGATGTGCAGATAAACAGTTCGTTGCAGCCATAACAAGTCAGTTGATCCTTCTTCTCCAAAAACAAGTGTGAGAGCTGTCTTTTCCCCCGCCACCAACTTTGAGGGTATGAGCTCATATGTGAGTTCTGAAACTCCATGGTTCCATTGCCCCTGTTTGTGACTGTGAAGCAATCATGCATTTGTGATTGGGCTGCAGGTCCTCCGACAAAATGCTCTCAAGGCTATGGTGTTGTTATGTGCAGTCATACCTCGTGTTGCGTTAGGTTCATGTTGCGTCTTTTCAGCTTGCGAACGCGGCAAACCCGGAAGTGTATACAGTGGTACCTTGGGTTAAGTACTTAATTCGTTCTGAAGGTCCGTTCTTAACCTGAAACTGTTCTTAAGCTGAGGTACCACTTTAGCTAATGGGGCCTCCTGCTGCCGCTGCGCCGCAGGAACACGATTTCTGTTCTCATCCTGAAGCAAAGTTCTTAACCCAAGATACTATTTCTGGGTTAGTGGAGTCTGTAACCTGAAGCATATGTAACCTGAAGTGTATGTAACCTGAGGTACCACTGTACTTCCAGGTTTCGCCCCACACGCACGCACAGAAGCGTTCCGAGCGCTTCGTGCATGCACAGAAGTGCTCAGTCGCTCTGCGCACATGCGCAGAAGAGGTGCTCTAGTTGCGGACTTTTTTGGGTGCAAATGGCACCCCGGAATGGATTGTGTCTGCAACTAGAGGTACCACTGTACTAAGATTGGATCCTAGAACAACTGGCAGGTAGGATCCTAGAATGCAGCAACTTGATTGGTTTGCAGGAGCAGCCCAATTGGAACCCAGGAGGAAGTTAATCAGCCTATTAGGCCGATAGGATCCTAGAGTGCAACAACTGATTGGCCTGCAGGAGCAGCCCAATCAGGCTCCAGGAGGGAAGCAGAATCAGCCAATCAGAGGGGACTCATTGTGTAAAAAATGTATATAAAAGCCTGAGGTTTGGGGGGAAATTCAGTCACTGTTTTACGAGCTGCAACGAAGAGCATGAAATCACTACGTGACTCCGAGTATATTTCAAGTGTCATGGTGGGGCTTGAGCCCCAGCACCTGCCAGCTACAGACTGCCTAGAAGGCTCAGGGGGAGAAAGAGGCAGAGAGAAACAAAGTCAGGATATCTCCTCTTCCTCTTTTCCAGGTAGCTTAGGAAGATTGGGGCATAGGGAGCTGCCGTGGACAGAGCCACATATTGTCTACTGTGACTAGTAGAGGCTCCAAGATTTCAGGCAAGAATCTTTACCCAAGCAGTACCTGATATTATAAGAGTCACAAGTATAGAATAAATATTCACAAATGCACATATATCTAAATATATGAACCATGTGTCTGGAATAGGATGGGGAGAGCATGTTGGTTGACACCTGCTGATGGTTTTATTTGGTGGCGGAACTGGCAGGGGGTCAGTGGGCAACATTTACAGGGCCCACAATGCCCTGGGGGAATGATACATCCGAGATTACTGCTATAAGAATTCTAAGGTCCCAAATATAAATTAAATGTTCATCAATGTACAAGATAAACACATGCCTAAGTATATAAACCACATGTCTGAAATAGTATGGGAGAGCAATCCTGAAGCCATTCTGACTCCCCCAATGACCTCAAATATTCCTTTGCAGTAAGGGAGACAAACGGGGAAAGCCTTCCCACTGTCTTTTTGCTTACAAATCCTGCCTCAAGGGCGTATTTGTGTATGAATAGGCTGAGCCTGTGACCTGGACTCAGGAACTAAAAGTATTAACCATCACAAAAAAATGGCCAGGCTGCCCAGGTAATGCAATCAGTGACCATTATCAGGTATCCTGGCAGGCAGACAGGATTTCCGCTGTAGACTGCCTCCTTCTGTGATGTATGTATGATGTTTTGGGGGTGGTGGTCTCTGACTACAGGGTGGGCAATTTTAAAAGTCTATGGAAGGGCTTGCGCACTATTGTTCTGGGTTCTCCTCCCTCCTGCGTGTGGTGAGTGGAGACCCTGTTGCAACAGTTCTTTTAATAAAGATCAGGCTTACTAACCGCTTTGCTTCTCAATATACTCTGGTTGGCATCTGTTACTTCCTCCTACCGATAGGGAACCCACTTAAGGACTCTATACGGGCTCTGGAATGCCCCATAAGGCAGGCATGGCCAAACTTGGCCCTCCAGTTGTTTTGGGACTACAATTCCCATCATCCCTGACCACTGGTCCTGTTTCTAGGAATGATGGGAGTTGTAGTCCCAAAACGTCTGGCGAGCCAAGTTTGGCCATGCCTGCCATAAGAGAAAGGGAGCAGATTTTCTTATAACACGGAGATTGGACCCTGGACCTTCTGCAAGCAAAGTAGATTCCCTGCCATTGGCCTCTTTAAATAAAGGCGCCAGTCCTCATTGTTCTGAAGAAAGAGCTCAGTTACACAGGAAGCTGTCAGACTACTGGGTCCATCTAGCTCAGTATGGTCTACACCAGGGGTGGGGAACCAGACGTGGACATCCTCAGTCCCATTTGGTGAGATATGGGATGGAGCCTGGGCCCCCCTAGGGAAATCCTTTGTGTACGTCACGCAAAAGACACCTGTCCTTCTGGAGTCAGATTCACGGGAGGCTGGCGGAATAAACTCCCCTTTCTAATCTCATTTGGAATTGAGGGTAATTTCTCGACTTGCGTCGCTCAGCCAGAGGTTAATTTGATTGGGCTTGGGTTATTTATTCATGCTCGGATTTGCAAAGTATCACCGCGGAGAGGAGAGGTCCCTGTTAGAGTTGTATGAGTTGGCTTCGTTACCAAACGCGGATTTCATCCTGTTCCTCCTCCTACCTGATGCACCACCTTTCCACCTCTGGTGCTCGGTGGGTTTTGTATAATGTCCTGTTTTCCCCCTGCTCAGTTCTTGTGGAGTGGGGTGGGTCATTCCCACCAAGCAAAAACCGGAAGATTTCTGTTAAATGACTTGTTCTGGAGATGGGCTGTGCAGTTAAATCTGTCCTGGAATCCTAGAATCGCAGGGTTCTAGGACAGATTGCAATGCAGGAATCTTTTGCTCAATGTGTCGTGTCGGGTTAATCGCAGGCCTGTTCCCTCCCATTGCAGGCTGAGTCAAACCATTGGTTCATATAGCTCAGTAGTGTCTGCACTGACTGGCAGCAGCTCTCCAGGGTTTTGAGCAAGAGCCTCTCACTCAGCCCTATTGGCAATTGAACCTGGGCCTTCCTGCAAGTTCCCACTGTTTTGTCCTGCACGGGTGGCACTGTGGGTTAAACCACAGAGCCTAGGACTTGCCGATCAGAAGGTTGGCGGTTTGAATCCCCGTGACGGGGTGAGCTCCCGTTGCTCGGTCCCTGCTTCTGCCAACCTAGCAGTTGGAAAGCACGTCAAAGTGCAAGTAGATAAATAGGTATCGCTCCAGCAGGAAGGTAAACGGTGTTTCCGTGCGCTGCTCTGGTTCGCCAGAAGCAGCTTAGTCATGCTGGCCACATGACCCGGAAGCTGTACGCCGGCTCCCTTGGCCAGTAAAGTGAGATGAGGGCCGCAACCCCAGAGTCGGTCACGACTGGACCTGGTCAGGGGTCCCTTTACCTTTATGCATTTTTCATTTTTCCATAAAGTACAATGCTTTTCGATGTATTGTTGAGCTTTTTTTTTTAAAAAACAAACCTCCCCCAAAATTGAAGTTTTTGAGCTATTTTTTAGCTCAACATTTCCCACATGGTGTTGCCATATGCCTGGGTTTTTTGAAAATTCAGAAATTCCACCCTGATGCTATTTCAGGTGGATGGAATTCCAGATGTATGGCAGCCCTAGCATTTGTTTGTTTCATAAAGTTTATATGTTGCTTGATAGATGGAAGAAACCTCAAAGTAGGAAGTGTGGGATGTGAAACACAAGAGCAGTCAAGTACAACATTCCTAGAGTGAACATGTTTACACATGGGGAGGAATGTTTGTCCAGCCAGCAGGTAAACTTCCTCTTTCCTTCTGGGCTGGGACAGACTTCCTCTGCATGTGACTAGAGGCGGGCGTGGCCTCACCTGTGCAGGTAATGACAAAAGCACATGGCAGGGCAGCCATCTCTCTCTTTTTGACTACATGCATCAAAGAAGCAACATCTGCTTAGCCAAAGATGCTCTCTTGGCCTCCAGCCAAGAGAGGACAGAGGGACTGTCTCCTTGTGAGATAGTTTCCAGGTATATGTTACTCTTCTAAGCTAAGTCTGCCTTCCGATTGTGAACAGAATGTGAGTAAACTCTTTTTATACTTTTATAGAAGACTGTGTTGTGTCTTATCTTTTATGAGGGAACAAGGGGGAAATACCAGTACAGTTATTATAGAGGCTTTAGCGAACCTGAGGAAACGCATCCGCTGTGAGTTTAAAAGGGGGGATGTTACTCTGCTAAATTGTGAGCTTGTTAACACAAGTTGGAAAGGCTATAATCAAACAATATATCCTTTCCTGCATCCCTGAACATTCCCGCAGGAAGAAGCCTCAAATCCAATGAAGCTGAACACTGGTAGATTCAGGACAGATACAGGACTTATTCACGCATGGAACTCACTCCTGCAGGAAGCCATTAATGACCACCAATTTGGAGTGCTTTCCGTGGAGGAGAAAGCTATCGATGGCTACCAGCCACGATGGCTCAGCTCTGCCGCCATGGTCAGAGGCAGTGATGCTTCTGAATGCCAGCAGCTGGAAACCACAGGAGGGAGACCTGCTTTTGTGCTGGAATCCTGCGTGCGGGTTTCTCAAACGAAACAAAAATGCAGGGATTAAAAAACAGCCGCCCACCATCAAGAGAAGGTGTAAATAAGGAATCAGAAGAATGAAGAAGTCGTTCCAGGCAGAGTTTGCCGTGGAAGGGCAAAGGCGTCTTGTGTTTGTAGCAATCTTCCCTCCCTTCGTTTTCTCCCTTATAAATCCACCTGCATCTGGGTTTACTGGCTGGTCTTGGCTGCAGATCATCGCAGACCCTGGGTGGTGCTGCTGTGCTGGCGCCCCGATGATTTATGGCGGCATTAATCATTGTACCTGTTCCCGCCTGCCATTTTTCAATTAAATTGTAAACCTGCGCCGAGGATCAGTCATTAACTTTCAAGGCGTGAGAAATGGTCCCTTATGTTTGGCCTCCTTCAGAAAACACTGTCACGGTTGCACACCGTGAAATATGCTTCCCTCTCTCTCTCTCTTCTTCTCTCCCAACCAAACAGGGCTTTGAAAAGCAGCCTCCTTTCCTGTGAAGCCTCTCTGCTCCTTCGTCTTTGCTGCTACGGTTCATGCCCTGGTAAAACCCCACGTCTGGATTATTGTAATGTCCCCTACCTGGAGCTGCCTGTGGGATTCTCATAAGTCCCAAGGAGGAGTCCCAAGGAAAGCAGGTGGGGAAAGTTGGAGGGGCTGCCTGTTGACCATCCATGGGAAAGGTCCAGCAGGTTGAGAAGGGCTGTGTCCGGGCCTTGCAAGGAGGAGGGAGGGAGTTACAATGAATAAGGTCCTGGGAAGGTCCCAGCAGAGCAGCCCTCCAGCATTCCACTCTGTCCTCTCTTGTTTGTGGGTGCCAGAGTTCATGGGTGCCAGACACCCAAAATTATTGGAAGTAAGTGTTGGAATTGAATCAGTGCTTGGAAAGTTAAACTGGAAGTCAGACTCTTACTGAGACCACCAGAGCCTCAGGTAACAGCCTCAATGCTTTTTGATGCATTTTTTTTTTACATAAGATACATATGAAAGAAGGTTCTTTTTATCATAAGTGGTGGTCTTGTAGTAAGGTTAAAGCTTACTGGGAAATGATATATAATGAATTGAAAAGGATGTTCAAAATAATTTTTGTGGGGAAAAAACCCAGAAGCTTTTCAATGGCAGGATTATTGTATTAACCTGCAGTTTCATAAGAGTATATATTTAAAGCAGATAATTAAATGAGCCAACTAAATGACTTTGGATCTGCAGAAGATATTAAAAAATAAATTTAAGGAACCACAGAAAGAGGGGGAAGGAAGTCAAACTTTGAAATGTTAAATTGATTGTAAAAGTAACGAAATGTCTAAACCTGAAAAGTATAAATAAAAGCTTTTTTAAAAAGGAAAAAAGACATAAGATACATATTTCTGCATCCACTTTCTGCACACTGTGACTGCATTGAACACAACAGCTCATGGACAACTCACAAAGCTGAATGTTGGAAGGTTCGGGACAAATAAAATAAAGGATTTATTAAAGAGGTGTGTAGTTAAACTATGGCAAGCCCTCCCTCTGGGGGCAGGAATGGCCATCAACTTGGCTGGCTCCAAATTCATGGAGGAGAAGGCTATCAAGGGCTACTACTAACCAAGACAGCTATGCTATGCTTCCAGAGTTGGAAGCTGTAAATACTTCTATTTGTGTGCTGGATGCCACAGGAGAAGAGAGTTGTGTGGGATGTGAAACACAAGAGCAGTCAAGTACAACATTCCTAGAGTCAACATGTTTACACATGGGGAGGAATGTTTGTCCAGCCAGCAGGTAAACTTCCTGTTTCCTTCTGGGCTGGGACAAACTTCCTCTGCATGTGACTAGAGGTGGGCGTGGCCTCACCTGTGCAGGTAATGACAAAAGCACAGGGCAGGGCAGCCATCTCTCTCTCTTTGACTACATGCATCAAAGAAGCAACATCTGCTTAGCTGAAGAGAGGACAAAGGGACTGTCTCCTTATGAGATAGTTTCCAGGTGTATGTTACTTTTCTAAGCTAAGTCTGCCTTCTGGGATCCGATTGTGAACAGAGTGTGGGTAAACTCTTTTTATCCTTTTATAGAAGACTGTGTTGTGTCTTATCTTTTATGAGGAAATAAGGGGGAAATACCAGAACAGTTATTATAGAGGCTTTAGCGAGCCTGTGCAAATGCATCCGCTGCAAGTTTTAAAAGGGGAATGTTACTCTGCTAAATTGTGAACTTGTTAACACAAGTTGGAAAGGCTATAATCAAACAATATATCCTTTCCTGCATCCCTGAACATTCCCACATTTGGAAGCCATGACAGGCGCGTAGTTAAACTATGGCAAGCCCTCCCTCTGGGGGCAGGAATGGCCATCAACTTGGCTGGCTCCAAATTCATGGAGGAGAAGGCTATTGAGGGCTACTACTAGCCATGACTAGCCCCTTCATGGATCACTGCCTTGCTGTGGCGAAGGGGCTTGAATAACTCAGAGTAGCTATGAACTATGCCATGCAGGGCCACCCAAGATGGACAGGTCATAGTGGAGAGTTTTGACCAAACGTGATCCACCTGGAGCAGGAACCGGCAAGCCACTCCAGTATCCCTGCCAAGAAAACTCCATGGACAAAGACAACAGGCATATAAAAGTTATGACGCTGGAAGATGAGCCCCTCAGGTCGGAAGGCGTCCAACATGCTACTGAGGAAGAGCGGAGGACAAGTACAAGTAGATTCAGAGCTGATGAAGCGGCTGGGCCAAAGCCGAAAGGACACTCAGTTGCGGATATGCCTGGAAGCGAAAGGAAAGTCCAATGCTGTAAAGAAAAATATTCCATAGGAACCTGGAATGTAAGAACCATGAACCTTGGTAAGTTGGATGTGGTAAAAAATGAGATGGCAAGAATAAATATTGACATCCTGGGCATCAGTGAACTAAAATGGATGGGAATGGGCGAATTCAGTTCGGATGACCATCACATCTACTACTGTGGGCAAGAATCCCGTAAAAGAAATGGAGTGGCCCTCATAGTCAACAAAAGAGTGGCAAAAGCTGTACTGGGATGCAATCTCAAAAATGATAGAATGATCTCAATACGAATCCAAGGCAGACCTTTTAACATCACAGTAATCCAAGTTTATGCACCAACCACTGGTGCTGAAGAAACTGAAATTGACCAATTCTATGAAGACTTACAACACCTTATAGAAATGACACCGAAGAAGGATGTTCTTCTCATTATAGGGGATTGGAATGCTAAAGTAGGGAGTCAAGAGATAAAGGGAACAACTGGCAAGTTTGACCTTGGAGTACAAAACAAAGCAGGGCAAAGGCTAATAGAGTTCTGCCAAGAGAACAAGCTGGTCATCACAAACACTCTTTTCCAACAACACAAGAGACGACTCTACACATGGACATCACCAGATGGGCAGCATCGAAATCGGATTGATTATATTCTCTGCAGCCAAAGTTGGAGAAGCTCTATACAGTCAGCAAAAACAAGACCTGGAGCTGACTGAGGCTCAGATCATCAGCTTCTTATAGCAAAATTCAAGCTTAAACTGAAGAAAGTAGGAAAAACCACTGGGCCGGTAAGATACAATCTAAGTCAAATCTCTTATGAATACACAGTGGAAGTGAGGAACAGGTTTAAGGATTTAGATTTGGTAGACAGAGTGCCTGAAGAACTATGGATGGAGGCTCGTAACATTATACAAGAGGCAGCAACTAAAACCATCCCAATGAAAAGGAAATGCAAGAAAGCAAAGTGGCTGTCCAACGGGGCCTTACAAATAGCGGGGGAGAGAAGGCAAGCAAAATGCGAGGGAGATAGTGAAAGATACAGGAAATTGAATGCAGATTTCCAAAAAATAGCAAGGAGAGACAAGAAGGCCTTCTTAAACAAGCAATGCAGAGAAATAGAGGAAAACAATAGAATGGGAAAAACCAGAGATCTGTTCAAGAAAATTGGAGATATGAAAGGAACATTTCGTACAAAGATTTCCATAATAAAAGACAAAACTGGAAAGGACCTAACAGAAGCAGAAGACATCAAGAAGAGATGGCAAGAATATACAGAGGAACTATACCAGAAAGAAATGGATGTCTAGTACACCCCAGGTAGTGTGATTGCTGACCTTGAGCCAGACATCCTGGAGAGTGAAGTCAAATGGGCCTTAGAAAGCACTGCTAATAACAAGGCCAGTGGAAGTGATGATATTCCAGCTGAACTATTTAAAATTTTAAAAGATGATGCTGTTAAGGTGCTACACTCAATATGCCAGCAAATTTGGAAAACTCAGCAGTGGCCAGAGGATTGGAGAAGATCAGTCTACATCCCAATCCCAAAGAAGGGAAGTGCCAAAGAATTGCACTCATTTCACACGCTAGCAAGATTATGCTTAAAATTCTACAAGGCAGGCTCAAGCAGTATGTGGACCGAGAACTCCCAGAAGTGCAAGCTGGATTTAGAAGAGGCAGAGGAACCAGAGACCAAATTGCAAACATGCGCTGGATTATGGAGAAAGCTAGAGAGTTCCAGAAAGACATCTACTTCTGCTTCATTGACTATGCAAAAGCCTTTGACTGTGTCGACCACAGCAAACTATGGCAAGTTCTTAAAGAAATGGGAGTGCCTGATCACCTCATCTGTCTCCTGAGAAATCTCTATGTGGGACAAGAAGCTACAGTTAGAACTGGATATGGAACAACTGATTGGTTCAAAATTGGGAAAGGAGTACGGCAAGGCTGTATATTGTCCCCCTGCTTATTTAACTTATATGCAGAATTCATCATGCGAAAGGCTGGGCTGGATGAATCCCAAGCCGGAATTAAGATTGCCGGAAGAAATATCAACAACCTCAGATATGCAGCTGACACAACCTTGATGGCAGAAAGTGAGGAGGAATTAAAGAACCTTTTAATGAGGGTGAAAGAGGAGAGCGCAAAATATGGTCTGAAGCTCAACATCAAAAAAACGAAGATCATGGCCACTGGTCCCATCACCTCCTGGCAAATAGAAGGGGAAGAAATGGAGGCAGTGAGAGATTTTACTTTCTTGGGCTCCATGATCACTGCAGATGGTGACAGCAGCCACGAAATTAAAAGACGCCTGCTCCTTGGGAGAAAGGCAATGGCAAACCTAGACAGCATCTTAAAAAGCAGAGACATCACCTTACCAACAAAGGTCCGTATAGTTAAAGCCATGGTTTTCCCAGTAGTGATGTATGGAAGTGAGAGCTGGACCATAAAGAAGGCTGATCGCCGAAGAATTGATGCTTTTGAATTATGGTGCTGGAGGAGACTCTTGAGAGTCCCATGAACTGCAAGAAGATCAAACCTATCCATTCTTAAGGAAATCAGCCCTGAGTGCTCACTGGAAGGACAGATCCTGAAGCTGAGGCTCCAGTACTTTGGCCACCTCATGAGAAGAAAAGACTCCCTGGAAAAGACCCTGATGTTGGGAAAGATGGAGGGCACAAGGAGAAGGGGACGACAGAGGATGACATGGTTGGACAGTGTTCTCGAAGCTACAAACATGAGTCTGACCAAACTGGGGGAGGCAGTGGAAGACAGGAGTGCCTGGCGTGCTCTGGTCCATGGGGTCACGAAGAGTCGGACACGACTAAACGACTAAACCACAACAACAACTAGCCATGACAGCTATGCTCTGCCGCCAGAGTCGGAAGCTGTAAATACTTCTAAATCCCAGTTGCTGGAAGCCACAGGAGGAGAGACTTGCTCTTGTGCTCAGGTGCTGCTTGCGAGTTTCCCATTGAGGCATCTGGTTGGCCAGGGTGAGGATAGGATGCTGGACTAGGCGAGCCATGGGCCTGATCCAGCAGGCTCCTCTTATTTTGTAACTGTAGGAATAACGGAGGACGATGGAAGGTTGGATGCAGTGAGCTGTGCAGGAGCAAGCTGGCAAGCAAGCTCCAAGCAAGCTGCCGCCTAGTTCTGCAGAGGCTCCTTTTATTAACAGAAGTCAACAATTGGAAACAGTAGTGAAACCACTCTGAGCATGACGTATTTCCATCTAAGCACATTTCCAGCATTAGCGAATACACGTGTTAGCAGGTATTTCCCTAAAATCTTCCCCGACACTTGATTACATCTGTGTCCCCGGAGAGCCAGTGTGGTGTAGTGGTTAAGAGTGGTAGTCTTGCAATCTGTGGAACCGGGTTGGGTTCCCCGCTCCTCCACATGCAGCTGCTGGGTGACCTTGGGCTTGTCGCACTTCTCTGAAGTCTTTCATCCCCAGTCACCTCACAGAGTGTTTGTTGTGGGGGAGGAAGAGAAAGGAGAATGTTAGCTGCTTTGAGACTCCTTCGGGTAGTGATAAAGCGGGATATCAAATCCAAACTCTTCTACTTCTTCATGCTCCAACCAAGCGTTATGGCTAGTAACCAAATCTGTGAGAGGAGAAACGGTCAGGGGGAAAACCCTGTTTTCTAGCCAAGAGGCAAAAGTTCAAGGAGCATGGGCGCAAGGCTCCTTGGCACACTGTTGCATGCCAGGTGCTAGATGTGCCTCAGCACAGCAGAGCGTTACCTCCACAGTGACCTTATGTCCTCGATGAGCCAGCTTTTCCCTGCTCCCAGAAACACTTTCCTTTCCTTTCCCTTTCCTTTCCTTTCCAGCTCTTGCACGCAGTGTCAAGGGAGTCCCACTGCTCTTTGAGGAACCATGTGTAGGCTCTCTCCTGGCAGACAGCTCAGGGGGAAAGAGCACCTTTGAATCCTCACGGGGGCAGCATGAAGAAGAACCCTCTGGCAGGGAATGCATGTCCTTAAATGAAGCGAATGGGTGTCCTTAAATGCCTTTGGGGACTCCAGCCTCCTTTGCAGAGCGTACCCCAGGGAATCTCCCACAGGTGGTGCCTTTGTCAGGTGGATCAAGGTCCCAGGAGGGGGTCGTTCTGGCAGGTGTCCTCTGGGGGGAAAGGGAAGCGGCTCATCTCCCAGCCTGGATGAGAAATGGATGCTATAGCTGCAGCTGCAGTGAGAGGCTAAACAAAGCAGCCACAGTTGGACAAAGGGAGGACCTCCTAGCCCAGCCCTCTTATCATGGTTCTCACCCTGCCCAGAACTCGAAACTGAAGTCTCCTGAGATGAGGAGCAAAGCAAGTAAGACCCCCCAGCATCTCCACATTGCCAGGAGCTGTAAGAGCTGGGCATCTGCAGGATGAAGAACTCGGGTTATGTTTTCTGCTGAAAGTTTTGGTGCTCAAATAGATACGGGACATAAGCAAAACGAGGATCAAGAGTACAACAGTGAAGAGGCTGATCCAACAAGCAACATCCCTTCTCGAGTCCCGCCATGTGGGAATGGGGCAGGCACAACTTCAGTGCGGCAAAGCAGGACTTGTCTTTTGGACTGGGCAAGCAAACAAGAACTCCTTCTGGAGGGCTGGACTTGAGCTGTCTGCTTGTGCCTGTGTTGGCGTCTACTTAACAAAGAGCCAGGAGGAGCGAGCCAGCAGTAAATCACACCCTGCAAGTTGGAGTTAACTCTTTATTAGCAAAACCACATTCTGCGCAGGAGTGTCTGGCCTAATGAGCACAGCAATTTGTCTCCGGTAGGTCTTGCCTCTACGAAGCAGTTGCTGAGACTGAAGGTCCCCGTCTCCCCACAGCTGTTTAAGTCATCTCCTCTCCAAGACCACTAGTGTGGTGTAGTGGTTAAGAGCGGTAGACTCGTAATCTGGGGAACCGGGTTCGTGTCTCCGCTCCTTCACATGCAGCTGCTGGGTGACCTTGGGCTAGTCACACTTCTTTGAAGTCTCTCAGCCCCACTCACCTCACAGAGTGTTTGTTGTGGGGGAGGAAGGGAAAAGAGAATGTTAGCCGCTTTGAGACTCCTTCAGGTAGTGATAAAGTGGGATATCAAATCCAAACTCTTATTCTTCTCTGTCTTTGAGCTCTTTGCTCTCCTACTTTCAAGGCTCACCTGGTTCTGGGAGATGGAAGCTCTGGGATGCTTTCTCATGACAATCAAATCCAAACTACTACTACTACTACTACTACTACTACTACTACTCTTCTTCTTCTTCTTCTTCTTCTTCTTCTTCTTCTTCTTCTTTCCCAAGCAATCTGAGACTGTGCCTGCTTGAAACTGACTTCTCCTCCACCTTCTTCATGCCACTTCTGGTTCTGGGAGACCCAGTAAGAAATCAGATGCCTGTCCACATAGACAGAGAGGAGCTTGTTGCAACAGGAGGGAGAGACACCAGTGCCTCTTCACCAGCTGGACTCATCTCTGAGGTTAGTGGGGCAGTGCCCTATTTTCCCTAATGGAGCATCTTCCACAGGCCTTGCAGATTTAATTCCTTGTTTTTTGCCAATTGAAGAAGAGTTTGGATTTGATATCCCGCTTTATCACTACCCGAAGGAGTCTCAAAGCAACTAACATTCTCCTTTCCCTTCCTCCCCCACAACAAACACTCTGTGAGGTGAGTGGGGCTGAGAGACTTCAGAGAAGTGTGACTGGCCCAAGGTCACCCAGCAGCTGCATGTGGAGGAGCGGAGACGTGAACCCAGTTCACCAGATTACGAGTCTACCGCTCTTAACCACTCCACCACACTGGCTGATTGGAAGCTGAGCTTGGGATGTGTTTGTACAGCAGAAGAAAGGCCATCCAAAATGTGACTGGCGCCTCTGGAAATCTCAGATGTGAACACGCAACAAACAAGCAAAGAAAGATTAAACATCTGTCATGCCATTGACAACTGGTTCATCACACACTTCCCAGGTTGTCAAAGTCACATTCCTCCATCTTCTAGGTCATGGGCTGAGATGCCAGAGCCTGCTTGGAGTGGGTCAGGCCCCATCTTCACCATACATTTAAAGAGGATTCATACCACTTTAAAGGATCATTGTTTTCCCCAAAGAATCATGGGAACTGTAGTTTGTTAAGGGTGCTGAGAGGTTGGTAGGAGGCCCCTGTTCCTCTCACAGAACTGCAATTCCCAAAGTTCCCCAGGAAGAGAGGC
Source organism: Podarcis pityusensis (assembly GCF_964106645.2). NCBI lineage: Eukaryota > Metazoa > Chordata > Lepidosauria > Squamata > Lacertidae > Podarcis > Podarcis pityusensis. The sequence continues at coordinate 4,904,817 of NC_138039.1, read as the reverse complement.
CGACTGTTAAACCTCTCTGGGACTTGTAGTACTGTAAGGGTTCTAACAGCTCCCTTTGCAAACTACAGTTCCCATGGATCTTTGCGGGAAGGTCATGGCTGTTTGAAGTGGCATGAAACGGCTTTAAATGTACAGTGTAGACGGGGCCTCCGGCAGCGACCAGAGGAGCTTCTGAAGCTGAATGCCCTTTTGAAAACTCATGGGGGGTTTCCACCCTTCCCACGGGACCCAATCCTGTCCAATCCGGTCTGCATGGAGTACAGCGTAGCTGATTCATCTCCTCTACAGTTCTTCTGCTTCCTCTCCCTGATCTTCTCCATATTAAAAACAGGTTTATGCCATTTTTATTTAATCAAAAGATTCATTAAAAGAGAATCAAAGGATGGAGGTGATGGGGGGAGGGAAGGGAGCCCTTAGGGATGGAAAGCAGTAACTCAATCACGGGAATCTCAATCGAACAGCCCACAGGAGACCAGCGCTAAGTTCTTCCCAGTAAGAAATCAGATGCTTGTCCACGTAGACGGAGGGCAAATGCCTCTGCTCAGCTGGGTCTGCCGGAGTCCCGGCGGACTTGCGCAGCCCGCAGCAGAGGCAAACGCACAAACCCATTTAATGTGTTTTTGTGTTTAGCTTTCTTTTTCCCCTCGCTGGCATTGTCTAAATTGCAGTAATTTCATTTCCCGGCTTCGCGCCGACGCTACCAGTGCCTCCTTTCTCCATCTGCTAAGATGAAGATGGAAAAGTTTAATATTCTTTGGTGAGAGCCAGACCCCCACCACAACTGCCTCGGAAGTCCCAGATCATTTCCCCTCGTACGAGGCAAGTTCGCAAGCGTTTGCCATCCTGCATCTATCTGCCCAGGTTTCTTAAAGGATATGTCTTCTTCGTAGATGAGAAGCAAGCATGATGGAAAGCAACACTCTAGTCCTCAGTGTACCGGGCCTGAGTGGGGAGATGGGAGAGAGAGAAAGAGAATCAGATTTAGGAGGACAGCTACAATCTCAGTTAAACCTGCTCTTTGTAACACCAGGTGCCTCTCATGTTGGTCTCAGGAAGATCTATTTTGTTATTTGCATTATATGTGTTGGATAGATTTGTAGGTAGGATGTTGTTGTTGTTGTTGTTGTTTCGTCTTTTAGCTGTGTCCGACTCTTCGTGACCCCATGGACCAGAGCACGCCAGGCTCTTCTGTCTTCCACTGCCTCCCCCAGTTTGGTCAGACTCATGTTTGTAGCTTCGAGAACACTGTCCAACCATCTCGTCCTCTGTCGTCCCCTTCTTCTTGTGCCCTCCATCTTTCCCAGCATCAGGGTCTTTTCCAGGGAGGCTTCTCTTTTCATGAGGTGACCAGAGTATTGGAGCCTCAGCTTCAGGATCTGTCCTTCCAGTGAGCATTCAGGGCTGATTTCCTTAAGAATGGATAGGTTTGATCTTCTTGCAGTTCATGGGACTCTCAAGAGTCTCCTCCAGCACCATAATTCAAAAGCATCAATTCTTCAGTGATCAGCCTTCTTTATGGTCCAGCTCTCCCTTCCATACTGCCCTATAGTAGGATAGGATAGGATATATTATTTTACAGTTTATCCTTCCTGCTACTCACGTGTGTGAGCAGAACATTTAAAATAATCAGTTTAGCATTTATACTTTATACACTTAGCACAGTTTAAAAAACCATCCCTTGCAGCATTAAACAGGAAACTTTGAGATAATAATAATAATAATAATAATAATAATAATAATAATAATAATTTATTATTTATACCCCGCCCATCTGGCTGGGCTTCCCCAGCCACTCTGGGCGGCTTCCAACAAAATATTAAAATACAGTAATCCATCAAACATTAAAAGCTTCCCTAAACAGGGCTGCCTTCAGATGTCTTCTAAAAGTCTGGTGGGAGGGCGTTCCACAGGGTGGGCGCCACTACCGAGAAGGCCCTCTGCCTGGTTCCCTGTAACTTGGCTTCTTGCAGTGAGGGAATCGCCAGAAGGCCCTCAACGCTGGACCTCAGTGTCCAGGTAGAACGATGGGGGTGGAGTAGGCTGTATAGCCTTTGTTGTATTTATCCAGGTGGAGGTAGCAGACTGGATTCCCCCTTTCCCCCTCTTAAAAAAAGAATCCCACAGCAGACCATAAAGTAAGCATAAAAGCAGTGTATACTTACATAAAAGTATTGCACCTTATTCCAGCATAGCAGGAACGAAAACAAGGCAGGCAAATTCTACTTCTAGATCACAAAATTGAGTTCAAAAGTTGAGTTGTTTTATTGATTGTAGTTTAGAAATTATTTATTGTAATTGTTAAGAGTGGATTTCTGTTTAATTTTTATATGCTGATATTATTATTCTATACTATGCTAATGATTGTTGAATGTTACTTTATTTGATGTAGGTTGCTTGTTTTAAAGCAATGTTTTATTATCACATTTTTGTATTGCATTATATTGTTATAAGGTGTACATTCTTTATTTCTTCAACTTGTAAACCGCCTTGAGGACTGTAAGATAGAAAGATGGTATACAAATTCAAAGTGATGATGATGATGATGATGATGATGATGAAGAAAATGGTATCTCTGCTGGAACAGAGATCAGACAGTGGTCCATCTGCCACAGAAGCTCAGTGGAAAAGAAGCTGAATTCTGAGGCAGGAGAAAGTAGAAAAGATTAAAACTTTTTTGCCTTTTCCCAACCAGAAAACTCAAGGGAAGTGACATCACACAGAGCTCTGTTTCTGCCAATTCTGTTGCTTTTCTGTCTCTCTAGCTCTGTGGTTGTTAATCCCTAGAGTTACTAAACGGCAGGAATGCATTGTTTTTTTGACGGCAAACCCCCCACAATAAGGAAAATGTTTAATACAAAAAATACTTTTTAAAAAGCAGGGTTTTGAGGCCAGAATGTTAGATTCTTTCTCCTTGGGAGGCTAAAGCAAAGCTCCCAAAAGCATGCCACTCCCTGGACTGGTTGTAGCCAAGAAGGCAGGCAGGAGGGGGCTGGCGGAGGGCAGGGGGAGGTTGATGGGGCAATGGCCCCCTTGCCCAAATGGACCAGCCACTTCTGCTGGTGGGGCTTCCACATCAGTAGGTTCTCCTTGAGCTTCTACATGCTGCCATGACGTGGTTTATTATCTGTGATTCTCTCCGACACACCCGCTCATGATCACAGCATTTTTCTAGGGCGTGAGTTTGTGAAAGATTCAAGGGGAGAGGGAGCTCCACACCTACCTACACCCCCCTTGTCTGCTTCCGACAACAAAAATAATAATGAAGGTGATTAAAAAGCTGCTCCGCGTTTGCAGATTGAGTCAGGAAGGCCAAGAGGGGCTTTGGCGGTGCCAGGAGGCACGAGCTGGTTGTAGCATGCTTCTAATTTGTAAGCTTGTGTTCTCTGTCCCATAAAGAACTGGTGTGTGTGTGTGTGTGTGTGTGTGTGTTTAACATCAGCAGAAAACCAAGAGCATTGTTGGCGTTGTTATAAGAATTTTAAGGTCTTAGATATATAATAAATGTTCATAAATGTACCAAACAAACACGTACATAAATATATAAACCGCATGTCGGAAGCAGCACAGGAAGACAGTCCTGAAACCATTTTGACTCCCAAGCTGACCAAATGTTTCTCTGCAAGGAGGGAGGAGGTGAAAAAACCTTCCCATTGTCTCAGAAATTGGGTAATCACCATCTCAAATGAATGACCAGACTACCAGGAAAGGCAATCAGATAAGGCATTATCAGATAACCTGGCAGACACCCTTATTCCCTTAAAGGGGACATAAGAGGCCTTATAGAGTCCTTTGTAGGTTCTCCATCGGTTGGAGAAAATGGCCAACCAGAGAATATTGAGAAGCAAAGCAGCTAGTAAGCCTAATCTTTATTGACTGTTGCAATAGGGTGCTCCCCTCACATGCAGGAAAGGAGAAGGACCCAGAACCAAGGTGTGCCTGCCCTTATATAGATATTTTAAATTCCCTGCCCTGGAGCTCAAGACCACCCCTCCATACATCATACATACATCACAGAAGGGGTGTAACCCAAGATCACCCCCCAAAAAAACATCATACCTACATCACAGGAAAGGAGGTCTACAACAGAAATCTGAGTGCGTTGTTCATCACCTGTCTGGCAGGTTACCTGTTAATTGTCACTTGATTGGATACCCCGGGGAGCCTGGCCAGTCTTTTGTAATGATAAATACTTGGTTCCTGAGCCAGGTCACAGACTCACCCTATTCATACACAGACATACCCTTCAGACAGGATTTGTGAACGAAAAGACAATGGGGAGGCTTTTCCATTTCCCTTCAACCTTGCAGAGAAATATTTGAGGTCAATTTGGGAGGGACAAAATGGTTTCAGGACTTTTTCTGTGGGGTTTCAGACATGTGGTTTATATATGCAGTTATGAACATTTTATATATATACAGTGGTACCTCGGGTTAAGTACTTAATTCATTCTGGAGGTCCATTCTTAACCTGAAACTGTTCTTAACCTGAAGCACCACTTTAGCTAATGGGGCTTCCTGCTGCTGCCGCACCGCCGGAGCACGATTTCTGTTCTCATCCTGAAGCAAAGTTCTTAACCTGAAGCACGATTTCTGGGTTAGCGGAGTCTGTAACCTGAAGCGTATGTAACCTGAGGTACCACTATATATATATTTATTTCAGCTGCATGGCCAGCCCTTTTACAGGGTCAGCTAGGGTCACGCCCACCTACCTGGTCACACACAAGGAGAGGAGACTCCAGAACAGGTATGCCAGGAAATCCTCCTGACTGGAGCCACATTCCCTTGTGTGTCCACCATTCTAGGCAACAGGATACGTTGCACTTGACTGCTCCAGTGATGATATATCCCACGGGAGCATGACGTGCTGCCTTCTTGAGTCGAAAGCTTCCCTGCGATGCTTTGCAGATGAAGGGAAATTGCAACAATTCAGCGTTTCCACTGCAAGGAACAAAACCTCTGGAGCTAACACATGTGGAATGATGACTCTTCTTCTTTTTGCGGAGAGGGTAACAATGTTGTTTGGGGCACACCGATAAAGATGGAGACTCTCCCTCTCCAAAGCCGCTGATTCTGAGGTATTTACACCACTACGATGCGCAGCGAGCTGTTCCTGCTGCCTGAATCAAGCGGAGATTCGCTCAGGGGCTCCCAAAGCAATCAGGGCCCTGCATCCGCTGGGCCAAATACCAGCGCCCCATTTGCATTCTGGACATGATGATTTCTTAATTGCCGTTGTGCCAAAAGATGGAACACGGCCCATTCCGACTCCAGATCACGTGCGGCAGTTCATTTGCACTTTTAAGATCCAGGGGCTACCCGAGGAATTATGAGCCAGGTCTCTTAACTACCCGTTGTCTTTGTTGCTGCTGTGCTTATATGACTACTACAGGGCTTGGCTTTGTTTATTTCCTTTTTGTGGGCAGGCCAGAACAGCCCGGCTGGAGCAGATCAGAGGACCAAGCTGTTCCAGCATCTTGTGTGCCCCCCAGAGGGAGCCCAGGCAAACACTGCTTGGAAGCCTAAAAGCAGCATCTGAAAGTGATGTCTTTCCTGTGCTGCTTTTCTGCCATATCTAGTGCTCAGAGATAGACCGCCCCTGGGTATGGAGGTTCCATCTTTTGGATATAGATTTCCAAGAGCTTTGGGGAACCGTGTGGGAACAGTTTGATGGCACAGAAGCCCAAGCCAACAGATTTCCCCATCTAAATCGCACCAGGTCAGTTCTTGGCTTAGTTTCCGCCCTGCCCCAGATCACCTCGATTTAATTCATTTACCCCCTAGTAATTTCCCAAGAGATCCTCTTTCAAATCCCCTTTAATTACTCCTTTTAGTACTCAGCCAAATGGTAATTTAAAATAAAAGTCAGCTTAAATTATTTCCCCAGATTAATAGCCTACTCAGTAACCAATCTCACACCCTGCCTCCAGTTCTTGCCTCCCAAATTCACCCAGAAACACCCTGGGTCCCTTCCTAGCAATACCCCTGTCCATAACTCCATGGGCAGCCGATTGATGAACGATGGTCAGGTGGCTGTCTTGACTCCTACCTCGAGAGCTAAACAAGAGTGACAGAAGAAGCGAATCCGATTTTTTGACCTGGCAGTTGATGGCAAGAAAATAAGGACGCGCCGTGGATTTTAAACTCATCAACCAGGGATTTGTGTTCAAACTTTCCAAATTGCTTCCCTTCTCCTTTTTCAACCTGTCAGAGGCTGCAGAAACTTTAATGATCCCAACCTTCCCACCTCTCCCCAGGGGGACCGAATTTGAAGAGGCGGAAATGAGCAGCGAGAAGCTGGCTGCCTCCCTTTTCCTCCAAATGAGCTTGAAGAGGCGACGGGGTCCATGTCGCCGCCGTGAACCAGCTCCTTGTTTTGATGGGAACCTTTTAGTGGATTTTGGTGCTTTTTGCAAAAGGCCCTCTCTCTGAATGGCTATCCTTGCGCTCGATCGGAGGCGGTTATTTTTGACGCTGGAAGGTCGCCACTGCTATTTACATCTCCCACTTTATTCCAAAATAACATCAAGTATCTCTCTTCTCAAAGGCCAGGGCAGCAGCATTTATAGAGCATTCACAGGGTGAATGCCAACTTCACAGGCTCTCTGCCTCTCCACCCCATTGCCCAGATTAACTGCTTGGCTATGTATGCTCTTCAGAGGTGCACCAGGTCAGCTGGAGCTGGGTACGCACATGGAAAGATCTGTGAATGTGCCAAGGGTTTTTCAAAGTCACAGCTCTCCTTCACCGGAGGTTTTTTAAACAGAGGTTGGATGGACCCATGTCAAGGATTGCTGCGTTGAAGCGGGTCAGACTAGATGTCCTTTGGGGGGCTCACTGGTGCTGCTTCAAGATGATCTCTGTGACTTATGCTTTAGTTCTGTCTTGGTTGGGCTACCATAACAGACTCTTTGGGGGGCTGCCCAACGTGTTGCAGCCAAACTGCTGACTGGAACCAGTCACAGGGACCGTGTTAGTCCCCTGTTAAAACAGCTTCACTGGCTACTGGTCCGTTTTATGGGGGGGGGGGGATAGATCTGAGCCACGTGTGGGTCAGTAACAATAAACTGACTGTCTAGAATCAAAACACAAGTCTGAACACACTCTCCTGTGGGAGAGAGCCCCCAGCAGAGTTAAAAACACTCTCAGAGTTAACTAGAAACATAGCGTGGAATATAGGTTGTTAAACTCTTTCATATCCCATTTAGTCTGCCTTAAAATGCTGTTCCACCTCTCTACCCCTCTAGCAATGAACAGACCACACACTGTTATGTAAGTTTAAAAAATGATTTACTTACTAAATCCAAAGGTCTGGTTCATGTGTTATTCCACGCAGCAGCAAGGAGAACACAGGTAGATTACTCTTGGTTGCATGGCTGGAAGAGAGAGAGAAAGGAAGAGAAGCAGCTTCACTTCTTCCCTCGAGGAGGTAAAGGGGTGTGATTTAGCTGACTCTAGGAACAGACCTCTCTGGTCTTAACCCCTTCATGCACTAACTAGCACTTATATATAGTTATGTTTTACTGCAATTCCCACATGTTTCTGGGCACAATTCAAGGGGCTGGCTATTTATTACCTGTAAAGCACTATAAGGTCCCTTCCAGCTATACAGTTCTATGGTTCTATGAATTGCAGAGCAAGACAGAAACTTGTTCCTGCCTTTCTGCAGTCTGGTCAATGAATGCAAAGGCACGGTGGGGACTGATTAGCATGAAGCCCTTTTTCAAAAACCCAAGAAAAGTTCATTTTGATGTGACAGTCGACGTGATGAAAGAAGTCTAGACGTAAGGAGCTTTAAGTCTAAGAAGGATCTGGTTGTGGAAGAGGCCAGCCGGATCAGAACAAAGATCCATCACATTCAGATATGGCCACTTCAGTGCTAACCCTCGACTCCGCTCACAAATGCAGCTCCTTGAGGGCCCTGTCTGCTCTGGGCAGCGCAGATTCCTGCACATCCACAGATAAAAAGATGACTCTTAACACCCCTTCCTTATCTGCAGGAAGGAATTTCTCCTTAAGGAGCTGGCTGTATTCTGCATCTGCAGGAGATACCATTACCATATTTTCATTCCTCTGTCTTGTGTTGGCATCCGTCTGTCTCAAGAGACAATGGAGTTTACCCAGGGCCGGATTTAGGTTTGATGAGGCCCTAAGCTACCGAAGGTAATGGGGCCCTTTATATGTCCAGTTGTCCTTTGTTTTTGTGTGTTGAATATATGCTATATGGTAATTTATGACCCTAATAGGTCTAGACACAACACAACACATACACTGTTGCTGTATGTAGGTTTTATTTTATTTGTGTTTTATCTTATATTTTGGAAATGTACATGAAGTGAAGGACATGAGACAGGTGTTGATGATGCAGGTGAGCTGTGCATATGCAAGCTGCCAGCTAGCTTCGCAGAGGCTCTTTTTATTAGCACAATATGCAAAACCAGTCAGATACATCTTGGACTGTGCCCTTTACACGTCTTCCAATCACAAGATCGTGGGGGGGGGGGGTACAAAGTTATTTTGACACCTGTTTCCACCGTGTCACTTTTCCCCTGAACAATGTTTAAACGAAGGAGACAAAAGTCACAGACAGGGCACGGCAGACTACTAAGAAAGCAAAAGGTTAGATAGAGGGCATGGCATTCAGACAGCTGTGGCTTGTCTGTGGGTGGAAGTGTGCTTCACACCTGGCGGTCGTTTCTTCATGTACATCCTGTTTTTTCCCCTTTAAATTTTTTGAGGCCCCCCAAGAGAGTGGGGCCCTAAGCTATAGCTTGTTTAGCTTATATGTAAATCTGGCACTGAGTTCACCTCCGGGAATGTAGTCAAACCGCTGCATTAGTAGCCCTGAAATGACCTCCCGGTGCACAAGCCTGGGCAGTGAGCATGGATGTCCTGGGCTGCCCATACAGCAAGATCTGCGCCCATCTTGGCCTTGCTGATGTGGCCCAAAGGAAAGCAGATCTGTTTGGCACCACCCAGCGTAACATGAGGACCAGAAGCTTGGGGATTTTATATCTATTGAAAAATAGTATTATTTTTCCTCATTGAACCACTCCCTAACTTGGGTAACATCTTGCCTGATGAAGAACTCTGGAGAACTCAAAAGCTTGCCATGTTTTTGAGATTTTTAAAAGGAGATTCCCGCCCCACTGGGAGACAGAGATTTAGCTGGGGGTTTACAAAATGTGGCAGGCAAATAAGAGGATTAATGCTGCTGATGTGGGGAGACATCTCTCTGTAAATATTCCTGCACTGCACTTGGGGTTCCCTTCCAACGCTACAATTCTATGATGCTATGATATCGAACTACAGAGAAGGCCCACAAATTGTCTTGGCTGTGAGGCTCGGATTAGGGCAAAGGAACAGTCACCTGCCATTGATTGCCACTCTCCTCATAAAGCAACCCCTGTCTACCACTCATGAAAGAATAAATACAAATTATTAAGTAACTCACTGCCCCAATTATCCCTTTTCATACACAGACAGCCTCAGACTTATTCATTTTATTTTATTTTTGCATTCACGTTTACATTTTCCGGGAGAGAGACTACAAGCTAGAAGAGAGAAGGAGATGTTTCATAGAGCTAGCTGCCAAGCAGCAAAGAGCAAGAGAGTGTGGTGCAGTGCTTAGGGTGTTGGCCTAGGACCGGGGAGACCTGCGTTCGAATCCTCACTCGGTCATGATGAATCTCACTGGATGACCTTGGGGACCAGTCGCTGCCTTTCAGCCTTGCCTACCTCGCAGGTTTGTTGTGGGGATTAAATGAGGAGAGGGAGAAGAATCATATACGCCACCACCTTGAGGAACTTGGAGAAAAAGGTGGGATACGAACGCAATAAAATAAAATAAAATAAAATAAAATTTCCTTTTGGTTGGGTCTAAACAGGGGGGAGAGCTCCAGTTCTTGGCTTCTGCGAGGGCTCCTTGATCTTTGATTTCCAGAAGAGTATGCAAAGCACAGAGCAAGCACAGAAGCCTTTCTCCTGCCTTCAGATCAAGACGGGCTCATTCATGTTGACTTGTAATAGCAGTAATTGCCCATCACGGTGATGGGCAGCCGAAGACAGCCCCAAAGTTCTGTTTCAGTGGCTCAGAAAGCTGGTTCTCTCCTGGGCTGGTATTCTTCCTAAATTGCTTTGCTTTCTGAAAAGCGCAACTTGCTTATCACCCCGGCTGCCAGACGCTCTCTAATGAGGCTTATCCGGCTTTTGCAGGCCGGCTTAGCAGTGTCCACCCAGCCCGAGCGGAAAGGATCCTTTCTTTTGCAAACCTAATTAAGAGTAATAAGCCGTTCTTGTTGCGCAGCGATAATGGTATCCGCGATGTAATGCATGGCGCAGCCAAACTGGGGGTTTTATTGGGGGGGGGTGTGGCAGTGTAAAGACTGAACTCGGAGTGTGGCCTTCAATGGATGCCCTTCCCCAATCCTGTTAGAGCCCAGCTTCACAGCTGGAAGGAGGGGACCCTTCTGTCGAACAATCATAGAAGACAAAGGCGCTGAGATACCACCGTAGGCCCTCGCTGGACACAATCACACCACACATTTAAAGCAGCATCGGAGAACTTTGAATGGCCATGGCTTCCCCCAAAGGATTCTGGGAACTGTCATTTCTGATGGGTGCTGAAAGCTTAGGAGGCCCCCCTCCTTCCTCCCTAAAGGTAAAGGGACCCCTGACCATTAGGTCCAGTCGTGGCTGACTCTGGGGTTGTAGCACTCATCTCGCTTTATTGGCCGAAGGAGCTGGCGTACAGCTTCCGGGTCATGTGGCCAGCATGACTAAGCCGCTTCTGGCGAACCAGAGCAGCACACAGAAACGCCATTTACCTTCCTGCCAGAGCGGTACCTATTTATCTACTTGCACTTTGAAGTGCTTTTGAACTGCTAGGTTGGCAGGAGCAGGGACAGAGCAACGGGAGCTCACCCCATCGCGGGGATTCGAACTGCCGACTTTCCGATCGGCAAGTCCTAGGCTCTGTGGTTTAACCCACAGTGCCACCCGTGTCCCTCTCCTTCCCCCCTACAGAGCTACAAATTCCTGGTGCAGTTTAGCAGTTAACCCTCTTCCCAGGAAGCTGCCAAATTTATTTAGAGCGTTTTCCCCTCATTGTTGCTGTTATTAAGCCACCTGGAGTCAGAACTTTCTGTGAATTGACCACAAATTGCCCACAGGTCTATCAAATGCCATCAACCACCTTCTGCCTGCCCCTTTTCTCAAGATCCTGGATAGGTTCTGAAAAATGACAGCCTCACACTAACAGCCAACCGTTGCCAAAGGTCAATGATGGCCTGGTCCTCCCTCTGTCCACTCAGAAGGACATCCAATGAAGCTGGACATTGGAAGACTCAGGACAGGCAAAGAAAGGACAGCGAAGAAAGGGCCTGAGCTGCCCACCATTCAGGTATCTCCTGCAAAGCTTCTTCATATGCAAAAGGGCCTACCTGAAGAAGAAGAAGAAGAGAAGAGTTTGGATTTGATATCCCGCTTTATCACTACCCTAAGGAGTCTCAAAGCGGCTAACATTCTCCTTTCCCTTCCTCCCCCACAACAAACACTCTGTGAGGTGAGTGGGGCTGAGAGACTTCAGAGAAGTGTGACTGGCCCAAGGTCACCCAGCAGCTGCATGTGGAGGAGCGGGGAAGTGAACCCAGTTCACCAGATTACGAGTCTACCGCTCTTAACCACTACACCACACTGGCTCTCTGAGGGAGGATATGAGAAACCCGACCAGAAAGAGCCAAGATTCACCTCCTCCCATGAGAGGGGAGTGAGCATTTAAAAAGGATGGTGTCAGTGAAGTCAAGTCTTTATTCAAAGAAACAAAACAGCTCAATTCTAGGGGTTACAACAACTCTTCCCAGTTGGTCTTGCCAGTGCTTTTTTTCCTGGGGGGGACGCAGGGGTACACATACCCCTAAACATTTTGTGAATCTAAGTTTGGCCTCATTGAGGGGCAGTATTTCAATATGAAAGAGCAGGGGTACCTTTACCTTTACCTTTATTTCAATATGAGTAGGGAAATGAGAGTACCCCTAAACATTTTTTTTGCAGGAAAAAAGTACTGGATCTTGCCCCAATGAGGCAGTTGCAGGGCTGAAGTTCCCCACTTTCCCTCTGCTCTCTAAGGCTCCTTCCTTGGTTTCTTCCCCAGCAGCTTAAGGCTCCTTTGCTCCACACTTTTCATACCTCTTCTAGGAGATCAAGGGGGAGGGGAGCTGGTAGCAACACGGAGACCCTGGATTTTTCTCAGCTCTGTCTCCTGACCCTGCTCCTCTACTGCTTCTCAGTCTAAACTGCCTTCTGCCACAGCCTCTTCCTGCTCACTATACCCTGTTACCTCTCCAGCTTCCAGCACTTCCTCTTCTCAGTCTTGTCCCTCTTCTCCCTAGGACCACTCACTGTCATCTCATCTCCTTCTTTGGCGATCACTCGTAGTTGAGTAAGGTTGTCTTCCATAAACACAGTTGGGATGGGTTTTTGGAAGACGCCTGTGCGTGAATTTGTTTTGTGTGTGTAGATCAGTGCACGTTGACCAACGCACAGTCTTCGCAGCAAGGCTCTATTCCAATGGCATGAGTAAATCATGATGACCGGTAGATTCTGATCTGCTGCAGCCTTCATCTGCCTTTAGAGTCGTTGTAACATACTGCTTGTTATCTTCCGCTGGGGACTTTTTGGATCATTCTTGGTCTAGCTCCTCCCCTTTGGCCTTACCGCCAGGGCCGTCTTTGGCATATGCGCCACCAGGGTGCAAAGATCTGCCAAGCACCCCTTTTTTGGGGGGGCAACTCGAAGTTGTTGAGGGGGAGGGAATTGCTCACCTGTAACAACGATGCAGCAGAAAAAACTGCTTTTGTTTCCTGACTCGTTGGGAGTATTTGACGGAGTAGCAGAGCGACGGAGGAGAGGAGCGGGGACATTCACTCCATTGGTTTTCACTGCTGCCAATCGAGAGGGACCGGTATGCAGTAGGTAAACATTTGGTCCCACCAGAATTTGGGTAAAGACGGCCCTGCTTACCGCCTTGGGTGACCCCTCTGGGAGACTCCCGATGGCTTCGCTCACAAGGGTCATAGTGTGATGGCCTGGGAATCCGATTCAGAGGCTGAACCGGAGGAATCCCAGCCTGCACAGGAGTCCCTGCCTCCAGGGCCGGCTGAACTGGGGCAGGGCCTTGATTCTGAACCGCCTGCACCTGTGCCGGATCCTCAGGAGCAGGCACCAGGTGAATCCACTCTGGCTCCGGAGGTGGTTGAGGACTCAGTGCCTAAAGGTGAGTCTCCCCCTGGGTGCAGTAACCCACCGGCCTCTCCTGAGCTGCAGAGGCTCAGGGCAGAGAGGCAGAGGGAACTGGTTTCTCCCAGGAGGAGTGCTCGCCTTAAGGCCAGGAGAGGCGGGTCTCCTGGGGGCCGGGACCGCCCCTGGCCTCAGAGAAGATAAAGGCCAGTCAGCCCGGTCCCAGGTTGCAGGAGCGACGTCGTTGAAGAGCTGTTTCGGCCAGCACCCAGTCCGGTTCCCCCAGAGTTCCTGTCCTTGCCCGGCTCCTCGCTGTGGACACCGCTTCACCCATGGAGGACTGTCTGCCGACCCTCGATTCAGGTCCTGGACCTCGCCCCACGGTAACCTCCCCCCTGGACCAGCACACATAGGAACATGGAAGCCCACTCACCCCGTCAAGGTGATGATCCAGCGAGTGAGCATCATCTCACCACCCATCCCTTGGCTCTGAACCTTCTTCCCCTGGGGGTTCCCCAACTCATGCCTACCCCCATTCTTCTGCACCCAGCCAGTCTAAGATAGGCCATTGGCTTGAACAAGCAGTGCTCTTCTTAAGTTCTTTTGTGGGTGAATCATTCCTTCTTTCACACTTGGTCAGTTTATGTCAAAGTTTCCTTCTCCAAACCCTCCCTTTTCTTCAGTATCATTCATCCCACGCAATGCAACTGTGAGTCTGTGGTCAGGCACCAAAAGTTGCAAATTGTTATGAAGTGTCTTTTGGGGGTGGGTGGGCCCCTTCTAATTCTTGGAATAGCCAGCTAGCTCCCTGGTGAGAAAATGGGTCATTAAGGTAAGAAAGGAAGTGGATCTGTGCGAGGTGACAAATGGGTGGGGCCCCTCCCCAATTTGCGAGGAGTGAGAAAGACAAAATGTCAGGAATAAGCCAACTCCCAGCAAAGGTTTGCAGCCAACAGCAGAAAGCAGCCAGGAACAGAGAGGCTTTGATGTTAGTCAGGCAGGGGAGAGCCGGCAGCTGCAGACTTCAGCTCTTCCTGACCTTGACGGGCAGGCTGATAAGACAGTAGCTGAGAGCAGGCTAGAACACAGCCAAAGCTCGTGGGAAGCACAAAATGGCGCAAACAAACCCAGAGGCAGCCTCTCTGAACGGGAAGAGGTTGGAGCTGATCCACTAAGTCTAAAGACTCGGCGAATGGGAGAGCTGCTAGATAGGAAGCGAAACAAGAGACGTAAGGGTTCAATATCTTCTGTCGACTCCGGAAGGAGTCTTCAGAAGGGTCATCTTGAATAATGATGCCGGAGGCTTTGTTAGAGCTGTCCAGTGTTATCTGTTTGTTTTTGCAGTAAATCCTCCTTTTTAATTACCTACGCTTACTGTGTTATTGACCTGGGAACCTGGGCTCCTGACACAAAGCCAGAGAGTTGAGTGATGTGAGCTAGAAGCCGGAAGTGGGAAAGGAACAGGTTGGGGAGCCGGAGAGACAGAGGGATGCTTGATTTCTGTTTGAATCCAAGGCCGCGGCTATAGGTCAGGGGTCAGCAAACTTTTTCAGCAGGGGGCCGGTCCACTGTCCCTCAGACCTTGTGGGGGGCTGGACTATATTTTTTTGGGGGGAAATAATGAATTCCTATGCCCCACAAATAACCCAGAGGTGCATTTGAAATAAAAGCACACATTCTACTCATGTAAAAACATGCTGATTCCTGGACAGTCCATGGGCCAGATTTAGAAGGTGATTGGGCCGGATCCGGCCCCCGGGCCTTAGTTTGCCTACCCATGCTATAGGAGAATCAAGACCCTTTTGGAGTGTTGATGCTGCGAACCCCTCCATCGTCGGCTCAGGTTGCATATATGTGTCAATAAACCATATATCCTAAAGACGCCACAATCTCTGCTGTGCCTCACTCCAAAGGAAATGCAAACCCTCAGTAAACGGTTGGAGTTTCACACTACTTGGAAATTGGGGTGGCATGCAACGTAATAAATAGATTGCTGCAGAGCACCAATATGGGCTCAATGAATTAAGCAAGTGTGCTTGGCAAAAGAACATTTGTCAAAACGGAGAGCAATCCGAGGGAAGTACAACGATTTTTGACTCGCGTTTAAGGCCCCGGAGATCATTTTATTTTCTCTTTGCGAAGCCAGTTGCTCAAAGCAGTTTAGGGGCCCTGTAATGGAGAGGTGAGCAGTGGAAGGATGTAGGCAGTATGAGTGACTACAGGGAAGATTAAGAGAATTAAAATCCTTGCTGGCTGAAGAAAGCCCAGGCTAGAGGGGATACAATCCTGAGATAAAAGCTCATAAAAGAATGTGCAAATGAGGCACAGAAGTAATTGTTCTCCTTAATTAGCAACTGATAAGGCTGGAGATAATGGGCTTAGACTAAAAGGAGGGCATTAAAAAAAAAAAGCCAGTTTAAATAAGAAAAAAACCCCGTATGTTTTAGTAGTGAGATGGGATGGGGAAAGCTTCCGGGGGTGGTAAGAAAAGCAATGGATTTTTTAAAAAGTATGTATTCTTTTTTGATGCGTATGTGCTGGGATAGTAGGGACGAAACCACCCAGTGGATGTTTGCATGGACTGCATATGAATTAAGCTGGTGGTGAAAATGCCCTTGAGTCGGGCATTTGTGCCACTGCATTGCAAAGGGCTGAACTAGATGATCCTTAGGGTCCCTTCCAACACTATGATTTTATGAGTATCTGGCATCTCTGCTCTTCACGTTGCTCAATATGATAGGATGCCCACCTAAGTAATAATCATAATAATTTATTATTTATACCCCGCCCCAGCCACTCTGGGCGACTTCCAACAAAAGATTAAAAATACATTAAAACACCAGTCATTAAAAACTTCCCTAAACAGGGCTGCCTTCAGATGTCTTCTAAACGTCAGATAGTTGTCTATTTCCTTGACATCTGATGGAAGGGCATTCCACAGGGTGGGCACCACTACCGAGAAGGCCCTCTGCCTGTTTCCCTGTAACTTGGCTTCTCGCAGGGAGGGAACCGCCAGAAGGCCCTCGGTGCTGGACCTCAGCGTCCCGGCTGAGCGATGGGGGTGGAGATGCTCCTTCAGGTATTCTGGGCCGAGGCCATTTAGGGCTTTCAAGGTCAGGACCAACACTTTGAATTGTGCTCGGAAACGTTCTGGGAGCCAATGTAGGTCTTTCAAGACCAGTGTTATGTGGTCTAAGCTTCACAAGATGATTGTAAGGGTAAAGGTAAAGGGACCCCTGACCATTAGGTCCAGTCGTGGCTGACTCTGGGGTTGTGGCGCTCATCTCGCTTTATTGGCCGAGGGAGCCGGCATACAGCTTCCGGGTCATGTGGCCAGCATGACTAAGCCGCTTCTGGCGAACCAGAGCAGCGCATGGAAATGCCGTTTACCTTCCCGCCAGAGCGGTACCTATTTATCTACTTGCAGTTTAACGTGCTTTTCAACTGCTAGGTTGGCAGGAGCTGGGACCGAGCAACAGGAGCTACAAATTTCATCCCTGGTTTAAAGAGATTAGTTAGTGAGATGCATTACGTATTCGGAGAGTAGCTGCGGAAACCCAGCCAGATGGGTGGGATAATAATAATAATAATAATAATAATAATAATAATAATAATTTATTCTTGCTGATTACCCAATAGGAACAACCAGCTTTTGAATGTAGCCACATAGCTTCCCACAGAAAACAAGAGCCCTCATTTCATCAACAGTTCTCACAAGCCAGCAGTGGGTTGGGGGCTCTGTGAAACTGCTCCGCTGAGGGGTGTGCGGTTGCCGCTCCCCTCAGTCAAGCAGTTAACGGAGCCCCAGCCCACTGCTGGCTTGAGCGAACAGGCAGTTGGGGCTCCATTAAAGTGCTCCCACCCCCCAGCTATAGGGAGTCCTGATGCTTCTGTTTGTGTGGAAGCCAGAGAAGTCTTGGGGCTCCCTTAGCTGGGGGTCAGGATGCTTTCTGAGGCAGTGGAGCCTCTTCCACCCCCCAGCTGAGCAGTTCAGCAAAGCCCCCGATGCTCGGCCAATAAAGCGAGATGAGCGCCGCAACCCCAGAGTCGGTCACGACTGGACCTAATGGCCAGGGGTCCCTTTACCTTTACCTTTTATGTACTGAGTTCAATAGGATTCAGAATGCAGCAGTCTGATTGGTCCTAGAAACATAGGATCCAGAAGGCAGCTCCAGAGGAGCCACCCAATCCAGCTCCAGGTGGAAGTGAATCCGCAACCTGATTGGCCTACAGGAGAATCCCGGAATCACGTGGAGCCCATTGTGTAAATAATGTATATAAAGCAGACATTCCGGGGGAACTTCCATTCCTCCTCACCACTATGAGCTGAATAAAGAGCATGAAATCCACTCTCAACTCCGAGTATATTTCAGTACCACTCCAGTGGGAAGGTAAACGGCGTTTCCGTGCACTGCTCTGGTTCGCCAGCAGCGGCTTTGTCATGCTGGCCACATGACCCAGAAGCTGTACGCTGGCTCCCTCGGCCAATAAAGCGAGATGAGCGCCACAACCCCAGAGTCATCTGCAACTGGACCTAACAGTCAGGGGTCCCTTTGCCTTTAAGAGTGCCAGCTCCACCGACTGAAGCAGCCGAGTGGGCATATACATGGTAAGACGTTCTTGCAGGTAAACTGGCACCCAAGGACTGAGGTCCTCTTGCTATAAGATCTGGAAGCTGAGCCCCCAAGGCCAAGGCTCTCAGTCACTCTGAGGATGACACAATTGCATTCCTTCTACGATCTTCTTGCTGGTTTGTGTAGTATTCTTTCCCCTTCTGCAGGAAAGCCCATTCAAGGCTAGGTAAGCTTTCCTTGCAGTCGGCACCCTGAGGGGGAAGCAAGGACATCCAAGCATGTAAATCTTTTCCACGCCGCAATGAAACCTCTGCTTGACCCGGTAATCGTCAGCTGGGGTGGAAATGGAGCAGCCTTTCCCCTGTGAGTCTGGGACACCCACTGTTCCCAGAGGAACCCGCAGCCTTTGAAAAGATGCAGCCGGTTGCTCATTAGTTTTAAAGGGCTTCCTATCTCCCGTTGTCATTGTTTTTAATTAGGGGAGAGATTGAGTCTCTGCTGCGTTCAGGTATCTTGTGAGAAAGCAGAGAGGAAAAGGGACCAGAGAGCAAAACTGTCTGGGCAAATTCACAGAGGACAGGGCTATATGGAAGGCTGCCAGCCTCAGTGCCCATGCTCTGCCTTCACCAGCTGCTGGAAACCCCAGGAGGGCAAACGGGTCTTGTGTTCGAATCCTGTTTGGGGTTTCCCCCAAAGGTATCTGGCTAGCCACCGGGAGAACAGGATGCTGGGCTCATTGGACCTGGTACGGCAGACTCCTCTTATGTTCTTGGCTTCCAGAGGGGAATCCCATATCAGCTGCTGTAGCCCAAAGACCAAAGGATATTGTGGCACCTTGACAAGGGTTATATAGCACCAGCTTTTGTGGACCAGATACCTGACATGTTATCCTGAGTTGTATGATGGGGGAAGGAATTGTGGACAGTGAGGTCGGAGGGAAGGGAAACACTGAGAGTGGGAATTGCATTATTAACAGCAGCCATTCACACACACAAAAAGGTTGATAGATGTTGGCACAAGAGAAGTCTATGCAAGTATGCATGACATAGAGGAAATGGATAGGGAAAAGTCCAATTTGTGGTGTCTCCTTAGCAAGATATGAGAGGAATTCAGCCCATTCATGCAGGCAGGCCGTGTTTCTTAGGAAGCTGGACTCACTCCCAGTTGGAACTGTTTTCAGGACCCATTACAAAGAGCGAACCACACAGCCACTGGATGTCATTGTTGCTCTAAACAATTTGCAGTATCTATTTCTGGCATCGCAACGGAGTGACTTTTAAATACTTGTTGGGGAAAGCTTTTAAGCCCATCTCATTAGAACACCAATCAATTCCCTTCTACCTCCTCTGGAGGTTTGTCAAAGAGCCAAGGTGAATCCAGAAAAGTTAAATAAGAGGCAGAATGGCAGAAACCCCACCGTATTGTGACACACCACTCCTGTCCAGAAGCCATGAAATATTTCAGGGGTTCCAGCACTTGCCCCAAGTTCAGCTGCCTTGGAACGAAAGTCAGCAGAGACTGGGTGTTTTTGGGAGACATGGATTTATTTACACATATATACAACCTGAGCAGGGACGTGGGTGGCGCTGTGGGTTAAACCACAGAGCCTCTTGGGCTTGCCGATCAGAAGGTCGGTGGTTCGAATCCCTGTGACGGGGTGAGCTCCCGTTGCTTGGTCCCAGCTCCTGCCAACCTTGCAGTTCGAAAGCACGTCAAAGTGCAAGTAGATAAATAGGTACCACTCTGGCAGGAAGGTAAACGGCATTTCCGTGCGCTGCTCTGGTTTGCCAGAAGCGGCTTAGTCATGCTGGCCACGTGACCCGGAAGCTGTACGCCGACTCCCTTGGCCATAAAGCGAGATGAGCGCCGCAACCCCAGAGTCATCCACGACTGGACCTAATGGTCAGGGGTCCCTTTACCTTTACTTTACAACCTGAGCATAGGATGGAGGGGCTCACGGCATCATCACCCCAAAAGAGCTTGCTTCTCCATTAGCCGCAGATTTGGTTACAGCTCAGAGCAGGCATGTCTCTGTACCTCCAGCGTCCAGCCTGCTTCTAGCTCATCTCTGTCACACTACTTTGGCTTATGTTCTCCTACCTAGCACCCTAGGTGAGGGTGGGGAGGAGAAGGCCCACCCATTTGTTATATGACACAGAGCAGCTTCTTTGGTTATGATAATTCTGGTGCTTAACAAGTCAGCCAAAGCCATTACCTTGACAAAGGGACTGGTTTGCTCTTCTGCATTCTATCCCCCCAGATACATGATCCCACAAACTGGAAGGGACTCAGGGCATCATCCAGACTGACCCCCACCAAACTCATAACAATATATGTATATCTAAAAAAAAAAAAGAGAGAGAGAGGAAAAGGCATGGTTTGTTTGCAAAATTAACCCCAGGACAAAGGTTCAAGATCAGCCACCTTGTTCAGCAACAAATAGCACCAAGGAACTGGGGTGACAGAGGTGGAATCAAGTAACCTCAGGAGCCGGCATGTGGGTTGCTCAAGTAAGTGAGTCAAGTGACAGATGACAGGGCAAGAGTACAGGACAATATAACATCACAGGAGAATAGCTGGTTTCTTTCTTTCATTTAGAACAAGAAATGGAGCAATGGAGTAGGATATAGAATACATGTGTTGTGCTTCTGAAACAAGATGGGTTGTTGGTTGGTTTCTGAGCCTAATTCAAAGTGCTCATGCTAGTGTTTAAAGCAATAAATGACTCAGGCCCCAGATAGACCTCTTTCTTCCCTACAGATCCCTTCAAGGGCTAAAATTGGCAGAGGGGCCCTCTTTGTAGTTCCTCCACCTTCAGAGGCTCAAAGGGTGGCAGTGGTCTGGGGACAGGGCCTTCTCTGTGGCAGCCCCTAAGTTGCAAAACTCCCTCCCCACAGAGGTGCGTCTGGCACTTTCATTGTGCGGCTTTTGATGAATGCCGAAGACAGGCCTCTTTACCCTGGCTTCTGACACCTGATATAATGTATATCACCTTCTTTTTGTGAGTTGTTTGGGACTGTTTTCAATATTGTGTTTTAGATTGTTGTAAGCCGCCCCACCAGGACCTAAGGGGGAACAGCGGTAAATAATGAGGAGAAGAAGAAGAAGAAGAAGAAGAAGGAGGAGGAGGAGGAGGAGGAGGAGGAGGAGAAAGCCAAGGTGGATCAGGATGTGTGGGACGTAACATAAGCAGTCAAGTACAACATTTCCTGTTTGCCCAGAGTGGACACACAGAGGAATGTTGCTCCAGCCAGGAGGACTTCCTGTCTGGAGCTTCCTCCTTCTGCGTGTGACCAGGTAGATGGGCGTGACCCTGGGGGACCCCATAAAAGGGCTGGTCATGCAGCCACCTTCTCTCTTGACCCGCCTTCTTCGCTTTATTCCATCTTGATGCTTCTGCTGTCTGCTGGCTCTCGTCCAGCAGCGCATGGGCTCAATCCCCATACGGGATAAACCCACACTCTCTTCTGCAGCTACAAGCTAAGGCCAGACATCAGGATCATACTGTGAACTGAGTGCGAGTAAACTTCTTATTACTTTTAAGAGAAGACTGTTGTGCCTTTATTCTTTTTAAGAGGGAACAAAGGGGAATTTACCAGGAACAAATCCAATCTGGACAAGCCAGACAGCTTAACTCAAGAGATTCAAACGAATCTACCAACTAGCTTCCTGCGCTATACAGTGGTACCTTGGGTTACATACGCTTCAGGTTACATATGCTTCAGGTTACAGACGCCGCTAGCCCAGAAATAGCACCTTGGGTTAAGAACTTTGCTTCAGGATGAGAACAGAAATCGGGCTCCGGCAGCGCAGTGGCAGCAGCAGGAGGCCCGATTAGCTAAAGTGGTGCTTCAAGTTAAGAACAGTTTCAGGTTAAGAACGGACCTCCGGAACGAATTAAGTACTTAACCCGAGGTACCACTGTACAGGGGAATGTGCTCTGCTACCAGCTCACTAGCGTGAGTGAGGAAGGATAATATTTAACCAACATGTCCTCTCCTCCTATCCACAACATTCCCACAGGACGTGGGGAACTAGGGTTTGAATTCCTCACTCAGCCATGAAGCTCATTGGGTGGCTTCGAAAACCTGTTGTGGTCTTGCAGCCTTGCCTATTTCACAGGGTTGTTGTGGATTATATGAGCAGGGGCTGAGAATCGAGGATGCATCCATGAGCTCTTTGGAGACAATGGTGGACTTTAAATGCAGTCAATAAATATCATCATCTTCTTCTTCCTGACAGACTCAGTTCCTACCCATTCCAGCTGCTCTGTAAGCCTCTTGGTAATTCATGAACCTCAAAGAGGAACCGAAATGCCCGTGATTTGTTCCAGGGGCAAAAGTAATTTAATATCACAGGAGAGGGGAAAGGAGAATGGACTGGAGGTGACAGAGGTAAATTCCAGCAGGAACTTTTGTGGAGAAGATCTTCAATAAAGGCTCTCCGGTCCCCCTAGTCTTTCATCTTCCTGGGCCCACCAGTAAATTAGTCTCTCTTTGTTATGTCTCATTGGTTCTCTTTCATTCTTCCAGCACAGCAGTGGAAACAAGAGGCAGGGAGCTGCCTGTTGCTGCAATCTCATGTTTTTAAAGGGAAAGAAAGAAAGCAACGTGAGTTGGGGGCGGGGGGGTGGTGGCAGGGAGAATAATCTTCAAACGGCAGGACTGGGTTTTGGCGAGCTCTGTCTCATTTGCGGCGCTGCCTGGGGTCCCACAAATATAAGAGCCCGGTGCTTGGGGGCTCCCTCCGCACACATTCCGAGCCGATTTCATTTTGCAGCATGGAAAAAGGATTGCTTAACGGAAATCTTCGCCACTTACAGCCTTGTTCGGCAAACTCCACGGTGGGGAATTCAGGCCTTGGAGCAAGGGATGCAAGAAGCCTGAATTAGTGCGGTAACTTATGGCTGCCGTGCCCGAGGGGAGCAACAGCCCCAAATCTTTGCACCCCCATAAATCTGTTGTATGCACATTTCATACACAGTGTATTATAATAACAATAATAGCAATATAACAGTTGTTGTTGTTGATGGGGTCTGTGTGGAGAGGTAACAACGTTCAGATTTTTGGGCATTGAATTACAAGAGGATCTGTCCTGGAGTGTCAACACAAGGGGGCTTGTGAAGAAGGCGCAGCAGAGACTGTACTTTTTGAGAATACTAAGGAAAAACCATGTTCCGCAGAAACTGCTGCTTGCCTTCTATCACTGTGCCATTGAGAGCGTGCTCACTTATGGCTTATGTGTGTGGTACGGAAACTGTACTACCCAGGACAGGATGGGGTTGTGCAGGGTTGTTAAGGCAGCAGAGAGCATTGTTGGCTGCCCACTCTCCACCTTAGAGCAGATTTATGCCACAAGGTGCCATAGGAAGGCACTGGACATAGTAAAAGATCCATCTCATCCTGGTCACTGTCTCTTCGAGCTCTTGCCGTCGGGACGGAGATACAGGACGATGAAGACAAGAACGAGCCGTCTTAAGAACAGCTTCTTCTCCAGAGCGATCTCGGCCCTGAATGGGAAGCCCGGACTTTGAAAGTCATCTAATCTCCCTTGCTGTATTATACTGTATTGATTAATTAGTGTTTTTATGGAGCAGTCAAGTAATTTTGTTGTCCCCGAAGGGGGCAATGACAATAAAGATATTATTATTATTATTATTATTATTATTATTATTATTATTACCCTGTCCATTTGGCTGGGTTTCCCCAGCCACTCTAGGCGGCTTCCAACAGAATATTAAAAACATGATAAAACATCAAACATTAAAAACTTCCCTAACCAGGGCTGCCTTCAGATGTCTTCTAAAAGTCAGATACAGTCATACCTCATGTTACGTTTGCTTCAGGTTGTGCATTTTCAGGTTGCGTCCCACGGCGACCCGGAAGTACCAGAAAGGGTTATTTCTGGGTTTTGTCGCTCGCGCATGCGCAGACGCTCAAAATGACGTTACGCGCATGTGCAGAAGCGGTGAATGGCAACCCATGCGTGTGCAGATGCGGGTTGCGTTCTTTTCAGGTTGCTAACGGGCCTCCGGAATGGATCCTGTTCGCAACCAGAGGTACCACTGTAGTTGTTTATTCCCTTGACATCTGGTGGGAGGGCGTTCCACAGGGCGGGTGCCACCACCGAGAAGGCCCTCTGCCTGGTTCACAGTGGGATGGACTCCCTTCAAAAGTGGTGGTCTCTCCTTCCTTGGAAGCTTCTAAACAGAGGTGGGATGGCCACCTGTCAGGGATTCCTTATTTGTGATTCATACATTTGGGGGGGGTTGGACTAGATGACCCTTGGTGTCCCTTCCACTCTGCAATTCTATGATTCTATGATTCAGCACTGTGCCAAGAACAGCTCTCCGGTTTCTTGAATGCTTCCCTCCTCTGCAGAAGAGGCTTTTGTTTTTCTGCCTCGTTTGAAGGGTCGCTTGAAGGGTGCAGGATGGCCGAGGCTGCTGTCTGTAGCCAACAAAAGGGCAACTTCTCCAGAAATCTGGCAGCTAAATTGCCCCACAGTCAACTGTGCTGCTCGTCGTGGTGAGGATCTGGCCCATGCTCCCCCCCAGCTCTGGCCCTGATCCTGCCAGGACTCTCTCTTCAGCACCCTGCACAGAAAGTTTCCAACACTGCCATCCGCAGGCTGACCCCGAAGTTCTCAGAGGTCCAAAATCTTTAGAAGGTACAGCCCTAATTCTCAACACCCCCCATGGGTATGATATTTCATATTCCATAAAGTTTTGCATGTTTTCAAGGCAACATTAATTGGAAAATAAGTTCATTGTTGGAGCCACTCCCCTCCCCCGGCTGGATGATCTTGCTATAACGAGTGAGTTGTTATTAAAGTAGGCCTAGGAATCCCCAGAGATCTTGAGCTGGGTTGCCTTGCGTTCAGAAAAGGAATGAGCAAATCCAGTAAGGAGATCTCTGTTAGCCTGCCTTGATGAGCAAGGAAGAGCAAGTCAAATGAAAAAGAGATTTAAAGGATTTGAAGCTGGATCGGGCGAGGCAGAGAGCCGTCTCCTGCAATCCCCGTGGCTTCCTTTCCACCTGCAATTACATTTGAACGAGGAACTTGGAATTTCCAACATCTACATTGTAATCACCCCCCTTTCCCTCTGCGAAAATAAATTGGATATATCAAGTTATGTAACTCTCAGAACTATAGTTCCCGGGAGAAAATCAAGACAGTGAAACCCAGTTTGAAACCAGTGGACGTAGATTAGGATTGGGTCCTAGGCAAGAAACCATCTCTCTTTGAACCTTTCATGTGTGTCCACACCCTAAGCCCATTCTATCTTGCTTCCACATTAATTTGCTTTCTTTTCAATAAAAAAGTATAAAGGTATAAAAAAAGGTATTTTGAACACATTTTCTCTTAAAATACACATCTCTACATTTTATTTTAGGGACACGGGTGGCACTGTGGGTTAAACCACTGAGCCTCTTGGGCTTGCCGTTCAGAAGGTCGGCGGTTCGAATCCCCACGACGGGGTGAGCTCCTGTTGCTCAGTCCCAGCTCCTGCCAACCTAGCAGTTCAAAAGCACGTCAAAGTGCAAGTAGATAAATAGGTACCGCTCCGGCGGGAAGGGAAACGGCGTTTCCGTGCGCTGCTCTGGTTCGAATCCAGAAGCGGCTTAGTCATGCTGGCCACATGACCTGGAAGCTGTACGCCGGCTCCCTCGGCCTGTAAACGAGATGAGCGCCGCAACCCCAGAGTCGGCCACAACTGGACCTAATGGTCAGGGGTCCCTTTACCTTTACCTTTTATTTTATCTTTTAATGGACATCAGTTTGGTTCATGTTAGTCAATATCCCCCCCCCCCCCTTTTTGCCACAAGACCTTTGCATGGCTCTAGCATAGATTTTAACAATTCAAACGTTTAAAAAAGGAACCGTCTTGCATGCCATGAATGTATTTGGATAATTATTCCAGAGTGCTGAAGTTTGACCCTTTGGTCCTGCAATAATTTCCCCTGCCCAGCATCTGAGGGTTCTCTATGTTTTCAAGTGCATCTGGAGTAGCGGCTACATAACGTTCACCAACCATTTTAGGCTTTAGGGAACATCTGCATCTTTGAGCATGTTCTGCGGTCGCCACGCTGTCCCGGCCACTTTGTTTTTGCAACAGAACTTGGAGAAAAGGCAGATCCAGTAGAATTAATCTGGGGCTTGAAAAGCACCATAGAGTTGAAAGAGTGTCAGTTCTATGGCCTTTTCAAGGGGTGGGTGGGACCCAGACCCTTCATGAGTCACAGCCACATCAGCTTTCCTTGCCGACAAAGGTCCTTATAGTTAAAGCTATGGTTTTCCCAGTAGTGATGTTTGGAAGTGAGAGCTGGACCATAAAGAAGGCTGATCGCCAAAGAATTGATGCTTTTGAATTATGGTGCTGGAGGAGACTCTTGAGAGTCCCATGGACTGCAAGAAGATCCAACCTCTCCATTCTGAAGGAAATCAGCCCTGAGTGCTCACTGGAAGGACAAATCCTGAAGCTGAGGCTCCAATACTTTGGCCACCTCAGGAGAAGAGAAGACTCCCAGGAAAAGACCCTGATGCTGGGAAAGATGGAGGGCACAAGGAGAAGGGGACGACAGAGGACAAGATGGTTGGATAGTGTTCTCGAAGTGACTAATGTGAGTCTGACCAAACTGCAGGAGGCAGTGGAAGACAGGAGTGCCTGGCATGCTCTGGTCCATGGGGTCACGAAGAGTCAGACACGACTAAATGACTAAATAACAACAAAATTTCCAGGGAGCAGGGACCGAGCAATGGGAGCTCACCCCGTCGTGGGGATTCGAACTGCCAACCTTCTGATTGGCAAGTCCTAGGCTCTGTGGTTTAACCCACAATGCCAACCACTTCTTACAGGTGCTCAGTGGTTTAGACCACAGCGCTGGAGGTAACCACCCACACCTCCTTCAGACCAAGGGGCAGAGAGGGGAGGGCAAGTTCAGAGGCATTGTGGGTACCAGGGGAAAACCTCAAGGGCACCACTGCATCCACCAGCACTATTTTGGAGATCCCTGGGTGAGAAAGTTGATCTTCCAACATGAACATGAGTCTTATGCTGTGGTGTTCGCCTGGGAATTGGTTCCAGGCTTGAGAAAGGCTTTGGCCTAACACCTTCCAATGGGCCACCTCCCATGTTGATTGACACCTGCTAATGGTTTCATTTGGTGGTGTAAATGGCAGGGGGTTGGTGGGCAATGTTTACAGGGCCCACAATGCACTGGGGGAATGATACATCCAAGGTATTGCTGTAAGAATTCTAAGGTCCCAAATATAAATTAAATGTTCATCAATGTACAAGGCAAACACATACATAAGTATATAAACCATGTGTCTGAAATAGTATGGGAGAACATTCCTGAAGCCATTTTGACTCTCCCAATGACCTCAAATATTCCTTCAGTAAGGGAGGCAAAGGGAGCTTTCCCACTGTCTTTTTGCTTACAAATCCTGTCTTAAGGGCGTATTTGTGTCTGAATAGGGTGAGCCTGTGACCTGGGCTCAGGAACTAAAGTATTAACCATCACAAAAGAATAGTCAGGCTGCCCAGGTAATGCAATTAGTGACCATTATCAGGTATCGTGGCAGGCAGGATTTCTGCTGTAGACCGCCTCCTTCTGTGATGTATGTATGATGTTTTTTGGGCGGTGGTCTCTGGCTACAGGGTGGGCAATTTCAAAAGTCTATATAAGGGCTTGTGCACCATTGTTCAGGGTTCTCCTCCCTCCTGTGTGTGGTGAGTGGAGACCCTGTTTCAACAGTTTAATAAAGACCAGGCTTACTAGCTGCTTGGCTTCTCAGTATTCTTTGGTTGACCTCTGTTATTTTCTCCTACTGATAGGTGACCCACTTAAGGACCCTATACAGGCTCTTGGATACCCCATAAGGGAAAAGGAGCAGTGTTTTCTCATAACAGTATGGTGGAAAATTAAAATGGCAGCTCCCAGACCCAGCTGTGGATATTTTTGAAGGGAGTGTGCCAGCACTGGGGCCTTGCCAGGGCCCTGGGTTCCCAATGGCTGCCCCAGATGCCTCCTGCTGATGCCCAGTCTGTTTGCTAGTTGTTGTGCCTTCGTAGGGTTGCCATATTTTGAAGAGCAAAAAAAAGAGGACACATTTGCCGACTTCTACTTTCAACTATGCATCTCTATGGCGACTCCCATCATGAAAAGGAGGAGTGTCCTGGAAAAAGAGGACATATGGAAACCCTCAGCCTAACCTTTCCCACAGCATTCTTGGGCAAGAAGAATGTAGTGCCAGGAATGCAGAGTCTTCTGAGTTAACTGGAGGAAGTGCAGGATGCAAATGTGGTAAATAAAATATTGCTGTGCTATGGACTAGAAACATGAAGGATGAGATTTCCAGGAAGCTGGGATTCTGGACCTAGTGCAAATTTCTAAGCACCAGGGAAATGATATACCTTTACCTGTCCCCTCCACCATACTGGGACATTAAAAGCTAACCCCACCCCCAAAAAATGCTTAATTATTTTTCTTTTCTTTTTCAGCTTCTTAACTTGACTCACTGTCATATTTTCCTGACTGTGTGACCCCCTTGAACACTCCCAATGCCAGGTAAACAACTCCCAAGGGTCAATTAAGATGTCTTGAGATGATTAAAGCTTGTCACTGATGAAACCCAGTAGTAATTAGCAAATTAAAATTAAAAAAACACCTCCTTTTGATTAGTACTCAGCATAATTCCCTCCAATTATTCAAAGTTCACAACTGCAGGGGGTGAGAGATCTACGGGAATACTTTATTTATATCCTTATATTTGTCTTTCCTCCAATCAACTTTGTGAATCTAGTTAATCATCAATGCTGGAACTTGTTATCTTAGAGAGTCCCATCGGCAAACTGTCACTCTGCCTGATTACTGCCAGTGGCAGCTCAGCAAAAAGATTTTTTTACGGGATGAGGAACAGGAAGCAGGGAGAGAGAGAGAGAGAGAGAGAGAGAGAGAGAGGGAGAGGGAGGGAGGAACATCTTTCATACGACATGAATCAAAAGTCATTCCGAAGTGTTTGGAAGAGGAAAAGAACCTGGTGTCAGGAAGACTTGAGCCCAGAGTGGGTCTTGACCTGGCAAACTGAGGTGGCATGTATGGACTCAGCTAGCAGAGCACTGGCCTCCTTTTGGCCAGAAGTGGGAAGTGTAAATGAACCCAAGAACATAAGGCGAGTCTGATGGAAAAGGCCAATGGCCCATCTAGTCCAGCATCCTATTCTCAGCGTGGCCAACCAGCAGTGGCAGAGTCTCATATTTCAACGCCACGCTATGCAATCAGTGGAGGAGGAAGGGGTGTGGTGGGGGGTGGTCTGCCCTGGGTGTCACCACTGAGGGGGGTGACAAAATGCCGGGTGGCACTCACTGTGGGGCCTGCAGCGCCCGAGCCACGCATCTCTCCTGGGTGGCTTGCGTTAGAATTCCTGCTCCGTGATTGTAGTCATGGGATTGTTGTCTTTCGCATGACGTTATATGTTTTGACTCCACCAAGTGGGAAGTGACGGAGACAGGATGTTTGTATGACTGTGTTCCGTGAAGTAGGACTACTGTCCTTTGTTCTTTTTCTCTTTGCTGTCTGATGCTAGAGAGAGAGGGAGCCATGTTGCAGTGCTCCGTGTGTGTTTATATGTAAATAAAGTAGATTAGCCAAAATGCTGAGTTGCTGAGGTCTGTTACTCAAGCTGCAAAGACTCTGTGGATCCCTAAGTGTGCCGGTGTCGGTTGGCATCGGTCTCTGTGATGTTCTGGTTGAAGAAAGCTTATAAAGCTCCCGAACGATTGACCACGAGGGAGAGAACATGCCAGTCGGGCATGTGTCTCTGCCAGGGTCCTACTTGAGTAAAAGGGTTTTCTTGTGTGTGTGTTTCTTTGTGGCTGATTAGCTGCTCTCCCTGTGCAAAGGTCAGAGGGGGCAGGGTTTCTGTTGAGGCAGGTGATTAGCTGTGGGAGGAGCTTATCAGAGCTTGCAGGGCAGCAGCGCGCACCTAGCAGCACGCACAGTTTGATCCATCTTTTAGATTTAGGGGAGCTAGTCTCAAACATTTGTTGGGGGAGACCTAGGTTTTTTTTGGGGGGGAGTTATTTGTCCTATCTTCATGCTTTTTATGATGGAGGACCGCTGTAGCCACCCCCAACGACACGTTCTCAAGATGGAGGGGGAGGGAACAGCTGCAGTCGCCTGCGGTTCCTGCGCAATGTTTGTCATCTTGCCAAAGGTTGCAGGCAGCTTTACCTGCAGCAATTGCATGTTGATTGCCCTCTTAGAAGACAAAGTCCAGCAACTGGAGGAACGTGTAGCTACGCTCCAAAGAATTAGAGAGCTGGAGCTCTTCTTGGAAGCAACAGAGCACACCGTCTCCACCAAGGAGGAGACAGGGGACTCCCCTGAGAAGGAGGCTAGTTCACCAACACAGGAGCCAAATATATGGAGAAACGTGACTCAAAGAAGTAGGAGGCCCAGGGTTCACTCTGATTGTTTAGAAATACACAATCGCTTTGAGGTCCTCTCTCCTAGCATGGAAGACAAAGAGCAGACTCCATTTGAGGATCTCTCCCTCATTACAGTTGATCAGGTATATGAAGACGAGCAGCAAAGTCAGTCCTCAGGGAATGTGCAGGCGACCTTGGAACGGACAGCTCACGGAAGAACCCCGACCAAACCTAAGAGGAGGCGTGTAGTGGTGATAGGGGAATCCCTACTGAGGGGAACAGAAGCAGTGATCTGTGGGCCTGACAAGATGTCTCGGGAAGTGTGCTGTCTCCCCGGGGCTAAGATCCAAGATGTAACTGAACGACTGCAAGGAATCATAAAACCCACTGACAAATAACCCTTCCTCTTGGTTCATGTGGGAACCAATGACACTGCAAGCAATAGCCTCCAGAAGATCAAAAGAGACTATGAGGCTCTGGGCAGGAAATTGAAGCAATTAAATGCACAAATTGTCATCTCATCTGTCCTCCCAGTTGAATGACGTGGCCCAGGGAGAGAGGGGAAAACAGTGGAAGTGAACAGCTGGCTTCGCAAATGGTGTAAACAGGAACGGTTTGGATTCTTAGATCACGGACTGCAGTTTCTTGAAGATGGACTTCTGGCAAGCGATGGGCTGCACCTCACAACGGTTGGGAGGAATGTTTTTGTCAAAAATCTCAGAAACCTCATCAGGAGGGCTTTAAACTGACTAATGTGGGGGAGGGAGACAGTGCTCCTGAAGGTAGGAGTCTATCAATTGATGAAGATGATCATCCAAATGTCATAGACCAAATGGAGCAAACAGCACGCAGACCTAGTGGTGGGAGGAAAAAATCCTTAAATAAGAGACACGGGGGAAAGATTAATGGACTTCAATGTCTGTACACTAATGCGCAAAGCATGGGAAATAAACAAGATGAGCTTGAGCTCTTGGTACAGCAAACTAAATATGACATAATAGGCATCACTGAAACCTGGTGGGATAAGTCCCACGATTGGAATGTAATAATGGAGGGATACAATCTATTTCAGAGAAACAGACCAGACAAGAAAGGAGGAGGAGTGGCGTTATATGTCAGGGATGTGTATACCTGTGAAGAGATCCAAGATTTAGAACCTCAAAGCCAAAGTGAGAGCATTTGGGTCAAAATTAAGGGAGAGAAGAATAACAGTGACCTCATTGTGGGAGTTTACTATAGATCCCCAAGCCAAACAGAGGACATAGATGATGCCTTCCTGGAACAGATGGCCAAGCATGCAAAAGGAAGGGAGATAGTAGTAATGGGGGACTTCAATTACCCAGATATTTGTTGGATGTCAAACTCAGCCAAGAGCATAAGGTCAAACAGATTCCTCACTGGCCTTGCAGACAACTTCATTGTCCAGAAAGTGGGAGAAGCAACAAGAGGAACAGCCATTTTAGATCTGGTCCTAACCAACGTTGATGACCTGGTTAGTGGGGTAGAAGTGGAAGGATCATTAGGCGCGAGTGATCATGCTCTTCTGAAGTTTACTATACAGCGGAAAGGAGCAGCCAAGCATACTAGGACTCAATTTCTTGACTTTAAGAAAGCCGACTTCATAAAACTTAGGGAAGTGCTGGGTGAGATCCCATGGACAGTAATACTAAAAGGAAATGGAGTTCATGATGGCTGGGAGTTTGTTAAGAGGGAGATAGTAAAAGCACAACTTCAGGCAATACCAATGAGACGGAAACATGGAAGGTGCCTAAAGAAGCCAGGGTGGCTATCTAAAGAACTTTTAACTGAGTTAAGATTAAAAAAGGATGTGTACAAAAAATGGAAATGGGGGGAAACCACCAAAGAGGAATTCAGACAAATAGCCAGCACGT
This sequence comes from Podarcis pityusensis, assembly GCF_964106645.2. Classification (NCBI taxonomy): domain Eukaryota; kingdom Metazoa; phylum Chordata; class Lepidosauria; order Squamata; family Lacertidae; genus Podarcis; species Podarcis pityusensis. Next base: position 4,872,683 of record NC_138039.1, on the reverse strand, counting down.
GTAGACACAAAGTCAGAAAAGCTAAAGCACAGAATGAACTCAGGCTTGCTAGAGAGGTTAAAAGGAACAAAAAAGGCTTTTATGGGTATGTTCGTAGCAAAAGGAAGAACAAAGAAACAGTGGGGTCACTCAGAGGAGAAGATGGTGAAATGCAAACAGGGGAAACAGAAAGGGCTGAACTCCTCAATGCCTTCTTTGCCTCAGTCTTCTCCGATAAAGAAAACAATGCCCAACCTGAAGAATTTGGAGCAAATGATTCAGCAGAGGAAACAGCCCAGAATAACTAAGGAGATAGTACAAGAATACTTGGCTAGTTTAGATGTATTCAAGTCTCCAGGGCCAGACGAACTGCATCCAAGAGTATTAAAAGAACTGGCAGATGTGATCTCAGATCCACTGGCAGTCATCTTTGAGAATTCCTGGAGAACAGGCGAAGTCCCGGCAGACTGGAGGAGGGCAAATGTTGTCCCTATTTTCAAAAAGGGGAAAAGAGAGGACCCAAATAATTACCGCCCAGTCAGTCTGACATCAATACCAGGGAAGATTCTGGAGCAGATCATTAAGCAAACAGTCTGTGAGCACTTAGAAAGGAATGCTGTGATCACCAATAGTCAGCATGGATTTCTGAAAAATAAGTCATGTCAGACTAACCTGATCTCGTTTTTTGACAGAATTACAAGCCTGGTAGATGAAGGGAACGCAGTGGATGTAGCCTACCTTGATTTCAGCAAGGCATTTGACAAGGTGCCCCATGACTGACCGAACCCAAAGGGTGCTCATCAATGGTTCCTCTTCATCATGGAGAAGAGTGACTAGTGGGGTGCCATAGGGTTCTGTCTTGGGCCCGGTCTTATTCAACATCTTTATCAACGACTTGGATGATGGACTCAAGGGCATCCTGATCAAATTTGCAGATGACACCAAACTGGGAGGGGTGGCTAACACCCCAGAGGACAGGATCACACTTCAAAATGACCTTGACAGATTAGAGAACTGGGCCAAAACAAACAAGATGAATTTTAACAGGGAGAAATGTAAAGTATTGCACTTGGGCAAAAAAAATGAGAGGCACAAATACAAGATGGATGACACCTGGCTTGAGAGCAGTACATGTGAAAAGGATCTAGGAGTCTTGGTTGACCACAAACTTGACATGAGCCAACAGTGTGACGCGGCAGCTAAAAAAGCCAATGCAATTCTGGGCTGCATCAATAGGAGTATAGCATCTAGATCAAGGGAAGTAATAGTGCCACTGTATTCTGCTCTGGTCAGACCTCACCTGGAGTACTGTGTCCAGTTCTGGGCACCACAGTTCAAGAAGGACACTGACAAACTGGAACGTGTCCAGAGGAGGGCAACCAAAATGGTCAAAGACCTGGAAACGATGCCTTATAAGGAACGGCTAAGGGAGCTGGGCATGTTTAGCCTGGAGAAGAGGAGGTTAAGGGGTGATATGATAGCCATGTTCAAATATATAAAAGGATGTCACATAGAGGAGGGAGAAAGGTTGTTTTCTGCTGCTCCAGAGAAGCGGACACGGAGCAATGGATCCAAACTACAAGAAAGAAGATTCCACCTAAACATTAGGAAGAACTTCCTGACAGTAAGAGCTGTTCGACAGTGGAATTTGCTGCCAAGGAGTGTGGTGGAGTCTCCTTCTTTGGAGGTCTTTAAGCAGAGGCTTGACAACCATATGTCAGGAGTGCTCTGATGGTGTTTCCTGCTTGGCAGGGGGTTGGACTCGATGGGCCTTGTGGTCTCTTCCAACTCTATGATTCTATGATTCTATGAGTGTAGGCTGAACTCCTGACAGCTTGGGCACGCGCAGGCTCCGCTCTGCCCAAATGGTCCGCCTGCTGCCTCCCCCAGAGCTGTAGGGCGGCTGAGTGGGAGGAGGCAGGCAGACTCTGGAGGCCCTGTGGTGTGCCCTGCCCCTATGGGCAGAGCGCCCCAGGTGCCTGAGCATCTTCCTCCGCTGCTGTATGCAATGTCAACATTTGGTGCCCCCCATCTCTCATGCCCCATTCTGAATCATAGCTGTGGCATCGCCTGCATCAGCGCCCTCTATGCCCAGTGTGACTGAACCAGTCGCGCTCCCCTAAATCCCCCTTTCCCCTCCAGGTGTCTGTAGGAAACCCAGAAGCGGGAGCTGAACACAAGCGCTACTCTCCCCTTCCTGTGGTTTCCAGTCACTGGTATTCAGAAGTATTCTTGCTTACCGATTCGCTGCTTAATTGCAGACTTTGCATCAGGGTGGAGGATCGACTCCCCATCCAAAAGCAATTTCGTATCTGGTTCCCATGGGATCCATTCCACTGCCGACGGATCTCTCCAGGCCTCCTCATTGTCTTAACTTATTACCCAAGTAGAGAATGGATAAAGTACTTGACTGAGATCGTTCTCCCTCTCCCCACCCCACAAGTAACATGAACCAGAAGATTGTATTACTCATCACGAACCCGGTGCCTCCGCTCCCCTTCAAAAGCTTTTGGAATTGTTTGAGGCTAATAAGTCCTTCCCCCAGGAAGTTATTGTTCTGTGTGGGGAAATCCTCTTGATGTTCTTTGAGATATAACGGTACAAGTGTTCAGGCAACAATCCCATTGAAAGTACACATGATTGTGATGGGCGAGTCCTAAGACTATAAGACGTGGCTGCTGGATCAGACCAGTGGCCCATCAAGCCCAGCATCCTGTTCTCCCAGTGGCCAGTGGGAAACCTGCAAACAGGACCTGAGTACAAGAGCAATCTCCCCTCCTCTGATTTCCCACAACCCGTATTCAGAAATATTGCTGTCTCCAGCTGTGGAGGCAGACCTAGCCATCATGGCGGCTAGCCACAATAGCCCTCTCCTCCATGAATTTGCTTAATCCTATTTTAAAGGCATCCAGGTTTGTTGTGATGGCCTGGGACTAGGACTTGGACTCGGAACCAGAGGAGACTCAGTCCGCACCGGATCCTTTGCCTCAGGCATCATCTGAACCGAGTCTGGGGCCTGATCCGGAAGAGTCTCAGTCTGCACAGGTTCCCCTGCAACAAACACCAGCTAGGCCAAGTCAGGGGCCTGAGCCTGCCCTGGCTCCAGATGCGGGGATTACCTCATTGCCTTCAGCTGGGCCATCACTTACAGCTGCTCCACTACCGGTTGGGTCAGGGGAGGCTGAGGCGGCCTCTGGGTCTAGTAACCCACCAACGTCTCCCGAGCTGCAGAGACTGAGGTCTGAGAGAAGGAGAGACCTGAGTACTCGCAGGAGGAGTGCTTGCCTTCGGGCAAAACAAGGAGGTGAGTCGCTGGGGGATCAGGACCAGCTGCTACCCAGACAAAGATAAAAGGCTGTCGGACCCTGCACCAGGTTGTGGGAGCAACATTGCCGTGTACTAGATCCTGTGCCTGTTGTTGCCTGGCTTCCTGCCTTGTTTCCTGCCTTGGCACTGTCGGACTGACTCCTAGCGGAACCTTCGGATTCTGGACCGGTCCTGGACCGCGTTTCACAGGTTACCCCCCCCCCCCGGCCCAGCACATTTGTGACTATCATTGCCTCCTGGAGGTGCGAGTTCCATAGTTTAACTACGTGCTGTGTGAAGAAGGGCTTTCTTTTGACCACAGAGGCTAGTTCAGCCAATAGATTAAGGTTACCAGATGTCCCTGTTTCCCGGGGACAGTCCCTGGATTTACAAATCAGTCCCCATACAAAATCCATGGAAGTTGAAAAGTATCTCTGGATTCATTGAAAAAAAATCTGGTAACCTTACAATAGAGCATAGGATGGTAGATGGTAGATAATTTTATTACGGTCGGAGACCAGCTTATAAAACACACTTGGGGGTACAATCCCAGAAGGAAAACAAACATTCAAAACAATGTACAACAATAAATTTAAAATTTATAAATGTGATAAGTGTATAGACACTTAAAACTTTGATAAGCTACCGCAGACAGATGGCCCAGAGTCACCCATGGAACCGAGTTTGGGGGTTTTCTTAACAAACTAGTTTGGGTCAGGGGATGGTCTGCACCTACAGATCTGTACACAGAATCTGGCAACCATCCGGGTCGTCTTATGATCTTTGCCTAACAGGAAAAGGTCTAATTTTTTGCTTTTCCGGGAGGTCAGCGAGCCTCACCAGTAGGGGATCAATGGTCTCACTACGTGCCTCTTCATAAAAGGGACATCTAAAAAACAAGTGCTCTGGGCTTCCTATCTCCCCCAATGAACAGGCGCAAAGTCTCTGAGCATATGGGACTTTTTAAAAGGCTCCTTCCAGGACCAGCGAGGGCAGAGCTGAGCTTCTGGCGAGTGTAAAAGCCCTTCTTGCATTTTTGGATACGAGAAAGAAGAGATATGCTGCCGGTGTGGCTATATCTCTCTCGATTTCTCCAATTTTATAGTCGGGGCACCTTGAGCAGTCCTGTTGTTAGAGCATAGGACTTTTTACCCTCAGGGTCCTGGGTTCAAGTTCCACATTGGGCAAATGATTCCTGCATTGCAGGGGGTTGGACTAGATGACCCTTGTGGTCTCTTCCAGCTCTAGGATTCTTTTATCTGTCCTGAACCTTCCAGCTTTCAGCTTCACTGGACGGCCTTGAATTCCGGTGTCATGAAAGAGGTGGAAAAACTACTCTCCATCCACTTTCTCAACACTATGCATAATTTTGCATACCTGTATCACATCTCTTGCCTTCTCTTTAAGCCTAAAAGTCCCAAATGCTGCAAACCTTCCTCACAGGAGCCTCAACTCCATCCCCTCGGTCATTTCGTTTTGCACCTTTCTGGTCCTTTTCCAACTCTGCAATATCCTTCCTGAGGTGAGGTGACCACATTTGTGCACAGTATCCACCACAGATTTGTATGAAAGCATTGTGATGTCAGCAGTTTTATTTTCAATTGCTTTCCTAATGATCCGTAGCATGGAATTTGCCTTTTCCGCAGCTGCGCCACACTGGGTCAACATCGCTGCTGAGCTATCCGCTAGCTTTCCCAGCCTGCCACTGACTGCAGCCCTGAGGCCCGAGGTAATGGCTGGCTCCTCCTTGAAAACAAATCTTTCAAATGACATTTAAAAAATAGTAATGAGGAAGAACGATGGCAGGAAAGAAGCAGAGACCTTTCTTGTCTGGATGATCATCACATGTTGGTTTAGAGTCGAATAATAATAATAATTTATTATTTATACCCCGCCCATCTGGCTAGGTTTCCCCAGCCACTCTGGGCAGCTTCCAACACAATATTAAAATACAGTAATGCATCAAACATTAAAAGCATCCCTAAACAGGGCTGACTTCAGATGCCGTCTAAAAGTCTGGTAGTTGTTGTTCTCTTTGACATCTGATGGGAGGGCGTTCCACAGGGCGGGTGCCACCACCGAGAAGGCCCTCTGCCTGGTTCCCTGTAACTTGACTTCTCGCAGGGAGGGAACCGCCAGAAGGCCCTCGGCTCTGGACCTCAGTGTCCGGGTAGAACAATGGGGGTGGAGACGCTTCTTCAGCTATACTGGACCGAGGCTGTTTAGGGCATTAAAGGTCAACACCAACACTTTGAATTGTGCTTGGAAATGTACTGGGAGCCAATGTAGGTCTTTCAAGACCGGTGTTATGTGGTCTCGGCAGCCGCTCCCAGTCACCAGTCTAGCTACCGCATTCTGGATTAGTTGTAGTTTCCGGGTCATCTTCAAAGGTAGCCCCACATAGAGCGCATTGCAGTAGTCCAAGCGAGAGATAACCAGCGCATGCACCACTCTGGCGAGACAGTCTGCGGGCAGGTAGGGTCTTAGCCTGCGTACCAGATGGAGCTGGTGAACAGCTGCCCTGGACACAGAACTGACCTGCACCTCCATGGACGGCAGGGAGTCCAAAATGACTCCCAGGCTGCGCACCTGGTCCTTCAGGGGCACAGTTACCCTATTCAGGACCAGGGAGTCTTCCACACCCGCCCGTCCCCTGTCCCCCAAGAACAGTACTTCTGTCTTGTCAGGATTCAACCTCAATCTGTTAGCCGCCATCCAAGAAGTTGAATTAACAGAGGGGAAGATTCCCACCCTTTCCACTTACGTCTCTCTACCCCCCACCCAAGTCAGAGGGACAGGGGCTTCTCCTGTGCAAGGTGGCTGCAGAGGGCTGGCGGGGAGCTCACTCCCCCAAAGAGGCTTGGAGCACTGGCGGAGGAAGAGGAGTGTGGGGGGAGCGCATCGCCCCCGGCAGCGCGATCCCAGTGGGGTGCCATTGCGGCTGCCCCCAAGCCTGAACTGGGGGCCACACCCCTGCGGGCAGCGCGCCACACCCCCAGGACACATGCAGCGCCCCCAGGATGCGCGGCAGTCCCCCCGCCTGCTCTCTGCCCCCCCCCGGTGCCCGAGCATGAAGCTCTGCCACTTGCTTGGAGTGCAAGATAACGTAAGGAAATTCATAAATTAAGAAAGTATTCTGTCTCCTCACCCCATTGTTCAGGGGACTCCCTAGCCCTACAGAGAAGCTTTCAGAAGACGGTACATTAGGGGTGGGGAAGACATATGTGACGTTAACATACGAGAGTGCTGGAGGTGAAATAGTTAAACAGGTTACCCAATCAGAACCCAGGGGGTGGAGTCAGAGGGACTATAAAACCAGCTCTGGGAGGGGCGAAGGGAGGAGTTGGTTGGTTGGTTGGTTGGTTGGTTGGTTGGTTGGTTGGAGTGGGAGTGAATTGGGATAAAGTCCGGGGGTAGGTTGAGTTAGTGTAGTGAAATAAGCTGAGTCAGGAACAGTTAGGGGCTAGGAAGACAAGTAAATATCTGAGAGGTGGTTTAGTGAGTGAGAGCAGGTAGCGGAAGTTATAGGTCTGGACAGGCACCCCATGATTGTAATTGACCGATACCGTTTCTGAAACCGCGCGCTTGTTAAACTGCAAATAAATAAACAGAAGTTTATGTTCCAATTTGACCCTGACTGGACTCATTATTGTACCAGGTAGGGCCTGGGTAGTGGCAGCGAGAAATCAAGTGGTGGCACAGGGATCAATAGACGGTGAAACATCCAGGGACCCTGTATGATCGCCACACCATGGTCCTCCAACTGCAGTTAGATTCCAGCAACCAGTAGCCCCAGAAGCCAGCAGGGGTAACAGTCAGGGACGGTGGAAGTGGTAGTCCAGCAACTTCTTATACCATCCAATTTTTTCCAATTCAAAACTGGGACGCCCCTCTTCTGGGTTGCAGTCCTGGGTGAGTCACATGATCTGCGCCTAACCCTCACCCTGAAAAAGTGAAAAAAAATCCTTCCAGTAGCACCTTTAAGACCAACTAAGTTAGTTCTTGGTATGAGCTTTCGTGTGCAAGCACACTTCTTCAGATACACTGAAACAGAAGTTGCCAGATCCTTCTATATAGTGAGAAGGTGGGGAGGGGTATTACTCAGAAGGGTGGTGGGAATGGGAGATTGGCAGATAGCTGAGATGAGCCTGCTGACGACTCTTAACGACTGTAATAGGTCTTACAGGAAAAGGCAAGGGGTGAGAAGGTGAGAAATGGCTTAGTCATGTATAATGGGATAAGAATCCAATGTCTTTGTTCAAACCAGGTCTCTCCATGGTTTTAAGTTTGGTAATGAGTTGCAATTCAGCAGCTTCTCTTTCCAGTCTATTTCTGAAATTCCTTTGTAGTAAAACAGCTACTTTGAGATCTTGTATAGAATGTCCTGGGAGATTGAAGTGTTCTCCTACTGGTTTCTCTGTTTTGTGATTCTTGATGTCAGATTTATGTCCATTTATTCTTTGGTGTAAGGTTTGGCCTGTTTGTCCAATATAGAGAGCTGAAGGACACTGTTGGCATTTGATGCCATACACAATGTTAGATGATGAGCAATTGAATAGTCCCGAGATGGTATGTGTGATGTTGTTGGGGCCAGTAATGGTGTTGTCCGGGTGTATGTGGCAGCAAAGTTGGCATCTGGGTTTATTGCAGGCTCTGGTGCCAGTGTCCGTGTTAAGTCTGGTTGTAGTATTATTGTGGGTTAGGAGTTGTTTAAGATTGGGTGGCTGTCTGTAGGCAATGAAAGGTCTTCCTCCCAGAGCTTGAGAAAGAGAACTGTCATTGTCCAGGAGAGGTTGTAGATCTCTGATGATGCGTTGTACTGTTTTAACTTGGGAGCTGTATGTGATGACTAGAGGTGTTCTGTTATTTTCTTTTTTGGGTCTGTCTTGCAGCAAGTTCTCTCTGGGCATAAGTCTGGCTCAGGTACAGCCTGAAAAAGTGCTTTTTCCAGGGCAAGAGTGCATGACAGAGAGGCATTCAAAATGGCGGCCAGGATCTTGCATGAAGAAACGAGATGTCCCTTTTTTTTCCAGGGCACTTGGAAAGTATAACATCAGGAGGGCCACAAGTTTCCCCACTCTTTATGCACGTGATTGCAGGGGGAACTCTGTTCTGTTAACTCCAGGGTAGCCCAAGTGTAGTTACTGAACTACAACTCCCACTGCCTCCCTGGCCGCTGGAAATGCTAGCTGAGGATGATGGGAACTAGAGTCCAACAGTAACTGAGGGCGCTCTATGTTGGCTGGCCCTGAGTCAACTTACCTTGCGATCATCTTTCCATGAGGGCTGATTTCACCGGTGCCCCGATGAGTTGCCTTTGAGATATAACAGAGAGCAGACTGTCTAGCCAGACACAAACAAATGCCACAGAACACCTTAAGGTGAATCTACGGGTGGCGCTGTGGTCTAAACCATAGAGCCTAGGACTTGTTGATCAGAAGGTCGGTGGTTCGAATCCCTGCTACAGGGTGAGCTCCCGTTGCTCGGTCCCTGCTCCTGCCCACCTAGCAGTTCAAAAGCACATCAAAGTGCAAGTAGATAAATAGGTACCGCTCCGGCGGGAAGGTAAACAGCGTTTCCGTGCGCTGCTCTGGTTCACCAGAAGCAGCTTAGTCATGCTGGCCACATGACCCGGAAGCTGTACGCCGGCTCCCTTGGCCAATAAAGCGAGATGAGCGCCGCAACCCCAGAGTCTGTCACGACTGGACCTAATGGTCAGGGGTCCCTTTACCTTTACTAGTCCTATCACTCGGTGTTTCTGCAAGCGCAGAGTCCGCCCCTGAATCAAACATTAGCAAATTAACACATACGGAATAATGAATTAATGGGTTAATAATTCATCAAATCAAACGGCAAGGCGGGAGCTGTTGAATAATGCCACCCTAAATCATGATAATCTGCATAATGGGAACCTGAGGAAGACAATGAATATTCACGGAAAACGGGGATTTTGTTGAAATCCTTCGGGTTGGGGAGGGGCAGCAGGATGGGGGTGGCCACGATCCAGCAAATTGCACTCAAGCCACCGTTTGCTGCTGCCAAAGTCTATGGGTTCGCCATAACCAAAACCGCAATCTGATCCTGTGGTTTGAAAATGGTGCCTTTGCTGGTAGCAGATTCTAATCAGGCCTTGGAAGTAGGTTTTAGAAACAAAGTGTCCCCAGGCTCCCCGCCCTTGTTTTCTTTCCCTTCCATTGCAAAGTATTGATATACTTTCCGCCCTACTCAATTCTTGTCCTGTTATAGGTCCCCCACCATAGCTGTCAACTTACAGATTTGAAAATAAGGGACCAGCAGCCTCGAAAATAAGGGATCAGCAGCCAAAATAAGGGATTTTCTGGGCACAGGTATCTTCAGCTTCTGAGCCCCTCCGAGCCAAAGGCAGAAAGCCCAGCCTGCAGCCAAACGAAGCCTCATCTGTAAGGGACAGCAGCGGGACATGGCGCTGGGATAAGGGACTGTCCCGCCAAATAAGGGACGCTTGACAGCTATGTCCCCCACAGCCTGGGCTTGATGGACCCTTTGTCTGACCCAGCAGGGCTCCCACCCACGTTCTTCTACTACAGACCACTTAATTGTTGGCACAACTTCCCATCCCATCTTTCCTATATATATATATCTCTGAAACAAAACCCGGACTCTGCATTTTGGGCTCCGTCTTGGTTTTGCTGGCCGTGTCCACTCCCAAGTTGAACGTGTTACGATCGTATCTTTTTCTTGGGGTTGTCAAAGGTCCAATGACTCTCCCTTCTCCATCCATTTTATAGCCTTCTTTCTTGTTTCATTATCCATCTCCCCCTCTCTCTCTCTCCTTGGACCTTTTCCCAGTCCATTCACTCAATCTTCCTTCTATTTAATTTGGTGCTATTTATAGAGCTGGCTGATACTTGTGCACGCAGACCATTTTTCAAGCTGAATAGTGCAATTTTCTTAGAAATAATGTTTTTTGGGGGTGGTTGCCATGTTCTAATGCAAAATGTGAATTAAAAATCCTTCTGGGAGTGACTTCTTCTCTTTTCTATATTAGTCATTTCTTAAAACTCCTGTGACATCAGAGGAATAACATTTTACAACCAGAAATTATTATTTTCATTCCATCTTCTTCAGAAATATTATCTATCTATCTATCTATCTCTATCTATCTATCTATCTATCTATCTATCTATCTATCTCTATCTATCTCTATCTATCATCTATCTATCTATCTATCTATCTATCTATCTATCTATCTATCATCTATCATCTATATCTATCTATCTATCTATCATCTATCTATATCTATCATCTATCTATCTATCTATCTATCTATCTATCTATCTATCATCTATCTATCTATCTATCTATCTATCATCTATCTATATCTATCATCTATCTATCATGCTAGGCTATGCTATGCTTTCCAGTTATCTACAAACAGAGTCCTGTTCAGACCAAGGTCTATGTAGTCTAGGCATAGGCAACCTTCAGCCCTCCAGATGTTTTGGACTACAATTCCCATCATCCCTGACCACTGGTCCTGTTAGCTAGGGATCATGGGAGTTGTAGTCCAAAACATCTGGAGGGCCAAAGATTGCCTATGCCTGATGTAGTTCAACATTTCCACCCCCTCAACTCACAGTGGTCAGCCTGTCCCAATGGAAAATTCACAAAAAAGGAGCACAATGACCATCTCCCACACATAATCCCCAGCAGCTGGTCTAATTTATAGCCATTTGGACCAGAAGCTGTTGGCTAGTAGCTACTGGGCAATTTTACAGGGTCTTTTCAAATATACATGCCCATCTGAAACCCAAAAGAACACTCAGCTTGATTGTTTGTTTCCCTATCCAGCCTGGTCAGTACTTGATTCTGCTGTGACTGAATTTTTCCACATGCAAAAAGATGCTGGAGTCTACAATGCAGAGCCGACCCCACAGTGATCCATTCAATGGGTTCCCCTAACAAAGATGAAAAACGTGTGCTTTAAAAAACTGAAATTATGCACATGGGCAATCAAACTTTTGAGAGCACAATCTCCATTATTATACTGCATTACCATGGCCCATATCATAGATCTGTAAGAGTTGGAAGGGACCCAAGGGACATACAATGGCTGATGCTTCACTATCGCTGTTATTGCTGTGATTCTTGAAGTTGCTGTTTTAATAGTGTGCTGACCATTGCTTGCATTTTAAACTCTGGTTTTTTTATCCAGTTGTAAGTCACCTATTTAGGCAACCAAAAATCAATTCAATAACAATAATAATTTTGCTTTTGCTAGTCATAGGGAGAGGCAACACCCCCGGCCACTGGAAATCTGATTTATGATACAATCCTATATGCGTCTTCTTAAAAGTACAGTGGCACCTTGGTTCTCAAACTTCATCCATTCCAGAAGTCTGTTCCGAAACCAAATCATTCCAAAACCAAGGTGAACTTTCCCATAGAAAGTAATGCAAATCAGATTAATCCATTCCAGACTTTAAAAAACAACCCCTAAAACAGCAATTTAACATGAATTTCACTATCTAGCGAGACCATTACCCATACATAAAACGAAAGCAATAATCAATGTACTGTACTATAAAATAAATAAGACAGTATTGTAGATGATAAAAATTAAAATTACATTTTTCCCTTACCTGCACTGATGATAGTTATTGTTTGGATGGGGGACTTTTATCCATTTCCGCAGTCACACAATCAAGCAACCAGTAGCTGAGCTGGGTTCCACACAGTCACAAAAACAAATTAACCAAAAAAGCCTCAAAAACAAAAACGCAAAATAAATAGCAAAAACAAAAGCCCAAACTTAATCCATTCTGGAAGTCTGTTTGACTTCCAAAATGTTCAAAAACTAAAGCATAGCTTCTGATTGCTGAAGGCGCCCCGGAAACAATAGCTGACAGCCGCATTGGATGTTTGGCTTCCGAAAAATGTTTGAGAACCGGAACACTTACTTCCGGGTTTTCAGCGTTTGAGAACCAAGGTACCATTGAAAGCCCCTTTGAGCTCACTCCTTTGTGAGTGCAGAATTGCAGCCTCAACCAGCCTCTCTTCTGACTCCTTTCAAGTCCACTTTCACCCTCACAAGATCTGGAAACTTATCTGCTTCTTAATTGCAAACGAAGCTGAGATTCCGAAGTAGCCCTGTTTCGCTCCCAGTTTGACACACTGCAGTTTTCTGTCTGCTCCCTCGAGACCGCAGCATGTGCACAGCTCCGCTTTCAGAAATATCTAGCGAAAGGCTAAATTTCTGTGTCATACCTACTACGTCGCAAGCAGGCAAGTTTGCGGTGGAGCTAGGGAACACCGGCACTGCCCTTAGGCCAAAACATACTGGAAGCATGTTAGCCCAAAGAAATACACAGATTTCTCCAGTGACATTCCTTCGCCTGGCTGGCTTGCCCTGGAAACGAGAGCCATACTGGTCCCCCTTTGGAGGTAACCCTCAAACTAGATAAAGAAGATAATCTGCCATCTGATGTTGGAGTTTTAAGGGTGGGGTGGAATGCCTCCCAAACCAGGTGATGTTGCCCAGTTTGGCTTCTTTCCATTATTGCTGCTGTTGTTATTAATTTGTCAGATGCCTAACAGAGAGATCCTAGGTGATTTACAAACATGTTTCACAGCATAGCTCGGAGAGAATGAGACTCTAAATCTCAGGGTTGTGGGTTTGAGCCCCACCTTGCGCGAAAGATTCCTGCATTGCAGCAGTTTGTATTAGATGATTCTTGTGGTCCCTTCTCACTCTACTATTCTTGTTGTTGTTGTTTAGTCATTTAGTCGTGTCCGACTCTTCGTGACCCCATGGACCAGAGCACGCCAGGCACTCCTGTCTTCCACTGCCTCCCGCAGTTTGGTCAAACTCATGCTGGTAGCTTCAAGAACACTGTCCCACCATCTCGTCCTCTGTCTTCCCTTTCTCCTTGCACCCTCCATCTTTCCCATCATCAGGGTCTTTTTCAGGGAGTCTTCTCTTCTCATGAGGTGGCCAAAGTCTTGGAGCCTCATCTTCACAATCTGTCCTTCCAGTGAGCACTCAGGGCTGTTTTCCTTAAGAATGGATAGTTTTGATCTTCTTGCAGTCCATGGGACTCTCAAGAGTCTCCTCCAGCACCATAATTCAAAAGCATCAATTCTTCAGCGATCAGCCTTCTTGATGGTCCAGCTCTCACTTCCATACATCACTACTGGGAAAACCATAGCTTTTACTATACGGACCTTTGTTGGCAAGGTCCAACTAATTCTAATTACTATTCCTACTATTCTAATTCCTACTATTCTATGAACATACAAAATGGTTAAAATCAACAGCCATCAAAATTTAAATATATAAAACGTAACACACCATCTAGAGGGGGAAAAATAAACCGAAAGAATTTCTCAGAAACCCAGCATGACACTAACATAAAGCCTTGAAGCAAATGATCCAGATGTTCCAGCAGGGAGTGCCAGTCTGGTGAACTCCAGATGTTATTGGACTCCAAGCATCCTCAGGCCCAGCCAGGATAGCTAATGGACAGGGATGCTGTGGTCCAACAACTTATGGAGGTACCACCTTGGTTACCCCTGAAGTGTAGGTGGGTTCCCACAAAGCAAGATGCAGCGATAACAGCAAGAACATTTAGTGAACTACATAACTGGGAAACAGAAGCAAAGCAACTGCTTATATCAGCCTTTCTCAACCTGTGGGTCCCCAGATGTTGTTGAACTACAACTCCCATCACCCCTAGCTAGCAAGGCCAAAGTTCAGGGATGATGGGAATTGTAGTCCAACAACATGTGGGGACCCACAGGTTGAGAACTGCTGGCTTATATACATTTCTGAAAGCCTGGGCCACTCCCAACGTGATTGGCTGTCTAAACTTCCAAACTGCGAATCACGAGTCAGAGTTCAAGGGCCAATGGCAGAGGCCGAAATCCCGAAATGTTCTGTGATTGGACAACATGTATCAAATCAGAAGATCATAATCCTAGTCCAGACTCAAGCTCAGGCAAACACAGAACACGGAATACATAACACCCCCATCATCATCATCTACACCAAAAAACTTCTTGAGAAGTTCTAATATCATAGGAGAGGACATCTTTCTTTCCTTCCTCCCTCATAAGAACATAAGAAGAGCCTGCTGGATCAGGCCAGATGCCAGTGAGAAAACTTCAAGCAAGATCTGAGCACACAGGAAGTCTTCTTTCCTGTGGCTTTCAGCTTCTGAAGTAATTTGCAAGTTTGCAAGCCTCTCCTGGGCCATTCCTGATGCACCTCCAGGGTACAAAGGAACTCACTTGTCCCACAGATCTGGAAACATTTGTTTATTTTTGCTGATCTCACGTTTCACAACTTGTAGGCTTACCCGGAGGCAGCAACCTGGTCACAGTTCAGCGCTGGGTTTCTGTGGCTCAGCTGCTCTCACATCTGTGCTGCTTTTTGTATGCGCAGCTCCAGTGAGGTCACACGGTCAAATGTGGACCGATACGAAAGGAGAAGTCCAGAGGCGGAAGGGGCTGCGTGTTTGCTTGGCTGAATCCTTTGATCTAGGGTCAAATTTTCTTAATCGGCAACTTGTGAATGTGACCACCATCAAGTATTGTTGTGTATTTTACAAATCCAAGGATGTCCCTGCTTAGAAAGCAGTCTGCCCTAGGATCATTTGATGGCAATGCCAAGATGTCAGTTCTTGGCTCTGACATTTTCTAGAATATTGTTGTTGTTGTTTGATTTGATTTTTTGTATTTCTATGCTCCCATTGATTCAAATTAATCTCAAAGCAGCTTTGAAAAAAGGTAAAGGACCCCTGACAGTTAAGTCCAGTCGCAGACGGCTCTGGGGTTGTGGCTCTCATCTCGCTTTGCAGGCTGAGGGAGCCGACATTTGTCCACAGACAGATTTTTTCAGGTCATATGGCCAGCATGACTAAGCCGCTTCTGACACAACAGAACACCGAAACCAGAGCAGCACATGGAAACGCCATTTACCTTCCCACCAGAGTGGTACCTATTTATCTACTTGCACTTTTTGGCGTGCTTTTGAACTGCTGGGTTGGCAGGAGCAGGGACCGAGCAATGGGAGCTCACCCCATCATGGGGATTCGAACCGCTGACCTTCTGATCTATAAGCCCAAGAGGCTCAGTGGTTTAGACCACAGTGCCACGCGTGTCCCTCAAAGCAGCTTACAACCAATAAATAACTATAACATAATAAAACATAATAGCACATCGCAGATACATCATCCATCATATAAACTAATGAACAAATGACCAATGAAACAGTTTCAATCTATAAAAAACTTAACAAAACAGCAACTAAAAAAAGGGGGGGGCTAAACCTCACAATTATGTCATCAAACTTACCAGCAGAGAGCAACCTGGTCAGCTGATCAGTGGCGAAAGAAGCCTCTCAGGCACCTGGGGTGGCATGCCCAGGGGCGAGACGAACTGCCCATAGGGGCGTGGCGCTGTGCCCATAGGGGCAGAACGGGGCTCCCGCCGTCCCGTGCTGTCTGTATGGGCACCGCGGCATGCCCCATGCCATTCCCTAGGGACGAGATGGGGTGCACAGCACCCATAAGGGTGGGGCCTCAGCTACCCTACAGCTGAGGAGGAGGCAGGAGGCAGACAGCGCGGAGCCTGCGGGCGCTGGGATGCATAGCTCATGCGTGCTGCAGGCCCCGCTGTGACAAGTGCCGCCTGCCATTTTGCCACCCCCCATCAGGGTGACACCCAGGGCGAACCGCACCCCCTTCATACGCCCCTGCAGCTGATAGCAGCTAGCTCCTATCTCTGTTTCCCAATCCTTTCCTGCCCTATATGGCAAAGTACTGATTGTATGCTCCTCGGAGCAGGGACCTCTCCTTTTGTGTTTTATCCAGCATCATGTACAATGAAGGCACAATCCTGCAAACCACATCTTTCTGCCCCTTGTCATTGTAGCAAAATATTGCTTTATTATTATTTGACCATCTTTGGTCAGTCAATCTAGTCCATGGTGGTGGTAGTGGGGGGTGAGATTTGGGGAATGTGTGTGTATTATTCGCTGTTTGCACCCGGGCCAGTCCCTGGCATCTCCTTCCAGCCTGCTGTTGCCAAACATCAATGAAGCTGCAGCTCATTTTGCTTCTCTGCGTTTTCTCCAACCAAATAATACTTTTTTTGACACAGATGCCAGCCGTGGATTTTTGTGTGTGAAATAATCCTCTCTTCCTATTTACTCCGCTTGCCGCTGAGCCTGCAAATTCAAACTAAATCTGTCCCTTTGTTTTTGCTAGCTCTTTAAGTCTTAATTTACTTCCTTTTCTTTTTTTTCCTGCTCCCGCTGCAAAAATATACGTCCCTGCCGTCTGTTCTGTTTCCCCCTTTCCACACATGTCACTGCTAAGCAGTTCAGCAAAATCAAGTCCCTGATTTCTTCTCCATGTTGCTTCATCCTTAAATCCACTTGTGCTTTTTCCGCTAGGGATAGACTGGCCAACTATCGCCCAGTCTCAAATCTTCCATTCTTGGGCAAGGTGATTGAGCGAGTGGTTGCTGAACAACTCCAGGCACGCCTGGAAGAAGCGGACCATTTGGATCCCTTCCAATCGGGATTCAGGCCTCATCACGGGACTGAAACTGCCTTGGTCGCACTGGTTGATGATCTCCGGCGGGCTAGGGACAAAGGTGAGAGCTGTTTCCTAGTTCTGCTGGATCTCTCAGCGGCGTTTGATACCATCGACCATAACATCCTTCTGGACCGTCTTGAGGGGCTGGGAGCTGGGGGCACTGTCATACAGTGGTTCCGCTCCTTCCTCCTGGGCCGTGTTCAGAAAGTGGTGGTGGGGGATGAGTGTTCAGACCCTTGGGCTCTCACTTGTGGGGTGCCTCAGGGTTCTGTCCTCTCCCCCATGCTTTTTAATATCTATATGAAGCCGCTGGGAGAGATCATCAGGGGGTTTGGACTGGGTGTTCATCAGTATGCAGATGACACCCAGCTCTACCTCTCCTTTAAATCAGAACCAGTGAAGGCGGTGAAGGTCCTGTGTGAGTGTCTGGAGGCGGTTGGAGGATGGATGGCGGCAAACAGATTGAGGTTGAATCCTGACAAGACAGAAGTACTGTTTCTGGGGGACAGGAGGCGGGCAGGTGTGGGGGATTCCCTGGTCCTGAATGGGGTAACCGTGCCCCTGAAGGACCAGGTGCGCAGCCTGGGAGTCATTTTGGACTCACAGCTGTCCATGGAGGCACAGGTTAAATCCGTGTCCAGGGCAGCTGTGTACCAGCTCCATCTGGTACGTAGGTTGAGACCCTATCTGCCCGCGGACTGCCTCGCCAGAGTGGTGCATGCTCTGGTTATCTCCCGCTTGGACTACTGCAATGCGCTCTACGTGGGGCTACCTTTGAAGGTGACCCGGAAACTACAACTAATCCAGAATGCAGCAGCCAGACTGGTGACTGGGAACAGCCGCCGAGACCATATAACACCGGTCTTGAAAGACCTACATTGGCTCCCAGTACGTTTCCGAGCACAATTCAAAGTGTTGGTGCTGACCTTTAAAGCCCTAAACGGCCTCGGTCCAGTATACCTGAAGGAGCGTCTCCACCTCCATCGTTCTACCCGGACACTGAGGTCCAGCACCGAGGGCCTTCTGGCGGTTCCCTCACTGCGAGAAGCCAAGTTACAGGGAACCAGGCAGAGGGCCTTCTCGGTAGTGGCGCCCTCCCTGTGGAACGCCCTCCCACCAGATGTCAAAGAGAACAACAACTACCAGACTTTTAGAAGACATCTGAAGGCAGCCCTGTTTAGGGAAGCTTTTAATGTTTGATGTATCATAGTATTTTAATATTCTTTTGGAAGCCGCCCAGAGTGGCTGGGGAAACCCAGCCAGATGGGCGGGGTATAAATAATAAATTATTATTATTATTATTATTACTGTCCAAAAAAGAGTTGGTCAATCTTCTGGTCATGCAACCAGCATGATGACAGACGAGGGCAAATATAGATATAGAGAGAGATTAGATTTCTTGCCCACCCTTTACCATAAGGTCCCAACTCACGTTACAATAACATAATGTCTTATATTAAGAAAGGTAAAAGCATGGCAGTTAGAAAACACACAAAACCATTCCAAATCGGAAACAGAATAGTGTAAATTCAACAAATGAGGTGTGTCTCTCAAAGCAAAACACCGTATTTTTCGCTCTATAAGATGCACCAGACCACAAGACGCACCTAGTTTTTGGAGGAGGAAAACAAGAAAAAAAAATTCTGAATCTCAGAAGCCAGAACAGCAAGAGGGATAGCTGCGCAGTGAAAGCAGTGATCCCTCTTGCTGTTCTGGCTTCTGGGATAGCTGCGCAGCCTGCATTCGCTCCATAAGATGCACACACATTTCCCCTTACTTTTTAGGAGGGAAAAAGTGAGTCTTATAGAACAAAAAATACGGTACCTTAACTATCAAAAAGGTACATCGCCTGCATGTGGCAGCAGGTTCTTCACATCCCTGCATTGCTTTGCAATTTTTTAAAATTAAAAAAATCCTCACAAAAATTTGCCAACGTTTTAGAGCCCATTTCTCTTAACATAGCATGCTTGTATGCAATATTGCCTGCCAAACACATGGGTTTTTTTGCAAGCCACCCACCTGTCAATCACCTGACATAGGTGACATGTTTTGGCTCAGGGAGTTCGAAATGAAACCACATCTCTCTCTTTTTAATCTGTCTATTTCTTCTCTCTCTCGTTCTATATTTCTTGTTCTATATGTCCAACTTTTCCTTTTCTCTCTTTCCCCTCTATGTTCTTATTGTATTTAGATCAGTGTTTTTGTTTTGGCCAAAAAAAAAAAAGAAATGTGATATTTCTATTTATGTGTATTTCTATATATAAATCCAAATAAAATTTATTTTTTAAAAAAAGAAAGAAATGAAACCACATGTCATAGGCAAAGAAGGGTGTGCTGTGCTACCCACCCTATAAGTCACTGACAACTCCTTGAACTGCCCCTCTGATCCTAAACCTCAGCTACCTTGTGGCTATACTCTTTCATGAGAAAAAGGCTTCGAGAATAAACCTTGAGGAAAAATCCATACCTGGTGCCTTGAGGGGCATATTCGGGAGATAGATAGATAAAACTTTATTCACATTAGCCAAAGGACATAGCAACAGTAAAACATTACAGTATATGCAGTATTCGGGAGAAGAAAAGCCTAAGGAATAAACCCTACACAAATCCAGAGTGAATTCCCTAAGACATTGGATAGCCTCATTCCGGAAACTCCTGTGGCCAAACAGGTGCCAAATGTCTGTCTCTGCTTTTCTCTGGACCCCATCAGCGAAGCCAAGAGTCTTGTCTTGTCGTCTGGGCAGCCCAGGACTTCCACACATATTGCCCAGGCTTGCACCCAGAGAGGTAATTATACAGTCTGAGATCATCCTTGGAGGTGCACTCCATTGTGTCTTGAGACAAACTGATGCCAACAGGAAGGAGGTGGCAGGGAAGCACTGGAGGTGTAAATGACTATCGGACTTAGAAAAGCTGGCATCGCTGGAGTAAGTTCACCAGTGTCGTGAACTGTTGGATGCAGAGGAATGGCGGGAGGAACCAGCTAGGGAACCACCAAGGGAAGGATGTCCAGAATTGGAGGCAGAAGCTGAAGGCAAGTAAGAGACCAAGAGGCAGAGATGAGTCAGGCTGGTTTGAAGTCATGGGTGTCTCCCCTTCTGCTCCAACAAGCTCCCCTCCCCACTGTCTCCCAGAACCAGAAGCGGGCTGAAATGGGCGGTGCAGTGACAGATCACATGCAGGCACAGTCTCTGATTGCTTGGAAGAAGCCTTGGAGAGGAGGGGACTTAGACGGCTGTGAGGAAGTGGGGACTTTCAGTCTCAGCAACGGGGCCTGACCTACCAGGGATGAGCTGCTGTGCTTATTAGACCTGACACTCAGCCAAGTCGCGTTTTTGCTGATAAAGAGTTAACTTCAGCTTTGAATGGTGTGATTTATGGCCAGCTTGCTCTTTCACAATCAGTTTTGTTGAATTAATTAAACCAAATAGTTTTAACTGGATTTTGAATAAACGTGCAATTAATTTGTTAGCGTATTGAATTTTATCACATTATTATCTTCCTTAGTGGATCGGGCAAGCCACTATTCTGAATAATGCTTTTTATAGGGTGGCATAGCGGGCAATGGGGATGGGTTTATGGGACCATGGGAGTGCTGGCCCATAAAGGTTTGGAGACAGTTGGTCTAGTCTATGCACAGTGAAAAATACAACCCCTGCTTAGAAATGAGTGGCCAGCCACAGAGCATAGGCTCCTTCCTTGTGAATGCATCCGTTTCCGAGGCTCGAGGATTCTCTACTGACAGTGATGGAGCATTCTGCGCACCCTTTCTTAAATTATCATATTTCACTTTGTCTTCCTGCTCCTCTGTTTTCATTTTGATTCTGGCATAATATGAGCCCGTTTATGGCATGCAAACATTATCTCATTACAGCAAACTACAGTACCAGGCTCTAAGTCTGGGTGTTATTGACTTAAGAGATATTTATGCTTTTTCTTATTTGATATCTTTTGTTCTTTTTAAAAACACGTATTGCTGTTCCTCCGCCCTTCCTTACTCATAACGGCCTCGCTTAGGCACTCTGTTATTACATTTCTATCTCTCTCATAATTGGGAAGAATTTCTAGAATATCTTCCTCCTTTTATTATTATTTTTTAATAAAAGCCACCATTTGCGATTATTTTTCTTTGCCACTTAATGTCAAAAGTCCTTGTTTTGTGAAGAAATCTAGTTTGGAGCCTTTTTCTTCTGGAGTTGGGTGGGGATTGAATTTAAGAAGCAGTTGAATGTCTGTGTGAGCCGTTGTCATATTTGCATGATGTATTCTTTTTGCAGCATGTTCGTTGGCAGGTTGAAGTATTGAGGTTTCAGCCAGGAACAAGTTTTATCATAGAATTGTAGAGTTGGAAGGGGTCGCAAATCTCATCTACTCCAACCCACTACAATGCAGGAATCTTTTGTCCGTGTGGCTTGACCCCACAACCCAGAGATTGAGTCTCACACTCTACCAACTGAGCTATCCCAACATCAGTTCTGCCTTGTTGTTGTTGTTGTTTAGTCGTGTCCGACTCCTCGTGACCCCATGGACCAGACCACGCCAGGCACTCCTGTCTTCCACTGCCTCCCGCAGTTTGGTCAAACTCATGCTGGTAGCTTTGAGAACACTGTCCAACCATCTCGTCCTCTGTCGTCCCCTTCTCCTTGTGCCCTCCATCTTTCCCATCATCAGGGTCTTTTCCAGAGAGTCTTTTCTTCTCATGAGGTGGCCAAAGTATTGGAGCCTCAGCTTCAGGATCTGTCCTTCCAGTGAGCACTCAGGACTGATTTCCTGCAGAGCTCAGGTTACAACTCAATTAAGACTACTTTTAGGAAAGAACCTCATTGACACCTCATTCAGGGCCCTCCTGTCTGAAGGACACAGCCCTGCCACCATCCATTGACCCAGAGGACAAGTCCATGGCAGTACCTCCATCTCCTCAGCTTTGCAGAAGCTGAAGTCTAAGAAGCCAAAGTCTACAAAACATAGCAAGGACCTTTTAACTAGCTGACCAGCTCCTCCACAGAGATGGAGTTTCCCATGCCTCAGGTCTGATCAGCCAACCTAAGCCTTGAGAACGTAAGAGTTTGCTGGGTCAGGCCAATGGCCCAGCAGTCCAGCACCCTGTTCTCACTGTGGCCCACTGAATGCCTGTGGGAAACCAGCAAGCAGGGTTTGAGCCCAATAACACTCTCCCCTCCTGTGGCTGCCAGCAACTGGTGTTCAGAAGCATTACTGCCCTCCGACTGTGGAGCTAGAACAGGGGTCAGCAAACTTACCGCGCCTCGGGCCAGTGTCTCCAGCGCCGATTGTGCGGCAGGGCGGGGGAGCGCGTGCCCATACACGTGCGCACACGCTATTTCCGGCGCACTTCCAGGTCAGAGGAGCACTGGAAGTAGCTTGTGCACGGGCCTCCTCCGACCCGGATGTGCACCGGAAATAACGCTTGCGCATATGCACAAGCTATTTCCTGTGCTCCTCTGACCCAGAAGTGGGCAGCCGCGCAGCGCCGCGCCAGTAAGAGGGTGGTGGCAGCGGAGGGCACCGCGGGCTGGATAAACGAGTCCCTCGGGCCTTATCCGGCCCATGGGCCTTAGTTTGGGGACCCCTGAGCTAGAATATAGCCACCATGCCCAGCAACTGCTGACAGACGTGTCCTCCATTAATTTGTCTAATCCATTTCTAAAGCTCCCAGGATTTTTTGGAGAAAATCCCATGCTTTAAATGTGCACTGGGTATGCTTTCAATATATATGGTGTCGAATCTTCCCCTTGTCTGCTGGCTGCTGGCTCATTTTAAAATACTGCTTGTGGACCAGCATGGACAGTGTTCAGTCCCTTTCATCCATTTCTGGTGCCCACAAATCTGACTGGCCCCTTGACCCCATCTCATCCAAGGCCCTCTGCTCCTTTCCCCTCCTAGCTGGCCTCAGAATCCCCTCTGGCTTTTCAAACGTCAATTACGCTCTGCAATGGCCAATAAATCTCATGTCTAAACACTATAATGAGACTCTGCTTTTTTCATCCCAGGAAACGGAGAGATCTTTTACCCTGATTAATTGTCTTTTTCTTTTCTTTTTTCAGTCAGAAGCAGGGAAAAAACCAGCTGACACCTGAGCCTCCCGAAAGCCCATTTCAAGGGGGGGCTGTAGTGATTTCTGTTAGCATAGAGACTTAGTATGCAGCAGAAGAAGTTAACGTTAGTGAAATGGAGCCTTGCTTAGAGCACGCCTTTAGTTAGAAGGTATTCAGCCTGAGATTTCTTATAAACTACAAAAGCATATACTTATTTAGGGAAGTGAATCCATTTTTTAAAAATACAACAACCATTTTTTACAAACTTTATTTTTCAATTTCCAAAAAATACTTATAACAAATCATCCCCATATTCTCCCCCTGAAAAGAAACTTCCCATGCACGTGCAATGTAGAACATTAAGCAGGCTTAAATAATAGTTTAGAGTTTATATCAGTGGTCAACAAAAGAGGTTCAAAGACTCTCTCAAGGCAAATCTAAAAAAAATGTAGTATAAACACTGACAACTGGGAAACACTGGCCTTTACCAAAGGCGTCATGGGCTTTGAAGATGCTCAAACTCAGGACGCAAGGGAGAAAGGTGCTAAGAGGAAGGGATGTTTGGCAAACCCTCACCATGATCAGCTCCCATCTGGAAACCTCTGTCCCCACAGGGGAAGGACGTGTGGGTCCAGAATTGGCCTCCACAGGCACTTACAGACTCACTTTTAAAACTGTGTTTATGGAAGACAATCTTACTCAGCTACGAGGGATCGCCAAAGAAGAGGAGGAGGAGGACTCTGTCTTGTGGAGTTTAGGTGGGCATCCTATCATATTGAGAAGGCATCTGGTCGGCCCCTGTGAGAACAGAACGACAGACCAGGTAGGCCCCCATTGGCCTGAGACACCAGGCTCTTCCTATGTTCTTAAAAGTTCATCTAGGGAGAACTATGGGAGAAGGGGCTCTTTCAGATGACCTGGTCCAAACCTGTGTAGGTCTTGAAATTAGCACAACATGGAGAAAATAAGCAAATTTCTCATGGGCATTTTGCATGTTTCTGTTCCTCGACATGGACAAGGATGCTTCCTAAAAAGACCTGTGCTGGCACACCTCTGTGTATATTTGTATACCCACAGAGAGAAAGCACACTTTCGAAAGAGAGCGATCAGATGAAATGAGACAAGCCGCTGCCACCACGCCCAGAGGTCTGCAGTAAAACGTCCTTGGCAAGGTGAGGTGTACCCAGGTACCTAGAGACACCTTCAGCTCAACTCCAGCTCTCGAGAGCTCCAGATGATTTTCATATACGGATGCTCATGGGAGGAACTCGGTTCAGTTCACATGCTCAATTTCATTTCAGCCAAAAAAGAATTCCTTTCTTTTATCTGTCATGAATCTTCTCAGTGAGAGCCAGTGTGGTGTAGTGGTTAAGAGCGGTAGTCTCGTAATCTGGTGAACCGGGTTCGCGTCTCCGCTCCTCCACATGCAGCTGCTGGGTGACCTTGGGCCAGTCACACTTCTCTGACGTCTCTCAGTCCCACTCACCTCACAGAGTGTTTGTTGTGGGGGAGGAAGGGAAAGGAGATTGTGAGCCGCTTTGAGACTCCTTCGGGTAGTGATAAAGCGGGATATCAAATCCAAACTCTTCTTCTTCTTCTTCATTTCAGCCAGAAATGTCTTCCAACGTTTAGCTTCATTGAACGTTAGTGAAGTTCTGGTGTTACAACAGAGACAGAAGCTTTCTTTGCGTGTTGCATAATTTGATAAACTTCTATCATGTCACTCACCTTCTCTCTAAACTAAAATGGTCTCAAGCATTGTGACCTTTCAGAGCAGTGTGGTCCTCTGGGATGAAAGGCGGAGGTACTCCTCTCCCTGGTTGAGAGCTGCCGGACAGGAGCACTTACAACTCTCACCTTTTGGGTTGCTGCTCCAGCTATGGTGAGACTGAATTTCCTGCAAGAGCAGAGGCAAATATTCCAGGAGCAAGCCCACTGAGCCCAGCTCTACATGATGTGTAATGCTAACGATTGAAACTGAGCTCCATAATCTATTGGAGCTCTTTGGTATGCAGAAAGTGTGCAGCGTTTGGCTTGTGAGATGCTTGCTGTGTAAGAAAACAACAAGGTAGTTTATTATAGGAAATGCATAGCTTGGATAGAAAGGGCTTCTCATTCTAATCTAACTAGCTGATCTAGAGAAGACAGCTATGCTTGCTGCTTTGTTATCTTAGAGGATAGGTCCAAGTCAACCTTTTTGAAGATGCTTGAACTCAGGACGAAAGGGAGAAATGTGCTAAGAAGGTACACTCGACAAACCCTCACCGTGATCAACTCCCAATCTATGTCCCCACTGTGGAAGGATGTGTGGGTCCAGAATTGGCCTCCACAGTCACTTACAGACTCACTTTTAAGACTGTGTTCATCTTACTCGGCTACGAGTGATTGCCAAAGAAGACCTCAGAGGATAGGCCCAAGGTGACCTCTCATCTTGAGGTCTGAGAAAGAAGTGTGAGGAGGAGGAAGTTGTAAATATGATGCAACTTATGTTGTATCAGTCTAAACAACAATATGGCGGTCAGCAAAGAGGTCAATGGTACAGAGGTAGTCTGGGGATCTAGAGATCCCTAACTCTTATCTGTTTTTCCCCATGCAAAAGTGCTCTCAGCAAGCTGAAGAATTGCACCTCAACATCTGCACTAAATCACTCCCCTCCCAACAAAGAGCACTAATTCAAGGGCAGCCAACACCTGTTAGCCCCAGCCGACATAGCCAATGGTCAGGGGTGGTGGGACCTGGTGGTCCAGCAACGTCTGAAGGGCAGAACATTGGCTACCCCTGTGCTGTCTGTACCAAACACATTTTAATTTATTTTTCACAGCCTCCCCGAGGCTGGTCAGGAAGAGCTCTCTGATTACCATGACTGCAAGGCAATCAAATTCGTATATATGGAGTCGCTTGTGGAAGAAGCTCTCTGATGAGTCACCCATTCCTTTAATCAGGATGGAAGTTATCCAGATCCTTCAGTGACGGCTCTGCTTCTTCTTGAGTATCAGCCTCTGGGGTCAGGAGCGGCAGATGACATCTCTCTCTCTCCTACATGTGTTGAAACTGTCCACATTTGCCAGCTCATTCCAATCTGGACTCTCTCTCGTTATTTATCCCATCTCCACGGTTGACGTCAGCCACGTGGAATGGCTCTGCCAGGGTGGTGACGCCAATGCCATCTTAGTCTATATGGCGGGAGCCAATTTGGGTGAGCAATAGGGAGGCCCCCTGGGGGTGTTGGCAGGACTTCTGCCAGCCTCATGGATGGGTGGACGGGCAGCTCCAGAGCGTGGCCTGAGTTTGCTCGCCTCCTGGATTCTGCAAACCAGGATCAGGGACTCTGCCAAAGGGAAATTGACTTGGAAAGCTTCTGGCTTCACCTCTGCAGGAATTCCTCGTTTGAGACCTAGCCAAGGCGTGCAAATCCACAGAACTGAGGGCAAGTTGCTTGCTCAACATCCACGATGCAAAACCCAATTGCGGCTGGTTCTGGTTGGGACTGGTGGGGTGGAAGCTAGGGAGCCCAACAGCAGGTGGCGCCAGAGCGAATGAGAGGAAGAGCCAACTCTCTCTGGTTTGTCCCCATCTTCCTCTTCCCTACTGAGTTCTATGATGGCAACACTGAGACTGAACAGGAAGAAGCTGACAGGAAGGGCGCCCCCTGGAGGAAGGAAGGCAGATGGGAGTTGGCTGGGCATAGACTGAGGGCAGTGGGGCCTTGCCTCATTTGCCCAATTGAACCAGCTTCCACTGCATTGGTCTATGGGACTTAGAATCATAGTTTGGAGGGACCCAAAAGTTGCATCTCGTCCAACTCCCTGCACTGCAGGAATCGCAGCTAAATCCCTCTATTCTCACCCTCTCTCCCAGCTTCTCACCCTTCCTTTCTCTTCCTCCGATCTCCCCTTGACCTCTTGATGTACCAGTCTGATCAGTACGACAGCGAGCTCCAATTAACACCAGCATTCGGGCCGATGACACATCCACCCCCCTCCCCATGCTGTCATTTCTGCTAACCCCCTCCCTTTGGTCTATTAAATCACCTTCTGGTGCCGGAGTAATTTCATTTTTGTCTGCAGGAGCCAATGGGCTCTACCACCTCAAACATCTGTAGTGGCTCAGAGGGTGAATATCTAATAAGGACTCGGAGCCAGTCCTGCACTAGAGAACAAACGCAGTGGCCAGATGGTCCATCATTACCCATTTTTATTAATTACTGCCTCTACAGTCTTTGATTGGCCCATATGGGAAGCTCTCCTCCTGCAAGCAGCCATTCCAGCGATTCATAAAACAAACCTTCTCTTAATTAAGCTGAATATCCTATTCTTGCAACTTTGCTTTGAGGCCGGAAGATTGTTTCCTTCACATGCTGCTTAGATCTTGGGCGGTTTGTGGTGGAGGGAGCGGGGAGGAAGGAACCCACAGGAAACTGAAAGTTGTCACCAGATGTTGTCCAAGGCGATAACATTCCTGTCTTAGGCATTTAATTGCAACCTCTGGAATTTCTCCGAGTAAACATTTCTGATTGTGTTGCTACTTTCTGCTTGGAGTTGCAGTTTTTGGAACAGGAAGACACGACGCGCCACTCAATTTCTGCTGAGGAGGCGGAGGGAAATGCCAAAACCCATCATTCTTTCGTGAGTGGGTCTCGGAACCAAGCCTCTGAAAATGCAGAGCTGGAACAAGACTCAGACCTTGAGACCATCTGAGAGCTTCAACCCTCCCCAAAGACCATTCGTGCCCAAGGTTCTGGCGGCCGATCTGCGCCCACACCATCATTTGCGAAGTTGCCCACCCATTCAGAAAGAAGACTTGAGAGGCGTGTTATCGGATATAAATCTATTATTTAGCCTTTTTATTTGATTTCCTTTTATTATATTGATTCTATGATTCATGTAGCTACATGGGGACTAGAACCCTGCTCTCCCAGGTCTTAGTCCAACACTGTAACCACTATACCAAATTGTCTTAATAAGGTGATCTGCAGTAAATTCAATCCATTATGAAAGTGTGGGCAGGTGGATTCTGGATACATCAGGCATATCCCTCCATCCCTCTGGGCACGTTCACCCTAATCATCTTCCAGAGATGATAGGTTTGTGTGCCTATATCAGGCATAGGCAAACTCCGGCCTTCCAGATGTTTGGGACTACAATTCCCATCATCACTGACCACTGGCTCTGTTAGCTAGGGATGATGGGAATTGTAGTCCCAAACATCTGGAGGGCTGGAGTTTGCCTATGCCTGGCCTATATGCATGACCCCAGCACCCTGCTGTCCAGCACTCAAATTTGGGTGCATATCTAACTTTGACCTGTGCTTGAGCTCTTTTATCTGCTGTTGGTTTTCATCATCTTTCATATGTTTTAAAATACCTGTTTTCTCCCCCACCTCACATAACAATTTTCATATTTCATTGATATTTTTGTAAACCACTTGGAGGTTGGTTTGGTGTTTTTTTACAATCAAGGCGTCTGTCATGGGTGCTTTTGCTGAGCTTCCTGCACTGCAGGGGATTTGGACCAGATGACCCTCAGGGTGTGGGATGTAATCCACTGGGAGCAGTCAAGTACAACATTCCTTGTTTTGCTAGAGTGGTCATGCAGGGGATGTTGGTCCAGCCAGTCGAACTCCCTGTTACACCTTGCTGGAGCATCCTTCCTTTGCATGTGACTAGTAGGTGGGCGTGACCTTTCCAGACCTGGTAAAAGGCCAAGTTGCGCAGCCACCTCCCTCTCTTCAATCTTCTTTTTCGTCCTGCAAACTTCCTGCTTCACCTGGACTGCACTGCTGGCTGCCAGTCAGCAGTTCCCCAAGTTTATCTCCCAAATGGGGTAAACCTGTTTGTAACTTTAAGCCTAAAGTCTGCCTTCAGGGATCACACTGTGCTCTGCCTGATCATGAGTAAAACTACTTTTTGTTACTTATGAATAATACTGTGGTGTCTTTATTCTTTTAGGAGGGATCAAAGGGGGTCTTACCAGGAGTAATAGAACATATCTGAATCTGGGCAAGCCAGATTGAATTGCTTATTGTCTTTTAAGAGGCTCACACGAGTCTGCAACCAGTTTTCTGCTGCCTAGAGAATGCATTCTGCTAAGTGAAGAAACTTGCTAGCGCAAGTTAGGAAGGGTATTAATAGTCAATATATCCTCCCCTGCCACCCTCAACATTCCCACACGGGGTCCCTTCAAACTCTACGATTCTAAGTGGTATATAAATTTTGTTAAATAATACCCACACTAAGAACTCATCGAGTTGGGCAGCAATAGAAAGTGGTTGGAAAGTGATCATCACGCAGCGATACTCCAGGCAGCATTTGTCTTTTACATCATCAATATACGCACATTTACATACAGTAAATTTTATATTTAAAGGTAAAGGACCCCTGACAGTTAAGTCCAGTCGTGGACGACTCTGAGGTTGTGGCGCTCATCTCGCTTTATTGGCTGAGGGAGCCAGTGTACAGCTTCCGGGTCATGTGGCCAGCAGGACTAAACCGCTTCTGGTGAACCAGGGCAGCGCATGGAAACACCATTTACCTTCCCGCCGGAGCAGTACCTATTTATCTACTTGCACTTTGACGTGCTTTTGAACTGCTAGGTTGGCAGGAGCAGGGACCAAACAACGGGAGCTCACCCCATCATGGGAATTCAAACTGCCGACCTTCTGATCGGCAAGCCCTAGGCTCTGTGGTTTAAACCACAATGCCACCCAAGTCCAAAATTTTATATTTGCATACATTTAAATCTATGTTTGCATACAGTAAATGCCAATCAATAAAGAACATAACTGAGCCAGGACCACTCCCCCCAAAGCCAATGGAACTGTGTGTAGTAGGCAAAAAAGGGGAGCCCCAAAAGCCAATTAAAGAAGCCCTTCCCCAAATTCAGACTCAGCCCCCACCAAGGTCTTCACAGTGCTGAGGATGGAGGGTGTGTGTTGCAAGAACAGCAGGTTTATTCTGTCAACCTGGACCTCAATGTCTGATGAGGGTGGAGATGCTCCTTCAGGTATTCAGGACTGATGCTGTTTAGGGCTTTATTTTATTTTTTTAAAATGATATTTATTGAAAATTTTTTAGAATTACAGAAAAGAACACAGCAGAAAAAGAAAAAAGAGGGAAAAAACACACCACATCAAACAATGTAGATTCAAAAAAACAAAAATACACCACAAACAGATAAAAACAAATCCATCATTCTCGAATCCTCAACTTTCATTACCTTCTTTCTTTGACCTCCTCCTCCTCCCTTTTTTTGTATCCTAGTTATTAATTATCACAGCAAATCCTTTCCATATTTCATAATATTCTGTCATTACATTACCTTAATCTATTTTCATCTTATCTTATAGAAAACCTTAAAACTTAAAACTTAACTCTTATTTTTACCAACTTCTCATAACCATAATATTCTTACCTAATTCTTTAGACATTTTTGCTAGAGCCAAGTAATTTCGTTCCAACATTTTTCTAACATTCATCAATTTTATAAAACAATCCTAGTAATAAAAAGAAAGAAATAAAAACAATCCAATCTTCATCCAGCGTCCCTTCCTCCTGGTCCCGGGTTTTGTCAGTCCTCTTTATCCCATTGATCTAGCGCATTAACCTGGTAACCTTATATCCGAGGCCCTTAAGTCTCTTCCATGTCCCTTCCGCAGCTCTTCTTCATATTCTCCTTTCACTCGTGGGAACTCCAGCTTGGTAATGTTTTTGACCCTTTTCAACAAATCAGCCCCTTTTCCAAAGTCCAGACTAAACTCCATGTGGTATTTAAAAACATGTTTCAGAATCCCTCCAAGGTTAAGAGCCCCCACAGCCCCAAACATCTCATGGCCCATTGCCAGACTTGGAAAGTCCAAACATCCCTGCATAGGGGGGTCTATCCAACCCCCCATTTCCAAACCAGTCCAAACCTTTTTCCAAGTTCATTTGTCAAATCCAAAAGCTCATGTTCCTGGAGGGCCACAGCTCCCTCCATCTCTGGCGCCCAAGATTCAGCAACATCCTCTTCTCTCATCTGTTCTGTCAGGGCACACTCCTGATTTAATTCCTGGGTGGGCTCCATATAGTTTCCCACTGCCTGTTCAAAAATTCTGACCGCATTAGTCATCAAATCCATATTCTCATTTAACTGTTCCAGTAGGGCATTTGTTTTACAGAGAGCACACAACAGAGCTTCTGAATACATTGTCCTACAAGGTCACAAGTCTATTTCCCACGATTGTAATCTGTAACAGCTGCAAGCTCCCTGGAATTAGTTACAGTTTCACAGTCTCCCTCTAGGGGGAAAACTTCTATTTGTTCATTCTTTTAAGGACGAATCTAGCAACAAAGTTTCCTTTTTGAGATATTTTGTCGATATTTGTTCCTTTAAAATGCGAAAGGGAACAGTGGAATCACTATGTTTCTCTTCTTTTAGCTATCTGTCAAAAGCGTTTGTCTCTGGTCAATGAGCTTCAAACGTCAGTCCTGAAACCCCGCTCCAGGATCAGGACGGGGGAAAGTTACTTTACTTTAAACTCACTTCTGCAGGTTTAAACAGTCCAAAAAAGATCCCCCTTCTTCTCCTGCTTCCGAAGGGGGGTTCAACAATTTTAAATGATGAAAGTTAATCTTTTAGAAGCGATTTTCTGAGCTCTAGTTTACGTTGTCTTTGCTTTATTCTGTCTACAAAGAAACGGAAAGCTAACTTCCTGTTTAGACCTTCCCGTTTCAGTGCCAAATTGAAGTAAATTTTTAAGTCCAATTCCTTTCTGCTCGCAAGTCCTTATTTAAAGTCCAATTGTCTGAAATTTAAGTACTCACGGGTGATTATTTTAGAAGCCAAATTGTCCCAGGAAAAAGGCAGCGCTCTCCGGCAACAGCTATGCGGCTTCGCTCCACGAAAAAAGCAGTTGACTCTCAGCACCGGATCACTTCCCCCTCTTCGCTTCGGAGCCCTTTAGTGGGTTCCTTTGTGGGTTGGGGGGGCGCTAAGGGTGCCCGCCGAGTCCCATGGTCACAGGCTTCATCCGCCTGTGATTTTTAAAAGGGTCCCCACTTCGCCGTAGCAGAAAAGACCCGTTTCGCGCGGAGCTAGTCCCTCCAGATCAGAGGGAGTCCGCCATTGCCAATGGCGCCACCCCGGAAGTCCCGATGCTGTTTAGGGCTTTAAAGGTCAGCACCAACACTTTAATTGCACTCGGAAAATCACCAGGAGCCAATGTAGATATTTGAGGTGTTATATGGTCCCGGCAGCCAGTCACCAGTCTAGGTGCCGCATTCTGGATTAATTGTAGTTTTCCCAATCGCCCCACCCAGAGTGCAGTAGTCCAAGCGGGAGAAAACCCTGGCCAGTGGTACTGAAAGATGCAAAGAGATGCAGAAGCCATAGCAAGGTTGCACTCGCCTCCTCTTGCTGCCTGGAAAGGTCATCCACCAGGCTGACTAAGACATGAACTTGGATTGGAATAGCTCTAAATAATCGCACATCATCTGAGCATTCTTCTAGCTGCTCCACCACAACTCTCTCCACCACCTTCCCCCAAAAGGGGGTGTATTTGCATCTAGTTGCTATTTATTCCAATTCAAGGGGTCCAGCGTCAGTTGTCTGGCTACAGTAAATCATGGGGAGGCAAACTAAGGCCCGGGGGCCGGATCCGGCCCAATCGCCTTCTAAATCTGGCCCTCGGACGGTCCGGGAATCAGTGTGTTTTTACATGAGTAGAATGTGTGCTTTTATTTAAAATGCATCTCTGGGTCATTTGTGGGGCATAGGAATTCGTTCATTTTTTCTTCTTCAAAATATAGTCCGCCCCCCCCCCCATGGTCTGAGGGACGGTGAACTGGCCCCCTGCTGAAAAAGTTTGCTGACCCCTGGGCTACACCACCACCTGTTTCAAGGCATTTTTATCCTAATGTGTTTTAGCAGTAATATGAACTGAAAAAAAGGAGTAGAAGATGGCTTGGTTTTCCTCCAATCTCAGAGAGTACCTCAGAAGCTGCCTCAGAAAAGGACAGACGTTTGGACAGCATGCAACATTTATTTAAAATGAATTGATTGATCGATTAATTGGTTCACAGGCAAATGACTCATCAATTAAAAATTGTTTAATTGGTTGGCAAGTCTAGGGTTCCTTCTGGAAAAGACTGGAGCCAGTTCTGCCAGCCAGCCAGCCAGCCAGCCGGGCCTCATCCTGTAGGGACCGGTGCCTCTTCTCTCTCTGCCATTCCAGCCAAGAAGACCAAGGCAACGCGGCTTTGATTTATTTATTAAAATGTCTCTACGGCGAAACATCTGCATGAAGAACGATAGATCAATGAGGTGTGCATGCCCATTTGCATAGCTTCCAAATAACTCATTGCTTTGCATAATTTATCCCTGCCTGCGCTGCAATTATTTTTCTAGCCTGCGATCTCCGAGGGTGCCATGATAAATCACAAGGCCCAGCGCCATGGGACTGGGAGGGGAGGGCGTGCTGCCTTCTGGAAAAAGGTAGTAATTCTCTTCAGTGGGATTTTCAAACCCTGCCGTCAGTTGAGTTGCAGGGGCTGGCACGAGAGTCCCTGAGAGAATTCCACTTGGGGTGAGCAATGGGTCTTTTTGCTGTCCATCAAAGTCATTCAAAAGTGTATGGCTCAGTTGGTAGTATAGTGGTACCTCGGGTTAAGAACTTAATTCGTTCTGGAGGTTCGTTCTTAACCTGAAACTGTTCTTAACCTGAGGTACCACTTTAGCTAATGGGGCCTCCGGCTGCCGCCACGCCGCCGCCATGGGATTTCTGTTCGCATCCTGAAGCAAAGTTCTTTTTTAAAAAAAATAAAAAAAATATTCATTTTTCTTTTTCATTCATTACATACACCTCAAATTCTTAACATTTACTATATATTCCTCCCTCCCTCCCCTCCAAGGCTTCCCCCAACTTCTGCCTCTGGTTTGTTTCTATTTTCACCCAATTTGCTATCTCTCAACAGAAAAAGTTATTAATAGCATAACATCAAACCTAAAAACATAAAAATAGAAGTAAATACACCATCATATTTCACTATCTTCTAAACATTTTCTAATGCTGATAATGTGAATGTTTGTTTAAATCCTTCCATCAAGTCTATTGACTTTCTTTGTTTCTGCAAATATAATATGAATGGTTCCTAATCTTTTTCAAAGTCTCTGTTGTCTTTTTCTCTTAGCCTATCTGTCATTTTTGCCAGCTGAAGCAAAGTTCTTAACCCGAGGTACTATTTCTGGGTTAGAGGAGTCTGTATCCTGAAGCGTATGTAACCTGAAGCATCTGTAACCTGAGGTACCACTGTACATGAAACTCTTAATCTCCGGGTTGTGGGTTCGAGCCCCATGCTGGGCAAAATATTCCTGTATTGCAGGGGGTTGGACTAGATGACCCTCGTGGTCCCTTCCAACTCTACAGTTCTAGGATTCATACAACCACACACACACACACACACACACCCTGCTCACGTTCAGCCCCCTTAGTGTGCTGATTGTAGCCAGTTAGTCTGGAAGATAATATAATGTGAAATGAAAAATTCCAGTCGATAAAAGGAAACCTTGGAGGCTTTTAAGGGTTTGCCGCTGTCATCCTTGGTCGGGATTTTAACTGCAGACCACTTGACAGCTGATTGCAAAAACCTCTGTTTCTACTCCATCAATGCAATTGGATAAAGAGCCATTTAATTGCATCCCAATGAGATTTCACTACCTGACTAGTGAGTGAGGTTCTTACCTGGCAGATACCTTGACAATAGCAGGTCACAGGGACCCAAAGATTAAAATCGATTGAGCTTCTTTTCGCTTCCTCCTTTGTCTGCCCCCGAAAGCAAAATATCTGCCTCCTCTGTCAACTTTGTTGATCCCCTCCCCAGGCAACTTTACATCCTTTTGGTGGTTTCAGCTGCTACTCCTTTTTTCACTTTTCCAATCTTAACTGAAATTTCCACATCAGCTTGCAATTTTTAAAAGAAATCAGCATTTTACTGTGCATTTTTCCTAAACACACACTTTTTTTTAAAAAAATGCAGTTTTGCAAGCAAGTTCTCATACAATGCATCTTTGTATGTTCTCCTCAGGAGGAGATGCATTTTAACGCACACATTTCCACCCGATATATAATTTCTTTACACATTTTCTCTTTCTCTGAGTTATTTTCACATATTTTTGTTGCACATCACCCCAGTCTCTGAGCGATGCAAGATTCCAGGCACTTACACAGAGTTCAGTTCCCTTGAAAGGAGGGACAGTGGAGTCTCTATGACATAATGTAAAAGGTATATGTAAAAAGGTATAATGTAAAAGAGACACGGGTGGCGCTGTGGGTTAAACCACAGAGCCTAGGACTTGCCAATCAGAAGGTCAGCGGTTCAAATCCCCGTGACGGGGTGAGCTCCCATTGCTCGGTCCCTGCTCCTGCCAACCTAGCAGTTCAAAAGCACGTCAAAGTGCAAGTAGATAAATAGGTACCGCTCCGGCGGGAAGGTAAATGGTGTTTCCGTGCACTGCTCTGGTTCGCCAGAAGCGGCTTAGTCGTGCTGGCCACATGACCCGGAAGCTGTACGCGTCTCCCTCAGCCAATAAAGCGAGATGAGGGCCGCAACCCCAGAGTCGGCCACGACTGGACCTAACTGTCAGGGGTCCCTTTACCTTTACTTTAAAAGGTAAAAAGTCACAGGGGTCTCCCCCTCCTGCTGCGACAAGTTCCCCTCCCCGCCTGATCTCCCAGAACCAGAAGACGCATGCAAAGGGCAGGGGAGAGATTGTCTGCCTGCAGGTGCAGTCTCTGATTGCTTGGGAGGGGGAACCCTGGGCAGAGGAGACATAACAAAGGTAAAAGTAAAGGACCCCTGGATAGTTAAGTCCAGTCAAAGGCGACTATGGGGTTGCGGCACTCATCTTGCTTTCAGGCTGAGGGAGCCGGCGTTTGTCCACAGACAGCTTTCCAGGTCTTGTGGCCAGCATGATTAAGCTGCTTCTGGCGCAATGGGACACCGTGACGGAAACCAGAGCGCATGGAAACACCATTTACCTTCCTGCCGCAGCGGTACCTATTTATCTACTTGCACTGGCGTGCTTTTGAACTGCTAGGTTGGCAGGAGCTGGGATAGAGCAATGGGAGCTCACTCCATTGCAGGGATTCTAACCGCCGACCTTCTGATCGGCAAGCCCAAGAGGTTCAGTGGTTTAGACCACAGCACCACCTGCGTCCCATGTACACCTATGTACACAGCCTTAGCACCCAAAAAAGGTCTTGTTTCTTCCACAGCCACAGCCTCGGATTCAACCGGAAATCAAGCATTGTCCTGCCTCTCTCTCCCCAGCTTGCTGCTTTTCTTCTAGTTCACAAAATTTCCAGCTCTTTCTCATCGCCTTTCTAACTATCCGTCTGCTCAGAGTCCCTTTCCTTTGTTCCCCTTAATGGCCCATCACCCAGGCTATCGCCTCGCCATGGATCACAGGGCAGTCTACAATATAAAAACACGAAAATACACAACATATGACAAACAAAACAATGATCCTCCCCCCATACACAAACAGTTTAAAAGGCCACCCTGGGGAGAACGTTCCATAAATGGGGAGCCACCACAGAAAAGGCCCATACTTTTGTTACTACCCTCTAGACATCTCATGGAGGCGACAGCTGAAGATGGGCCTCAGAAAATGATCACAGGCTCTGGGTTGATTCTTATAGGACAGTGTTTCTCAACCTGTGGGTCCCCAGATGTTGTTGGACTACAACTCCCATCATTCCTAGCCAGCATGACCAGTGGTCAGGGAAGATGGGAGTTGTAGTCCAACAACATCTGGGGACCCACAGGTTGAGAACTGCTGATATAGGAAGAGGCGGTCCTTGAGATCATGTTAGAGAAGGAGAACAAAACCAAATTCTTCTCCCATCTCTAAGCCACACTAACTCCATATATTCAAAGCACGATGATACTGCTTTAAACCGCTATGGCTTCCCCTGAAAAATTCTGGGAGCTGAGCCTTAACAGCTGAGAGCTGTTAGGAGGTCTCTGTTCCAAATCGAAAATTGCCAGAGTTCCCTGTGAAGAAAAATTCATTGTTAAATCACTTTGGAAATCGTAGCTCTGGGAAGGGAATTGACAACAACTTTCAGCCCCCTTCACAAACTACAGCTCCCATAATTCTTTTTTTGGGGTTGGGGGAGCCATGGCTGTTTAAAGTGGTGTCCATAGCGCATAAAATGTATGGCACGAATGTGGTCTTAAGCTGTCCTCAGGCATAGGGCTAGGGGCTCCTAGATCCTGGCCCCACAATAGCTTACTAGGGAAATGCTGAAGTCGCCCTTTGGGGTGCCTCAGGGTCAATTTTTATGGTAGCCCAAATCTCAGTTGTATGGGTGTATGTATATATCTCAATTTTAACTCATGAGCTATTGCTGCAATCTGCTCTGATTGTATATTTCATCTTTATGAACGCTGTTTTTATTGTGTTAGGCGAGCTGGTCTTTGACTGTAATAAATTATTATCTATCTATCTATCTATCTATCTATCTATCTATCTACTGGCCCCACTTCTATCCAAGCCACCAGCCAGATGAAACCACAAATGGACTGCCATGAGAGTGACCATTTTGCTCTGCCCCTGCCAGGGCGGCCATAAGCACCCCCTGAGCAACCGAAAGGGAATGGCAGCTTGCACCGGATGAATGGCCTTGAATACCATATTGAATACCAAATGGCCTTGAATACCATATTGTGCAGGAGAGTTGTCCCCTTCTCTATCTCCTCCTCTATATTATAGGAGAGAATATACCATATATATAAAGGTAAAGGGGACCCCTGACCATTAGATCCAGTCGTGGACAACTCTGGGGTTGCGGTGCTCATCTCGCTTTACTGGCCGAGGGAGCCGGCGTACAGCTTCCGGGTCATGTGGCCAGCATGACTAAGCCGCTTCTGGCAAACCAGAGCAGCACACGGAAACACCGTTTATCTTCCCGCCGGAGCGGTACCTATTTATCTACTTGCACTTTGACGTGCTTTTGAACTGCTAGGTGGGCAGGAGCAGGGACCGAGCAACAGGAGCTCACCCCGTCACGGGGATTCGAACCGACGACCTTCTGATCAGCAAGTCCTAGGCTCTGTGGTTTAACCCACAGCGCCACCCGCGCCCCACCATATATATAGATATATCCACAATAGACCCCAGCTGCAGCCCCATTGTTGAGTGGCATTTCCAGGAACAAACCTTGGAATGAAAGCTATTGGGACCATTTTATTTTTTCCGGGGTTGTTGCATCTGCTGTTTTTTTGCTTTGGTTAGACAGCGTTCCGCGCACCCGGCAGATGTATCGAATTTTCCTGACAACGCCAAATGAGCCGGCGTTGACTCTCTTTCTCTGGAATTAGAGAGAATGTGTTTGCTGTACACAGAAGCGCCTCGCGTCCCACAGTGTGCTGTACTGTGGGGGAAATGCAGTCTCAATAAAAGCAATGGGAATTACCAAAGCAGCGATCTGCTCGGGAGCCGAAGGCTGCTTTTGTGCCTGCAAGTAAGAATCAGTGCTCCTAATAAGTGGATTTGAAAATGTCAGTGTCAGGAAAAAGCAGCAAGGCAAAAGCCAGCTCCAGATGGCTGGAATGCAAAACAGTGCAGATGTACTGTTGGAGAAAAGGTGGAGCCTATTCTCTGTACTGAGCACCGGATGTTAGCTCAGTGTGTCATCTGACCTGTACTGGAAGTACAGGGGAGGAGTGTGAGACTCTTCTGATGGAGTCTGAAGGGAACAGTCACATTTCTATGTACTGTTGAATGACAGGAATAAAACATGTAGAAAGGACTCCTGTCTGTCTCTTCTTCCCCTCCCTGGGAAGGAATGCAGGGAGGGAGGAAGGAGGAGGGTGTGTCCTGCTCACGTTTGAGGAGGATCGCCGGTTTGTTTACCTAGCCTGCCGGAGGTCGCAGACGGACGGTAACCACAGTATCTCGCTCAATTGCCTCGGGGGAGGCCAGGTACCTCTGCCTGTGAGCTGATGAAGATACTGACATATGGCAGCCTTCGGATGGTTGCGATTCATCGGACATCTGCATGAGAGGCTGGTGGATTGTCCTCCTCTGCTCCAAGGAGGAAGAGAAGCATCTGAGAACAGCCAGAGGCTCAACAGACGGCTGGTGGAAAGAAGAGGTGTTTTCCAGAGCAACAAAGTTCAAGGTATGCTGCATTTCGGGCTAAAAGTGTGAACGCAGTCTGATAAATTCACTGGTTCACGGGGAGCTGCGTTTTGGAAAAATACAGCTCCGGTAGAAGAGGCCTGCATTCCACAAATTCTTGTGGTTGATAAGAAGTCCTATTGAAATGCATTGTTGCTAGGTAACGGAAAGTTACTGGCAGAGGGGCTGGACTGTGAGCCTGGGAAAGCGAAACAAAATCAGAGAATGTTTTGGCTACAAAGTTCACGTGCCCTTGGAAGGGACTTTTCATAGCAGCCAGAGTTTAGCTGCCAGGTGCAAAAGACCGTAAACAACTTGCAGTTTTGCCTGCGTGAGAAAGGAAAAAACAACTGTTGGATTTTACAGTTTGTTTGACAGTGTGAGCTGGAGGCTTGGATTCAAGATGGATGCCAAGAAGGGGGAGACTTGCCTAACTCATCTCCCCTAACCAGAGACAGTTATTCATCATGGTCTGGATGAATAACTACCCCAGAAGGGGTGAGCCAAGATGATGCTGGCCAGGTTCCTAAGAGCTCAACGAAAGCTGAGGAGAGCTTTGACCCCAGAGGGGAGAGTGCAGGAACTGTGGCTGTTGGAACTGTTGGTGTTCCTGAACAAGGTGCAATGGGTGTTGAAGACAGGGGGAGGGAAGAACAGAGTTCTAATTCCCCCACTGCTGATGCTACTGGAGAGCATGGAGTAGCATTGAGTGCTGTCCGATGCTACAATTGTGGACAGACTGGGCATCTACAGCGAAACTGTAAGAAGCCGCGCCAGTCAAGAGGAGCAAAGAGCAGCTCTACGAAGCCTGAGGCGTCAGGCAAAAGCCGTACCAAGTGCCAGGTGAAACCTGCAAAGGCTATGATGGCGAAAGGAACCACGCCAGATGTTGGGAACTCGTTCATAATTGACACGGGCTCAACGGTTCATATGTGCCCGCACAGAGGACTATTTTCGACGTTGAAGAAGCAAAGCTTCACTGTGAAACAGCCCAACGATCAAGAGTTGGAAGCGACTGGAATTGGGACTGTGTTTCTTGAGAGTCTGAACTTGACTATAAGTGATGTTTACCTGGTTCCAGAACTGAGATTTAATCTGCTGAGCATGTCGCAGATTGCAAAGAAAGGACTGAAACTGTCCTATGATGCTAAAAGCTGCAAGATCTACAAAGATGGAGAACTGTTTCTTACTGCCAAAGAGAAAGATGGACTGTATTTGTTGACTTTTGATCAAAGTGATTACATGAAATGTAATTCTTCTGTTTCTAACGAAATCTCTCTTGCAGGTGTGACCCGTGTGAGCACCAGGAAGGTGACGAAGAAGGTCGACAGAGCATTTCAGCGGGTGTATGCTGATGTGATTGGTCCTCTAGAACCATCTAGAGGCAGTGCAAAGTATTACCTTTTGTGTGTGGATTGTTTCACTAATTATTCTTGGGTTTATATGATGGAGAAACCGCATGAAACTTTAGAAAAGTTTCAGGAGTTTTGTGACAAGGTTAAAAATATGCATGATGCTAACATTGATTGTCTTTTTATAGATGAGAAGCAAATTTTTCTGTTACAGAAGTTTCAGAAGTTCCTGGATGGAAAAGGGATAGACCACAAAGTGGCAGTTTCGCAAGAAGCGTGGAACAGGGGGGTCTGTGTGAGAGTGAACAAAGAATTGCAAAAGGGAATGAATGCGCAATTGCTGAGTTCACGTTTGTCACATGAATATTGGGCCGAATCGCTAGCGTCCTATCTTCATGTGTGGTTGAGAAAAGTCTCAACAGAGTTGGGATGTTCTCCTTTTGAGAAGCTGTTCAATAGAAAACCTTCTGTTGCCTATTTTAAGGTTTTCGGGTCTCATGTGAGAACAGAAGCTCCAGGTGGAGTAAAGAATGCCAGAGGCATTTTTGTGGGTTATGAAAAGGGTCTCTACAGAGTAATTTTGTCTGAATCTGGTCAGGTGATTCTCACAAAGTTCCTAGAGAGTGCTCCAAAGCAAGAGCGGGTAGTACAGACATTTCCCACAGGTGACGATTCAGATGATGATGATGATTTTTCTGATGTCACAGATTACAGTGGTACTGATGATAATGACAGTGATAGCTCAGAGAGCTCAGGTGAAACAGTCATTGAGAGGAAATCTCACACAATGGATAGACCTTCACAGGTGAAGGAAGAACCACTGATTGCTACTGGTTCTCAACAAAGTCCAGAGGTTGAACCAGTGAGCACAGAGGATCAGAACCTCATACGCAGGTCTGAGAGAGTTACAAAGGGTGTACCATCAAAGAGGTACTCAAAAGAGTTTGCTAACTTAGCTGTTGCATGTGTTGCTATTGTT
The DNA here is from genome assembly GCF_964106645.2 of Podarcis pityusensis. Taxonomy (NCBI): domain Eukaryota; kingdom Metazoa; phylum Chordata; class Lepidosauria; order Squamata; family Lacertidae; genus Podarcis; species Podarcis pityusensis. Next base: position 4,831,274 of record NC_138039.1, on the reverse strand, counting down.
AACAACTCAAAGCAGGTTGAAGCAGTGTCTAAGTCAGAGACAAAGACACAACAGAGAGTAGCTAGCCAAGGTAATGCAGAAGCACTCATTCCTTGGAAGCCAGACAACCAGAGAGGTACACTGGTAGAACCAGTGGTGGGGAGTTCCAAGGGTGGAACTGAAACAACAGGGGACTGTTATATGTATAACAACTGTTTGTTCTCTTCTCTGGATCATGTTTTGCCAATTGATGCTTTTGGGGGAGGATGTCAGGAAAAAGCAGCAAGGCAAAAGCCAGCTCCAGATGGCTGGAATGCAAAACAGTGCAGATGTACTGTTGGAGAAAAGGTGGAGCCTATTCTCTGTACTGAGCACCGGATGTTAGCTCAGTGTGTCATCTGACCTGTACTGGAAGTACAGGGGAGGAGTGTGAGACTCTTCTGATGGAGTCTGAAGGGAACAGTCACATTTCTATGTACTGTTGAATGACAGGAATAAAACATGTAGAAAGGACTCCTGTCTGTCTCTTCTTCCCCTCCCTGGGAAGGAATGCAGGGAGGGAGGAAGGAGGAGGGTGTGTCCTGCTCACGTTTGAGGAGGATCGCCGGTTTGTTTACCTAGCCTGCCGGAGGTCGCAGACGGACGGTAACCACAGTATCTCGCTCAATTGCCTCGGGGGAGGCCAGGTACCTCTGCCTGTGAGCTGATGAAGATACTGACAGTCAGGTCACTGGGGGTAACTGAGTGTGAGCTGAGGGGCTTGCCCTGTCCTTGCGTGACCCTGGGCGGATCCATGCCATACATTTCAAGCACGCCCAGCACACATTTAAAATACTTGACCTCTGCCCAAAGAATCCTGGGAACTGTAGTTTGTTGAGTTTGCTGGGAGTTGTAGGGGGAAATTGCAGTTCTTGTGATTCTTGGTAGGAGGAATGTGCATGAAATGGGCACCTGATGTTCTTTTGTGTGGACCTGCCCACAGTAGACTAAGGCTGCATATGCACCATGCATTTAAAGCACATGATTTTGTCCCAAAGAATCCTGGGACCTTAGTTTTTTTTTTTTAAAAAAAAATATATTTCAAAACCAAAATTTTTTACAAACATCAAATTTGAAATCCATATTCATTTTCTAACATAAGCCTATTACATAGATTGTTGTTGCTGTTTAGTCGTTTAGTCATGTCCGACTCTTCGTGACCCCATGGACCAGAGCACGCCAGGCACTCCTGTCTTCCACTGCCTCCCGCAGTTTGGTCAGACTCATGCTGGTAGCTTCGAGAACAGTGTCCAACCATCTCGTCCTCTGTCATCCCCTTCTCCTTGTGCCCTCCATCATCAGGGTCTTTTCCAGAGAGTCTTCTCTTCTCATGAGGTGGCCGAAGTATTGGAGCCTCAGCTTCAGGATCTGTCCTTCCAGTGAGCACTCAGGGCTGATTTCCTTCAGAATGGAGAGGTTTGATCTTCTTGCAGTCCATGGAACTCTCCAGAGTCTCCTCCAGACCATAATTCAAAAGCATCAATTCTTTGGCGATCAGCCTTCTTTATGGTCCAGCTCTCACTTCCATACATCACTACTGGGAAAACTATAGCTTTAACAATATGGACCTTTGTTGGCAAGGTGATGTCTCTGCTTTTTAAGATGCTGTCTAGGTTTGTCATTGCTTTTCTCTCAAGTAGCAGGCGTCTTTTAATTTCGTGGCAGCTGTCACCATCTGCAGTGATCATGGAGCCCAAGAAAGTAAAATCTCTCACTGCCTCCATTTCTTCCCCTATAGATTACCTAAATTAAAATATATCTAATTGCTCTAGGCTTCCCTTTGCTCTATGTAAATACAATGCAATTAACAAATTATATTATAAATGTAGAATCCTGGGACCTTAGATTTTTAAGGGTGCTGGGAACACTGGCTCTGTGAAGGGTAAACTTCAGTCCCAAGGGTTCATTGTAATTTCCATATGCTTTCAATGCATGGTGTGCATTGGCTCAGCCTAGGTTGTGGCTACACATGGCAGGGGCATTGCTAGGTGCTTCAAGGACTCAGGACATAAATTTGCATGTCATTTGCATAAACTGATTTATACGCATGGCACTCTCTGGGCAAATCAAGGTGTCAGGTGTTGGGATGTGTGCTTTGCAGAGAACCCAGCTGCCATGCAAGCAAGGGGGCAAAAAAACGAAAGGGATGGGAAGGGGCAGAAGATTTGGGGGCTGACATGGAAGGAGGGGACGAACCTTCTAACCATGCCCCTGGAACTGGGGAGTTAAAACAGAAGCTGAAGACCTGGAGGATGGTGGAGTGTTGGGTTCAGGGTATCTGGGAAATGCTAAGAGGCTGTGGGTGTTTGATGGTCAGGGACCCTAGAAGAATTTGCCTAGGACCAGGTTAGACTCTGGGTCTGGCTAGCTCAGGCTTGCCTGCTCTGGGGTCTCAAATCTCCTGGGTCTTTCCTGCCAGATCCTTCCTAAACTGAAGGTGCTTGCTATATGTTAGAATGACTGCTGCTGTCTTGGGATGGGGGTGTGTGTGTGTGTCCCATGTTGCTAGGCCACTTCTCCTATAACCTTCCCCGCTGTGTGGCCTCCTGCCCAATGATGAAGCAGCCCAGATCCATTGCATACTTTCCCCTTGCAAGTGAACTGATAGACACCCCTGCATATACATCATTGACCCCTCCCTCAATGATGTTCAAGCTCCAGGCCCTTTCCTTGCAATTCCACCCCACTTCTGGCTCAGGAACCCCACCAATGGGTCGTCCCTCCATCTTTGGGGCAATCTGATTCCCTATTCCCTGAGAAATCCCTTTGTGATATTCTCTTTCTCTCTTTCCTGGTGGCAAATGCCAGGATATGTTCCTGCAAGAGACACACACCCCTCCCTGTTCTCTGCTCTAATGCATCTTCCACCTGGTGCGTACCTGCAGTTCAAAAAGACCGGGTTTGGCAAGTAAAGGGTGAGGTGCCTCTCTCTCCCTCTCTCTCTCTCTCTCTCACCTTGCCGACAGGCATTCTGTTGCCTCAACAGTGATTGGAGTGACGTAGACAGCATCATCATTGCAGCTTGGAACTCAAGGTTGTCCGCGGCTCTCCAAAGAGAACAACTGAAAGCATTGATTTGCGAGAAGGCAAAGAAGGCCCTTCAGAGAGCCGGTGTCCTGGGAAAGACCTGAAAAGGTTTCGAAGCGTTTTCCCTTAAGCCTGTGATTCCATCCAGAAAACGCTCCTCCAAACCCACCCTCCTCTATGGAAAGAAACATCGAATAGCCCAGGTGGAAACACAGGCTCCAGTGGGTTGAGCAGGTGAAACAAATAGTGGGTCCAATGCTCAAGAATATGGTTTCTGCATGAGCTGTAGAGGGAAGCAAGGGGCAGATGGAGCTCGTCCACCTGGGAAGGTAGAATATCTAGGAGAAGGAAAATTCAAAATGTCACTTAGATGAGGATCTGAAAATATTTTCCTTGAAGCTTGAATGAGTTTTATTCTGGATAGTCTTATTTGATGTTTTAACATGTTTTAATCGGCTTTGAGATTTGTTCTTTAAAATATGAAGCAGTATAGAAATAGAATGAAGAAGAAGAAGAATCCATGCCTTGTGGCTATATTCATTTGTGATAAAGGCTTTGACAGTAAACGCTGGGGAGCAATCCATACCCGCTGCCTTGTGGGACATCTTTAGAAGTAAATGCTACACAGATCCAGAGTGGAGTCCCTAAGGTAGTTGGTGTCAGGCTGGACACAGAGGATAAAGGGCCGGATACTTATGATGTGGGAATGTTCAGGGTGGCAGGAGAGGATATACTGTTTATTAATATCCTTCCTAACTTGCGCTAGCAAGTTCCTTTACTTAGCAGAGTTACGGTACATTCCCCTTTTTACATGCACAGCAGACAGCTGGTTGCAGGCTCGTGTGAGCCTCTCACTATTATACAATTCAATCTGTCTCAGATTGAATTGTACGTTCCTGGTAAGTTCCCTCAAATCCCTCTTAAAATAATAAAGACGCGACAATCTTATTCAAAGTAGATAAAATAAGTTTACTCACATCAGTTCACAGTTGGATTCCTGAAGGCAGACTTAGTTACAAATATGTACATGCAGATCTACCCCATATGGGGGAATAATCCCAGTGCTCCTGCTAGCTGAGAGCTAGCAGAGCAGTCCTAACTAAAAGCTGGTCAAACGAAGAAGGAAGTAAAAAAGAGAGAGGTGTGCTGCATGACTCATCCTTTTGTTACCTGGACAGGTTAGATCATGCCCACCTTCTATCACATGCAAAAGGAAGGATGCTCCAGCCAGGAGGAACAGGAAGTTTTCAAGTGGCTGGACCAAACTTTCCCTCGCATGTCTTTTCTAGCATTACAAGGAATGTTGTACTTGACTGCCTCTCATGGATCAATCCCACAGATGAGTGGGCACCAGGTGAAGGGGGTTGGAGATGGATTTGGAAGGAGGAATCACTGATCTGGGGGAACCTGTAACAGCCAGGAGATGAGAGTCAGAGGCAGAAGAAGCTGCAAGAGTGGAGAGTGAAGTACAGGTGCAGGAAGAGGGAGAGATGGGTCAAGCTGGTGCAGAGTCAAGCGCTTCTGCACCTCCTCTTCTCTGCGCCACTGGACTCCAGGACCAGGCAAGAATTGAAGAGGGAGGAACAGAAGCAGGTCAACAGGTCAACATCCCTGCTTCGTAGGGGCCTTCCCACTTTGCTCAAAGCAGTTTACAACAACAGGAACAGCAATACCTCGCAAAAATCAGTAATCACAAGAATAATTTTGTATCAACAGCAATAAGAAATAATATTATAATTGCTGCCAGGGCTTTTTTTTTTTCAGTCAGAACTCACCAGAACTCAGTTCCGGCACCTTTCAGGTGGGTGCCATTGCCATTATAAGAGAACAAGGGAGGCGTCGTGGTGAGTTCCAGCACCTCTTTTTCTAGAAAAATAGCACTGATTGTTACCTAATAGCAAATGTAAAGGTACCCTGACCATTAGGTCCAGTCGTGGACGACTCTGGGGTTGCAGCACTCATTTTGCTTTATTGGCTGAGGGAGCCGGCGTACAGCTTCCGGGTCATGTGGCCACTTCTGGCAAACCAGAGCAGCGCACGGAAACGCTGTTTACCTTCCCACTGGAGCGGTACCTATTTATCTACTTGCACTTTAACGTGCTTTTGAACTGCTAGGTTGGCAGGAGCAGGGTTCGAGCAACAGGAGCTCACCCCATCGCAGGGATTCAAACCGCCGACCTTCTGATCGGCAAGCCCTAGGCTCTGTGGTTTAACCCACAGCGCCACCCGCGTCCCTAATAGCAAATGTAACAGCATGCAAAAATAAATTCCAGTACAGTGGTACCTTGGTTGTCGAACGGCTTGGCTCCTGAACAAATCAGCTCCTGAAAGCCGCAAACCTGGAAGTGAGTGTTCTTGTTTGCAAATGTTTTTCGGAAGTCGAACGTCCAACACAGCTTCCACGGCTTCCGATTGAGTGCAGGAAGCTCCTGCAGCCAATCGGAAGCCACCCTTGGTTGTTGAACCATTCCAGGAGTCGAACGGACTCCTGGAATGGATTAAGTTTGACAACCAAGGTACCACTGTACTAGTAAAAGTAGCTAAAATGCAGTTCTTGGCAGTTGGAAGAAAACAACAAGGGAGCCTGAACAGTTTTCCCCTGGTCCTAAATGTTGTAGACACTGTGCCCATGACAAAATAGCCAAGAGGCAAGTTGAGGCAATTCCAGTGTTTGCAGGAATACCAAAACAAACAAATAAACAAACGAACTCTAGAAACAATAAGCTCTGGAAGAAGAGGCAACAAGTCCAAAGCAAGCCACTGGGGCCTGAGGATGTTCAGCAGCCATAGAAAGCTGCCTGCCTGTTGAGGTCATGACTGACAGACAAGGCCAGTGACAGTGAGCAGAGGCCGTTCATGCCACAACATTTTGTTGCAGCCCCTGCTGGTTCTCTTCTAGGAGACAGGGTTCAATTATTACATATAATAAGGAAGCAGCTCGTTCCATTAAGCCACGGCTTCACTTTCAGTCCCAGCAGAGCTCCTGATTCACAGTTCTGCCCTCCAGCAACTCAGGTGCTTCTGTTGTCCTTTTGTTTCAGTTTGAGGGGCTGGGGGGTGGAATGAGGAGAAAGAGGGAAAATGGGCTGCGCTGGAACAAACTGGCAGCGACGCCATAAAGAAGCAATTTGCTGCACCGTGATGATCCGGTCCCTTCTCTTTAACAAACGAGTTATTAATGTTAACGTGGGCCCCTGCTGAGCCCGTGGAGACAGCTATCTCCCGCTTCCTGCAGCCTCCCACCTGCCACACGTCAGCTCCGTCGCAGTTTCATTCCCATACCGTATCGCACAAGATCACGCCGCTCAGATGGCTGTGCATTTTCTTTACTGCCCATTTCTGTCCTTCTCGGCAATGTGGCGCCATCTCTGCGGCCGTTACCCCCATCGAGAGCCAGGATTTATATCGGCCATTTGTTTCTCGGGTGGCTTTGTGTGGCTATCTCCCAACGGCCTTGTGCATGTCAAACTTGCCGTGCAAAAGAAGATCGAAGCCTCCTCTACTCCTCTTCCGTAGCGCTGGAAGGGCTGAGCACTGCTCGGCAGCTGAAACTCCTCTGCCTGAGCAGGATTTGTGAGCTGCACACTGCCTGGTGCACATGACTGTTCATATGGGAACGTAAGAACATCAGAAGGGGGCTGGACCAGTTCATGGAGGAGATGGCTATTGATGCCGACTAGGCCTGGTGACTCTGCCCTGCCTCCACACTTGGACGCAACAATGCTTCTGAATACCAGTGGCAGGAAACTGCAGGAGTCGGGAGGGCACACGTGCTCAAATCCTGCTTTCTGGTTTCCCACAGGAACCTGGTGATGGGCCATTGACCCGACCCAGCAAGCTCTTATTATGTTGATATGCACGCAACACAGGTGCTCTATCATAGAGCTCTTGTCCTTCCCCATGATGGGGAACCCCTGGGCAAGCAGCTCCCATACTTTGGCCAATCCTGGGTCACAGCTATAGGGTAGGAAGTGTGGAGAGAAGAGAATGGAAGAATCCTGGGAAGTGTAGTTTGCTTAAGGTGCTGAGAGAGAATCCTCACAGAGCACCCTTAACTACCGTTCCCATGATTCTTTGCAGGGGGGAAACCAGGACTGTTCAAGTGGTATAATACAGTCATACCTCATGTTACCTTTGCTTTATGTTACGTTCTTTCAGGTTACATCCCGTGGCGACCTGGAAGTACCAGAAAGGGTTACTTCTAGGTTTTGCTGCTCATGCATGCGCAGACACGCAAAATGACATCACACGCATGCGCAGAAGCGGCGAATCACAACCCACGCCTCCGGAACGGATCCCGTTCGCAACCAGAGGTACCACTGTAGCTGCTTTTAGCGTGGACGTCACGTGACCACAGTCCAATCCTAAACTCTATACCAGGGGTCGGCAAACTATGGCCTGGACGCGGCCCACTGGGCTCGTAAATCCGGCCCACGGACCCTGCGGCCCGCTCTGTCAGTCCTTGCGCTAAACTGGCGCGGTGCAGAGGCCTTGCTGTGCGGGGACTGACTTCCGTGACACTGGCACAGCTTCAGATTGGCTGCAGGAAGCTCCTGCAGCCAATCTGAAGCCGTGGGCACCTCTGGGTGACGTCCCTTCCTTCCCGCTGAGGCGGCCATGTATGGCCAAGAGCCGAGCGGGAGGAAGCGGCGTCAACTGGGAGACAACACTGCAGAAGACGAGGTGGTGTCAGTGGCTGCGGCATGAGTGGCGGTGTGCGGGGGTCCTTTCGGGAGAGTGTGGATCCGGCCCCCCTGAGGGACAGTGGACTGGCCTCCTCCTGAAAAGGTTTGCTGAACCCTGCCCTATACAGCTTGCTGAAAAGCTGCAGCCTTGAAATTCAGTGGCTTGCCACAGGGGGCAGACACACACACAGATCCCAGCAATACCCAAGAAGAGATGAGAGTCAAGTACTCTGGGAAGCATTTCCCAGTATCCATCCTGACTCCATGGGGGTTCATGCAATGCCAGAGAAAAATGCCCAGGGAAAGGGAGAAGCTGCAATGGAGTGGTCTGCTATCTTTCCCTTCATGTCAAGGTCGTCTTGCCCCGTATATGCTCACTTAAAAATGGAAAGCGTAATGCTGGTGGTCAACAAAAGAGGTTCAACAAAAGAGCCAGTGTGGTGTAGTGGTTAAGAGCGGTAGACTCGTAATCTGGTGAACCGGGTTCGCTTCCCCGCTCCTCCACATGCAGCTGCTGGGTGACCTTGGGCCAGTCACGCTTCTCTGAAGTCTCTCAGCCCCACTCACCTCACAGAGTGTTTGCTGTGGGGGAGGAAGGGAAAGGAGATTGTGAGCCGCATTGAGACACTTTCGGGTAGTATTAAAGCAGGATATCAAATCCAAACTCTTCTTCTTCTCTCAAGGCAAATCTTTAAAAATGTAGTATAAATACCAACAGTTGGGAAAAACTGACTTGCGAGTGCTCCAATTGGAGAACAGCCTTTACCAAAGGTGTTATGGGCTTTGAAGACACTCAAACTCAGGACAAAAGGGAGAAACGTGCTAAGAGGAAGGCATGCTTGGCAAATCCACACCGTGATCAACTCCCACCCGGAAACCAATGTCCCCACTGTGGAAGGATGTGTGGGTCCAGAATTGGCCTCCACAGTCACTTACGGACTCATTGTTAAGATCATGCTTGTGGAAGACAATCTTACTTGGCTAAGAAGGATCACCAAAGAAGAAGAAGATATGCCCACTTGGCGGCTTTGATCAATGAAACTTTTCTGAGAAATCAGTCTATTCATGCAGCAGCATTTACACTTTGGAACTCCCTACCTATTGACACCTGGCAGGCACTTTCACTACACTATTTCCAGTGCCTGCAAAAAAACATTCTTTAGACAAGCCTACCCAGATACTGGGACACGGGTGGCGCTGTGGGTTAAACCACAGAGCCTAGGGCTTGCCGATCAGAAGGTCGGAGGTTCGAATCCCCACGACAGGGTGAGCTCCAGTGCTTGGTCCCTGCTCCTGCCAACGTGGCAGTTCGAAAGCACGTCAAAGTGCAAGTAGATAAATAGGTACCACTCTGGCGGGAAGGTAAACAGTGTTTCCATGCGCTGCTCTGGTTTGCCAGAAGCGGCTTAGTCATGCTGGCCACATGACCCGGGAGCTGTACGCCGGCTCCCTCGGCCAATAAAGCGAGATGAGCACCGCAACCCCAGAGTCGGCCACGACTGGACCTAATGGTCAGGGGTCCCTTTACCTTTTACCTACCCAGATACTTAGGAAGCTGGTGCAAGTTTTAATCTATTTCGAACATTTAAAATTATTGCCGTTAATTTTCCTTATTGGCGATTTGATTGTTTTATCTTTTTTAGAAACCGCTTTGAGGTTAATATGCCCAACCCAAGGGTGTATTAAATACATAAAATCCAAATAAATAAAAAGAAAATGTCAGGCTTGGCCCAGTCTGGTGAGCCGTACAATGAAATGCCCCTTTTCATTATTCACGGGATGAGTACGTAGATGGCGAAGCTTCGCCCTCCCAGCCTAGCATACCTCCCTGCCGCTCTGATTAAATATGTTCCTCATTTCGCAATGGAAAGTCATGAGAAGCCAAGAAAGAATCAAATAAAGCAAAAATTAAAAATACCCTTCCCTAACCCCCAGTTCCATCACCCAGCCTATCCAAGCTGCCAAGTTTCCCAGCTGATATAATTTGCAAGGGATGAGAAATTTGCACCCTGGGAAATTTGGAGAAGCGACGCATGGCAAATATTTGGCATCTCTACAATGGAGCATATTCAGAAGAAATGTTCAGCAGTACAGTGGGGGGGGGGGGGTTCTGTTCTCACACGCGTGAAACTTGGCAACCTTCCCCCCCACCAATGTAAAATAACTTGGCTGTTTGCAAAACAGTTTTTAAATACCATAAGGCACAGTCCACTTAGAAGACTAACAGCCTGTAAAATGTCATCGTTTTTTCATTTTCCAGTTAAGCTAGATTACAAAAAAAAAATCCCAATTAAACAAATGAGAACCCCAGTGAAGGAAAAAATATATATAACAATGAAACAATTTTTGGATCCAGCCAAACATTATTCCTGATGCTCCCAAATGTTGTTTTTAATTATTATTTGCAAGGTGAGCGCTCTCTCTCTCTCTCTCTCTCTCTCTCTCTCTCTCTCTCTCTCATTAATGAATTTCTGCTGAAAAGACAGCCCTGCTAATTCAGGCATTTGATGACTGGTGGATACTTTCCACAAACACCTTCAAATCAGTAACTGTAAAGGCAGTGCTCCCCCCCCCTAAAAATAATGTTTAGGGGTACTGTCGTTTTGACTCAAGAAAATCACCATTTTATCGTTCAAATTGGGGAAAATAAATACAGTAAATGGACATCGGGAATAGCAATGGAACATACGGTTCACCGTGCTAGAGAAGAAACAATTTTTTTAATGAAAAAAAATTAGTTTCTTCTCCCGTTAGATTCACAAAATGTTTAGGGGTATGCGTACCCCTACATCTCCCCCAGAAAAAAGCACTGTGTAAAGATATGTGATCGCTTTGAAACATTTTTACATTGTTTTAAGTATGCTTTCAATGTATTTAAAATTATCTTGTTTAAAATTTGGAGGTGATAGTCGAGTAGGTTTTGCTCTGAGTAAGACCCACTGAGATGAATGAGCCTGAGTAAGTTTGGTGCTTTAATTTAAATAGGTCTACGCTTTGCTGTTTGGGACTGATTAGCGCAGAGGAAATCAGAGAATGAGAAAAATATCCCAAGCAGAGGCTGGATATGTCATTGTGACGTCAAGTGATTGACAGGTGCTTTCCCTTGCCCACCTGTCAAAGGTGGAGTGATAAAGATGAATATTGGTCCATAGACATGGAAACATGGGAACAATTATGGAATGTGGATATAAAAGTTACAGCATGCTATGGTTTAGGAGAAAATTATATGAAAATGATATATTGATGGTATCTAACACCGAGTAAACTGACAAAATGTATAACTCTAAATCAAATAAGTGTTGGAAATGTAAAGAGAAAGAAGTTTCCTTTCATCATATGTGGCAGCCTTGCAGTAAGGTTAAAGCTTACTGAGAAATGTTATACAATTAAATGAAAAATATGTTCAAAATAATGTTTGCAAAAAAACCCAGAAGCCTTTCTCTTGGGAATTATAGGGACAGAACTACCTAAATTGTATAGAAACTTATTCATGTATACAATTACAGCAGCAAGAATGTTACTTGCCCAAAAATGGAAAGAAGAAGAAGTCCCAGCAAAGGAAGAATGGATAGGAAAAACTTGTGGAATATGCAGAAATGGCAAAATTTACCGGAAAAATAAGAAATCAAGGTAACAATTATTATTTTTACAAAAGAATGGAAATGGTTTCTTGAATATTTACAGATAAATTGTAAACAGATAAAAACACTGGCAGGGTTATTGTAATAACCTGCAGTTATATAAGAGTATATATTTAAAGAAGATAAATAAATGAGTAAGTTAAATGAATTTGGATATGCAGAAGATATTGAAAACAAATTTAAGGAACTGCAAAAAGAGGGGGAAGGATGTCAAGTTTCAAAATGTCAAAAGGATTGTAAAATCAGTGAAATGTATACAGTGGACCCTCCGGATATGAATTAAATTCGTTCCGGGGGTCTGTCCACAACCCGAAATGTCCACAGGCAGAGGTGCCTCTTCTGCACACATGGTGCGCAGAGCGCTTCTGCGCATGCGTGCGTGGCGAAACCCGAAAGTATACACGGGTTACATGTTCATAACCCAAAAGTTACGTATCCAGAGCGGTACGTAACTAGAGGGTCCACTTCATATCTGAATTTGCCTAAATCTCTTTCAAAGCCGTCCAAGTCGGTGACCATCACTGCCCTCCAGTGGGAGGGAGTTCCACAGGTTAACAATGTTTCCCACCCCCCTGGGCTATGGTCTGTCTTTGGGGGCGTGGCTAGGCAGAGGTCCCCCTTGGAGGTGGGGCTGTCCTGACAAGTCCCTGCACTTTATGCTACGGTCCCCCTGGCCCTCACAACTTCTGCACAGGGTCTGGGCTCCCGCCAGCACCACAGCATAAAAGAATATGCTGTTTATGAATTGAATTATTGACGCTTTCCTCCTTTACTTATTAATGAACCCAGCCGATCCGGTGTCAGTGGGCCTCACTTTGTTTTGACGTGACCTGAGGTCGCTCCCCATGATTTTTTCATGAGCAAACGCTGCTGGTGGGTTCAGTTTCCCATCTTGTCTTTTAAGGGACATTATTGACACTGGCTTATGAGCACCAGAGGATAAACAAGTCCCTCACCCACCTTTCTCAGACCTTGAGATGAATCCCTTTGCTGAGTGTAGCTTGTAGCGAGGATGCTGACGGGACTCTACAGGCGCTCACATTAGCGGAGAGGGCTGGAGCGCTTCCACAAAAAGGAGCGCCGGTCTGTATACACACACGCTGCTTTATAAGCAAATATTTTCTTCTAGATGTGAAGGAAACAATATAGATCTGTTCTGCTGGCTTGCGTGGGGAAAGGAAAGGAGGCTCCAGGGCCTCGTTATTTCCATCTCAAAGATGCGCCGTTTGAACACATTCCCGACGTAAGAAGAAAAAGACGCCTTGTTGACATCAGAGGCTGCTTTACCGTGTGTGGCTTTTGCTTAAAATAATTGGGGGAGGGTTGCGCAGTGTAGAGTTGCATTGGTGTTTGCCCTGTCGATCCACTGACCAGTGGTCTATGTAGTTTTATGTCACATTCACACCATACCTTCGCCGCATCAAGCAGTCGGACCCTTACCTTTCCCGCCCCGACCTGGCCACAGTGATCCATGCGACGGTCACCTCCAGGCTTGACTGCTGTAATGCGCTCTATGCGGGGCTGCCCTTGAAGCTGTCCCAAAAACTCCAGCGGGTGCAGAATGCTGCAGCGAGGTTCCTCATGGGGTCTCTGACATGGGAGCATATTCACCCAGTGCTTTTCCAGCTGCACTGGCTCCCGGTGGAGTACAGGGTCAGATTTAAGGTGCTGGTTTTGACCATTAAAGCCCTAGGACCCTCGTACCTACGGGACCGCCTCTCCCGGTATGCCCCACAGAGGACCTTAAGGTCCATATATAGCAACACCCTAGAGGTCCTGGGCCCTAAGGAAGTTAGATTAGCCTCAACCAGAGCCAGGGCCTTTTCAACACTGGCCCCGGCCTGGTGGAACGCTCTGTCTCATGAGACCAGGGCCCTGCAGGATCTGATTTCTTTCTGTAGGGCCTGTAAGACAGAGTTGTTCCACCTGGCCTTTGGCTTGGAACCAGCCTGATCCCCTCCCCCTCTTTCCTTTTCCTTCTGAAATGGAACTCCTATTTGGGGACTTCCCTGGCTTTTTTTCTGACCCACGTAGGACCAGTCTGGATAGTTAGCCTTGGTGAAGACTTGACATTTTCATCCCCAAAAAAGTTTTTGAGTTTCTGCTGAAATGAGGCTGCATTTTAATGTTGTATTTTAATCTTGTTTTAAAGTTGTATTTCAATCAATTGTTTTATATCTTGTTTTCTATCTTGTGAGGAGACTTCCCTTCCCTTCCCTCAGCTACATTTCCTGGAGTGGGTTAATGATTAATCCCTCTTCATGAGGAACTCTGGAAATGTATTTTGTTTGTTTGTTTGTTTGTTTGTTTAAAATATGTGTATGCAGTTGTGTCATAAAAAACATATCAAAGCAGTTCACAGCAATAAAAACATAAACCATACAATAAAAATAGTTTTAAAAGTTCAAAACAGGCATCAGTTGACCATTGTGGAAGGATGTACTCTTAACTGCCTACACAGGCTTGGTGGAGTTGAACAGTTCTCACCAGACATCTATAAATTGGCACAGAAGGTGCCCACTCAGGGGCGTAGGAAAGGGGGTGCGGGGGGTGCGGTCCGCCCCGGGTGTCATCCATGAGAGGGGTGACAAAAAAGCACACTGCAGGGGGGTTGGCACTTACCGCGGGGCCTGGCCTACAGCGCGCCTGAGCCACGCGTCTCTTCTGGGAGGGACGCGGTGGCTCAAGACCCCGTGCTGCCTAAAATGGCAGCGCGAGACTTACATCTGCCAGGCGGACTCCGTGGGCAGCTTGCTGCAGCACCCCCGTGGGCGGCTCACCCCGCCCCGCCACTCCGGGTGCCTGAGCAGCTAGCTATGCCCCTGCGCCCACTGAATCTCTATTGGCAGAGAGTTCCACAGGACAGAGCCTAAGGCACTACAGTGGTACCTCTGGTTGCGAATGGGATCCATTCCGGAGGCCCGTTCACAACAAGAAAAGAATGAACCCGCATCTGCGCACGTGCGGGTTGCGATCTGCTGTTTCTGGGCATGCGTGTAACGTCATTTTGTGCGTCTGTGTATGCATGAGCGGCGAAACCCAGAAGTAACCCTTTCTGGGACAAATCCGGAAAAAACGTAACATGAAGCGGACGTAACATGAGGTATGACTGTAAAGACTCGGTTTCTGGTTGGTTGTCAAACAAGCCTCACCAGAACCTCTGAAAGAGGGAATAAAGGTAAAGGTAAAGGGACCCCTGACCATTAGGTCCAGTCGTGGCCGACTCTGGGCTTGCGGCGCTCATCTCACTTTATTAGCCGAGGGAGCCGGCGTACAGCTTTCAGGTCATGTGGCCAGCATGACTAAGCCGCTTCTGGCAAACCAGAGCAGTGCACGGAAACGCTGTTTACCTTCCCGCTGGAGCGGTACCTATTTATCTACTTGAACTTTGATGTGCTTTCGAACTGCTAGGTTGGCAGGAGCAGGGACTGAGCAACGGTAGCTCACCCTGTTGCGGGGATTCGAACCGCCGACCTTCTGATCGGCAAGTCCTAGGCTCTGTGGTTTAACCCACAGCACCACCCGCGTCCCTGAGAGAGGGAATAGCCCCCTTTAAAAAAAAGCTCTGCCATTCCCCCTTTTTTCTCTTCGGCCCTTTTCTCTAAATTCAAAAGACCCCCAGCGCACGAGCCTCTCTATTCAGGAAGGTGCCTGTGCAGTGACCCAAACACCCAAGCCCGTCCTCATCCTGGGGAACCAGATAGCTGTTGCCCACCCCCCGGCCTGAACCAACAAGAGGGGCAGCCCCTCTGTCTCCCCTCTCTCCTGGTTACATCTAAATTGCATCTCTTGGCCTTCCTGCAGAAGTAGGTGGGGGTGGGCCTGACAGACGCACTGACACCTTCCCTGCTGCACTCCCAGATAATTGGGTGAGGCAGCAAATGTTTTATTAACTGATTTCTCTCTCTTTCACCTTGTTAGGCCTTTCTCTGAACCTGCTGTGTCAACAGTGGCTTTTCTGGAGCTGTAGAGAAGACCTGTCAGTCTGATGTCCCGACCGTCACCCTGCATCCCCCCCCCCGACATCTTCTTAGCCGGTCTCTAATGGGGAGGCATCTTCCAAGCAATCGTTTTGTCTTTTTTATTCCTTCCTCTCTTTAATGCAGTTAGCAGCATCTGTTTTGGATTTGACTAAATATAGGTCTAAAAGGCCACTCTGGAGTCCAGGCTCCTTTTCAGATGAATGCGTTGCAAAAGGCGGGTGGAGAAACACTTGTTTATTTTGCAGCCCTGTCTCGGATTTGTAAAGATGTTCTTCCCCATGATAGACGCTGCTCTTCTGGTGCGTTTGGGGAAAGGGGAAGAAAGACGTCTTTGTAGATACCTCTGTAGGCGCAGGATGCTGTTTGTGGTTTCTAAAGAAGGAAAAAGTATCTGAAATGCAAAGAGGGGGTGTGGTACCCGGCTCCTTAGACTCCCATTGAGCATTATGTTCATAATTTTTTTAAAAAAATCATTTTTTTTTTAATTTTCCAATAAAAACAACCAATCAAGATATCCAAATCATAATCCAATTAGAAATAATAAACTAAAATTAAGAAAACAACCAAACTGTAGTCCAAATTGTAATTATTAATTTTTCCGGGCTACCCATAGTCTGGACCTCTGAAGCATATCTCCAAATCTTCATTCGTTGCTTTCATATTTTCCGCCTTCTGATCTTAACACTTTAAAGTTCTCCGTCCCTGGCTATGTGATTCTCTGTCATGTCCAAAATCATATATCCTTTCATCCATCGAATACATTTTTATTTGTAAATATATATTTTTTCAACTGTCTATTTAGCAGTGCAGCTTTTCCTGACTTCATTCCAATCTTCCAATCCGGACTGTTGTGCAAGTTTATCCTTTGACACAGCAACTCCCAAGTTGTTAAACCACTCCAATCCGGGCTGTTGTCCAAACCTTTCTTTTGAGATTTAACGATGCAGTACATTCCACATTGTTGAGTTGTTACTTAGATTGTTGGGCAGACTTTTTGCAATATTAGCATTATGTTCATAATGAACCATTCACCCACTGCAAACCAATATACTCTCCAGCAAAACAAAAGCCTTCCTAAAGCCTTCCTCTTCTTCTTCTTCTTCTTCCAGTCGTACATTGGTTCTCGATTGCCTTGTGACTCGAACGTTTTGACTCCTGAACGCCGCAAACCCGGACGTGAGTGTTCCAGTTTGCGGAAGTTTTTTGGAAGCCGAACATCTGACGTGGTTTCCGTGTGTGCAGGAAGCTCCTGAGGCCAATCAGAAGCTGCACCTTGGTTTTCAAATGTTTTCAGAAGTCAAACAAACTTCCAGAATGGATTCCGTTCAAGAACCAAGGTACAACTGTATTATGATTGCTACTGGGTGGTGCTGTGGGTTAAACCACAGAGCCTAGGACTTACTGATCAGAAGGTTGGTGGTTCGAATCCCTGTGACGGGGTGAGCTCCCGTTGCTTGGTCCCAGCTCCTGCCAACCTAGCAGTTCGAAAGAAGAAGAAGAAGAGTTTGGATTTGATATCCCACCTTTCACTCCCCTTCAGGAGTCTCAAAGCGGCCAACATTCTCCTTTCCCCTCCTCCCCCACAACAAACACTCTGTGAGGTGAGTGGGGCTGAGAGGCTTCAGAGAAGTGTGACTGGCCCAAGGTCACCTAGCAGCTGCATGTGGAGGAGCGGAGACGCGAACCCGGTTCCCCAGATTACGAGACTACCGCTCTTAACTACTACACCACACTGGCACATCAAAGGGCAAGTAGATCAATAGGTACCGCTCCGGCGGGAAGGTAACGGCGTTTCCGTGCACTGCTCTGTCATGCTTAGTCATGCTGGCCACATGACCCAGAAGCTGTACCATGGCTCCCTCGGCCAATAAAGCAAGATGAGTGCCGCAACCCCAGAGTTGGCCACGACTGGACCTAATGGTCAGGGGTCCTTTTACCTTTACTACTACTATTACTACTACAAATTCAGAGGAACAGGGTCTGCCTGAATGCATTTGTCCCGGTCATGTTGACTCTGGATAGAGGTGGATTTAGGGCATTGGGCGTAAAGCCTTGTGGGTGCTGCAGGGGGCGCCGCAACAATGACTCAGAATGGATCGTGAGTGGTGAAGGGGTGCTGAATTTTGGTGTCACACTGGACACCACTGAAATTTGAGACCTCAGGATCCACCACTGCTCTGGAACAGCCTTCTCTTCTTGCCCTCTGGATATGGAGGAGCCAATGGTTAGAGTGCTGGTCTAGGAGCTGAGAGACCAGGGTTTAAATCCCCACTGGGCCATGATGAAGCTCACCTTGGAATACTCACTGCCTCTCAGCCTAACCTACCTCACAGGGTTGTAGTGAGGATGAAATGAGGATGGGGAGAACCATGTATGCCACCTTGAGCTCCTTGGAGAAAAAGGTGGGATATCAGAGTAACAAATAATAAGGAAATAAATTTGGGAGCCAGGCCTGATGAGGAACGGTTGAAGGAGCTTGGAATATTTAGCCTGGAAAAGAGGAGACTGAGATGAGATATGATCGTCATCTTCAAATATCTCAAGGGCTGTCATACGGAAGAGGGAACAAGCTTGTTTTCTCCTGCTCTGGAGGGTAGGACTCGAACCAATGCCTTCAAGTTACAGGAAAGGAGATTCCGACTAAACTTCAGGAAGAACTTTCTGATAGTGAGAGGTTCTGCCTTCTGGAAGAAGGTACAGGGTTATAAAGACTAGGACTAGCCGCCTGAGAAACAGTTTCTATCCAAATGTGATTTTGGTTTTAAACGCGGTATAAGGAGTCTCTATGGGAGTGTATTGTATTTTTAAACGGGGGTATCAGAGTTTTTAGGGGGCTAACCAGGCTGGGATAGCTGGGATAGCAGGCTTGTTGGTTTTGAATGTCTTATGTAGATTTTTTTTTTTCAATTTCATTGTTCTCTATGGGACAATGACAATAAAGATTACCGTATCGTATCGTATCTGACAGTGAAACAGACTCTCAGGAGGTTTTAGACTCTCCTTTATTTGAGGTTTTTAAACAGAGGTTTGATCGTCATGGATGCTTTAGTTGTGATTCCTGCATTGCGGGGGGTTGGACTAGATGACCCTCAGGGTCCCTTCCAACTCTATGATTCTAAATAAATGGCCACTGTGAGAATGGGATGCTGTGCTGGATGGGCCATTGGCCTGATCCTGCAAGCTCCGCTTATGTTATTAAGGATGCCAGTGCTCCAACAACCGCCAAGACCTGCTCTTGGGATATAAGATTTGAGTTGTGCTCTGTTTGAGCTGGTTATTTCTTCCCCCTTGCCCAAGGGGCTACTGGATCCCTGGATCTGGTTGGGGCCTCCTGCCTCTTCCTGCGCTCTCCTTGCAACCTGCCCCCTTCTCTTGTTGTTTAGTCGTTTAGTCGTGTCCGACTCTTCGTGACCCCCTGGACCAGAGCACACCAGGCACTCCTGTCTTTCACTGCCTCCTGCAGTTTGGTCAAACTCATGCTGGTAGCTTCGAGAACACTATCCAACCATCTCGTCCTCTGTCATCCCCTTCTCCTTGTGCCCTCCATCTTTCCCAACATCAAGGTCTTTTCCAGGGAGTCTTCTCTTCTCATGAGGGGGCCAAAGTATTGGAGCCTCAGCTTCACGATCTGTCCTTCCAGTGAGCACTCAGGGCTGTTTTCCTTAAGAATGGATGCATTTGATCTTCTTGCATGGGACTCTCCAGAGTCTCCTCCAGCACCAGAATTCAAAAGCACTCAGGGCTGATTTCCTTAAGAATGGATAGGTTTGATCTTCTTGCAGTCCATGGGACTCTCAAGAGTCTCCTCCAGCACCATAACTCAAAAGCATCAATTCTTCGGCGATCAGCCTTCTTTATGGTCCAGCTCTCACTTCCATACATCACTACTGGGGAAACCATAGCTTTTACTATACGGACCTTTGTTGGCAAGTTGATGTCTCTACTTTTTAAGATGCTGTCTTAAGATGATGCCCTTCATGGATCACTGCCTTGCTGTGGCGAAGGGGCTTGAATAACTCAGAGAAGCTATGAACTATGCCGAGCAGGGCACCCAAGATGAACAGGTCATAGTGGAGAGTTTGGACCAAACGTGATCCACCTGGAGGAGGGACCGGCAAGCCACTCCAGTATCCCTGCCAAGAAAACTCCATGGACAAAGACAACAGGCCCCCTTCTCTACCACTGACTTAATCCCTTCTTTTCACCACGGGCCTTTAGCCACATGCCCAGACTCTGTGATGCTGCCCGCTGTGTCCAACTGACCTAAATGCAGCGTCTCCCCTGCCTGCCAATCACTGTGTGGCAAGTTCTCACTTGGGCCGTGCAGAAATGCCCTTCCAAGGCCTGTGTTATTAAGGTAAATAAGTAAAAATCTGGGTTGCCAGCTGTCACTTGGAGATGCGCCAACACTGCGCTTGCTCTCATGATGTATCTCAGCTCTTGTCAGCCATGATGGCTGTTCCCTGCCTCCACAGGTGGAGACAGACATGCTGTGGGAGCTGGTTGAAGTTAAATCCTTCAAAGACAGAGGTCCTTTGGCTGGGTCAGGATGATATGGGATTGGGGGGGCAACTCCCATCTCTTGTGGGGGCGCAATTAGTGTCAGCACCATCCGTTAAGAGTTTGGGTGTAATCTTCGACACCTCCCTTTCCATGGAGGCGCAGATTGCAGCTATAACAAAGGTGGCATTTTTCCATCTCCGCCAAGCTAAGCAGTTGGCTCCTTACCTCTCTCGCCCTGACCTCGCCACTGTGATCCACGCGACGGTCACCTCCAGGCTTGATGATTGTAACTCACTCTACATGGGGCTGCCCTTGAGACTGACCCAGAAACTCCAGCAGGTGCAGAATGCTGCAGCAAGACTCCTTACGGGGTCCTCGCTGCGAGATCACATTCACCCAGTGCTATACCAGCTGCACTGGCTCCCGGTGGAGTACAGGATCAGGTTTAAGGTGCTGGTTTTAACCTTTAAAGCCCTATATGGCCTAGGACCCTCGTACCTACGGGACCGCCTCTCCTGGTATGTCCCACAGAGGACCTTACGGTCTTCAGACAAAAACATCTTGGAGATCCTGGGCCACAGGGAGGTTAGGCTGGCCTCAATCAGAGCCAGGGCTTTTTTGGCCATGGCTCCGATCTGGTGGAACGCTCTGTCACAAGAGTCTAGGGCCCAGTGGGACTTGACATCTTTCCTCAGGGCCTGCAAGACAGAGTTGTTCCACCAGGACTTTGGCCAAGGCACAGTCTGACACCCTCTCTCCTTATGTAATCCTCATAGAACTCTAGCCCAATGGTTGCCATTAATTTGATTCTGAACTGATTTTAGAATGAATTGATTTTAGAATGTATTTCAATTAACTGATTGCGATTTTATGTAAACTGTGTTACTTTTACTGTTGTTAGCTGCTCTGAGCCCGGCTTCGGCTGGGGAGGGTGGGATATAAATAAAATTTATTATTATTATTATTATTATTATTATTATTATTATTCTGAAGACCAGTTGTTGGAAACTGCAGGAGGGGAGAGGGCTCGTGCTTGAATCCTGCTTGCTAGTTTCTCAATAGAGGCATCTGGTTGGCCACTGTGAGAACAGGATGCTGGAATAGATGTTCTTCTGTTTTATTTTCCTTCCTTTCCCTGCTGTCTTTTTTTGTGGGTTGGTTATGTCCAGTTTACTGGGGGATACATAACCCCAGGAGCATCTCAGCCTTTGTTTACATCCCAGTGACTATTCTGAATCCCTCTTATTTTAGGGTTGAGATTAATGCTCTAAAACACATAACTTTGCTCTGAATGCATTTCTGAAGATTTATTTCGATGCCTCCCGGAGTCGCCTCCAAAATATACATGAGAATGCCAGATCATTACTTTCCTAAAATGATAAGAGTAATGGAGAGGAAAGAAACCTTTTATTCTTAAATTCAAATGCCCATTAAGCGCTACACTTTTTATCTTGGCTCCAAGTTCTCTGTAGTCGTGTTTGCTGCTGTATCTCAACCCATACAAATAAGCCCAAATGGAAATATGTAGCAATCGGGGAAATGGGTGGGGGTCAATTATTCATAGGAATTCTCTCTCGGCTAATCCCAGCTTTATTTCCACCGCTGAGTGACAGAGATTCCTTTTGTCACTTCACAGCAGAGAGAATACAGAACAGGGAAATTTCTGGGCCGGATATTCCGATCCGACCTTATCAATGCAGATTTACCTTTCAGAAATAAATGCTGGCATCTGAATGAATGCGAGTTCATGCTCTTTTCTATTGGGATGCAATCTGCTGATTCAGAGGCGCGCAGATACCACCCTCCCACTTTTCTTTATTTCATGAAACTCTTGTCTAATAGCAAAACAAGCCTTGGAAGCAAAATCTCCTTCTGCATTAAGGCCCTCTACTCTGGCTCCCCCAAAGCCAGGGCCATCAAATGGTCTGGTTTTCAAACGAATAGTGTATTTTTCACTCTATTAGACGCACCAGACCACAAGACGCACCTAGTTTTGGGAGGAGGAAAACAAGAAAAAAATATTCTGAATCTCAGAAGCCAGAACAGCAAGAGGGATCGCTGCGCAGTGAAAGCAGTAATCCCTCTTGCTGTTCTGGCTTCTGGGATAGCTGCGCAGCCTGCGTTCGCTCCATAAGACGCACACACATTTCCCCTTACATTTTAGGAGGGGAAAAGTGAGTCTTATGGAGCAAAAAATACGGTACTTCACATGAAACCAACCTAACCCGGTCCACCAGCCAAAGAATGAATGTAGAAGCCACAGGCAGCATGCTTCAATGTTCCTTTCCAGGAAGAACATGTACAACAACTTTGTAATGAAGAACTGGTGCCCAGGTTTACTGCTGTTTTTTGTTTGTTTTTTTAAAAGCTTCCTCTCTCTCTCTGTCCCTTTTCCTGCTGTGTTTGATTTATTTTACTTCTATCCTGCTTTAGATTCAAATGACTTGCAAAGCGGCTTACAAAAAAATTAATGGCAATAATATATAATAGAACATCACAGATATAGAACAATTAACAAACCGAATTAAACAATGAAAAACTGCCGGTAAAACAATTGCAATCCGTAAAAGTCTATTCATAAAACTACAAAAATAAGCTAACCATCACAATTACAACAGAAGTCATATTACAGAATTAACAAAGTACTACAGAATTCATAGCCTATAAAACAATATTAACAGCACTAACAAAACAGCAACCCAAAAGTAAACTTAGCACTGTTGAATTCATACACGCACACTCCACACGCCATCACTCATAAACTCTGTTCAGCTCATTGAAATACCCATACAAATAAAGCCCATGGCAGCAACTCCCTTCTAAAGTTTCCATGGGCTGGAGGTGGGGCAGCTGAGGGGAAACCAAATGACAAGGTCACAGTTCTTTGTCTGGAAACAGCTCCCTTCTGAAGGCTCCTAGGACTGGAGGGTGTGGCAAGGCAGGTGGGGAAAGCCAGCACGAAGTCTCCCTCCCCTGTTCTGACTTTTAGATTATAAATCTGAAGGCAAGGGCCATCCTCTTATCAACTGTGATAAGCCGCTCTCAGAGAAGTGC
Organism: Podarcis pityusensis; assembly: GCF_964106645.2. Lineage (NCBI taxonomy): Eukaryota > Metazoa > Chordata > Lepidosauria > Squamata > Lacertidae > Podarcis > Podarcis pityusensis. Next base: position 4,808,363 of record NC_138039.1, on the reverse strand, counting down.
TTTGGCTGAAGCATGGAGTAAAAAAATACTTTAGATTCATATACTTGAATGTGTCAAAAAGCTGCCCAAGGGATCTTTGATGTTGCTTTGTGCAGAGCCAGCCCATTGGTCCATCTGGACTCCAGGGGTTGAGGGACCTGTGGCTTTCCAGATGCTCTTAGACTCCATCTCTGGCCATTGGCCATGCTACATGGAGCTGATGGGATTTGGAGTCCAACAGCATCCAGAGAGCCACAAATTCCCCACTCCCAGTAAACTCTTCCTGGTAGTGGACCTTCAATATCTCTGCCAGACATATTTCCAGGCTCTGCTACCTAAAATAATTCTAAGATAAGAATGGGGTAATCTGTGACTTTCCAGATGCTACCTGAACTTCAGCTCCTATCAGCCAGCATGAATGGTCAAGGCTGAAGGGAGTTGGAGCCCAGAAACATCTGGAGAAGTTCTCCATTCCTGCTAAAGTGGAATGCAGATCCAACGTGGTGTCATGATTTGAGGTGTGATGGCCTGTGATTCGGACTTGGATGCTGAACCTGAGGGATCCCAGCCTGCACAGGCTCCCCCACCTCCAGAACCAGCTGAGCCGGGGCTGGGGCATGAGCCTGAAGGGTCCTCACCTGTGCTGGATCCTCAGCTGAGGATCAGCTGAGCCTGCTCTGGCTCCTGAGGTGTTGGAGGACCCATTGCCTGCAGGTGCTCCACTCAGCCCCGTCAGAGGAAGCTGAGGTTGCCTCTGGGTCCAGTAACCCTCCAGCCTCTCCTGAGCTGCGGAGGCTCAGGGCAGAGAGGCGGAGGGAACTAAGTTCCCACAGGAGGAGTGCTCGCCTCCAGGCCAGGAGAGGTGAGTCACCAGAGGATCGGGGCTGCCCAATGCCTCGGGGCAGATAAAAGCCGGCCAGCCCCAGTCCCAAGTTGCAGGAGCAACATTGTTGGTTGCTAGTTCCTGCCTGAAGCCTGTCCTCCTTTCGTGCCTGAGCTCCTGACCCGCCCTGGCTCCCTGCTTGCATGCCTGTTCCTGACTTCACCCAACTCCCTGTCCTGCACCCAGCTTCAGCTACTACGGACTGCCTCCACGTTGTACCTTTGACCACGGACCGGACTTGGACCTCACCTCTCGGGTAACCCAGGGGACCAGCACAAGAGGGTTTAACCAGGACCCAGGGAACCAGGGTTCAAATTCCCACTTGGCTATGGAGCTCTCACTGGGTGACCTTGAAAGCCAGTCACTGCCTCTTGGCCTAACTTACCTCACAGGGCTGTTGTGAGGATTAAATGAGGAAGGTAGGGAAGAACAATGTGCCCAACCTTGAACACTTCAGAGTAAAAGGTGGGATGCCAGTGCAAATAAATAAATAAATAAATAAATAAATAAATAAATAAATGGGTCTAAAGGAGCTGTCCAGGATTTAAGTTCTGAAATACTCATTCTGCTGTAAACACAGGACCATCTGCTGGAAACCTTCTTCCACCACCTGTGTTGTAATGAGCTTACTGAACTTGTCGAAGCTGACCTCTGGGAAGGAAGGATTGAAAGTGAATGGGGTGGGTGGGAGAGATAATAATACACCCTTCAAAAAGTCCGCCTATTTATCCTGCTCCATTTCAACCTCTCCCCTTGTGGTGTGCAAATTGCAGTTCTTAAATTTAACATCCAAAACGCTGCAAACGGCATTAAAAATTTACTCCCTCCTAAACAGGGCTGGGGCGAAGCACCTTTGGGGAAATCACTGAGCCCCCCCCCACCAACACCCCCGCTTCCTCCCTCCCTGCAACCTCACTCAAGAATCTGCTCTCTTGAGCTCCTCTGCCAGGCTACAAATAGCTTCTTTAAAAAATAATCTTTTAAAAAGTCGGCTTTAGATGGGGTCTACAGAGGACATCTAGGCCACCACTATTTTTGAAGAGGGAGAGAGAGAGAGAGAGAGAGAGAGAGAGAGAGAGAGAGAGAGAGACTTAGCACTTGCAATCCCTGTTAGGATTGGAGCCTAGCTAAAGATTTCAGTGTAGAGTATTGGAGAAAAGGGAAGGGGGAAGCTAACGTCCTTTACCAAAAACTATAACTGAGGAAGGAGTGTTGAAAACTCAATGGAAGGCTTGCCTGGAACCCAAAGTAAAGATCAACAGGCTGAACAGAAATGTAGGAAGCTGCCCTATACCTAGTCAGATCATTGGTCCAGCTAGTTTGGTACTGTTGACCCTGACTGCAATATTATTTGCAGAAAATAACTTCTAGGGAACACCTGATCTCAGACAAATCCATGACCAGAAAGCCTGTAGCTCAGAGGCAAAACATCTGCTTTGTGGGAATGTTCAGGGTGGCAGGAAAGGATATATTGATTATTAATGTCCTTCCTAACTTGCGCTAGCAAGTGCCTTTACTTTGCAGAGTTTACATTCCCCTTCTCATGCACAGCAGAAAACTAGTTGCAGACTCGTGTGAGTTCCTTAAGACAATACGCAATCTGGCTTGTCCAGATTGTGTTCTAATATTTTCCTGGTAAGACCCCTTGAATCCCTCCTAAAAGAATAAAGGCACCACAGTCCTATTCATCAGCAATAAAAATAAAGGCTTAAAGGCTTTTAAGGCTTAAAGTTACAAGCATATACAAACAGGTTGTCCCATATGTGGGCTGACCTAGTGACTGCACCTAGCAGTCTGGGAAGTTTGCAGGACGAAAGGAAGATTGAAAAGAAAGAGAGTGGCTGCATGGCTTGTCCTTTTACACGCCCAAACCACTAGTCACATGCAAGGAAGGATGCTCCAGGCCAGGAGTAACAGGAAGTTTTGACTGGCTGGACCAAACATTCCCCTGCATGTCCACTCTAGGAAAACAAGGAATGTTGAACTTGACTCCTCTCAGTGGATTACATTCCACATGCTTTGTATGCAGAAGGTCCCAGGTTCATTCCCTGGCATGTTCAGGTACGGGTGGAAGAGAATTCTGGAGAGCCTCTACCCATCATTGAGTAAACAATACTGAGCTTGATGAACCAGTGATCTGACTCACTACAAAGTATTTCCCATGTTCCTACGACTAGCAGCTTCTCTCTAGGAATTCAGGTAGTGTGTCTCTTATCCCTACGTAGACATGCCAGGCACTAAACCTTTACATGCAAAGAACATGCTCTTCCACTGAGCCATGGCCCTTTTGGCCTGTGCTCAAATAAACTTCATTATGCTCAGGCTCAAGCAGCTGTAGTGGTGCAGGGATCTGATAAAGGGAGGGGGAAGGGCAAGGAGAATGGCCAAGAGGTCAGCGCATATTGTCTTTGAGAAAAAGCCAACAGATGAATAAATGGGTGGGGGTGAGGGTAGTTTAGAGAAAGGAAAGGTGGGCATCACATTTATTCTCAGTGAAACTGACTGGCTTCTCCAAAAGCACAGATAATCTGTGGAACTCACTGCCACAAGATGGCTTCAAGGTCGGGGAGTTAGAGGCATTCATGGAGAAAGAGGAATGTAGGAGGGCAGGAGAGAGAATGTCTGTCAACACAATGCCTATGACAGCCCTGACAGCTAAATTGAACCTCCCAGTTCAAAGGTTGGACATCACCGGGTGAGGGCTGTACCACTTGGGTGAGGGCTACTCCCTCCATGTCCTACCTGTGGGCTTCCTGGAGAACCTAGTTGGCCATTGAGAGAAGCGAGATGCTAGACTCTCAGGCTGATCTCATTTCTTATATTCTTAGCTGTTTATTTCTGAATACCAGCTGAGGGCATCAAGGCATCTAGTCAGGCCCTGTGGGAAGCAGGATGCTGAACTTGTTGCTTGGCCTTGGGCCTCTTCTGATGTTCTTAAGATACCGGAAGGAGTGGTTTATCAGGAGAACTGAAGGAGAGGGTGGGGTCACTTCTCATACAGTTGGATAGGTCCGAGTGCCCCAGTGCTTTGCCTTCGACAGTGGGCAGCTCATAAACGTAGTCCCATGGAAGACAAGAGACGGGAAGATATGCAGATTGAATAATGTAGCTTACGCAAGACTATCGATTATATTTGTCTATGTATTATTCAAACGATTGACTCACCCAGGCCAGAATACAGGGGCATAGCCAGTATTTGCTCAGTGGTGCTCAGATAATTGTAGTTAACTTTATCTCGCGCCCTCACATTGATAACTTGCAGCCAGATTCTTCCACTGCCCCTCAGCTGCTCCTGTGGCCCCCCCTCCCCCCATCGAGAGCTATCGGCTCCTCTGCCCGCTTCCTGCAAACCGTTGTCCGCAGAAGCTCCTAGCGATGAATCAGAGCGTTTCCTTAGCGTGTTACTTAAACAACCACTCCCTTGATTTTGTGAGTTTACTAAGGGCGGCTGGGCTGAGTAGGAGCCCGGACAGGCGGGATCAGAACCCTCTAAGCCACAGATGGGGGAACCTATAACACCCACCTCTAGGTATTACTGAACTCCCAGCTCCCCTCAGCCCCCAGGCAGCATGACCAGTGGTCAGGGATGACGATGGCACTCTAAGAACGTTTGGAGGACCACAAGGGGTCCCCCCCATCCTTGCCCTCAGAATCAAGAAGTGGTTCAGCTTCTGTAGCACTCTTGCTGAGCATCTCTCCCTCCCTCCCTCCCTCCCTCCCTCTCTCTCTCTCTCTCTCTCACACACACACACACACACACAATTATAAGAAGTGAAATGCTACCGGAAGATATTTGCATACAAATAGCTAGAGACGGTTCTTTAATGGGGACCGACGGCCGACTCGCTGAAGAGGCCTCTAGGGGGCTGTGGGCTTTTACCTTCGGCACAGAGGAAGCAGCGTGGGTTTTTTGGGGTGCGGGGCTGGAGGCAGAGTGATGGATACAAAGGTGCCATGTTTTCGTACGCGGGGTGGGTGGGTGGATGCATTATTCCCTGTTAAAGACCAGCACTGTATCTGCCGGCTCCCCTCCCAACTTGAATGAATGGAAATAGATGTGCGTAAAGTTTCCTTCAAGAAATTTTCCCAGGAAGTAAGCGATTAAAAGCGCGTGTGTGCGTGTGCGCGCGTGCACTGCCTCCCTCAGTCTATTGTTTCCTTTTCCCTATTCCTCCCCCACATCCTCAATATTCAGCTGGAGAGAGATCGAAGGCCTGGCTGAAGAATCTTTTAAAAAATATAATAATCCAAGTTTGCAGCGGTTCTTCGTTGGAGTGACTGATTCAATAGGGGAAGGAAGGAAGGAAGGAAGGAAGGAAGGAAGGAAGGAAGGAAGGAAGGAAGGAAGGACGGGGGGGTCGCGGATTGGGGGAGGGGGGTTTCCCCGTGGAAGGCGATTTGCTCGCTGGCTCCGCTGCTGCCTCCCGTTGACGGCTCGGTTCTCCTCGCCAAACAATCAGCTCAGAGACGCTTCGAAGGCTTTAACTTCCATTGGATCTCCCCGGCGAAGGAGCTGCACACACCCTCTTCTTCCTCCCCTCCCCTTCCACCCATCCATTCACACACACACAGACACACACACACACACACACACACACACACACGAGTCTCTCTTCAGCCCCTCCCTCCTCCCCACCGCCTTCCCACTCGGTGGACTCCTACATTAAACCTTTGATCGGGCTTGCAACCAGACGGAATCTCTCGCTCGCTCTTCCCTCTGCCTGACTCTCTCCGTAAGCGGCGGCCGTCCCCTCCCCCTTGGGGCCTCTCCAACAGCAAAAGAAGAGAGAAAGAAGAAGAACTGAGAGGAGGAGGGAAGAGAGAAAGGCTGACTGCCCCCCCTCCAGCTCTGATCTCCCCCCGCCCCACCCTCAGCGTCTCCCGGGAATCCTTCAAGGCGAGGCGGCGCTCCGGGATCCACAGACTGGTCGGGCTCCTTCGCTTCGCCTCAGACCGGGATGGTGGCGAGCTCTCTCCCGGCTCCTTGACGCAGTGAGGGCGGCCGAAGGGAGAAGCTGCGGCTCTCGCTCCTTCTCTCTCTCTCTCAGGCCGCCAAAGGATTTGTCTGAGGAGGAGGGGGACAGAGAGAGGCTGCCTGCCGGGAGAGGACGCTTGGGGAGGGGAGCTGAGAGAGAGAGAGGGAGCGCGCAAGAGAGCGAGCGAGCGAGCGAGCAAAGAGGCGGAGGCGCAGCACCGGAGAGCGAGCGAGCGAGGCTGGCCGCCCATCGGGTCCTCCCAGTCGTGCTTCAAGAGGGCGTCGGGGCTGGAGAGCCGCTCCTTTCCTTCTTCCTTCCATGCCGGAGGCAGGTAGGTAAGCCTGGCGGGGGGCGAAGCTCCGGCTTCAGCTCGGAAGGTGTGTGTGTGTATATAGATATATATATAGCTCGTCTTTCTCTCCGCCCCCCCCCCCCCGCAACCTCCACCGGCGCCGCAATAGCTGAACGGGAGATGTCAACCGCTAGGATTATGAGTAGTATTGCCTTAAGCAGAGAGGAGGGGGTGCAGGATGGGTCCCCCGTGGATCTCCTCTCTGCCAGATCGTGAGCCTCCTGTATCAGTTGAGCCTGAGGGGCACACGCCGCCCAAACCCACCTACTCTAGGCATTCATTTGCAGATTGAAACACGCACAAACAGCACACACACCATCTTCAGCCTCCAGCCACTTCTGTTCCTTGCCCTGGATTCTCCCCCCCCCCCATCATCCCGTGACAGATGTTTCCAGTGCTAAGCCTTTCTGTGCTGCTCTCCCACTCCCACCCTGAACCTTTCCTGGACGCTCCATGGACGGAATGTGTTGGGGGTGGAATAAAGGGTTCGGGGTCCCCCCGCAATCTCTCCTCTCCTTCTGGGTCCAAACTTACCTCCTTGGACACACAAGCTGGGAAGGTGGCGCCTGACTCTCTGCGGGTCGCCCAAAACTTTTCTGCGCCTTGCCGTGGGCTGGTTGGGACATTGGGGTGCAGGGCGGCTCTGGGTGCAGCTGGGGCGAGCTGGGAGCTTAACCAAGGCTCCCCACTCCTCCCCAACCCACCCCCGGAGGGAACCAGGAGAGAGGGAGGGAGGAGCTGCTCTGTAGGTGCTGGCACCCAAGCGCGCAGAGACTCTTCGCGAAGTGGGCCGGTTTCAGCACCAGCGGGGAGCGGACAGCTCCCCGATGAGAATAAAAGACTCCGCCGTTCTCGACCGCTCTCCCAATTTCTCTTAAAGGTACTTCACTTTAATCCCCACAGTACAAATATTTCACTTTTCTCCTTTCTCGCTCTTGCTTTCGACGCCCACCCTTCTTCTCTTGGCGTCCGGTTTCCCCATTCTAAGTCCTAAAGTAGCCTCGTCCCTTAATGGGAAGTTAATGCAACTGTTGCGGGGGGGACGGGGGACGACGAGCCGTCCTGCCCCCCAGCTAACCTTGCAATCCCGGTGTCTCTGGAAAGGGGAAGGAACCGGCTAGATCGAGGCACCACTGCCGGTTTCGTCTACAACTCAAAGGCATCGGGACTGTCGGACGTAACAGTTCGACCCAGGTTTCAGCCCGGAATCAAAAAATTGCTGGGTGGATGAGACGTCCTCGGTTGGTCGCGGGGGGGGGGGGGGGTCCTGAGGTTGTTGCGCACGGGCGTCTGTCCTAGAAACTCGGGAGGGTACTGGTGGTTAAAAAAAGAAGAGGAAGTGTTCCTAGGGTGAAGGAGGGCCCCGCAAGTATGTGTGTTTCTTTGCCCGGACGACTGGCTCCGAACCGTCGCTTGAAATCTCCCTGACAGGTTAACTTGCGCCTTGGATAAAGCTGTTTACTGGTGGCTGTAGAACTTGTCGAAAATGATTAATGACCCTGATTGTCAAAGTGGAGGGAGAGAGAGAGAGAGAGACCGAGAGAATGAGGCACTCCCAGAGCTTAGCTCTCGAGTCCTATCGGCTAGATTTCCCGGGTCTGAAGGCTCGCGAGGCCATCTCCTTCCTTGAAGCTAAGCCGCTCTCGTTCTGGGCAGTGTCTGGATGAGGGGGAGCCAGGAGACCACATGCACGTCGTCTTGAGTTTCAGGACTGGAGAAAGGCAGGGTATAAATGGAGGGAAATGATACTGATGATAATAATAATAGTAGTAACAATGTATTTTGCTTTAGATTTTTAAAAATTCTTTAATGAACTTTCCTTGATTAGCATCAGGCTTTAACTTCACCTATGACTGTGCTCCGGAACCTGATCCAACACGAGAAACAAGCCCCCACCCCAATGTTGTGTCACCGAGAATGGATAGCCAGACACTTCTGGAAAGCTCATAGGAGGGCATGAACAGACCCCCTCCCCCGCTCTCTCTGTCTCTCCGCCCCACTCCGCCCGCAGACTTTGAACGCAAACGTTTCCTTTCTCTGTCCTCCAGGAATGTTTAGGTTCCAAGCTGATCTTGCTTAGGAATGTAGTAATTCCAGGTCTGTGTGTCTCTGAGCACGTCCAGTGTGAATCGCGCTCCTTGCCGAGTAAGCCAGGTGACTGAACCGAGTTGGGTCGAATACGGGTGGGTTAAAGCCACTAGAAAAAGCGTCCAAAGGACACTCGGTGTGGAAATTAACGACTGACCTATATTCATTCATTTCCACACCGCTCCAACCGCCATCCGCAGATGGCCAGTCAGCCTCGATCCACAATCCGTTTAAGCTTCAACTATTCTCAAGCCACTTCATTCCCCCTGTAAGAATGAATGAAGCGGCTCAAGAATCGGGCTTGTGTCCCAGGATCGCTGCTTTCCCAGCCGCTCAGAGGACCGCTCATTCCCCTCACCTTGGCAACTTGCTGTGAGCTCAAGGTGTTCCCATGCAACACTCCTCACGCGCCCTTTAAAAAAAAACCCAAAACAAAATAAATAAATAAATTTAATTTATTTAAATAAATAAATATGGGCTTCCTTTTTGCAGTCGACCCGACACACACCTCGTCTTGATTAAATTCCCCGGTGCTGTAGGTCATGTTACACTCTGGATCACGGCCTTGTTCACCCCCATCATCCGCTTTAAATGCTTCGAAGTCTTACTTCCTCCCTTGCTTAAAAATGTGGCAAGAGCCGGCCCTGCTGCGCATGAGCACCGCCTCCCCCCCTCCCCAGTCTGCTGAATGGAGACCTGGACATCTGCCCCAAAGTCCGGCCCTAACGGCCCCGCTAGCTAAGAAGCGCGCGCGCAGACCTCCTTCTGCCGCTCTCCTTCCAGTCCAGAGGCGGGCTTCACATCCTCTCCTGCGTACATTGAGCCAGCAATATGCAGAACTGATTGAAACGAGGCCAGAGGAGAGTTATAGCCTGTTTAAAAAAAGAAGAAGAAAAAGCACAGATAGATATTTTAAAATCCTCTCTCGTCCTTGGCAAAGTTTCCCCTTTCCCTTAATCGATTCTGCTGGGGGCGGTGAAATCGTGCGGAAGGAGAGAGGGGTTCTTGGTGATGGACGGTCCAAAGTTGAGACACGGACAGCTGGTCAGCCCCCGATTGGGTCCGGTGGCTCCCGGGTGCGTTTTATGTCTCCCTCTAAATGTCTTGCGTGTGGTGGGTTCTCGGTTGTTGCCCAAATACATATATATGATATCTATACATTGGCGTACGATGCTTAGCCCGGTGTCTGTATTGCAGCTTTAATTAAAATGACAGATGTTGCCGTAGAGTTCCACAGAATTAATGATAAACACAGAGGAACTTGCCAATCAAGGCGGCTATTGTTCGACATCCAGCGGAGCTTTTGCCAAAGATCCTTGATTGCATTTGAATGAAGTCGAGCCAACAGGGCGGCCTACCCAAGCCCACCCCCCAGCTGGGCTGCAAAAGGCTGGCAGAAAGGGAAATGGAGAGGGAGGGAAACGCTGCCCTCTTTCCCTCGCGCCCCAGAACATATGGGGAGAGGGAGAGGGAGAGGGAGAGGGAGAGAGAGAGAGAGAGAGAGAGAGAGAGAGAGAGAGCAGCTTATTACACCGTGGCTACGAGTCTGTCTGGTTGACTCGCCCTGGACTCGCAAGGCACGCGCAGCAGCGAGCCGCCAGTTGCACAGATGGATAGCTTCGTATGTGTTCAGCTGTGCCACAGATTGCATCCCATAGAACTTAGCGATTCCGTCATCCTCCAAAGAATGCAGAGCCAATGGGCTCTGCAAAGGCTTTCGCTGAATTCAGGAAAGGGACGTGGCTCGGCGGTAGAGCGTCTGCTTGGCATGCAGGAAGTTCCAGGTTCGAGCCTATCTCCAGGTGGTTCTCGGAGAGGACCTCGCCTGAGCCCCTGGGGAGCCGCTCCCAGCTGGTGGGGCAATCGGTGCCTTGGATGAGTAAAGGTTATGCAGACTCCTCGCCAAACAAACAGGCCTGAACTATCCTGTCGAGTCCTTCTCTAACTCAGACTGCCCCTCTCAGAAGTTGTGCTTTCCTGGTCTTCAGAAACTCCCGGGTTCAACCCCAGCATGTGTAGAGAAGACAGGGAGAGGCTTCCTGCCTGAAACTCTGGAATGCTGCTGCCAGTCCGAGTGGGCAGTGCTGAACTAGATGGGCCGATGGCCTTTATACTGACAAAGCAGGTTCCCATGTGCCTATGGATTGCAATTCGTGACTCAGCTAAGAAATGGCCTCAGGGGTAGTGAGAGCACACACACACACACACACACACACACACACACGGGCTCCCGTCATTCTGTCCCATTCTGCAATGCTCCAGAAATTCGACCTGGATGAGGTTATGCGCAGATGAGTAGACGTGATTCTCATGGGCTGCGCTGTGCAGATTTAGGGTCCAGCCGCTTCCCTCTGCCTTCCGTAGAAAGGAAAGAGTTTACATTCATCCCCGTAGGGAGAGCGACGCGGAGTCAAGCCTCAGATCAGCGTGGCCTTTGCCTCTCTGACTGGCTCAAGCGCTTTGATCACCCCCTTCCCCATCCCAAAAGCATCCTATATATAACAGTTCTGCAAATCACCAGCTCCAACCCTGCCTCTATAGGGTGTGTGTTGCATGTACAGTGCAAGCGATCCCGCTAAACCGATCCTTCTGGTGGGTCCAGTGTCCGGATAGAGCGAGGCACGTTCGGTCCTCCGTCAGCTGAGTCCCATCTCGCAGCCCGTCTCCTGTGCCCAAGACTAGGAGCCACTGACAGTACAGCCAGGGCTGGTTTGGGTCCCATTCCTCCTTCCTGCTGGAGCGAGAAACCAAGAGGGCAGTGGAAAGTTTGGGGGAAGCGGCTTCCAGTGGGCTAGTGAGTCTGTTGCAAGCCTCTGCCTCTCCCTCTAGCCTGGCCCCATTTCCCCCCAATATAGATGCGGGAGAGAAAACGTGAATCGATTGCCTCCCCTTTTGTGTGTTTGTTTCTGCCCTAGAAGCTTTAAATGCGGGTGAAGACAAAAATGAAGGAGGAAAGGGGGGCGAGGGAAGGGCCGCGAAGCATGCAGAAGACTCCAGGTTCAATCCTCCGGTAGGGCTGCGAGAAACCCCTGTCTGAGTCACTGGAGAGACGCTGCCAGTCAGTGTAGACAATGTAGGCTTGACCCGATGCATGGAAGCTTCCCACGCAAATCAGCCCTGTATCCAGAGCCATGAGGCCTGGAAATTTTACTTTCAGAAGCAGCACCATAGTTTGGAGGTAGAGCATCTGCTTGGCATGCAGAATGTTCCATGCCCTAGGCTGGGAGAGACTCTTGCTTGAAACCCAGAGAGCCACAATACTGAGCTAGACAGGCCAAAGATCTGACCTCAAGGATAAGGCAGCTTCCTATGATCCTAATACAAAACAGATTCTTTTTTCCACGCTGTCATGACTGTTATGCTCCACAGGAGTCAAAAGCCCATATGAATCCATATTGCGGCCAAGCAAAATGTTACATAATAGTGTGCAAGCTTCTGAGTTCCACAGCACTCTTCAGCAGGCTACTTTTTTTTAAGACAGAGGAAGAGAGCAGTGGCTATTGTAGACCTGGATGGTTTAGGTAATACCAACAGCCTTATTCCACCCCACCCCACCCCCCACGCATTTACTTTTTAAAAAAGCATCTAGTAACATGAGGAAGAGTTCTGAGGAACTTGAAAGCTGGCCTACTATTATAGGACATTATGCTTGGCCTAAGAAAGGTATCACCCGAATATGGACTTTGGGTCCATAACGTAACAACTGTTCCTCTTTGTGTAACTGCATGAAGTGCTCCTTCCTTCAGGGATCATCTTGTTTACATGAGCCAGACAAAGAAAGAGAGGGAGAGCATGGGCAGTCTGACTGGCAGGTTACTGATCTCTCTTTGGGAATGTCAGAAATCAGAATACCTTTTAGCAACATCTCACCCTGTTCCCGAAGGGCAAGAAGCAAGAGGGGTGAGCCTCTAGCAGCGAGTCTAGCAGAGGTACTAAAGTCTCCTTCAGCTTCTCCAGGTAATCTTGGTTCTTTAAAAGATGGGGGACAGGATCCCAGATCTGCCTAGCTGGATCCGTCTTCCACTTCTGAATGTTTGCTCCTGATATTCTTGTCACCTGCTTTTCCGGAAACTACAGGTACTTTCAAGGCCACTGCCTGCCCACCCCAATGCCAGTCAGTTTCACAACAGTGTGCCAGATGCACTAGGAAGCCTTTTCCATTCTTAGCTCTGGGGTCACTGTGGACCACAATTATGCCGCCACACATTTCAGAGCCAGCTCTGCCATTGGACAAGGTGAGCACACAGTCTTTACACAGCAAGGCCTTGGATACAGCAACAATGAAGGGCAGCAAATGATTTAATTTATCCTGATAGCTTTCCCTGAATGAAGGGTTCATTTCATGTCTTGAATCCTTCCACGAGAATAACGATGCAAAGCTTAAATATTTGAGGGAGGCAGCCGTGATTTAGTCCACAGGTGCATGTTACATCACTAGATCTCTCATGATTTAGGAGCTGGAGACACTTGACGGCTGACAGTTCAATGTGTGAACTAACTCCACTGGAGAGGATTGAATTTAAAGCGATCTGGGGGCATATGAAAGTCTGGATGTAGTGCTTGTTTTATGATAGCTCACTCACGTATAAAGTCATCGGGTGGAGATGCAGTCAGTGATGGACATGCACATGTGAATCAGCTCTAGGACTGATTTGGACAGCCCTCTGCAATCATTGTTCTGTGATCTCATAGCACCTCTGTATATTACTGAATTCCTGATTTTTATACCAGGGGTGGGAGCAATTTGAAAAAGGCCGAGTGAATTTGATTTCGTATCTGTGACTCCAACAACGTGTGAATGCTTGAATGTCCTGTACACCTGAAGGAGCGTCTCCACCCTCATCGTTCAGCCCGGACACTGAGATCCAGCTCCGAGGGCCTTCTGGCGGTTCCCTCATTGCGAGAAGTGAGGTTACAGGGAACCAGACAGAGGGCCTTCTCGGTAGTGGTGCCCGCCCTGTGGAACGCCCTCCCTTCAGATGTGAAGGAAATAAGCAGCTATCTTCTCTTTAAAAGACATCTGAAGGCAGCCCTGTTTAGGGAAGTTTTTAATATTTAATGCTGTATTGTTTTTAACACTCGATTGGGAGCCGCCCAGAGTGGCTGAGGAAACTCAGCCAGATGGGCGGGGTATAAATAGTAAATTATTATTATTATTATTATTATTATTATTATTATTATATTAATGTGAGAAACAGCCATCATGGGTCAGGCAGAAGTTTCACGTAACTTCTGCCCCCTTTTATGTATTGCTGTGCTTTTCAAATGGAAGTCACTATGATGTTGTCTACCTCTGTGTTCATCAACCTTGGGCTCCCTAGTGTTGCTGGACCACAATTCCCATCATCCCTGATCTAAGATGAGCAGGGAAGATGGGAGATGTAGTCCAAGAACGTCTGGGGAGGTTGAAGAAGACAATATAGACTATATGTTCAGGGTTGCTCTTTGCCTGTGTAAGTATTGCTGAGATTTTAATCAAGTTTGAAATGTGATGGTGAGCCAAGGCAGAATCGTTCACCCAGCTGGAATTTCATGTTCTTCTGTTGTTATTTCTACTGCCAATTGCCTTCAGATATGGCTTGAAGGTGCTTTGGGAAGCCACCTTGAGGAAGCTATGTAGGTATGAGGTCTGGATGCTTCTTGGACAGGAGACCACTTAGAAAGATAGGATAGGAAGCTGCCTGATACCAAGTCATGGTCCATCTAGCTCAGGACTGCCTACACTAACTGGCAGCAGCTCTCCAGGATTTCAAGCAGGGAACATTCCCAGCCCTACCTGGATCTGCTACTGGGAACTGAACATGGGACCTTCTGCATGCAAAGCAGATGCTCTACCACTGAGGTACAGATCTTCCCAAAACAGAATCCACCCAAACAAAGACTTGAACCATAATTTAAAAGTCTGATGCTCTTTCTATCAACTGAGCTATCAAGGCTTCCATTTGGGAATCCATGTATGTTACCTTGAGTTCCATGATGGAAGAAAGGTGGTATATAAATGTAATAAACAAAGAATAATATGACATCACATTGAACAGATATTTTGGATTGCCACCTGTTCACACGTTCACCTGCAACTGGTGCACACAGCTATGTGTGTGACCTGTCCAGAAACCCAGATTCTCTACTGAATTTAGGTCTCTCATATCCAAGCTCGCTTGTTTCCATTGGGGATGCACAAGTTGCTGAGAACAAAAATAAGTATAGCTGACAACGCCCCACTGAGGACATGCCCTCCACATCCCCAAGCCCAAACCCAACCTTCTCCAAGCTGGTGCTCACCAGATGTTTCAGACTACAACTCTCATCATTGGTGACCATCTGCTGTGCTGGCTGGGGCTGTTGGGAGTTGGAGTCCAACAATATCTGGTGGTGGAAGAAAGTGTCCGACAGATCTCAGAACAAGGAGTCATTCAGCATTCAAATTTTGGACAGCACCTGTAGACCTGCATTTCAGCAGGAACGGGGCACCTGTGGACCTCCGGCTGGACTCCAAATCCCATGACCACTGACTATTGGTAGTGCTAGCCGGGGCTAGTGGGAGTTGTAGTCTAAGACATTTGGAGGGCATCAGGTTGGGGAGGGCTGCCTCAATCAGTTTCCAATAGTGTGTGCAAGTGCTTTTTATTGAACCATGGAAGTTTTGCTATAAAGGAACTTCATTGGAGTAAATAGTAGGCATGGCACCCTCCTTCTGTTAATTCTCATGGAGGGGGGAATAACCTTTCAATCTTCCTTCTGTGTTTTGAGACATTTGGGGTTACCTTCCCCTCTGTAGGCTCCAGCTTTCTATATTTTTTTTAATATAGATTTTTATTGGTTTTACAGCATTTTTTAGACAATACAAACAAATAAAAAGACAAACAAACATGTATAATTTCACAACCTTTTTTCCATAACCTTCGTTTCTCGGACTCCCCCATACCTCCCCTTTCTGCATCCCTGTTTGCAAAATTATTTCAGCAGCTTTTGAGCAATTTTATCAAATATATGTCCTCTTAGTCCTTTCTCTAACTTAATCTTATGTCACTGTTTCCCCTTTTCTCTCAGCACCTCGGCATTTTAGCATTCATCAATTTTATAATAGCTCTTAAGATAAGTTTTAAATTTCTTCCAGTCCTCTTCCGCCGTCTCTTTCCTCTGATCACGGATTCTGCCAGTCATCTCAGCCAGTGTCATATAGTCCATCACTTTCATCTGCCATTCTTCCACGGTGGGTAGGTCTTGTGTCTTCCAATACTTTGCGATGAGTATTCTTGCTGCTGTCGTCGCATACATAAATAAAATTCTATCTTTCTTTGACACCAATTGGCCGACAATGCCCAAGAGAAAGGCCTCTGGTTTCTTAGGGAAAGTACATTTAAGTACCTTTTTCATTTCATTATATATCATTTCCCAGAAAGCCTTAATCTTCGGGCACGTCCACCAAAGGTGATAAAAAGTACCTTCAGTTTCTTTACACTTCCAACACTTATTATCAGGCAAATGATAAATTTTTGCTAGCTTGACTGGGGTCATGTACCACCTGTAGATCATTTTCATAACATTTTCCTTTAAGGCATTACATGCCGTAAATTTTATACCGGTGTTCCACAACCATTCCCAGTCAGCAAACATAATATTGTGACCAATGTCCTGTGCCCACTTAATCATAGCCGATTTAACTGTTTCATCTTGTGTATTCCATTTCAGCAGCAAGTTATACATTCTTGACAAATTCTTGGTATTGGGTTCTAACTATTCAGTTTCTAATTTTGATTTCTCCACCTGGAAGCCAATTTTCCTATCTTGTTTGTAAACCTCCATTATTTGATAATAATGGAGCCAATCTCTTACTTTAGGTTTCAATTTCTCATGACTCTGCAATTTCAATTTATCTCCATCTTGTTCCAAGATTTCCCAATACTTTGGCCATTCGGCCTCCATATTGAGTTTCTTCAATGCCTTAGCCTCCAAGGGTGACAACCATCTAGGGGTTTTGTTTTCCAACAAGTCTTTATATCTTATCCAAACATTAAATAACGCTTTTCTGACAATGTGATTTTTAAAGGCCCTATGCACTTTGATTTTATCATACCATAGATATGCATGCCAGCCAAATGTATTATTGAAACCTTCCAAGTCCAAGATATCTGTGTTCTCGAGGAGCATCCACTCTTTCAGCCAGCAAAACGCTGCTGCTTCATAGTACAATTTTAAGTCCGGCAGGGCAAATCCCCCTCTTTCTTTTGCATCTGTAAGTACTTTAAATTTTATTCTGGGCTTTTTGCCCTGCCAGACAAATTTCGAAATATCTTTCTGCCACCTCTTGAAACAGTCCATCTTGTCAAGAATCTGCAAAGTTTGAAACAAAAATAACATTCTAGGCAATACATTCATCTTAATAACTGCAATTTGGCCTAACATTGACAATTTCAAATTTGACCATATTTCTAGATCTTTTTTAATTTCTGACCAACATTTTTCATAATTGTCTTTATATAAGTTCAAATTTTTAGATGTCAAGTGAACCCCTAGGTATTTCACCTTCTTAACCACTGTCAAACCTGTCTCTTCTTGAAATTTCTCCTTCTCCATAGCTGTTAAGTTTTTTTCTAAAACTTTAGTCTTTTGTTTGTTCAGTTTGAATCCGGCTACCTTGCCGAATTGTTGAATTATCTCCAACACCCTTTTTGTACTAGTGTCTGGCTCTTGTAAAGTTAGTACTAAGTCATCTGCGAAGGCCCTTAACTTGTAATGTTTAGCTCCGACCTGTACACCTTTAACCTGCTGGTCATCTCTAATCATATTTAGCAACACCTCCAGAACAGAAATAAAAAGCAATGGGGAAATTGGGCACCCCTGTCGTGTCCCTTTTTCTATCTTAAATTCTTCAGTTATCACATTATTTACAATCAACTTAGCTTTTTGTTCAGAGTATATCGCACCCATACCATTCTCAAATCCTTGGCCTACCCCCATCCCATGAAGATTCTTTTTCATAAAACTCCAAGAAATATTGTCAAAGGCTTTCTCCGCGTCCACAAATATCAGCACTGCTTTAGTGTTTATATTCACCTCCAATAGTTCCAAAATGTCTATTATATTCCTCACATTATCTGATAAATGTCTTTTTGGGAGAAAGCCTGCTTGGTCCTTATTGTAGGCTCCAGCTTTCTATGGGTGCTTCTAGCATGGCCACTGAGAAATGCTTACCAACCACACCACCATCACCCACTCCCAAAGTAAATCTCTTTATTCATTTGGGAAGGGCTATAATTCAGTGATATTGGGACGCGGGTGGCGCTGTGGGTTAAACCACAAAGCCTAGGACTTGCTGATCAGAAGGTTGGCGGTTCGAATCCCCGCGACGGGGTGAGCTCCCGTTGCTCAGACCCAGCTCCTGCCAACCTAGCAGTTCGAAAGCACGTCAAAGTGCAAGTAGATAAATAGGTACCACTCCAGCGGGAAGGTAAATGGTGTTTCCATGCGCTGCTCTGGTTCACCAGAAGTGGCTTAGTCATGCTGGCCACATGACTGTATGCCAGCTCCCTCAGCCAATAAAGCGAGATGAGCGCCGCAACCCCAGAGTTGGTCACGACTGGACTTAATGGTCAGGGGTCCTTTACCTTTTTATAATTCAATGATGGAGCATCTGCTTTGTGTGCAGAAGCCCCGGGTTCAATCCGTGTCATTTTCAGATAGGACTGAGAGAAAGACTCTTGCCCGAAACCCTTGAGAGAGGCTGCCAGTCAGTGTAGATAATACTGAGCAAGATACATGAATGGGATAATGTAGAATGGTATAAGGTAGATTCCTATGTTCCATCTAAGCTCCTAATTTTTCTTTGGAGACTGGCAGTACCACCCTCCATACCACCTTCTGATCCAAAAGGTCCCTTGGACATTCAGGCATCATACTTGTTCACACACACATCCAATGAACATACAATTCTTGTTTGCTTTTTCGGATTGAGGAACCATTCAGGTAAGCTTAAGCACCTTTGACTGACCACCAGTTGGTAAAATCAGAAACATAGGATTGTCTCCTTAAGCATCCAGATATGGAAGTTCCAGATCCATACCTATGATACACAGTGACACAGGTGTAGGTGAGGAGGAGGTTTCCCCAAGTTGGTACCCTCCAGCTCCATCATCCCTGACCATTGGCCATGCTGGCTGGGTCTGATGTGATTTGGACTCCAGACCTTCTGCAAGGCACCAGCTTGCAAAAGTCTGATGTTTGAGACCCAGGAGGTAGAGTCCTGTTGAGATCAACCAGCCATGCCTACACTGCATTGGTATCTCAACATTGGTGACAACCAGCTGAATGTGTGAACGTGACACCCCTGAAGAGCATTTCCTTCGAGACTCACACCACACCACAACTGTGGCCTACAACTCCCATGATCCTTAGCTAACAGGACCAGTGGTTAGGGATTATGGGAATTGTAGTCCAAAACATCTGAAAATTCTCCTGCTGAAGGTTGTGATGAGAACCACTGGCTTGAAGAGGGAGAGGGTTATTAAACAAACTTGAGGAGGAGGAGTGAGGTCTATAAGCATATACTCTATCAGAAGCATCTGATTGGCCATTATGAGAAGTAGGATGCTGGCAGGTCAGTGAGGCAGAAGTCTATGGACCCACTCAGAAGAATGGGTAAGAACAGGCATAGGCAACCTTCGGCCCTCCAGATGTTTTGGACTACAATTCCCATAATCCCTGACCACTGGTCCTGTTAGCTAGGGATCATGGGAGTTGTAGGCCAAAACATCTGGAGGACTGAAGGTTGCCTATGCCTGGGTAAGAACTTCCCACTCTAGGAAAAAAATCATAGAATTGTAGAATTGGAAGGCATCATCTAGTACAACACCCTGCAATACAGAAACCTCAGCTATAGCATCCATGACAGATAGCCACCCAACCTCTGCTTAGAAACCTATGCCCTTTTAAAATGTGTCTCCTTCTTTGGGGGGGGGTGCTATTGGGTTGTTGTTTTATTTTGATTATATATATTGTGGTTTTTATGTTGATCTTTTCTGTGAACCACCCTGAGACCTCCAGGTATAGGGCGGCATATAAATTCTAACAACAACAACAAATAATAGAAGCCTCCAATGAAGGAGGAACAGCCTGCTGGTTGCACAGTGGCCAACCAGAAACATGTTGGAAATTCGCAAGCAAGAGATTGCACAAGAGCAATCTCCCCTTTTGCAGCTTCCAGCAACTGATATTCATAAGCATTTACTGCAGGGGTCAGCAACCTTTTTCAGCCATGGGATGGCCCACCATCCCTCAGACCTTGTGGGGGGCCGGACTATATTTTGAAGAAAAAAATGAACGAATTCCTATGCCCCACAAATAACCCAGAGATGAATTTTAAATAAAAGGACACATTCTACTCATGTAAAAACACGCTGATTCCCGGACCGTCCGCAGGCTGGATTGAGAAAGTGATTGGGCCGCATCCGGCCCCCGGGCCTTAGTTTGCCTACTCCTGATTTACTGCCTCTAACCAGGGAGGGAGAGCAAAGCTAGTACGCACTGATAGCCTTGTCCTCCATGAATTTCTCCAATTCTGTTTGAATGCCATCCATTCATCACTGAATGTTCATCACTGCCTCCTGTGGGAGCTAGTTCCACAATTTAGCGTTGGGGAAATTATGTGATTTTAGATTGCTAGTTCCATAGCCTTACAGCTGCTCTCCATCTCCCAGCCTTCACCAACCTGGTGTGCTCTAAATGTTTTGGACTACAACTCCCATCAGCCCTAATCAGGTGGCTGAGGCTTATGGGAGTTGTAGTCCAAAACATCTAGAGCACACTGGGATGGTGAAGACTATTCCAGATGGCAATGGGTATATTGTTATTACTACACATGTATCCCACTGAAATTTCCTCCAAGAAGGTGACCTACATGGCTCTTCCCCTCTCCATTGTATCTTCAGAACAACCCTGTGAGGTAGGTTAGGCTGAGAGACAGCAGCTGGCCCAGCGAGCTCCATGGCCAAGTGGGGATTTGAACCCTGGTCTCCCAAGTCTTAAGGGACGCGGGTGGCACTGTGGGTTAAACCACAGAGCCTAGGGCTTGCCGATCAGAAGGTCGGCGGTTCGAATCCCCGTGACGGGGTGAGCTCCCGTTGCTCGGTCCCTTCTCCTGCCCAACCTAGCAGTTTGAAAGCACGTCAAAGTACAAGTAGATAAATAGGTACCACTCCGGCGGGAAGGTAAATGGCGTTTCCGTGCACTGCTCTGATTCGCCAGAAGCGGCTTAGTCATGCTGGCCACATGACCCGGAAGCTGTACGCTGGCTCCCTCGGTCAGTAAAGCGAGATGAGCGCCGCAACCCCAGAGTCGGCCACGACTGGACCTAATGGACAGGGGTCCCTTTACCTTTACCTCCCAAGTCCTAGCCCAGCGCTCTAGCCACTACACTACGCTGTTCGCCTCACTTCTCAACCTGGCAAGTCAGTTTTGAAGCAGTTGTGGGAGTTATTGTCTTGCTCATTTCGGTCCCAAATCTCCCCCCCCCCCCCGCCAAAGGGTATCTCCTGACGAGACCACTGATCCCTGATCCGTTGGCTTGTCCACACAATACACTGGAGGCTACAGCCTTCACGGGACGGGAGGCGAACGTGGGAACGCAGCAGCCCTTCCCCGCCTTTCGAGATCCCGAGGGCTCACGTCCAAGGGGCGATCATTTCCTCCAAAGCTGAGCCATTTGACTGGGTTGGTTCCGCCGCCAAAAGCCTCCCCAGGCGCCGTCTGGGTCCCCGGCTCCCGCTGTCAAACAAACCCAGCGTGCGGCAGCTCCAGACGGCCACGACCTCGGGGGGAAATCCTCCCGCCTCGAGTCCTGACGATTTGGCCTTTCTTGTAGCGACAGGGGCCCCTCCTTCCACCGCGACCACACTGACGCCGAGGGCCGCGGAGCGCCTCCTTCCTCCCTGTTCGCTCGACGCAGTTCGCTGCCCGCTTGCATCGCATGAAATATTTAAAAGTTTGCAGTGGTGAATAAAGAGATCATTAATATAAATTGAATCCAATGTTTCCAAGCAAAAGGGGAACGGAGTTGCCATCGCTGTATATAAATGACATCTATTCCAGGCACCCGAAAGAGCTGATGCCAGTACAGGCGCATTTTCAATTAAGTCGACGCATCCCCCAAATATCCTCTGAAAGGAAGGACAAACACGAGTCTCTTCCAGCTCTCTCTGGAGAGAGAGTGAGCTTGGGACCTTCCTTCTCGCATGCGGGGCGGAGGCTCTGCCCCTCGCCTACGGCCCTTCTCATTGATAAAACCGGTCTGTGACCGGACAATACGTTCAGCAGCAGACACGCGATGTACGGGCGAGCGCACTCGAACGTGTGAACCGACCCTACTGGAAAGCTCTAGGTGCGAGGAAAGGTTCAGCAGCAATGAGCCTTTCGCACATGTAGGGGCAGAAGGTTGTGTGTTGCATTCATCAAGTGATGGTCATACACGTGTGAACTTGCCCCATGTTAAAGGGGAAAGACTGGGCAGAAAGAGAAACCGGATACAATGCGGGGGTGGGTAAGCAGGGAAGTACTCATGTCACAGTCTCTCTGTATGTGTCTGTGAATTTTGGGACTTATGCCGTGGGCCTGCTTTTGAACAAAGGCGAGTGTTCACACGTGCAAAACGTCACTCCATTCCTCAACACTTGAGGCTTGGCAGGAAGCAGAATGTGTGAAAAGAAAACACCATTGCGTTTCAGATAATCCTGTTATGAAAGCCTTATCAGTGATGGCTCCCATTCACACGTGCAATTGACGCTCTTGCCCAGTGATGGATATGTACGTGTGAACCAGGCCTTCTTTCCCAAGTTTGCAGTTTCAGGAAAAGAAACCTCGCAGACAGCAAACTGATTATCAAATCACTCCAGATCAATGACCTCCGGCTCTCCAGTTAAAGAGAAGGCGATTCCTAAACGAGGAGACCTGTTGAAGACCATGGGATTACAATTGAGGTGGGAACTATCAGTGGTTTTCTTTGACCCGCCGAGAACACTTCCGACAAGAAAACGGGGCAAGCTCTTTGGGGTTGACTCTTCGTCTTCTTTCCTGCAAAGGCCTATTAGGCACGGGGGGGTGGGGGGGAGGCAGGGGGTGGGGGAGGCAGCCGCGCTGGGAGAAACGCGAGATCCTTCAGTGAGGTGGAGAAAGAAAAATATTATGCTGTCAGGTTCGTTTGCCTGGAGACAGTTTTACAGCCTCTCTCGCCTTGCTGCTTCCCCAAAGTGGCGACTGTAGCCAAGAAACATCCCATAAAAACTCAACCAAAAAACCACGCTCCACAAATCCGAGAGTTTATGGGGCGTGAGACAGGAAACGATGCCGTTCCAAGTCTGCCTAACCGGAAGAGAAGGTCAGAGGACTAAGGGAGGAGAAAGGGAGGCAGCGAGGCTGAAACTTACAAGTTACCTGCTAATTTCAGAACACACAGCCACCTCTTTTGGGAAGGAACCGTAGCCCAGTGGGAAAACACCTGCTCCGCATTCAGAAGGTTCCAGGTTCAATCCAGGGTCTAGTCAATAGCCAGTATAAGGCGGCTTCATATCTGTTCCCTATCTTCTCTCTTCCTTCCTTCACGGTGTGGGATTTTAAAGGATTTCTGACGAGCTAGAAGCTCCTTTGGCTTCTTACTTCCGAGTAAACGCGCGTTAGGATCGGGCTGCGCACGACCGTGGTCCTAAAACACACACACACAGCCGAATCCCCAGGCATTCTTTGGAAGGGAAGTGGGGGAAACCCCGCTGAGTTGGATGTCTGGTTGCCCTGGGGGGTCTCCGTGAACGCAGTGCCTGCCATTTGCCTCGGAGTAAACGTACCTAGGATCCGAACCCGCATTCCAGGGTCCTGCTGCTACCTTAGACATCTAGGACTTTCTGCTGATGGCTGCAGAAACCCACTGACCCACTCCGTCACCTGTGACAAGGGAGGGACCCTATGGGCACGTGTGGTGGCCCCATATATGTCAAACCCCACCTGGAGTACCGTGTCCAGAAGGGTATTTCTATCAAGATGATCAAGGGTCTGGAAACCAAGCCTTATGAGGAGCGGTTGAGGGAGTTGAGTGTGTCCAGCCTGCTGAGAGCTTATATGATGTTGTTGTTGTTTAGTCTTTAGTCGTGTCCGCCTCTTCGTGACCCCCTGGACCAGAGCACGCCAGACACTCCTGTCTTCCACTACCTCCCACAGTTTGGTCAAACTCATGCTGGTAGCTTCGAGAACACTGCCCATCCTCTGTCATCCCCTTCTCCTTGTGACCTCAATCTTTCCCAACATCAGGGTCTTTTCCAGGGACTCTCAAGAGTCCAGTCCATGGGACTCTCAAGAGTCTCCTCCAGCACCATAATTCAAAAGCATCAATTCTTCGGCTGTCAGCCTTCTTGATGGTCCAGCTCTCACTTCCATACATCACTACTAGGAAAACCATAGCTTTAACTATACGGACCTTTGTTGGCAAGGTGATGTCTCTGCTTTTTAAGATGCTGTCTAGGTTTGTCATTGCTTATATGATAGCCATCTTCAAATATCTGAAAGGCTTTCAGACGAAGCAAGCTTGTTTTCTGCTTCTCCAGAGCCCAGGACCCGAACCAATGGATTCCAGTAGCAAGAAAGGAGATTCGTACTAAACATTAAGAACTTTCTGAGGGTGGTGGACTCTCCTTCGCTGAAGGTTTTTAAACAGAAGTTGGGTGACCATCTGTCAGAGATTCTTTTGCTGCGATGCCGCCATTGCCGGGGGTTGGATTAGATGACCCTCCCAGCTCTACGATTTTATGACTCTAAGTTGCACCAGCAAAAATTTTACTCGCAAGTAAGCCACACACCCCTCCTACGCTTTTCCTGGTCAACGGTCCTGGTTTCCTGCCTTATGAGTAGGCATAGGGACAGAGTGCGATCCTATCCTACTCAGAAATGAAAACCCATCGAATTCGATTCCTCCCAGGATCTAGGCCCCCAGCGTTACTTCTGAATAAACATGCCCAGGATTGAGCTGCGTGAAAAGCTGGAGCATGCTGTTGAAGACTCGCTTCATATGGATTAGTTCTCCCTGCGGTTGTTACAGCCTGACAATCAGATTGGTTTTTTAAAAAAAACCACGCAGAAGGAAAGTCTCCCGTCTTTTCCCCACCCGTTCCCCTTCAATCAGGGATGGCTTTGGATTTCCATATGCCGTGTGGGGACTCCCGGTGTGTGAGGTCGCCTCTTTAAAACGGAGCAGCTTCCAGAGAAGGCCGAGCTCTGATTGCCGCAGGAAAAACCCGAACAGTCCCGTGACGCCTCTAGGATGAAATTTATGACGGCCTGGGCTGTCGTGGGCCAGAGTCCACTCCTTCAGATGCATAAGGAGAGATCGTAAATTGGCAAGCAGACAAGACTCCTGGGCTTGGTGATGAGATGCAAAAGGCAAAAGTGCAGTATTTGACAATTCGGTTAAAGCTAGAATGAAAAGGGAGCAGCTTCCAGGGCTCGGGGCTTGCCGGTGCGCATCTCAAGAATCACAGAGCTGTAGTGTTGGGAGGGACACCCCTGGATCATCTAGTCCAACCCGCTTAGCTTCTTGCCTCTGATTGCAATGCCAAGGGACCCAAAGGGCCGTCTAGCCAATGCAGGGATATGGGAGAGTGGGGGATACGGTCTAGAGGCGGAGGCGGCGAACTGGAACCAGTGGCCACGTGTGAACAGAGTCTGGTCTAGGGTGCGTTCGGCGCAAGGAAGCATAGCTTGCCCCTCACTTCATGCACTGAACAGACCGTGGTTACTTTGTTGATCTCTATCAGATAAAAACACCTTCCGGATCAAACAGGCCTCTTCTTCAGGCGGAGTTCTCTGTGCCTTTCCAAAGCTTGCAGCCTGCTGGCTAATATAAAACTCAAGATATCCGAGGTCATTTAGGCCTGCTCTCTGAGACACCAGCCCCTGGGGAACCAGGTTTGGCTTCCTCACATGCCCCTTATTTCAATGTACTGGTGCTGGTGTGAATTTGCAGTCTGAGGTGAGGGTGGGAGGTTTGCACCTTCGTCATTTCTCCTCCGTTTAGCTTGCTCCCCTTCCTTCCCACCCACTCCGAAATATGGCCTTGGATGCCTGGGCAGAAAGGCGGTATAGAAACGAAACAAACGAATGAATGAATTCATTTCATCTCGTTTCTATACCGCCTTTCTGCCCAGGCATCCAAGGCGGTTTAATTTTTTAAAAAGTACTACATCTCGTGTATAGCATGCTATTTAATAAGAATAAATAAGAATAATTCAGATGTAGGAGTTCTATGCTGCCCGCACCCCCACCCCCAAACAAATCCGGATGTTCCTTGATCTTGATCTCTTACACACCTGGTGAGATGGTTGGCTTTGATCACCACAAATGCTTCTTCCTTGCCCTTTTGTCCACGCCAGGATTTTATTACTGTCTCTCTCCTCCCCTCCTCCTCCTCTTCCTTAAAAAAATAAAAATAAAAATCTCCCTTTACTATCGCTGGACTCGAGGCAGCTCCTTTGTATGCCGGCTGAATTGGCCAGCTGCTTTGCCGAGAGAGCGAGAGAGGCGCTGAGATCGTGCTACGGATACAGAGCGCCGAGAATTAACGGGGGGCGGGGGGGGGGCGGAGAGCGATTTCTATTTTCTAGCTGGAGCTTTGAGGGGGCTGCAAAGCCAGAAAGGTGAACCTGGAAAACCAACGCTTTCCCCCTCGACCTAAACGAGGGAGGGGGCATGTTTCAGAGGAGGTGGGGGCGAAAAAATATATATTGGGGGGGGGGGGAGCCGGTTCCAGTTTCCCCCCAGCTTCGCAGTCTCTTCTGATGAGCGTTTACACGGAAGTAAGTTCTACTGAATTCAACGGGGCTTACTTAGTGGCGGCACCAGTAAATAATAATAATAATAATAATAATAATAAAGGGCAAAAGAGGGGGGAAAGTATATTTCTAGCTAGGCGAACTGTACCTCATGTGTTAAGATCCCTGATAGAAAATAACAGGATTTGTCTATGACAGGACTACAGCACGGGGGGGGGGGGAGTGGAGGAGCGAGCTCTTTGCTGTGGGGGCGCTTGGCCCCCCCCGTCCGTTCTCCGGCGCCGCCTATGGGCTCCGTGAAGATAAAGGGAACGGAGCATTTAGTATTGCGGCTGGACGACTCCAGTTTAGGCGTCTCTGCTCAGAAGGAAAGCCCCGCCGAGACGGCTGGTCCCCTCGAGGCTTCCTCGCGAAGCAACGTGCTCAGGATCGAGGCTATCCCGGGACAAGCGCCTCCGCTGAAGAGGAGGAGGGAGCGGCGCCGGTGGCAGGGCTTCTGACTCCGGGGATCCAAAGACCCGGCGATGGGCGCGGCGTAGAAACCGACCCGACCGTCGGTTAAATCGGCATCGGCTCTCGACCTCCGGCGAATGCTTTCATTCCCTCTTAGATTTGGGCGCGGGGTGGGGGGTCCAGACACCCGTCTTTCCCTACCGCTGGCCGGTCGCCTATGCCCGCGAGGGGGCGGCCAGGCGGCGCCGGAGAACCAGCCGCGGAGGATCGACGGGCGCGGAGAGGAGAGCGCTTAAGGCGCGGCGGCGGCTGCTGCTGCCGTCCAGGAGAGCAGAGGAACGGTCGCTCGACCCACCTGGGCTGGCTACACAGGGAGAGACAGGTAAGGGAGCAGGAGTCCCTGCGGCCAGCGGCCACCCACCCTTCCGGTCTATCCTGCCCAGTCCGGCCACCGACCTAGAAACTTTGTGAGAGGTCTAAAGAGGAAAGTGGGGGCGGCGGCGGCTTCGGAACTATATAGCCAGGCTCCTATACAGCCCCCCCACCTCCTGCTCTGATTTTGGACCCCAACTCCCAACCCCCCTCCCCCAGCAAGCGAATCCAATGGTCGGCCACGATGGGAGTTCAAGCGCCAGCATGGTCTCCTGCTCAGAATGTCCGACTGGGAAACCAGAGTTCGAATCCCGGCCCAGCCAGGAAGCTCACTGGGTGACCATGTTGAGGGGGGGCAGTCGCTGCTTGTCAGCCTAGCCTACCTCACAGGGTTCTTGTGATGATGTAATGGAAGGGGGGGGAACCAGGCACGCCGTCTTGAGTCCCTTGAAGGGGAAAGAAAACGATGCGTTACGTATTTTTTTAAAAAAATGCATAAAACAATGTAAGAATCGTGCACTGAAATAATTTTAACTGCAAGAAGCTTCTACTCTGAAGCTGTTTAGCCTTCCGGAAGTTTTGAGCCCCCAACTCTCATCCGTTCTAGCCAGCCTAGCAATTGAGCCAGGATGGTGTAGTGGTTAGAGGGCCAGATTAGGACCTGGGAAACCTGGGTTCGAATCCTTTCCCATTTAACCATGAAGTTCACTGGGTGTGACTCTGGGCCAGTCACTGTCTCTCAGCCTAACCCACATCACAAGGTTGTTGTGGGGGTTAAATGGGGGGGGGGAAAGAACCATGTATGCTGTCTCGAGCTCCTAGGGGGTTTAAATGTGATAGATAGATAGAAGTCCAAAACATTTGGAGGGGAAGGGGGCATAAGGTCAGAGATGGCTACTGGCCCAAAAGTACATTGGATGAATAAATGCTGGACAATTTTTTAATTTATTTTGCCTTGTTGTCAGTCATTTACCTTTTCTCTCCTTGGCCAGAACCTTGGGATGGTGTAGGAAGTGGGAAGAGGATTTATTGCATTGTTTACTCCGAAGCAAGTGCCCCTGTATTGAAGGGAGCTTACTCCCGAGTAAATGTTAGAAAGGAGGAATGCACCATGATGCAAGCTGGGCTTTAGCCCAATCCCTTGTCCCTTAGAGCTGAATCTTGGAGCTGGCATTTACAAAGGTTAGAAATTCAGAGACTCAGTCCAGGCTCTGGGGTGCAAGGAGGTTCCCGTGACTCTGATCAAGCAGGGGTGGCCACCAACATGGATGGCATTAAAAGAGGATTGGACAAATTCACAGAGGAGAAGGCTAAATGGCTACCAGCCATGATGGCTCTGCCTTACTTGTACTGTCAGAGGCAGAGATACTTCTGAAGACCAATTGCTGGAAGCCATGGAGGGAGGGAGTGCTCTTGTGCTTGGGTCTTGCTTGTGGATTTTCCACAGGCATCTGGTTGGCTATTGTGAGAACAGAATGCTGGACTAAATGAGCCATTGGCCTGATCCTAAAATCACCTCTTATGTTCTTATGGCCTTCAGTCCACACTGGAGTGATCCCTGCCTCTGGCGATAGGAGCAGAAAGGGCCACAACTCTATCATACAGCATCTGCCTTGCGTGCAGAAGGTCTCAGGATCAATATCTAGGGAGGGACTTTATCCTGAAACCCTGGAGAGCTGCTGCCAGTCAGTGTAGACAGTTCTGGGCTAGATAGGCCAATGGGTCTGACTCAGAACAAGACGGATTCCTATTTGCCTATGAGACAGCACACATAGCCATGTCTGTCCTAGGATTTAAATGCAGTAGGCACAGCCAATGTGGAAACTTCCATATTTTTGGGGACTACAGCTCCCTTAACTTCAGATCACTGACCATGTTGGCTGGCATCTTTCTGGACACCACACTGGCTATCCCTGAAATATGTGATAGCTCAGTCCACACACGGTTGGGTCATTGGTTTGAGCTTCACATTGAGCAAAGATTCCTGCATTGCAGGGGGTTGGTGTAGATGTCCCTTGTGGTCCCTTCCAATTCTACAATTCTATGCACAAGGGTCTAAAGCTGGCGATGGAGAATTTGTGGACCTCCAGATGTTGTTGAACTACTTGAACTCCCCATCAGACCCAGCCATCATGGCCAAGGTCAAGGTTGATGGGAGATGTGGTCCAGTGTCATCTTGAGGGCCACAGGTTCCTCATCCTTGATCTAAGTCAGTCTCCCCCAGTTGGAAGCAAGGAACGCCAGGTGAGAATGTTCCCAACAGGTGGCTGTTCAGGTAGCACCAAAGGTCCAAGTTTAAATCCCCACTGGCTTTCCAGGTAGGACTAGGAATGTTCCCTGCTCGAAATCCTGGACACCCGCTGCCAGTCAGTGTAGACATTACTGTGATGGACCAATGGTCTGATTCAGTAGAAGGCTGCTTCCTCTATTCCTGTGTCCCCATGTGCTAATAAGAGCCAGCCTGGATCATGGAGGCCTTGTCAGATAAACGTGAGCGCCCATCCCAAAGGCTTCACCAAAGAGGAGATACACACAGTTGCTTCCTTAAGAAGAGATGGGGACCATGATTTTTTTTAAAAAGGGTGTTGGATATGTTCTGATGACCATTCCCGCCTGCCTCCCAGCCTATGGCACAGTTGGAGCTGAATAACTCAGAGTTACAGATAATGGAGATTTTTCGGAGTTGAGTATCTGCTCTGGGTCCATAACGATCTCACATCGACGTCACTCCAACGCTGAGACCTTTGAGACAGGCAGGGTTTGGGGTCAAGCTCCTAAAATAGCGACGAGGACACATCAAAGATAAGGGAAAGGGCAGCCAAGTTGAATTTTTCAGTAAGGCTTTAAAAAAATAAAAAAAGAATTTCTTGATCTATCTTCCCTGAAGTTATACTCTGTTCAGCTTAGATTTTTTTGAAGTTAGTCGTCTTTGGAAGTGAGGAGTGGATGTGTTACTATAAACCCAGGGGGTGGAAGGAGATGTACACATGTGTTGGGTGTGTAGGAGCCTTCACAGGTTACATTCAATGAGGATGCAAAGTGTGTGTGTGTGTGTGTGTGTGTGTGTGTGTACTACACAAACTAACAAGCGTTTGCTCTTTCACTGCAACTGTAGAACCTCCAGGTCACAGGGAGGCGGAGGCAAATAGGTACCGGGGCATAAACCGAGATGTGTCAGAAGGAGGTGCAGATGGGTAAATGGGGTTTTTTGGGGGGGGGGGAATGACACTTTCTCTCACCTTGGCTAAAGGAGAGGTGGAGTATGAGAAGACTGGCGGTGGGCAAGGCGCTCTTCACAAGCTCAGGAGCAAGGGAGCCAGCCTTGACTGGGGGCCCGGCGTCGGTGAGTCCCGGCGTCCGGGCGTAGTTGGCTCAAAGGAAACGATCTCTTTGTCGGTTGGAGTGGGGTCGGGAGGTGGCAAGGAGGCCAGAAAACCTTGCCTTAAAGAGGGGTGTGTGTGTGTGTGCTGTTCGCTTTTAGTTGGGTCCCCTTTGGCGTCTCCAAATGGGCCAAGAGGCGATCTTTGTCTTTAAAACATCGGGGGGGGGGGCTCCCCTGCTCTTCTGCCCCCTTCCTCGCCAAACAGTCCTCCCTCCCCCGCTCGCCCCCGTTCTTTGCTCTTAAATGTGAAATGTCATTAGCCCGCTAAATCGAAGAACGCAGCGTGAAGCTGCCCACGGCATTGATCTGGGCTCGCAGCGGACTGCATCTTCATTAAACTCCAGGGGGCGCGGAGGATAGAAAGGCGCGCGCGGGGTGGGGGGAATCTTCCCCCCCCCCCCAGCACACACTCCAGCCCCTGGGCTACAAGCTGGTGGTCGGGAGATGTGGGAGCCTGGAAGGGAGAGACGCGTATTAGTCTTGTTCTAAAAGAGCTACGAGCGCAGGACGGCTCCTCTCTAGCAGGGTTGGCGCGTTTACACGACTCGGAGTTGATTCGAATCCATCGGTCCTGGGCAGCCGGCCAGTCAGGTCGCTTTGGACTTCGTGGGTCGCACCTACGCCATTCATTTAAAGGAGCCTGGCTTCCCCTAAAAGAACATTGGGAACTGTAGTTCACCTCTAAGAGGACTAAAGTTCCCAGAACAAACTACAGTTCACAGGATTCTTGGGGAGGTGGGGTTGGGGAGGCATGTGGTTTAAATGTATAGTCTCTGATGTCTCCGATGTGTTTGCACACACTCAGTGGGACCTGGGGCTTCTGCCCCCTAAGTCCTGGTTGCACAGCTGGAACGGTGTCATCCAAATATTGAATCTACCAAACCCCTTAACCTGGATTTCGTAGCTCCCCCTTAACATTCCTGAGAGCTATCTTCCCCTCCTCATTGTCAGAATGGTTTATGGTTAGCCAGTAAAAACATGTGGACCCCCATTTCTCTCTGCCCCCCCCCCCTTTCAATGTCTGCTTGTTTGTTTAAATAAAGCAAGAAATCTTAAAGGAACAGCATGACGAGGGTGCTGGGCTGCAAAAGGGAAAACAGCAGCGAGGAAATCTATTACCAGTCGTCAAAAAAAATATTCAAGTCTGTGATGTTTTCTGCATGGAATAATTAAGCCCTTTCCGAAGATTATAGGAGGGACTGGTGTGTGTGTGTGTGTGTGTGTGTGTGTGTGTGAATGCGCAAAGGTTTAATAAGGTCAGCATACCAGGCAGAGTAAGTTAACACTTCTGCAATATTCTTATGCAGGCAGCATAATATTGATCGCATATCCCAACCTTTCCTCCAAGGAGCTCAAGGTGGAGTAGATGGTTTTTCTTCTCCTCATTTAATCCCACAACAACCCTGTGAGGTAGGTTAGGCTGAGAGGCAGTGATTGACCCAAGGGCACCCAGTGAGCTTGGTGGTGGTGATGGGAGTTTGAACCCTGGTCTCCCAGGTCACAGCCCGACACTCTAACCACTACACCACGCTGTCTCTCTTAGGGAAACACAGACCCCGTCCACACCTCAGCTTAATGTGGATGGTGAACCCCTTTTGCCTCCTTTAATTCCCCTTTGTCCAGCCAGCATTCTCCTCCAACAACTGCTGCCCCACATTCTTTCCTCACTTAAATCTGGAGATTCCCTACGCTTTGAAAATCCAAATGGGAGTGCTGGACTGATTTCCTACGCTTTGAAAATCCAAATGGGAGTGCTGGACTGATTGCTTTGGAAACCTCAGGAGTTAGGCAGTGTGGAAGGGCAGTACCTGGCGAATGCTGCATAGGATCATGGAACTGTAGAGCTGGAAGGGACCCCGAGGGTCATCTAGTCCAACCCACTGCAAGGCAGGAATCCTGCCCTCTGCTGTCCCTGGGTGGGCTCGAACCACTAACCTTCTGCTCAGTAGCCAGAGAGACTGAGACATTGCGCCACAGACATGAATGAGGGGGAATTAAAAGAGGCACAAGGGATTCACAATCCACATTAAACTGAGGGCCTTTAGTGAAACATAGTGGAAAGTTCATATCCTAGAGTTTCAAATCACCTGGTCTTGCTTTTGAAATGAAATGGATGCTTCCAGATCCTGGAACTCCCTCCCTGGAGAAGCCAGACTGGCTCCCTCCTTGTTGTCCTTCCACTGGCAGGTGAAAACTTTCTTGTTCCAACAGAAATTTGGGAACTGACTGCTTTTAATGAAAAGGCTGCTGGCATGCTGTTTCTATGGTAATTTTATGCAGTCATACCTCTTGTTACATTCGGTTCAGGTTACGTCTTTTCAGGTTGCGTCCCGCAGCGACCCAGAAGTACCGAAAAGGGTTACTTCCAGGTTTCGCCGCTTGCACATGCGCAGACGCTCAAAATGACATCACGTGCATGCACAGAAGTGGCGAATCGCGACCTGCACACACACAGACGCGGGTTGCGTTCTTCTCATGCAGAACGCAACCCGCGTATATATGCAGTATATGTACAGTGGTACCTTGGAAGTCGAACAGAATCCGTTCCGGAAGTCCATTCGACTTCCAAAATGTTTGAAAACCAAAGCGTGGCTTCTG
This sequence comes from Podarcis pityusensis, assembly GCF_964106645.2. Taxonomy (NCBI): domain Eukaryota; kingdom Metazoa; phylum Chordata; class Lepidosauria; order Squamata; family Lacertidae; genus Podarcis; species Podarcis pityusensis. The sequence goes on along the minus strand of NC_138039.1, from coordinate 4,775,476 downwards.
TTTGGCTGCAGGCAGGGCTGTAGCTAGGGGGTGGTGAGATGGGCCCCCACCAGGGGTGCAGGTGAGTGGGGGGGGGGGCGCAAAATCGGCTTTAAAATATGTCCATAAATAAAAATATTGATTATTGCCTCATAAGAAAAGGTTTTAAATAGAGGGTGAATTGAATGAGTGGAGGGGGCGGGGTTGGAGGAGAGGTGGAAAGAATAACTAATTTGTCCATGGGTAGGGGGCTCAATCTGGATGGTTCTGCCAGGGGTACAAGACCACCTAGCTACAGATCTGGCTGCAGGAAGCTCCTGCAGCCAATTGAAAGCCACAGAAATCCCCCTCAGACGTTTGGCTTCCAAAAATAGTTTGCAAGCTGGAACAGTCACTTCCGGGTTTGCGACATTCGTCAGCCAAAACATTCGGGAACTAAGCTGTTTAAATTCTATCAATGTTTAATATAAAAAAACGATCGCCCCTGTTTTTAGTGGTTCTTATTTTTATCTGCAAACCTGCTTGAGTCCTGTCAGGGGGGAAAGGCAGGGTTATATATAAATACAGTTTTCCTATTACTACAGCTACTACTATTAATAATTCTCCGCCATTTTTTATTTAAAAGAAGTTCTGGGTTTTGTTCAAAGCAGTCTTTTGCCATTGGTGGATGTCTCCAAGGCTCTTCTGCACCTCAGCACAGCCCCCATGTTGCAATCCTTGGCACGAAGCTGTCCATGTTTGACCACGTCCCAGAATGGCCTTTGAGTCGCAGTCGCTTTACAATGCGGAGGGTTAGCCTTTGCCAATATTTCACATGCTCCCTGCCGCTGTGTAGCAATATCTATCAAAAACTACCTGAGAGATGTCTTGAGAACAGAACCCATCAATTTTGTATTGATGTTCCTCCGTCCACCAGTAAAAAAAAATGGGTAGATTTGGGATTTGCACATCAGACTTTGAATGTTGAACTCTGGTGATTTTGAAATCTGGTGAATTTTAATTGAACCCACAAGCTGAGTGACTAAATTTGAGAGGAACAAGGGGGAAGGCTCAGTTTTGAACTTCTGCAAAATTTCAATTCAGCTTGGCCACCAAAAGACCTCTAAGAGTTGCTATCAGGAACAGATTCATGATTATAGGGTGCTATTTTTATTTCTACTTGATATTTTAATGGTGTAATCCTGTGCATGGGTTTACTCTGGAGTAAGTACGGCTGTGTTCAGTGGGGTTTACTCAGTAGAAAGTGTGCATAGGATTGTGCCCTAAAACAAAAAGGGCTCCGAGGATGGCATATTAATTCTTGGCTTCAGGTTTCCCTCTCCCCCCAATTTTTTAAAAGGCCAACTGCATTTAGTCCCCAGTAATCTAGTTAGAAAGGCAATTGTCCCGGTTCTTGATCCCAAGTTCCGCATATTCCTATTTATATATAACTCATCCATTTTCAAAAAACAAAACAGAACGCCAAAGCACAAGAAGTGCAAAATATAACTTGGTTTTAGCAAGCCACTGGAGAAGGGATGGTTTGCTAGTGCTCCTCTTTTCTAGTCCATATATTTATTAAATGTATACAGCCACTCATCAGTAAATATTCCCTGGGCAGCTGAAAAATGAAACAGTGTTTTAAAATAATTTAAATAAAACACAAACATGCACACACTAAAAGTCAGGAGGGACAGTTTGCTGCAAGAGGCACCATTAGAGGAAGCAGAAAACAGCCCAGATTTGAAATACATTTCCAGCTGCTCAGTGTGTTGGGTGCTGATGGCCTTAATTTAGCAATACAGTGGTACCTCGGGTTACAGACGCTTCAGGTTACAGATGCTTCAGGTTACATACTCTGCTAACCCAGAAATAGTACCTCGGGTTAAGAACTTTGCTTCAGGATGAGAACAGAAATCGTGCAGTGGTAGTGCAGCGGCAGCGGGAGGTCCCATTAGCTAAAGTGGTGCCTCAGGTTAAGAAGAGTTTCAGGTTAAGAATGGACCTTCAGAACAAATTAAGTTCTTAACCCGAGGTACCATTGTAGTTCACCCTTTGTATGCAGAGGATACCAGCTTCGATTCCTTCCATCTCCAGTCTGTTTCTTTATTGTTAAAGGGACTGAGCATATAACAGCTGAAAAAGACCTGAGAGCACCTTTAATAACAGGCTTACAATGCAGGATGTAAACAACATCACCTGCTTTAAAAGCCCAGAAAATCCTGTGTCCAGACCTGCCTCTGACTCACAACCGCCAACATGGGACCCATGTTCACATTCCCCCCTTTGGATTTTTACTGAATAATGCTAGCAATTCCCATTACTAATCCCAAAATGGCAATTCACAGAGAGCTATACCTTAGCATTACTAGCAAATGGAAAGCAGTGATTTTTAAACACTTGATCTTAGCCGAAAGGCTAAGAAGTGATTGAAAACCAGCGATTTTGCATTCTGGAAAGCCATAGAAACAGACTGGAAAGCGAACAGGGTGCCCCTACTCTATACAGTGGTACAGTACGTCGGATTACAGACGCTTTAGGTTACAGACTCCGCTAACCCAGAAATAGTACCTCGGGTTAAGAACTTTGCTTCAGGATGAGAACAGAAATTGCACAGTGGTGGCGTGGTGGCAGTGGGAGGCCCCATTAGCTAAAGTGGTGCTTCAGGTTAAGAACAGTTTCAGGCTAAGAATGGACCTCCAGAACGAATTAAGTTCTTAACCCGAGGTACCACTGTAGAACATGGGTAGGCAAACTAAAGCGCAGGGACCGGATCCGGCCCAATCACTTTCTAAATCTGGTCTGTGGACGGTTCGGGAATCAGCGTGTTTTTGCATGAGTAGAATGCATCCTTTTATTTAAAATGCATCTCTGGGTTATTTGTGGGGCATAGGAATTCGTTCATTCCCCCCCCCAAAAAATATAGTCCAGCCCCCCCCCCATAAGGTCTGAGGACCAGCCCCCTGCTGAAAAAGTTTGCTGACCCCTGCTATAGAGAGCTCTCTATACACACAGCTGCCCTTCATCTATTGTTCTCCATCCTAGAATGACATGGCGTGCAGCCAGGTGGGAAAAGGCCCACCCACTTGTCTCTATGACAACCTTCTTGGGAATGTAAATTTGTTGTTGTTTAGTAGTGTCCGACTCTTCGTGACCCCATGGACCAGAGCACGCCAGGCACTTCTGTCTTCCGCTGCCTCCCGCAGTTTGGCCAGACTCATGCTGGTAGCTTCGAGAACACTGTCCAACCATCTCGTCCTCTGCCGTCCCCTTCTCCTTGTGCCCTCCATCTTTCCCAACATCAGGGTCTTCTCATGAGGGGGCCAAAGTATTGGAGCCTCAGCTTCAGGATCTGTCCTTCCAGTGAGCACTCAGGGCTGATTTCCTTCAGACTGTAGAGATTTGATCTTCTTGCAGTCCATGGGAATCTCAAGAGTCTCCTCCAGCACCATAATTCAAAAGCATCAATTCTTCGGCGATCAGCCTTCTTTATGGTCCAGCTCTCACTTCCATACATAAATGGTGGTACAGCCAAAACCATTCCCTTAATAAAGGAATGTGTTTGGCTGCTTTATCACATTTCTTCTGCTAAATTCTAGCAGGCCTGGAAGGGACCCAGGATATCATCCAGACTGACCCGCCAAAAAACTCACGATTTAAAAAATACATTTTAGTGCACATTTCCCTGTTAGATGCATTTTTGCCTAAGTAGTATATGATTGCAAGCCATTTCCCCAAATATAATGCATTTATGTCTGTGTGCACATTTCCCACTAACACTTGTACATTTTGGCAGGGGAGCTCAGAGCATCACAAAATTTGGAGAAGAGCAATTTTTTGAAGTGCTGCTGCATTTCAGGTTATGCATCAGCCTGAGAACTGTGCATTAGGTATTCACCTTCAAATATGAACCAAGAAGATTTCTTCCCCATCCTTCATAGGATGGGGTTAATTAAAGGACAGGTGGCAACTTTTCATTCCTGAGGTCTGCTATTTCCAAAAGCTATGGCAAGTCACTTCCCTGTCCCCAGTCTAAGGAAGGTCACATTCACACTTACTCTTGTAGCACTATGATTCTACTATAAACAGTCGTGGCTTCTCCCAAATAATTCTGTTATTTTCCAAACCCTCCCTTCTGATGTCAAGGAGATAAAAAACTACATAACTTTTAGAAGACATCTGAAGGCAGCCCTGTATCAGAAAGTTGTTAGTGTTTGATATTTTACTATGTTTTATATATGCTGTAAGGGACGCGGGTGGCGCTGTGGGTTAAACCACAGAGCCTAGGACTTGCCGATCAGAAGGTCGGCAGTTTGAATCCCCACGACGGGGTGAGCTCCCGTTGTTCGGTCCCTGCTCCTGCCAACCTAGCAGTTCGAAAGTACGTCAAAGTGCAAGTAGATAAATAGGTACCGCTCCGGTGGGAAGGTAAATGGCGTTTCCGTGCGCTGCTCTGGTTCGCCAGAAGTGGCTTCGTCATGCTGGCCACATGACCCAGAAGCTGTATGCTGGCTCCCTCGGCCAATAAAGCGAGATGAGCGCCACAACCCCAGAGTCGGTCATGACTGGACCTAATGGTCAGGGGTCCCTTTACCTTTACCTATATATGCTGTAAGCTGCCCAGAGTGGTTGGGGAAACCCAGCCAGATGGGCAGGGTATAGTAGTAGTAATAATAATAATAATAATAATAATAATAATAATAATAATGTGCTGAGAGTTGTTAGGGGACCCCTATTCCCCTCACAGAGCTACAATTCCTAGAGTTCCCAGTGAAGAGGGATTGATTGCTAAACTACTCTGGGAACTGTAGTTCTGGGATGGGCCTAAGGCATCTCCTAACAATTCTCTCAGCACTCTTAACAAACTACGGCTCCCAGGCTTCTCTGAGGGAAGCCGTGATGGTTTGAAGTGGTACCACAGTGCTTTTATATGTATAGTGTGATCGTGGCCAAAGTCTCTCTTTGAATTGAACTGAACTGAACCTCTCCCTTTGCAACTCAGAGGCATGACAGAATTAAGGGTTGGATTTATTTCTCTCTTCTTAATTCCCCCCCCCCCTTTACTTTATGCCTTTGAGACTCTTCCAGATTAGACTGTGGATTTGGCTGGTTTCAAGGAGATGGGGGAGGGAGAACTGCGGAGGAAAAACCTTGAAATACAAGGCAGGGAGCCCTGGAGAGGATGGAGATCAGGCCTCAGATAAGGGTTTGTTCTCCCATGTCTGGTTAGAGAAATCCTGTTTGATCATTAGGAGGAACAAGATCTGAGGCCTCCCCTGAAGGAAAGATTAACTCGGAAAGGTCAGGTTTAGGGAGTTGTTCTCTGTGTGAACACACGGGAGGAGGGGAGTTGTTTGTACAAATTATTTATTTTGGACTCTGGAAAGGAGCTTTGACGTGAATCACGCTGGTAAGACAACGGAGGCTGTAATCCTTGCCATACTTTTTGCAGCCTACATCCCACCGAACATGGGAGGACTTGCTTTGGAGTAAACATACATAGGATCAGGCTATAATCCTATGCACACCAGTGGTGCAGCGGTAAATTTCAAAGTGCCAGGAGCCCATCAGGACAGTTTCAGGGTAGATAAAAGGAAGGACTCTAGTTAAACTATGGAAGTCGCTCCATCAGGAGGCAGTGATGGCTATAAAGGAGAACTGGGGTGAGAGAGAACAGACCCTCCAAGTGTCCCTATTTTCCAGAGAGACCTCCCAGATTTACAGAAGCTGTCCTGGTTTCTGATTTGATCCCGGAATGTCCCACTTTTCCTTAGGATGTCACTATTTTCATTGGAGAAATATTGGAGGGTATGGGAGAGTGCCCTTGCTTGAATTGATTTTAGAATGAATTGATTTTAGAATGAATTGATTTTAGAATGAATTGATTTTAGAACGAATTGATTTTAGAACGAATTGATTTTAGAATGAATTGATTTTAGAATGAATTGATTTTCGAATGAATTGATTTTAGAATGAATTGATTTTAGAATGTATTTCAGTTAATTGATTGTGATTGATGCAAACTGTGTTACTTTTATTGTTGTTAGCCGCTCTGAGCCCGGCTTCGGCTGGGGAGGGCAGGATATAAATAAATAATAATAATTATTATTATTATTATTATTAGCTTCCTATAAGTATCTGGCTGGCCACTGTGAGTACAGGGCACTGCACTAGATGGGCCATTGGCCTGATCCAACAGGCTTTTCTTATGTTCTTATCACTTTGGCCCCCATAGCTATGCCCCCAAGGGAAGTCCAAAAATGCAACATCGTCTCAATCCAATACATATCCATCCATCCATCCATCATTTCTCCCGTTTCCCTCCAACAGTAGCAGTACATAGCATAACACCCAACACACACACACACACACACACACACACACACAATCATTGAAAAGATCGCTCTTCCCAAACCTGGTACTCTTAAAATGTTCTGGATTACAACTTGCACATGATGCCATCCGAAACGCATGGAGGGCAGCAGGTTGGTGAAGAGGTTTGTAAAATAAATTCAGCTTGTAAATGGGCTTTGAACTCTTACGTAAGATTTCCAGCCGGCTGATATGCAGCCTTTAGCTTTTAATTAGAAATGCAAGAAAAATCTTCCAAGGAAGTGTACCAATTAGTGCCTAGTACAAAAAAGGAAAAGGGGAAAAGGACCAGCGTCTTATTTTCTTCCTTCTCTGGCTTGTTGCTGGCATCCCTCTGTCTTGAGAGACAATGGAGTGTGCCGCTGGGGGGAAAGTGTGAGCAACATCACAGTCACCTCCCCAGGGTGGAAGCCTGGGTAGTGTGTAGGGAGGTCCTGGGCTTACCAGGTGACAACAAACCCCTCTTGGCCTCACTGATGGAATGATGTAAGTTTGGCCAAGCAGATCCCCCAACTTTTTCAGTGGCTCTGACCCCTCTGCTTATTAACAGTAGCCTGATGCCTTAAAAATGGTGGGCAGGCTCAGGGCCGGATTTAGGTTTGATGAGGCCCTCAGCTACTGAAGGTAATGGGGCCCTTTATATAATAAATAATAATAATAATAATAATAATAATAATAATAATAATAATAAAATTTTATTTATATCCCACCCTCCCCAGCCAAAGCCGGGCTCAGAGCGGCTAACAACAGTAAAAGTAACACAGTTTACAGAAAATCACAATCAATTCATTGAAATACATTCTAAAATCAATTCATTTTAAAATCAGTTCAGAATCAAATTAATGGCAACCATTGGGCTAGAGTTCTATGAGGATTACAGAAGGAGGGGGTCAGACTGTGCCTTGGCCAAAGTCCTGGTGGAACAACTCTGTCTTGCAGGCCCTGAGGAAAGATGTCAAGTCCCGTAGGGCCCTAGTCTCTTGTCTCCAGTTGTCTTATGTCCAGCTGTCCTTTGTCAACAACAAATTGTTGCTGTCTTTTGTTTTGAATATATGCTATATGGTAATTTATGGACCTAATAGGTATCTAAAGCCATTTGCACATAACAGATAGGAGCCTACACAACACCAAACGCGGTTGCTGTATGTAGGTTTTATTTTATTTGTTTTTTATCTTATATTTTGGAAACTAACATCCAGTTTTTTCCCCTTTAATTTTTTGGGGCCCCCAAGAGAGTGGGGCCCTAAGCTATAGCTTGTTTAGCTTACACGCAAATCCGGCACTGGGCAGGTTTCGTGAATCAAAGAAACAATATACCGGGGAAAGCATTATCTAATAATACTGGCATGTCACGAGGAGAACCAGTCAAAAAAGTTGGCAACCTATTATGAAACCATGTGCTACATTTCTACAGAGCAGTCCCTGTGGTTCAAAGCAGGATATCCCATGAGCTATGGTAAGCATTTTGGCTCTCTGGCATAGCTGTCAACTTACAGATTTGAAAATAAGGGACCAGCAGCCTCGAAAATAAGGGATCAGCAGCCAAAATAAGAGATCAAAAATTACTTTGATAAAATACATATTTTGTTGCATGCAAATGGCTTTAGATACCTATTAGGTCCATAAATTACCATATAGCATATATTCAACACAAAAAAACAGCAACAATTTGTTGTTGACAAAGGACAGCTGGACATAGAAAGGGCCCCATTACCTTCAGTAGCTTATTTAAGGGACATCATCAATAAGGGAAATAAGGGACAGCAGTGGGACATGGCACTGGGATAAGGGACTGTCCCGCCAAATAAGGGACGTTTGATAGCTATGCTCTCTGGGCAGAGGGAAATGCTCAAGGTTGTTTTCTTCTTCTTGGTGGGTGAAACAGCAGGGGATTGAGACGTCTTCTGGACGTGAATGCCTCCCAGCAAACACACCTGGATTGCCTTTGAATGACAGAGGAAATGGAGGTGTGCTTAAAAGTGTCAGAGAGAGGGAGAGAGAGAGAAGGAAGGGAGCCAGAAGGAACTTAATTTGTAAAAGACCAGACTTCAGTCTATCCAGGCTTCATTCCGTTTGTGATGGATCACACTTCAGCAAAGTGCCCAGTTGGAGGCAGATGTCAGTGCGAATGGGAGATGGTGAGTCATCATCAGCACCACGGAAGCAGCAGCTGTAAGCAGTTTGGGCAGATGAGATCATTTTAGCCCATGAAGTGTAGGCAAAAGAGAGAGAGAGAGAGAGAGAGAGAGAGAGAGAGAGAGAGAGGAAGGGACAGAGTAAAATCTGATGGAGCAACCATAGAAAGCTCCATGGACCCCCTAAAAGCTCCAGATGGATTTCCTGAAATGATAGCAATACATTTTTTTTAAAAAAGGAGATCCATGATCTCAAGGATGTGCTGTTTCCCCAAGTAATCTTTCTAAGAGTTGGTTTAAACGAGGAGAAGAAATTTTCCTGTAGTTAGAAATTTGACGGTGCGGTCAAAGGGGGCAGGAAAATGGAACTAAGGACTTAAATATGAACAGAAGATTCTGACGAACCATTAGGATGGCAAGAGCTGTTTGACAGTGGAACAGACGTCCTCTGAAGGTGGTGGGCTCTCCTTCCTTGGAGGTTTCTAAAGAGAGGTTGGATGGCCGTCTGTCAGGGATTAGCTGTGAATCCTGCATTGTAAGGGATTGGACTAGATGACACATGTTTAGGGATGCGGGTGGTGCTGTGGTCTAAACCACTGAGCCTCTTGGGCTTGCTGATCAGAAGGTCGGTGGTTCGAATCCCCGTGACGGTGATGAGTCCCCGTTATTCTGTCCCAGCTCCTGCCAACTTAGCAGTTTGAAAGCACACCAGTGCAAGTAGATAAATAGGTACCGCTGTGGCAGGAAGATAAATGGTGTTTCCATGCACTCTGGCTTCCGTCAGAAGCGGTTTAGTCCTGCTGGTCACATGACCCAGAAAGCTGTCTGTGGACAAACGCCGGCTCCCTCGGCCTGAAAGCGAGATGAGTGTCGCAACCCCATACAGCAGTACCTTGGGTTACATACGCTTCAGGTTACATACGCTTCAGGTTATAGACTCCGCTAACCCAGAAATAGTACCTCGGGTTAAGAACTTTGCTTCAGGATGAGAACAGAATTCGTGCTCCAGCGGCACAGTGGCAGCGGGAGGCCCCATTAGCTAAAGTGGTGCTTCAGGTTAAGAACAGTTTCAGGTTAAGAACGGACCTCCGGAACGAATTAAGTACTTAACCCGAGATACCACTGTAGTTATCTTTGAGTGGACTTAACAGTCCAGTGGCCCTTTCCTTCTTCTTTTTTTTAACCTATTATGGTTTAATCCTGCTTCTCAGGCAAACATTATCTTCCCAAAGTGGCTCCCTCCAATCATGAATTCAGTTCTGTATTGGAGGCAATTAGAAATGAGAGGCAGTGCTTGCTGTCAGACTTACAAACTTTGCAAAAAGAAAATATTCAAGGCCAGCACAGTGGATGGGAAAGGAAGCAAAGGAAGATCATTTGTATGGTGCCCAAATGGAGTTGATGGGTTGCAGTCAAAACAAGCATCTATATCTGGGTGGAGCCAGGCAGATCTCCACTTTCTGGTGGCTTGGATGGAAGAATTTCAGCTCGCTGGTGCTCCGGTAGCTGAGGCCAGTCTGAGGATGAGCAATAAATTCAGTTTGGGTCATATTTTAATGTGAACCTGCCTAATCTGCACTTCCTGGAAACTGTATACAAACTGAAATGCAGCTGTCCTTAGGAATTCAACACCTCTCCGCCCCCACCAAAAAAGATGTGCAAAAGGAAAGCGTACACAGGAGGAATTCATGTATAATATTGTACATACTGGCAAAAAAATGCAAACACAAATGCATTGTATTAGGGAAAGGTGCTTGCAAAAGGATGTACCTATTAGGAGAAAAAGTGCTGATGGGTTTTCATGTGGGGTTTGAAAACAAACACAGTTGCAAACTGATGCAGAAACACAGGAAACTGCATTTAAGGTGGGAAAAGAATGAAATTCAGAGAAAGTGCAATTTGTCCATCTGAGGCTAGACTTTCCTTTGCAGTCCTAGGGTGGTTGTAGTGGGGTTCTTTCTGGTGTGAGGGTAGGAAGCAAGCAGCCTGCTGGTTGGAGTCACGATGACCTACCTGTGCTCAGAGGATCTTCCTGGGAGGAAGAAGGAAGGCAGTGCATGCTTCCAGTTGCTGTTGTTCCTCTGGCTGATGTCCTTTCTCTCTTACTTGTGTAGTAAACTAGGAAATGATGAGTTTTACTCAGCGTAGACCTATTGAAATTAATGGGCCTACCTTAGCCTTGTTAATTAATTTCAGCGGGCTTTTTTTATGGCTTCCTTTTTGTTCCTTTCTTTTAAACTACCTTCTCCTTCTTCACTTCTGGCCCTTTAATTAGTTACTTCCTGTTCACTGCATGGCCAAAGCATTCCTGAATCAGCCCTTAGTTAGTTCATGTTTCCTGCCATAGAAGGAGTGACTGAGTTGTATGCAGCCAAGCCCTACTCAGAGTAGACCTATTGAAATTAATGGGCCTAACTTAGCCTTGTTAATTAATTTCAGTGGGCATTTTTTTATGGCTTCCTTTTTGTTCCTTTCTTTTAAACTACCTTCTCCTTCTTCACTTCTGGCCCTTTAATTAGTTACTTCCTGTTCACTGCATGGCCAAAGCATTCCTACATCAGCCCTTAATTAGTTCATGTTTCCTGCCATAGCAGGAGTGACTGGGTTGTATGCAACTAAGCCCTACTCAGAGTAGTCCTATTGAAATTAATTGGCCTAACTTAGTCACGCTCACTACTTTCAGTGGGTCTGCTTTGAGCAAACCTTAGTTGGGTACCACACAATACGTTCACTGATCCACTTGTTGAAAGATACACTGCACCTGAACATAGGAAGGTGTCTTACATTGGGTCAGACTGGACCAGTCTTATGTACTCTGGTTGGGAGCAAGTCTCCAGGGGCTTGGGCAGAGATCCCAGCACCTGACGATTTTGTCTGGAGATGCTGGAGCCTTCTGTGTACGAAACATGAGCTTCAGATGTTGTCTAGGTAGGACCCAAATTAAGAGGTTGTCTTTAACGTTTAAGAGTGCCTGTATTTATTTATTTTAATTAAGAAGACAATGTGTGCAGCTTGCAAGCTTCAGCCCAGAGGGAGCTGGCTGCAATTTATTGCATAGACTCTCAGGGCCGGGTGGGTGCGCTGGTTTGCCCTTCTCTGCTGCCTCCTCCCTTCTCCCAATTAACTTCCGTCTCCAGTGTTCTGTGGTGGGAGGGAGCGCAGAGGAAGAATCACCAGGGCTTGCCCCCATGACATCACCAGGGACTGCCCCTAGGTTTCAGGTTTGGGCCCTGAAATCTCAGCGTCTGGGATACTCCTGACCGGACAACCCTAAACACAAAACAATGTTTTATTTTATCAAGACTACAGTGATCTGCAAATAGCAAGCCAGTTGGCAAAGGTACCAGTGCAAAGACAGCTGAAGAGCCAGCAGCTTCTGGTCACACCCAACCACACGCAATGGGGAAGAGGGCACCTGGGCTCATTAGCATCTGACCTGGTTGAAGGGCCTTAATTCCTGACCCCAAGCAGTAATCCCCTGGGCTTTGAGAGTGAACCCATATCTGTTTCCTAAGGTCTAATTCCTACCTGCCACAACCCACGTGGGTCAATTGCCTCGTGGCAAGGCTTGCTATCATCTTGGTGGATTTCCAACTATGTGAATGCAGGTGCTTAAACAGATATGATGAGCACTGAGAGCTGCCTTTGGACTGAGTCAAACCCTTAGTTATCTAGCTCAGGAGCAGGGCAGGAACTCGTGGTCCTCCAAATGTTGCTGGAATACAGTTCCCATGATTCCTGACTGGGGTTGATGGGCATTGGAGTCAAGTGACAACCAAATGTTCTCCATCCCTGATGTAGCACCTTATTGTCTACCCTAGTGCTCTTCAACCTTGGGTCCCCAGATGTTGTTGGACTACAATTCCCATCATCCCTGGCCATTGGACTAGGCTGACTAGAGATGATGGGAGTTGTAGTCCAACATCTGGGGACCCCTGAAGAAGACTGGTGTAAACCTGAGACGGGAACCTGTGGCCCTTCAGAAGTTGCTTGAACCTCCGCTCCCATCTGCCCAGTCAACACAGTCAGTAGTCAGAGATGATGGCAGTTGTAGTCCATCAACACCTGTTGCACTCTTGTGTCCACCTTGTGGACTTTCTATAGACATCTGGTTGGCCACTGATAATAGACTGATTATCTCTTTGGTCTAATCAAGCAAGGGAGTAGGGGATTTTTCTTTCTATCTCTGCGTGAGATAACCCATGAATTCAATTGCACATTGTTTGATATTGATGTTTGTTCAAATCAGAGTGGCACCATTAATTTAATTCTGCTGCATTTTTTTTTATATAACAAAAAAAAAAAAAAATCCGGCGTGCCTTTTATTTTTATTGCTTGGCGTGCTTTGTGGTGATTTCAGTTTTGATTTTTCTTGCGGCTTAGTCAAACTCGTAATGCACAGCTGTGATGTTCAAAAAAACCATGGGCCGCTGCTCCTTTGATATTATCTCAGTTATGTATTATGAATGTTTTTAATGCTAGCAGGCTGTGCTGTGCGAAGCAAATCCAATAATAATTAGAAGGGGGGAAAGAGCCCAATCCATCATGGTGTCGCTTAAGAGACATTTGCTTCCTCTGTGGTTGCATTTAGAAGGTGGATGTTCCTCAGCAACCCCCAACAGCCCCCCCCATCACAGCAAGGTTAGATGGGGAGGGAACAGGTGTGTGAAACCGGGCTGGCCCATGATGCTTTGCTGCATTTGGTGGAAGGCCGAAAAGCTGACCAATCGGAGAGTCAATATTTTCAACCCTGGGAAGGGACAGAGCCTCCTTCATCACACTTAAAGGCTGATGAAAATTCCTGATTGTTATGGTTATTAGTATTATTATTTTTAATCACAAATTGATGCAAACTGGGAAAATGAAAGAATAACATAAGCGGTGCTAAAATAACACTTGCTAGCTCCGGGTACTTTGCGGCTTGACTGCAGCTGCCAAATGTCCTGGCCCAGCCCTGGTTGACTACCTTGTTGTATAATCATCTGGTGCTTGTTAAGAACACTCCCTGCGTTGGAGATCTGGATGTGGCTGGGAATCTCTTGTGAAACACCTTTACTTGTGTGTATGAACTGAGGCTGTAGGATGTCCCTTTCAGAGATCCCTGCCCCTTTCAGAAACTCTGTAAATAATACAGAGAAACTGAGATAAACTTAAACCCACCTGAGGAGCATTTTTCTTCTTGAGGTGTGTAGGACGGTTTTGGAGGGTTGGTTTATCCCTCCTTGTGCTGGTCCCCTGGGTTACCTGAGAAGCGAGGTCCAAGTCCAGTCCATGGGTCAAAGGTGCAACGTGGCCGCAGTCCGTAGTAGCTGAAGCTGGGTGCAGGGCAGGGAGTCGGGTGAAGTCAGGAACAGGCATGCAAGCAGGGAGCCAGGGCGGGTCAGGAGCTCAGGCAGGAAAGCAGGACAGGGTTCAGACAGGAACTAGCAAACAACAACATTGCTCCCGCAACTTGGGACTGGGGCTGGCCGGCTTTTATCTGCCCCGAGGCATAGGGTGGCCCCGATCCTCTGGTGACTCGCCTCTCCTTGCCTGGAGGCGAGCAGTCCTCCTGTGGGAACTTAGTTCCCTCCGCCTCTCTGCCCTGAGCCTCTGCAGCTCAGGAGAGGCTGGAGGGTTACCGGACCCAGAGGCAACCTCAGCTTCCTCTGACGGGGCTGAGAGTGGAGCACCTGCAGGGAATGGGTCCTCCAACACCTCAGGAGCCAGAGCAGACTCAGCTGGTGCCTGCACCTGAGGATCCAGCACAGGTGAGGACCCTTCAGGCTCAAGCCCCAGCCCCAGCTCAGCTGGTTCTGGAGGTGGGGAATCCTGTGCAGGCTGGGATCCCTCAGGTTCAACATCCGAGTCCGAATCCCAGGCCATCACACTCCTTTTTGTTATCATGCTATCTCTCTTCTCTCTCGGGAAAAAAAAAAGGCTCAAGAGAGCAATCTGCCATCTTGACCCACATGGCTGTGCACCCCCTATGTCAGGGGTCAGCAACCTTTTTCAGCTGTGGGCCGGTCCACCATCCCTCAGACCATGTGGTGGGCCGGACTATTTTTTTTGGGGGGGGGGGGAATGAACGAATTCCTATGCCCCACAAATAACCCAGAGATGCATTTTAAATAAAAGCACACATTCTACTCATGTAAAAACACGCTGATTCCCAGACTGTCCATGGGCCGGATTGAGAAGGCGATTGGGCCGCATTTGGCCCATGGGCCTTAGGTTGCCTACCCCTGCCCTATGTTATCTAGTGTTTGGCCTCAGATTGATCACTGTTCTTGTTTTCCTTGGTCTCCATCTCCCCATCCTTATTCTTTTCTCCTCCTCCTCTTTAGCTGCTGGCTCCCTCTCCAACTTGCAGTGCTATGAGAGAGAGAGAGAGAGAGAGAGAGAGAGAGAGAGAGAGAGAGAGGCCATTCATTCAAATAATGAATATTCCTCTCTCCACCCCCCTTTCTTTTAGAAGTTAGTGGTGGTGTGTCAGACTGACTGGCTGTGCCAGCAGCAAGAACCTTTGAAAACCACATATGTTCAGGAAAGGCCTTTTTTGCAGAAGCATAGTGTGAAAGGGGAAAAAAAATGTATGAGTGTTGGGGGTGGAGAGGAAATGGTGTTTCTGTGCACATTTGAAACCTCTTTTACCTCTCACCTGATAAAAGGCATGTCTGTGGCAGTGGGTGAAACATGGGCAGACCCTCCAAGTGTCCCTATTTTCCAGATTTAGAGAAGCCGTCCCAGTTTCTGATTTGATCCCGGAATGTCCCGCTTTTCCATAGGAGGCCCCTATTTTTATCTGATAAATTTTGGAGGGTACGAGTTATGCCACCCCTGGCCCAAGGTGATAAGTAACTATACTAAGGTTACCAGATGTCCCCGTTTCAAGGGGACAGTCCCCGGATTTACAAATCAGTCCCCATACAAAATCCTATCATTCCTACTGAAGTTGAAAAGTGTCCCCGGATTCATTGAAAAAAATCTGGTAACCTTAAACTGTACAACCTTTAGAAGACACCTGAAGGCTGCCCTATACAGGGAAGCTTTTAAATGTTTAATGTTTTATTATGATTTTATATATGTTGGACTGGGACACGGGTAGCGCTGTGGTCTAAACCACTGAGCCTCTTGGGCTTGCCGATCAGAAGGTCGGCAGTTCGAATCCCTGCGACGGGATGAATTCCCATTGCTCGGTCCCTGCTCCTGCCAACCTAGCAGTATGAAAGCACATCAAAGTGCAAGTAGATAAGTAGGTACCACTCTGGTGGGAAGGTAAACGGCGTTTCTGTGCGCTGCTCTGGTTCGCCAGAAGCAGCTTAGTCATGCTGGCCACATGACCCAGAAGCTGTACGCTGGCTCCCTCGGCCAATAAAGCGAGATGAGTGCTGCAACCCCAGAGTCGGCCACGACTGGACCTAATGGTCAGGGGTCCCTTTACCTTTACCTATATATGTTGGAAGCTGTCCAGAGGTGGCTGGGGCATCCCAGTCAGATGGGCAGGGTATAAATATTCCTATTATTATTATTATTATTATTGAAAAGGATGTCCCTATTTTCATCAGATAAGAGGGTATGTTTGAAGCATTTGATGGCCAGATTTGGCCCAGAGTCTGTAGCTGCCCGTCTTCATCCCAAATCCAGAAGCATTTAAATATAGTTTCTGTGATTGCGGTCAATTTCCTGGCTGTCTCTAAGGAGGAGGAAGGGCGGTTGTTGCAAAGAGTACAGAAAGTGAGCTGTGTGGGGATGATGACATTGGGTATAAGCTATGAGCTTCTTGCCTTAGAGTAATGCCAGCTCTGTCTAGAGGCCTCCAACCACTTTGCATTAATTAATTAGCTGATTAATTAAAAAAGTCTTGGCGACACCTCTGTTGGGGAGAGAGAGGTTGTTATCCTCGCTCTACCAATGGGGGAAGGCAGACAGATGGAGGCTGCGAGCCTGAAGTCTCTTACCCATGACGAATCCCACTGAGCTTAAGAAGGAACCCTTCCAGAAACACAGCCACAAATGTCTGCTTATGGGGTGCTCTGAAATCTCTTCCCCCAGCCATATTAACATATTCGTATTATCATGCGTATACAAAAGAAATCATGTGGCTTCTTTTGTCAGTTCCTTCAGCAGCATAGAAACAGACCCGTTGCCTTTAAAGCCACCATCTCAAGGCGATCTGCATGTAAGATATTTAAAAACACCAAATGCACAACAAATGTGCATTTAAGATGACACTGAAACTCTAATAAATGGTCACTTCTGGTAAAGATCCATTTATGCATCTGGGAAAGGCTATCAGATAAAAGCTGCCTTCAACTGTTTTCAGAAAGTGCTGAAAGGCGGAGCCTGTCATGTCTTGTCAAGAATGCTATTCTGCAGAATAGGGGCCACCACTCAAAAAGCCCTGCTCTGATTTAACTGTAGGGAGGGCTTCTGAGATCCTTGGAATCTGCAGAAAAGGCTCTCCTGCACATTGCATAAGGGGTGCATAAGGGACAAGGCATTCTCTCTAGTAAAGTAAAGTAAAGGACCCCTGGACGGTTAAGTCCAGTCAAAGGTGACTATGGGGTTGCGACACTCATCTCGCTTTTCAGGCCAAGGGAGCTGGCATTTGTCCACAGACAGCTTTCTAGGTCATGTGACCAGCATGACTAAACCGCTTCTGGCGCAATGGGACACTGTGACGGAAACCAGAGTGCACGGAAACACCGTTTACCTTCCTGCCGCAGTGGTACCTATTTATCTACTTGCACTGGTGTGCTTTTGAATTGCTAGATTGGCAGGCGCTGGGACAGAGCAATGGGAGCTGTTTCTGAGCCATATGGAGCCTTATATAGGGCACCAACACCTTTAACTTGGCCCCCTCCCTTTCCTTCTTCTTTGGCATGTATATCCAATACTCTATTAATCATATTTTTTAGCTTGCTCCCCCCCAGGATTATCCCTCAAAGCATCTGCATTATGTTAATGATGCACATAGAGACCTATAAGCTCAGCTAACTAGCCAGGCTAGAGGCCTTGTGCCTTATCTTTACTTCCAAGGTTGTAAACACATTCCTAAGCATCTACATTTGAAAAGGAGACATGCCTTGCTGTTCTGAGATGTACCTTCAAATGTCCTAACCCCCTCAGGTAGAAAGGAGTGCAAAGAGATCACGTGCCACAAGGCATGGCTTAGAGAGAGTTCTTTGTTCGCTTGCTCAATGAATAGGTAATGGAGGAAAGACCGTACATTGTATAATTAGTATTGTGTTGTAACTTCAAATTGGAGGAAGTTTATGCATATGTGTTGCTTAAACAGATAACAGCTATGTATATTAAGGAGGCCCCACCCTTTCAGGGCTTTGCTCAGCTTTTGGAGAGTGATCCCACTGAGCCATTATTGCTAGAATAATAAACGAAAATCTGCCCTTATTCCCTAATGGGGGACACAAGAGCCCTTATAGAGTCCTTTGCAGGTTCTCCATCAGTCGGAGCAAATAACAGAGGCCAACCAGAGAATACTGAGAAGCAAAGCAGCTAGTAAGCCTGATCTTTATTGAACTGTTGCAACAGGGTCTCCCCTCACACGCAGGAGAAGGAGGAGGACCCCAAACCCAGGTGGGCCCGCCCTTATATAGACATTTTAAATTGCCCACCTTGGAGTCCAAGAACACTCCCAGAAACATCATACATACATCACAGAAGGGGTGTAGCTCAAGACCACCACCCCAGACACATCATACCTATATCACAGAAAGGGCGGTCTACAGCAGAAATCTGAGTGCATTGTTTACCTCCTGTCTGGCAGGTTACCTGTTAATGCTTACTTGATTGGATACCCTGGGAAGCCTGGCCAGTCTTTTGTAATGATAAATACTTAGTTCCTGAGCCAGGTCACAGGCTCACCCTATTCATTCACAGACGTACCCTTTAGACAGGATTTGTGAATGAAAAGACAATGGGGAGGCTTTTCCATATTTCTTGACCTTGCAGAGAAATCATTTGTTCAGCTTGGGAGTCAAAATGGTTCCAGGGCTGTTTTCCTGTGCTGCTTCAGACATGTGGTTTATATATTTATATACGTGTTTGCTTGGTACATTTATGAACATTTAATATATATGACCTTAAATTTTTTATTTCACTAGCAATAAACACCCTTTGTTTTCTCACCACCGCGTGGAGATTTCCTTCGGCCTCAAATGTTGATTTTTGCTACATTAATATTGCTATACCTCAGTTAGTAGAACACGAGACTCTTAATCTCAAGGTTGTGGGTTCGAGCCCCATGCTGGACAAAAGATCCCTGCATGGCAGCGGGGTGGACTGGATGACCCCCAGCTCTATGATTTTATGGGAGAAAGTGAACTGCTACACATATTTTTGCAAGATGCTTCTCAATTATTTTAATTTTGAGTATATTCTGGAGCAGGCCTCTGGACCCAGGGCAGCTGAGATAGGCTCCAGAATAGCACCTCCTTTCCCACCAGGAAAGAAGGGGCCAGGGAAGATCTACATCAGGAACAAGGTGGGCAAAAATGATTGACATCGGGATCTGCTGCCCCAGTGGACCCTGCTGCCTGAGGCAATCACCTCACCTTGCCTCATGGGTGGGTCGGCCCTGTCTAGGCCTTGCTTAAAATGCTGTCTCCACTGAAATCTCTCCCATCCCAAACTGAAAAGCCCCCCACCTTCTATTTATCTTTACCCATAGAACCACCATCTTAATTTTTTTGGAGGGAGGGAAAAGAAGAACCTCTCCCCCAATGGAAAGATGGGGGACCTGTGGCCCTCCAGATGATGTGGGACTTCAACTCCCAGTAACCCTAAATGAACTCGGTCCTATATACCTGAAAGAGTGTCTCCACCCCCATCATCTAGCCTGGACACTGAGGTCCAGCGCTGAGGGCCTTCTGGCGGTTCCCTCACTGTGAGAAGTGAGGTTAGAGGGAACCAGGCAGAGGGCCTTCTCGGTGGTGGCACCCGCCCTGTGGAACGTCCTCCCACCAGATGTCAAAGAGAACAACAACTACCAGACTTTTAGAAGACATCTGTTTAGGGAAGCTTTTATTGTTTGATGGATTACTGTATTTTAATATTTTGTTGGAAGCCGGCCAGAGTGGCTGGGGAAGCCCAGCCAGATGGGCAGGGTATAAATAAATCATCATCATCATCATCATCATCATCATCATTATAGCCTGCATGGCCAGTGGTTAAGGATGAAGTGAGTTGTAGTCCAACGATACCCAGAGGCTTGAGGTGATCCCTTCTTGAATATCCTGGTTTTGATCAACTGGAGAGCCAAACCAAACGGTGTCTCTCAATGCTAATAAGAACTCAGTTCTTCGGGAAGCTATACAAGACACAAATGTCACTCCCCGCTACTAGAATCCATCAACCAGCGTGACAGCTGCCTTAATCATTAATCATGCAGCAGCAGCATCGAAATGAAGTCATCACAACAGAAGAGTGACATGGGATAAATATCTCATCATCATCTCCGTTGTTGTTGCGATGTCTGGTGATGCACCGGTTGGAGGAGATAGGAAGTGAATGACTGTAATCCGGTGAACCCCGTTTTGCTCAAAGGAGGGCCTCCGGTGACTGCAGTGTCTGGGCAGACTTGCAAAGGGGAAGGTGGTCTTCGTTTAGATTTTACGGAGGTTGAGGGAATGTGATGTGCTGCTGGAGGGGTTTCTGTAGCCTCTGCACATTCATCATTGGTTTTTCTTGTGCCATGAGCGAGTCTCCGAAGCCAGGTTTTTTCATCCAAGTCCAATACGCTACTGCTGCACAGGATTAGCACTGAATTGGAAGAAAGAAAAGCAGTAAACAATTTTATCAGCCGGGCCTCTGAAATGACGACCAGATTTTTAAAATTTTAAAATTTTTAAAAAGACAAGAGTCTCTCAGCCATACAAGTAAGTTAGATGGCCGTTTTTTCAGACAAAGCCTACGAAAGCTAAACTCTAAGCATTAAGAAGAACACCTCTAGCATTTAGCCTCCAAGGCACCCTGTTGTCTTGAGAGTGTATGTTTTCCTCGCAACTTTTAATAACTGTGCTTCAAACAGATTGAGACTCCCCCGCCCCACATTTTAAATATAATTCAGCTCTGCAAACCTAGATCTCTGCTCTGAGCTATTCTGTAAATTGGGAAGACTGTTGACACGGGATGATTTATTGATGTTTTCTTTCATTTCTCATTGGTATAAATGCTCTCCGGACTTCATGAAGGCTAAATTTCCACACATCCTGGAAGCATTAAACACACACACACCAAGCAGAATGAAATTAAGAACCAAGGCAGGTGGCTCAGATATCTCTGTTTCTCTGCTCCAGGAAAATGCAAGAGAAAATATCTAGGCATAGAAAGGAAACAGCTCTTTACACAGAGCACGGTTGAAACAGTGGAACTCCCCAGCACAAGATGCATGATGACCACCGTCTTGGACAGCTTTGAAAGGGGATTAGAGAAATAGGCAGAGAGCAAGGCTTTCAATGACGACTTAGTCATGTTGGCTATATGCTAACTCCAGGATCAGAGGTGATAACATGGTTCTGAATACCAGTAGTTGGGAACAACAGTGGAGCAAGTCTATTGCCTTCAATCTTCATATTTCTCTCTCTCTCTCTCTCTCTCTCTCTCTCTCTCTCTCTCTCTCTGTGTGTGTGCGTGCGTGTGTGTGTGTAGAGGGGGGGGGGGTTACAGGACCTTTCCACCAGCTCTGATGAATGACCAGCCAGTTTTGGGTCCTCTCCAACTTCTTTCCCTTCCTGTTGCCCTCTACAAGGTCTCTGTAGCCACCAATTCATATCTGAGCTTGCTTTTTTCTTCCTCCATCCCAGACACTTTCCTTTCTGTGCCATGTCTCTTAGAGAATAAGGGCAGGGGCTGTCTTCTCAGTGACACTTGAAAGCTGCTTTGGGGGGCTTTCTTTGGTTGTCCTCAAATAAGCAATAATTGGCTCTGGAAAGCCTATCCCTCTGCAGATAAGAAGCTGCCTTATACTGAGTCGGACACAATGGTCCATCTAGTTCAGTCTTGCCTGCCTACGCTGACTGGCTGTGGCTCTACAGGGTTTCAGGCAGGGGACAATCAGAACCCCAACAGGAGATGCAAACAGATGCTCTGTCACTGAGCTACGGGCCTTTCCTAATTATTATTATTATTATTATTATTATTATTATTATTATTATTATTAATTTATACCCTGCCCATCTGCCTGGGTTTCCCCAGCCACTCTGGGCAGCTTCCAACAAAATATTAATAATACAATAAATCATCAAACATTAAAAACTTCCCTAAACAGGGCTGCCTTCAGTTGTCTTCTAAAAGTCAGATAGTTGTTTATTTCCTTGACATCTGGTGGGAGGGCATTCCACAGAACAGGCGCCACTACCGAGAAGGCCCTCTGTCTGGTTCCCTGTAACTTTGCTTCTCACAGGGAGGGAACCACCAGAAGGCCCTCGGAGCTGGACCTCAGTGTCTGGGCTGAACGATGGGGGTGGAGACGCTCCTTCAGGTATACTGGGCCAAGGCCGTTTAGGGATTTAAAGGTCAGCACCAACACTTTGAATTGTGCTCGGAAACACACTGGGCGCCAATGTAGGTCTTTCAGGACCGGTGTTATGTGGTCTTGGCAGCCGCTCCCAGTCCCCACTCTAGCTGCCGCATTCTGGATTAGTTGTAGTTTCCGAGTCACCTTCAAAGGTAGCCCCACGTAAAGCACATTGCAGTAGTCCAAGCGAGAGATAACTGGAGCGTGCACCACTCTAGCAAGACAGTCCGTGGGCAGGTAGGGTCTCAGCCTGCATACCAGATGGAGCTGCCCTGGACACAGAATTGACCTGTGCCTCCATGGACAGCTGTAAGTCCAAAATGACTCCCAGGCTGTGCACCTGCTCCTTCAGGGGCACAACTACTCCATTCAGGACCAGGGAGTCCCCCACACCCAAAACAGTACTTCTGTCTTGTCAGGAGTCAATTCCTTTCCCAACACAGCAAGATTCCACTCCTTTGTACCCACCACTCAGCCTCTGCCCCAGATAGGACAGGATCTCAAGGGATGAGAATCATGGAAATACAAAATTGACACCCTTCTCCTCCCCCCCCCCCGAAATTTGCTCACATTAGCCACTTCCAACCTTCCGGCCCCCACCACATTATTCCAAGCTCGTTTTGACTCCCTTCGCTTCTGAAAAAGAGATTAATGATATCCTGCACCATTTCCCCCGTTCCTTTAATAATGGAAACGGCATCAGAATAATAAACTGTGTGCGTATCCTCCAGTTGTTTTGGGTACCGCACCCTCTGGTACATTATAAATCTAATTTGCTAGGGGGAAGCAGTATAATACACTTTTTCCATTTTAATTAGTTCGGGATGAATTAGAGCTAAATGTGATGCATTTGCGGCCTCGGCGATGGAGTCTTTCACACACACACACACCCCTCACTTTTCAACTTGCTCGTACGCCACTTAAATGTAAAGGATGGCTTTTCATACAGAAATATCATTCATGCTGTAGCTAGCATGTATTGCTTGCAATAGGTATGTGTCGGCCATAGAATAGCTCTGTGGGCACCAGGGAGCCTTGCTTGTTTCTCACTGCATGTGTCACAAATGGGGAAACTGATCCCATTGGTGTGTTTGCATGGTGCAGTAGCTAATGCAAAGATAGGGAGCCTGTGGCGCTCCACATGTAGTTAGACACCAGCTCTCATCAGCCCCAGCCAGCATGGGCATTCGTCAGGAGTGCAGGGAGCTGATAAAGAAACATAGTGATGGAAGGGACCCTGAGGATCATCTAGTCCAAACCCCTGCAACGCAGGAATATTCGGCTGTCCCATATGGGGATGGAACCTGCAACCTTGACATTATCAGCACCACCCTCTAGCCAACTGAGCCATCCACTTGCTGTTGGAGCCAGCAGTATTTGGAGGAAGTTCAGGTTCACCATCCCTGGGCTAGGCTTAAGGGATGGGGGAGAGATTAGGTTTCGGTCGGATTTTAATGAGAAACAACCAGATTCACACTTCTCAAACCGAGGCATGAACCAAAAAGTGGCTAGTTTTCAAAATTTGCTCTTCCTCAAAATTTGCAAAGCAGTTCTCCAACCATGCAATGTGTACCAAAATGCATATATATGGGGAAACTGTAAAATGATGTACTTAATGCAAAATTGCATTCATTGGGAGACATTTGCACCAAAATGCTGAGTAATTTTCATGAGGTTTTAAAAGAAAATCACAAATTGCTGGTGAAGTGTGGAGAAAATGAGAGAAAGGGAAACTGATTGATTGGTCCAAATGAGAGAAGATGCTCAGTGATCTATGTTCAGATCTCCAATAAAAAATAAAAGCTACTTCAGAAGAACACTGAATCACTGAATGGTGTTAAGGGGCCATCAAACTTTTTCACCTCCCCTGTATACTTTCCCTCAGTCTAAAGTGTGAACCCTTTGCAGCTGCTATTTTCTTGAGCATGATGATGCCCACTCTTTGAAGAGTCTACTCCCTGGGTGAACCACAGTTTTGGTCATGCCCTTGGATTAACAGTATCTCATGCAGAGATGCAGTGAGGTAGAGGGACTGAGGGTTAAGCCCCTCCCTGAGAGGGGAATAAGGAGGTCTCCTAACCACTCTCAGCACCTTAACAAACTCCAGCTCCCAGAATTCTTTGGGGGGGAAGCCGTGACTGCTCAAAGTGGCCTCATAGTGTTTTAAAAATGGACGGTGTGCAGGTGGCCAGTCTCTGAGAACAAGCAGCTTACTTGGACACCGTCATCACTAAATTGACTCAAAAGGAAATTTGCAGAGCGGAGATCTGGACGTGCCCCTTGAGCTTCAGACAGACCCAGTGAATTCAGGTTACCTTTTTCTTTTTTTCTTTCTTTTTTGCATTCATCAAGCGTCATTATGGGATTTGGACAGGCCAATTGGAACAAAGAACAGTTGGGGAGCACAACATCAAAGGACCTCCAGAGAGTAGACTTTGGCCTCCCATCTTAATAAGGATGTTGCCCTTTTCAGTCTCACAATGGCTGCTTCCCAGTTGTCTGGCCTGGGCATCCGTCCAGAATTGACTCTCAACAGCAAAAGCTGCTTATCCCATCATTGTAGCACCTGGCTTTTGCCTTTTGAAGTTGTATTTCTCCCTGCCCCCCTCCCACCGCCACTCTTCCATGCATCTGTGGCCCTCCACGTTGGAGAGCTTGCTGGCTGACCCACAAGAGGCATGGCTGCGAGGAAGTGGGGAGGCAGATACATTTGGAAGGAACAAAGTGGCCGTGACAGAACGGATGGATTGAAATATCCATAACCCCACCTTTCTATCCCCAAAAAGTGAACCTCTAGACACCAACAATAACCACTGTAAAACCGCATTTCACGTTTGCACACCCCTGAACGAACAGTAGCAGTGGCAATTAAATTGAGAAAAGCATGACAGGACACAGTTTATTTATATAAAAGTATTTTTATCCTGCTATATCATAAAAAATATACATCAAAGCTGTTTATAGCAACAAAAACATATTTTTGTGTTGTTGTTTTTTTGCAGTTTTGTTGTTGTTTTTGCAGTATGCGCTGCAAGGAGCTCAGTCAAATGGTTAAGCTCCCCAAAGAAAACAGCTGTTTATCAGAGTTATCTGTACTAGGTCAACAACAACATTCACCACTACACATGCACACAAACACAAACTATTTGCAGTGTTAAAAGTAGCCTTCTTTCTCTGAGCCCAGAGAGGGTTCTTTGCTTCAAAGTCCTTGCTGTGCTAAAGTCCACACCCAAGTCCTTAGTTGAGTTGCCTGCAAAGTCCTGCAACTGATAAGAGTTCCCTGAGATCTGAAGTCTGGCAATTTCCCAACTGCTTCCTCAAACGATCTCTTCAAAATGTCTTCACTGAAATCCACAGTCCCACCAGATAGCCTTCAACAGTTCCTGAAATCTCCCACCACGCAGTGTGCTGTGACCTGAGCCCACTTATACACAAAATTACTTGCCAAATCTGCCCGATGAAACAGACAAGAGAGTCATAAGATTCCCGCAGGTACATTGCAGGGAGTGCACTGTCTCCTCTGACTCATGGATAATTAACCCATCAACTGCATTCCTTAACAACTAAATAAAACCATTAACAAGTTTTTTAAAGACATCAGTCAACCCTTGTGGAGGAATGTCATAGTATCAAAAAATTGTAGAATTGTAGAGTTGGAAGGGATCCTGAGGATCATCTAGTTCAACACCCTCCAGCGTGTGTGTGTGTGTGTGTGTGTGTCTTTTGGCTTGCATAGGCCTGGGTGTCAGGGACTAGACTGAAGAGGAATGGTGGGGGCCACCACCACCCCGTCTCCTGAACCTTCCCAAGAACAGAAGGACATTATAGATTTAGAACAGTGATTTGCAGAAGGCCATAGTTCAGAGGCTGCAGAGGGGAGAAGCTGGGAATACAGTGGTACCTCAGGTTACAGACTCTTCAGGTTACATATGCTTCAGGTTACAGATTCCGCTAACCCAGAAATAGTGCTTCAGGTTAAGAACTTTGCTTCAGGATGAGAACAGAAATTGTGCTCCAGCGGCACGGTGGCAGCAGCAGGCCCCATTAGCTAAAGTGGTGCTTCAGGTTAAGAACAGTTTAAGGTTAAGAATGGACCTCCGGAACGAATTAAGTACTTAACCCGAAGTACCACTGTATTGGGAGAGGAACAGCAGGAAGAAGAAGAACCAGGGAAGAGACAGCTGACAGACTCAGTATCCTTAGAAAGCATTTCTGCCCGCCCGCCCCCACTCTCCCAGGACCCGGCATGCATTGAGGGTAGGAGAACACAAAGCTCAGAGGCAGAAAGCTCAGATTAGCTGACACAGAGGTGACGTAGAATAGGAGAAATATAGGGGGTGGGACTTTACTTGGAGCCACGCCATTATCTTAGGGGGACTGCATTCCTTCGTGTCTCTCTGTGAATTATGGAATAAATTACTTAGTAAGAACTCCTCTTGTTTATGTGCTCCTTGGCCACTGCTGTGGGAGGGATAGGATTCCCTGAAGCCTGACACTGGGGGTGGATGGGGAGTGGAAAAGTTTTTAGCCGGCATTTAAAAGTTGGCACGGAAGGTGCCTGTTGAATCTTTATTGGCGGAGTATTCCACTCCTGGTTAGTCCTTTGGTCCTTGCTACTGGCTGGACACACAGTAATAGTCTGCAGTCACAGCCATACAGGCCTGACCTTCATCATTTAAATAGAAGTAACTCTACCTTGTGTTCAGTGGGCATGGATACATTTGTGGGGGCCACGGCAAATCTTCCCCTCCCCTAGTCCAAGCTAAGTGTGTGAAGCATAGCTGTCAATGTTTCCCTTTTTTAAAGGGAAATTCCCTTATTCCGAATAGGATTCCTCGCAAGAAAAGGGAAAAGTTGACAGCTATGATGTGAAGAGGGATTGGTGCTCCCATAGTCTGCTCTGTGTTCCGGTCACCAAAATTGGATCACATTCATACCACACATCTGAAGTGCTATGATAACCCTTTGAACAGTCATGGCTTCCCCCAGAGAATTCTGAGAGCCGTAGTTGTTAAAGGGTGCTGAGGGTTGCTGGGAGACCCCCTTTTCCCCTCAAGAGAGGGGAACCACTGAGAGCCAGTGTGGTGTAGTGGTTAAGAGCGGTGGACTCGTAATCTGGTGAACCGGGTTCGCTTCCCCGCTCCTCCACATGTAGCTGCTGGGTGACCTTGGGCCAGTCACACTTCTCTGAAGTCTCTCAGCCCCACTCACCCCACAGAGTGTTTGTTGTGGGGGAGGAAGGGAAAGGAGAATGTTAGCTGCTTTGAGACTCTTTCGGGTAGTGATAAAGCGGGATATCAAATCCAAACTCTTCTTCTTCTTCTTCTCAAAGAGTCACAACTTCCAGAGTTCCCTTTGAAGAGAGATGGACTGTCAAGGCACTCTGGAAATTTTTGTAATTCTGGGAGGGGAATGTGGGAGCCTCCAAACAGCTGTCAGCACCATTAACAAACTAGACCTTCCAGAATTATCTGGGGGAAACCATCACTGTTTAAAGCATGGGTAGGCAAACTAAGGCCCGGGGGCCGGATCCAGCCTAATTGCCTTCTAAATCCAGCCCACGCACAGTCCGGGAATCAGCTTGTTTTTACATGAGTACAATGTGTCCTTTTATTTAAAATACATCTCTGGATTATTTGTGGGGCACAGGAATTCATTCATATATAGGTATTTTTTCAAAATATAGTCCGGCCCCCCTAACCCCACAAGGTCTGAGGGACAGTGGACCGGCCCCCTGCTGAAAAAGTTTGCTGACCCCTGGTTTAAAGTGATAGCATAGTGCTTTCAATGCATGGTGTGAACAAGGCTTTGGTGTGGCTGGTGAGGCCTCTGACAGGACCTTTTCAGTGGTAACCCCGGGGGAGCTTAGACCGGCTGCTTCTCTGCTTGTCCTTTATGTTATCAGTTGAAGAATTTTTGTTCCGCCAAGCTTCTAACATCCCTTTAATTTTATCTGGTTATGCTTTGGTTCTGCCTTTTTATTTCAGCTTTGAACGCTCTTAACTGTTTTGATAGTTTCCGTACAAAGGTGGCATAAAACGTGCATTATAAATAAAAATAAATGACCCAGAATTGTCTCCCATGCATGGTGTGACTTACTCTGCGCTGGAGTGTGACTTGCTATAATGAGGAAATGATGTTATACATTTGCTTTGTTTCAGACATGAAAATGCCCCACTTCCACGCCTTAAGTTGTTGTTTTAGAGTAAGCAAAGTCTCTCGGATCAGATCAAGTACTAAATCCAGCCTATGGGGAATTATCTCATCTCTGTGCTCTGTGTGGGGCTGTCCTTGAGCCTGTTTTGGAAGCTGAAGCTAGTGCAAAATGTGGTAGCTTGACTGCTCACTAGGATGGAATATCACCACCATGTTACACCGCTACTGAAATAATTGCATGGGTTGCCAGCCAACTACCAGACTAGGTTTGTGGTGTTACCATTGGTGTTCAAAGCCATGTATGACTTGGACCCAAGATATCTAAAAGATCACCTTGTCCCTTGTATACTGAACCAATCACTGCATTTGGCAGGAGAGGGCATCCTGCAGATACCATTTTATCAGGAGGTCCATTGTTGTGACGTAGTATGTGGGGGGCTCTGGGGCGGTTGCCCCAGGTGCAAAATTTTTAGGGGCACAAAATTTCAACACCTGGTGCTGCCTCAATACAGCTGCACACTTCCATTGCTGGGCTCCATGGAAAACGGCTTCCAGGAAGTGACCTCTCCAGACAACAGAATGATGGAATGACTCTTGTTTTCTTATCTCTGCGGCTGCAATCTCCTGGGTGATGCAGGTGTACAGGGTCGTTTCTCTCCCTCTGCATGGTCCCAGGCACTGGCAACCCATGCTATGCCACTAGTTTATGCCATTGCCTGTGAAGTCAGAACTGGACCTTTAGCGCGATAGCATTTCCCCTTTGGAAGTCTCTTGCATTGCATATCAGGCAGGTTGGCCGAGTCCAATATCATTTTTGGATGAGACTCTTTCTCAGATCAGAGCTCACATCTTCTTTGTTGTGCTTTGCATTCCTTTGGAGTGTCATAAATAATTTTGAGGGACTTACAGATTACAACAGCTTATGAATTCAAAATGGTAAAGGCATACTTTAAAAAATGACGCTGTCTGCCGTGGATTCAGAAAGGATATTGGCAATCC
Organism: Podarcis pityusensis; assembly: GCF_964106645.2. NCBI lineage: Eukaryota > Metazoa > Chordata > Lepidosauria > Squamata > Lacertidae > Podarcis > Podarcis pityusensis. The sequence goes on along the minus strand of NC_138039.1, from coordinate 4,746,337 downwards.
AGTTAAGTGGGGTGCAATCTGCATTACCGTTTAACACTCTAGGGATAATTCTAATGTAAATGGGAAGTGAATTTGACGTTGGCAGTTATTATATCTATATTTTCTGGCCGTTTTTTTATAGTCATTTATAAAACAGACCTTGCAAAGCTTCTTTTTCTTTATACTTAAAGTAAAGGCTAGAGAAATACTTGGTTGAAATTCAGGAGTTATTTTTCTCATTTCTGCTGTGGAGAGAGTCACTCTGATATCTTTCAAAGGCCATTCTGTAATCTTCAGTAGTCAAAAGTATTTAGTTAAGGTCGAAGATACATTTTATTTTTTAAAAAAATCAAATTCTGTTCGTTCTTACTGAAGTTTAGGTTTCAAGACACCAAGCAATTCTGAGCTTATCTCAACCAGAACTCTGTTTCACCGAAATGCCTGTGAAGGCTTCTGCCTATATCCTTACACTGGAGTAAAAATTCATGAATTTTTTTTCCAGATCAATAGCAGCTGAAGACTAGTTTTGTTCCCGCTCAATGCATTTTGTTAAAAGCATTTTCGGCTGCAAATGCCAAGATATGGCTCTGAACCGAATGCTATAAAATCAGAAACCTGCGTAACAAATCCAAATGTGGATTTCACACTTGGGAAGCGCCACATGTGGAGTGGCAGGAAAGTGATACGTCCTCCATTTCCATTCTGTGCAGAAAGCCTTGGGATTCCTGGAGAATGTATTCAACGTGGATGTTTAATTTGATTTCTCTTGGATAAATTCCACCAGCGAAAGAGCTATCTGAGTCAATATGGATGGGGAAAGAAATTTAGTTCGGCTGGCTAATTCGTAGTTTCTGAATAAGTGTGCAAATGAAACCATGGCTCTCCTTTGAAATTTTCACTTCTCTGAATTTTGTGGTCCAGTTAAGAACATAAGCGGAGCCTGACGGATCAAGCCCATCTAAGCCCAGCATTAAACAGCTGGAATAACTCTTTTATGGTAAGAGCTGTTTGACAGTGGAACGGTCTCCCTCAGGAGGTGGTGGACTGTCCTTTGGTGGATGCCCTAGAGCTTTGGATGCCCATCTGTCATGGAAGCTTTAGTTGAGATTTGCAAAGCTAAGCAGGGTCTGCTATGGTTTCAGATTGGATGGGAGACCACATATTGAGATTGCAGGGGGTTGGACTATATGACCCTTGGGATCCCTTCCAATTCTACAGTTCTGTGATTCTATGATCCTGTTCAGATAGTGGCTGACCAGATGCAGGTTAGCCCTGGGCAGGTTAGCCCCTGCCAAGCATGCAGATTGGCCCCTGCCAAAAATTGCACCTCCTCACTCTGGCTTGGAGTGGCTAATAGCCTGCTCACTCTTCTACTACTCTGGGTGACCAAGTGCAAGCTCCTCTGGGTGTCTTGACACAGGAATCCAGCTGCTGGCATGGGTAACAACCCTATGGAAGCCCCTCCCCAGTAAGCAGATGGGGCTATTAAAAGTGTGAACGGAGTGCGCAGTGGGGCTTGGAGGTATAATAAACGAAAATCTGCCCTTATTCTCTTATGGGGGATGCAAGAGCCCTTATAGAGTCCTTTGCAGGTTCTCTATCGGTCGGAGAAAATAACAGAGGCCAACCAGAGAATATTGAGAAGCAAAGCAGCTAGTAAGCCTGATCTTTATTGAACTGTTGCAACAGGGTGCCCCCTTCACACGCAGGAGAAGGAGGAAGACCCAGAACAAAGGTGTGCCTGCCCTTATATAAACATTTTAAATTGCCCACCCTGGAGTCCAAGTCCACCCCCAGAAACATCATACATACATCACAGAAGGGTGTAGTTCAAGACCACCACCCCCAGACACATCATACCTACATCACAGAAAGAGCGGTCTACAGCAGAAATCTGAGCGCCTTGTTTATCTCCTGCCTGGCAGGTTACCTGTTAATGCTTACCCTGGGGAGCCTAGCCAGTCTTTTGTAGTGACAAATACCCAGTTCCTGAGCCAGGTCACAGGCTCACCCCATTCATACACAGATATACCCTCAAGACAGGTTTTGTGAATGAAAAGACAATGGGGAGGCTTTTCCATTTTCCTTTGACCTTGAGGAGAAAACATTTGGTCAGTTGGGGAGCCAAAATGGCTCTAGGACAGCCCTCCTGTGCTGCTTCAGAGATGTAGTTCACATATTTATGTACATGTTTGCTTGGTACATTTATGAACATTTATTATATATATAAGACCTTAATTTATTTATTTCAGAGGGAAGAAAAATGGGGAGAGCAGGTGAGAGTAGCAGGAGGAGGGAAAAAGAAGGGAGAGAGGCAGGAAGGCGGACAGATAGAGTGGTGGAGGAGGAGGGGAGGCTGAACAGAGCAGACCTGACCCTGATGGCTGTGGAGGAAGTTCCTGGCAGAGCATGAAAGCAAACGTTTTGAGTTTCTGCTCCATGGTCTCTCCTGACTTCAGTGAAGGGCGCCAGGGATGGGGGCACCAATACAGTCTCATTGCAAAGGATGCCATGGAGCCGAGTTACACTTATGACCAGATGCCATTGGGAAACCCGCAAACAAGACACAATCAAGAGACAGCTCTCTGTGTATGTTTCCCAGGAACTGGTATTCAGAGGTCAGATTCCTGGCTAGAATTAATGTGAACCTCAAACCGTCCCCTTGCATTGTTATAATACTCTGCTGCACAAGGCACTGCTAATGATTAACCCGTAAGACAATACTTGGGCCTTGCTTAGTCAAACAATCAAGCTGTGTTGTCTGATGACTATCAATACCGACTGAAGTGATATTTAATCCCAGCAGAGCTACACGATGCACATCCATGGAGGCATCACTTGACCACATTAGATGATGAAGAAAAGGATTAACTATCCTGTTGGTTAAATTGTCTGAGAGTGGTGTTGGCATTTCAGCAAGTGATCCGAAGCAAAACGCCGCTACTGAACGATTGCTAAAGCCACTTTTGAAATGTGACCCGCGGGGTCAGGGACAATGGATTTTGCAGCGTGTCCAGTTGTCACATAATTGAAGATATTGGCACATGCTTTGTTTGCTTTTGGGAGTTAAAGGAGTGAAAGGGGGAAAAGTGAACTTGTTGCTGGAACAAACATTAGATCAAAATGAAGTAGGAGAACACACACAGTGGAGTAAAATGGACTCGCTGACTCAGAGATCCTCCTCCTCTCTTTTTAATTCTGCTTCCCAGCCTAAATTCTCTCCAAAGTAGAATCTGGATAGTCAACAATATACATAAAATAGAACTGTACATCTGAAAGGGATCCCAAGGGTAATCTAGTCCAACCCTCTGCAATGCAGTGTGGTGTAGTGGTTAAGAGCAATGGACTCGTAATCTGGTGAACCAGGTTCGCTTCCCCGCTCCTCCTCATGCAGTGCTGGGTGACCTTGGGCTAGTCACACTTCTCTGAAGTCTCTCAGTCCCACTCACCTCACAGAGTGTTTGTTGTGGGGGAGGAAGGGAAAGGAGAATGTTAGCTGCTTTGAGACTCCTTAGGGTAGTGATAAAGTGGGATATCAAATCCAAACTCTCCTCCTCCTCCTCCTCTTCTTCCTCTTCTTCTTCTTCTTCTTCTTCAACTATTGCATCCATGACAGATGGCCATCCAACCTCATACTTAAAAACTTCCAAGGAAGGAGAATCTACCATGTTCAAAGGGAACCAAACAGTTGTGTCAAAAAGTTCTTCCTGATGTTTAGTTGAAATCTTCTTTCTTGTAACTTGACTCCATTGGTTCATGTCCTGTCTTCCAGAGCAGGAAAAAACAAGCTCGTTCCCTCTTCCATGTGACAGTCCTTGAGATATCTGAAGATGGCTATCCTATGTCTTCTGAGTCTCCTCTTTTCCAGGCTAAACATACCCAGCTCCCTCAGGTGTTCCTCAGGAAGCTTGGTTTCCAGACCCTTGATCATCTTGGTTGCCCTCCTCTGCACACGTTCCAGCTTATCAATATCCTTCTTAAATTGTGGCACCCAGAACTGAACACAATATTCCAGATTTGGTCTGACCAAGGCAGAATAGAGTGGTACTATTACTTCCCTTGATCTGGACACTAGGCTTCTGTTGATACAGCCTAGAATAGCATTAGCTTTCTATGCTGCTGCATCACACTGTTGACTCATGTTCAGCTTGTGGTCCACTAAGACCCCTAGATCCTTTTCACATAAAATATTTCCCAAGCAATGTACCAGGCATACCGAACATGCTGCCTCCCAGGTGTTCCTAGATTCCAACTCCCATCAGTTCCAGCCAGCACTCCATACAGTGTCTAGGCTAGGGCACGTTTTTTAGGTGAGACATTCATCAATTTCCACGAGTGCTGCAATATGGCAGGAGAAAGGCACGAGCCATCCTACCCCTAATAAAATGCCTATTTCTGGCCAGCCACGCGCCCCACCTCTTATATCTATGCTTCTAGTGAAGGAGCTCTATATAGTACAGGGACACTCTATTCACTTTTTAGCCTCTTATTATAGCTTTCTAGACTTCTCCCGGCATGCAAAAATCGTTGGTTTTCAATAGCTTCTCAGCCTTTCAGCTAAGATTAAGTGTCAAAATCACTGCTTTTCAGTTGGTGTTAAAACTAAGGTATACTGCTCTGCGAACTGCCATTTTAGGATTAATGATGTGAATCATTAAGTATAAATTAAAAATAAGAAAACAATTGTGGTTGTGAGTTGGTCTGGAGTACCGTTTGGATCTGGTGCTCAGAGATTTGCCTCTGAACATTAGGGAAATTAGAATCTTCTGTGTGGCTGCAGAGAAGAGATTTCTGCATTTGCTGAGGGGATGAAGTCTGGGACAAATGCACCATTCGTTCAATGGGTGGGCCAGCTGGCTCTGAAAAGGTCTTTCCTTGATTGTGTTGGATGGGGAAAGGGTGGGAGAGAAGAAGACTAGGAAACCGCAAGGAGGAATTTGGGGTGTGAAGCAAAATAAAGCTTTTCTCTCCCAGAAAAAAGGTGTTAATTAAGACTGTGTAAAATGGATCTGAGTTGATGATCCCAGAGGGCAAGAGTGTTCCTTATTCTAGACTAGAATAAAGTAGAGATGCTTCTTAAATGGTCCAGAATTACATTCCCACCCCCTCTAAATGGAGCTGATGCATTAGCAAGTCTTGACGGTTTTATTTTATGTATGTGTTTATTTATTCAATTCGCAAAATGTATATACCACTTGATTGTTTAAAAAATCCTCAAAGTTGTTTGCAAAAAGATAAAAACAATAACAGGTGCTGTTACGCTAAAATATCAATTTACAAATATAGAATGGATATTATGCAGTATCTGCAATAGTGCCAATTCTGTATATAGGGTGAATATGAGCTTAAAAGCATTAAAAAACCAAAACAACCCAACCACTTCTGAATACATATTTTAGATTTTGTTCCCAGTGCTGTTGACATAGTTTTGCTGCAGGTTTTAGTTCCTGCAGTTCACCTCTTTTTGTCTCCTCTCCCCCCACCATATCTAAATGACTAATGTCCCTGTGCTGATGAAAACACTACAGAAAAGAAATCATGATGTGTCCATCCATACTTATGGAGAATTTTAAGTACGTAATTCTTACTTAAAAGAATTATCCAGATTCTTTTGTGTGGGTGACTTTATCCCCTCACAATGGGAACGCATAGGAACATCTGTAAAGCATCCCCACCCCCTCAAACAGAATTTTCATGGAACCATACATATGAGCACATCAAAGTTACTTTCTGTTTGTTGGGGTTTTTGGTTTTGGTTTGCAAGTGTTTGATCAAGGCACATCAGTAATGCGAAGGTGACACCTGCAAATGAACTGGTGTCACTGAACTCCAAAGCAAATTGCTTGTGCTCTGGTTCCAGAACTAATTGTGGAAAATCCTCATGTTATATCAGAATTTTGAAGAAGCAGGATGCAAGGCAGAGCAAATCAGGGAAACCATCAGCCTAGCCATTGTGCCATGAATTTGCCCAGTCCTCTTTTGGAACCACCTAAATTGGTGGCCATCACTATAACTATGTGCAGGGGATAATAAAAGGGAACTGGACCTTGGAGACCATCTGGTCCAATGTGGTGTCTTCTGGATATTACTGAGTGGCAACCAGCTTGGCTGACAGTCATGGGTGGCATTGTACTCCAACAAAATCTGGAGGGAACCACATTGTCTACCCCTAATCTCCTGTTCTGCAGTATAGGATGCTATACAGCATCCCTCCTAGCATTCAACTTCTGCTCTCCAGTGGGGAGAGCCCATCTCCTCCTGAGGCAGCCTATTCCCTCATCAAACCACTTGCACCATCAAGAAGTTTCTCCTGTGGTTGAGCCGAAGTCTTCTCCCCTGCAGTTTCCTGTCTGGACCAACATAGAATAAGCCAATCCATCTTCTCTGTGGTAGTCCTTTATATATTTGAGGGCAGCCCATCACATCTCCCCTTGATCTTTTCTCCTGCAAGCTCAACATCCCCAGCCCTAATAATAATAATAATAATAATAATAATAATAATAATAATTTATTATTTATACTCCGCCCATCTGGCTGGGTTTCCTCAGCCACTCTGGGCAGCTTCCAACAAAATATTAAAATACAGTAGACTGTTAAACATTAAAAGCTTCCCTAAACAGGGCTGCCTTCAGATGTCTTCTAAAAGTCTGGTAATTGTTCTTCTCTTTGACATCTGGTGGGAGGGCGTTCCACAGGGCGGGCACCACCACCGAGAAGGCCCTCTGCCTGGTTCCCTGTAACCTCACTTCTCACAATGAGGGAACTGCCAGAAGGCCCTCGGCGCTGGACCTCAGTGTCTGGGCTGAACGATGGGGGTGGAGACACTCCTTCAGGTATACTGGGCCAAGGCCGTTTAGGGCTTTAAAGGTCAGCACCAACACTTTGAATTGTGCTCGGAAACGTACTGGGAGCCAATGTAGGTCTTTCAGGACGGTGTTATATGGTCTCGGTGGCCGCTCCCAGTCACCAGTCTAGCTGCCGCATTCTGGATTAGTTGTAGTTTCCGGGTCATCTTCAAAGGGCGCATTGCAGTAGTTCAAGTGGGAGATAACTAGAGCATGCACCACTCTTGCGAGACAGTCCTCGGGCAGGTAGGGTCTCAGCCTGCGTACCAGATGGAGCTGGTAAACAGCTGCCCTGGGCACAGAATTGACCTGCACCTCCATGGACAGCTGTGAGTCCAAAATGACTCCCAGGCTGTGTACCTGGTCCTTCAGGGGCACAGTTACCCCATTCAGGACCAGGGAGTCCTCCACACCTGCCCACCTCCCATCCCATCAACCATTCCTCCTGAAAGTTTGGTCGAAGGTTGGCTTCCTACAGGCTTGGAGCCATCACAATGTGGGGTTGCATTCTTAACAAATGCATAACCCCCCATGCCACCCCATCCAGTAGCTGCTTTGCAGTTGCTTCCAGGGCAAGACGGAATAAATTCATTTGAAAGTGTGGGTTATGTTTCTGCAAATAGAGCTGTCCAAATATGTCAAGTGCTGATGTTTCCTCTATCCTCAAACTAATGAGATATTGATGGGTAAGGTGGCTTCTTGCTAATGGAACTGTGAGGATCCCATTTATGTGTACCCTGTACTCATTTGTGTGTTTCCTTGCTGCAAGAATTTCCTCCTCTTCTGAGTATCTTCTGTTTCAAGGTTTCGCTAGCATTACTTCATATTCCTAGGAGTCCTTCTTGAACGATTTTCGGCGCATTCCCAACATCTCTGATTAGTCTAACTAGAAAGCCTGCTACACTCCTAATTGTTGTTATATAAAAGGAATGTGCATGGCAATTGGGGCATTCAATGGGAATCTGATACCTGGACTCAAGCCTAAGACGTTTAATCAAGGATTCCAGTTTCTGAGATGCTGGCCACCTGCTGATGCCAATAGCTCTTTGAGTAACAATTCATTTCAACTAGTGTTATAAGAGAGGGAGAAGCTTGTGGGCATCCAATGAAATGGAAAGTCAGAAGATTCAGGGCAGATAAAAGAAAGTCCTCCTTCATGCAGCGTAGAGTTAGACTGTGGAACTCCCTCCCACAGGAAACTGTGATGGCCACCAGTTTTGACAGTATTAAAAGAGGACTGGACAAATTCCTGGAGGAGAGGGCTATTGATGGCTACTGGCCACTGAACTCGTTCAGCATAACAAGACTTGACACCTCTTGATATTCATCTGCTGTAACAGTGGCGTCAAGGTCCTGGTGGATGCAAGCAATTTGAGAACAAGCCACAGTGAACTATCATTGGTTCTGTCACATCCTCTGGACCCAAAAGGCCCCACACTATGCAGAAAAGCTCTGCAGGACAACACAATGAGGATACAATGGAGGCAGCAAAGTATGCCTTCTACGCTGCCTTCATGGCCACTAGGTAGACTCAATGATGAGCCCTTGCCAGTGTCTGATTGGATTCAATGAGTTTTCCTCCACTTGTGTGTTAGAATCTTCTCCTCACTTGTTTCCTTCACACACACACACACACACACACACACACACGTAAATAGATAACAAACAATAATGCTAAACCCAGAAGGATCCCCTCACTGTTTTCAGACTAGGCACACCTGTGCTATAGTTAGCACCATCTCCTATGAAAGAGAAGAAGGCATTTGTCAGCTGTAGTTCTTAAAAGCATTTGTCTTAGAAATGATGATTTCTTTATTGGGGGGTGGGAATCTGCCACCCAATTTAATCGAATAAAGTCATATTTTTTTTAGCCTAACTGATCATAAACATCACAGCCCTGGAAATATCCTGGGAAATCAAAGATTCATCACATATTTGAGCATCCAAAGACTATTCAACAACAGGATTCAATTCATTTTGGCTTTGATCATCAGCCACTCCTGGCGTCACCCCATTTCAAGGCCCTGGATATCTTTTCAGAGTTATCAGAAATCAGGAGCGCTTGTCCTACATTGTGGCAGCACGCTGTCGACGCTGTTATTTACCTGGGAGATTGTCATCGTGTCTATGGATTTATTTTTATTTTTATTTTTAGAAAGGCGTTTCATATTGTATCTCGCGAAAATCTTCCTTCAGAGTGGGGGGAAAGAAATCAATTTAAGATTGGCTCGGGCGAGGAGCACGTCGGCACGGATTGAAAGCCAAGCTAAATGTCGGTAAGCAGAAGGCTAATGCATAATGGCAGGAACCCAAATGGTGGAAAAAAAGATCGTATGAGAGGAAGATAAACTGAGGGGGCAAGAAGCAGGTAGAAGCATTTGGCTGTGCCACCAACTCTTTGTGTAACCTATGGCAGGTCTCTTTGCTTGGCAGGCTGCCTGTAGGTGTCAGCCATCCCTGAACTACTACAGCTCCCCGTGGTGCTTTATTAATTTGTGAAGGGATTTCCATTAAGGCCACAATCCAAAGGTGTCCTATTGAACTGTTTTTGGGGGACAGGGGGCGGGTGGGTGTGGAGGACTCCCTGGTCCTGAATGGGGTAACTGTGCCCCTGAAGGACCAGGTGCGCCGCCTGGGAGTCATTTTGGACTCACAGCTGTCCATGGAGGCGCAGGTCAATTCTGTATCCGGGGCAGCTGTCTACCAACTCCACCTGGTACACAGGATGAGACCCTACCTGCCCGCAGACTGCCTTGCCAGAGTTGTGTATGCTCTAGTTATCTCCCGCTTGGACTACTGCAATGCGCTCTACATGGGGCTACCTTTGAAGGTGACCCGGAAACTACAACTAATCCAGAATGTGGCAGCTAGACTGGTGACTGGGGGTGGCCACCGAGACCACATAACACCGGTCTTGAAAGACCTACATTGGCTCCCAGTACGTTTCCGAGCACAATTCAAAGTGCTGGTGTTGACCTTTAAAGCCCTAAATGGCCTCGGCCCAGTATACCTGAAGGAGTGTCTCCACCCCATCGTTCTGCCTGGACGCTGAGATCCAGCGCCAAGGGGCTTCTGGCGGTTCCCTCCTTGTGAGAAGCAAAGCTACAGGGAACCAGGCAGAGGGCCTTCTCGGTGGTGGCGCCCGCTCTGTGGAATGCCCTCCCATCAGATGTCAAGGCAATAAGCAACTACCTGACATTCAGAAGACATCTTAAGGCAGCTGTGTTCAGGGAAGTTTTTAATGTGTGATATTTTAGTGTATTTTTGGTTTCTGTGGAAGCCGCCCAGAGTGGCTGGGGAAACCCAGCCAGATGGGCAGGGTACAAATAATAAATTATTATTATTATTATTATTATTATTACACAAGAAAACAGCAGTACTGTTACGCAGAACATCGAGGTAGAGTGCACTTAAACCTTCACTTTGGCTGCTGTGACCTCACTCCAAGAGAGAAGGAACCCCAAACATTCTGGTTTCCCTGTAAGGCTACATCACCATTTGTGGGGAACGTGCACACACTAAAATCGCCATCGCTCGATGCTACGGAAACGAACCGAGTCAATAAAGGAGATTGTGCAATGGAGAAGATCCCTGCCATAGCAGGGAGAGAGATTAGGTGCATCACATGCACAGCCCCCCTCTAATCTCCAAGATGTTTATTTCATTTCCTGCCTGGCTCTTCAAGATTGGATTCTTGTTGTTTTTTAATTCCCTCTTGGTTAGAACAATATTTTTTCATTATGAATATCTGCAATTCTGTCAAACGGCGGTATTTGCCGGCCGCTGTTCCGTGGCAGCCAGGCGGGCTCAGACATGTGACCTGCAATGTTGTATCGATCAAATGGAAGTGACACGCACCCCCCAGGCTTTAGGGGTTATTAGCAAATGCTGATAGGATGTCACCCCAATTTGGAAAGTCAGAGGCAAGATTCCAGTGAGGTTCTGTCCCCAGAGAGATCATATAACACCGATCTTGAAAGACCTACATTGGCTTCCAGTAGGTTTCCGAGCACAATTCAAAGTGTTGGTGCTGACCTTGAAAGCCCTAAACGGCCTTGGTCCAGTATATCTGAAGGAGCGTCTCCACAGTGGCGTAGCGTGGGTTGTCAGCACCCGGGGCGAGGCAAGTAATTTGCGCCCCCTAACCCGTGGATTTGCGCCCCCTAACCTGTGGATTTGCGCCCCCTAACCCTAACCCCCAGATGTTGCGCCCGGTGCGGCCGGCCCCCCTTGCACCCCCCACACTATGCCACTGCGTCTCCACCCCCATTGTTCAGCCCAGACACTGAGGTCCAGCTCCAAGGACCTTCTGGTGGTTCCCTTACTATGAGAAGCAAAGTTACAGGGAAGCAGGCAAAGGGCCTTCTCAGTAGTGGCACCTGCCCTGTGGAACTCCCTCTCACCAGATGTCAAGGAAATAAACATCTACACTGATACCTTGAGTTATAGACACTTCAGGTTACAGCCTCTGCTAACCCGGACGTAGTACCTCAGGTTAAGAACTTTACCTCAGGATAAGAACAGAAATCGCACAGCAGTGGCATGGTGGCAGCCGGAGGCCCCATTAGCTAAAGTGGTACCTCAGGTTGAGAACAGTTTCAGGTTAAGAACCGACCTCCAGAACAAATTAAGTTCTTAACCAGAGGTACCATTGTATCTGACTTTTAGAAGACATCTGAAGGCAGCCCTGTTTAGGGAAGTTTTTAATGTTTTGTGTTTTATTGTGGTTTTAATATTCTGTTGGAAGCTGCCCAGAGTGGCTGGGAAAACCCAGCCAGATGGGTGGGGTATAAATATTATTATTATTATTACAACATTTATTTATTTATTACATTTATATGCCACCTTTCAGCACTCTAACCACTACACCTTTAGCACCAAGAGATGCATCAATTTTGAGGGATGCGCTATGGTGGGGGAGCCAGAGGGGTGGCCTCTAGATGCTGGCAGGTTGCAAAATGAATGTGGGCTTTCTTGACATTAAGCTGGGATGGGGCTGGTCTGCTAAATTCTTTAGCTGTGATTCCTGCATTGCAGGAGGTTGGGCTAGATTTGCTTCTGGGTCCCTTCCAACACAATTCTATGGTTCTGTGATCCTGTTCTCTCTCCCCACCCCGCCCCCCCGCAACATATATTTTCAATTTTGTGTGGCTGGTCTTACGAGATAGGAACAAGAGAATGAGCTGGGAGGCATCAATTGCAGGGAAATTCATGTTCCTCTCCCACTGTAATGCTTTTAATATTTTGCATTTCTAATAAAAAGCAGGATGTAATCAGAAGGTAATGATACCGATATTTGAAAATCGGTCGCTAGCGGGCTCAGCTCCTTTCCTCTCTTTTTTTTTTTTTTAATTTTAAAGAATACCTCTGTAAAGCTATACTTTGCATTTTATTACAGTATCCTTTCCCCGCCCTCATTATGTGTTCTTAAAATCCTAACTTCCAGGGCTTAAGGGCTCAGCCATTTCAAATCGCGTCAAGCTGAAATTTAGCATATAATTTCTTCCCCCGGCATTTGTTTTAATCTTCCGCATTTTATGCTGGATAGTCGAGAGCAGCAAACCTCTGTGCATTTTTTCCTGGGCTCGCTACTCTGCCTCAATGAGCCTGTTCAGCAGAGGAGATGGTGATTACTTGGTGGTGATGGTGATGATGAAGAAGAGAGCTGTCCCAAACTTCTGTAGGGCACCAGGTTGACAAAGGCTGGTCTAGCTGGTGTTGGCAGAAAGCAGGGCACAGCAGCCCTGAGTGCAATGCCTTCTGCTTTTAAGAGCATTTTCTATCCTCTCAGCTCAGCTTTGATATTTGTAAATAAAGCAAATATTGAGGACACCATAGTCCTCCAGCTCTTCTAAAGAAACCCAAGCCCTTCAGAGTAGCCCAAGAAATCCCTTGCTGTTTTGGGTTCCTAAGGGATATATGAGAACATTGCAAAACTATTTTAAACCTTTCTTAACTCAGCTAGTATTCTACTTTATGTCTGTGGTCAGACTGGTGTTGGGCTAGGACTGGGAACTTTCAGCCATCTGGAAGCTCACCACAAGATGTGGAGCATCTTCCTGGCAGTGAAGTGTCTGCAAACTCTGGAATCTCTCCCTGCCCCTAGCCTGGTGGCTGGGTCCTTCGAGACAGGAAGGGCTATAATGGACTTCGTGTTGAGATGGGCCTTTGTATGCACAACTGGCTTCCTGACTCTGGTGTGCTTCAGTGACCTCTTTGGACTTGCACAACTCCTGGATTTTGATAGGGATGGATAAACCTGCCAATTTTGGTTTTGCTCCATTTGTGAAAAGCTTTCAGCGTAGAGCAGGGGTCAGCAACCTTTCTCAGCCATGGGCCGGTCCACGTCCCTTAGACCATGTGGTGGGCTGGACTATATTTTGAAGGAAAAAATGAACGAATTCCTATGCCCCACAAATAACCCAGAGATGCATTTGAAATAAAAGCAAACATTCTACTCATGTCAAAACACTCTGATTCCTGGACCGTCCGTGGGCTGGATTGAGAAGGCGATTGGGCCACATTCAGCCCCTCAGGCCTTAGGTTGCCTACCCCTGGCATAGAGTCTTCCTGTTCAGGAGGCCAGCTAGCCAGCCATGCCCTTTGCTAGGGCATTCCATTCCACCCTTTGCCACCAACCCATCACAAACAATAAGCATTTCATGCCCACATTGAGCTGTTGAGTGGCTCTCTTGCCCCAACCTTAGGCTTTCTTCCCCATGTTTGTTGTGTTTTCTTGTATATTCTTGTTTGCTGTATATTCTTCCCCTCCCCCCAAATCCCAATACCTTCTTCTCATGTGTCGATGGTGCCATTTTGACACCTGTTGAATGCGTTTGCTATTAGTATAGAAGATGGCAAGCTGTTAGTTCCTCTCTTTGATTCTGTATTGCTCAGTAAGTTTTGGGATGGTGGGGTGTTAAGTCTTCATTTTTCGGTTGCTGTGTTGGGCATAAACCTGTCAAAAGGAAGCCCTTATTCTATGTCCCACTGATTTCAGCATGTGGTTTGAGCATATCCCAAGCTTTTCCCCGTGGATTGCAAAAGCACTTGAAAACCTGGAATGGACTTTTTGTGTGAAAGTACTGAAAAAGAGCAGGACGTGGGTGGCGCTGAGAGCAGGACGTGGTGGTGGCGCAGAGCCTAGGACTTTCCGATCAGAAGGTCAGCAGTTCGAATCCCCACAATGGGGTGAGCTCCCATTGCTCGGTACCTGCTCCTGCCAACGTGGCAGTTCGAAAGCACGTCAAAGTGCAAGTACGGTAGATAAATAGGTACCGCTCCAGCGGGAAGGTAAATGGCATTTCCGTGTGCTACTCTGGTTCACCAGAAGCGACTTAGTCTTGCTGGCCACATGACCCAGAAGCTGTACGCCGGCTCCCTTAGCCAATAAAGCGAGATGAGCGCTGCAACCCCAGAGTCGGCCACAACTGGACCTAATGGTCACGGGTCCCTTTACCTTTACTGAAAAAGAAGTCTGGATGTGCTCAGAGGTGCTCTTTTTGAACTGTATGTCTTTTGCACTCAGCTCTGGTTGGTAGATATTGGGATTGCAATAAAAGTACGTCCAGCAAGCGGGAAGTTTGCTTATCTCTGCATTAAAGGATACAAGCTGTGCTTAGCAACTTTTTACTTTAATTCCCCCCCCACCAAAGGGAAGTTTGGTATTCCTTAGTAGATACAAAGCAAAGAGGAAGAAGGTGCTGCCTTCTGCTTTGATATGTGTGATTTAGAAAGAGGGGAGGAAAAATATGTCCTGCCCACTCCACAAATGTTGAACATCTAGAGTAAAGTGGAGTGGGATCTTTTGGCTATTTACTTACGAAAATTCCTTGATGGATGGAGGCAGACTTGCAAAGGTCACTGAGCTGCGGACCAGAAATGACATCCCACAGTATGTTAAACCAATGATAATAAGGCAAACCACAAACAGCAGCAGAAGATGAAGCCTCTCTTGGGGGAAGTTGGCAGTTTTTGAGCTCTTTAACTGGGGGTATTTTTGAGCAGCTGCAAGATGCCCTTTTTTTCTTTTTTAAAAGGCAAGGCCACACTTTGCTGAGTCCTATCCCCTCACTGTGAGGCTTCAGGGCAGTTTACAGCAATGCAATATTCAGGTGAAACAGGTTACAGGAATGAGGGCAGGTTCTAACAAATGATTTGACTCAGGTGTGAAAGAGGTGGCTCTTCAGCGTTTGAGGAAAACTACAAGGCAAAGGTGCCAGACACACCTTTGTGGGTTGGGAACTCCTCAGTGTAGGGGCTGCCACAGAATGCTATCTTTTCCTAGGCTGCTACCTCTGAGGGTGGTGGAACTACCCAGCCCCCCACCCCACCCCAGAAGGAGGTGGTATTACAGTTACCTGGCACCAGAAGATGTTGACTCTTCAGAGGGTGTAAGAGGGAAACAATGACCCAACTTGGATCACATTCTACGTGAGTCTCTTTTCTCTCTCTTTCGAGTGTGGCTCCTGTTTGGCAGCAAGCAAGCTTGGTGCCATGACATCTGTGGCATTGTGAAAGGCCCTCTCTAGGCATTTTGCAGCCTGCAGACTTCACCTCTCTCTCTATTACAAACATTAGGGACACAAGAAGAGCCTGCAGGATCAGGCCAATGGCCCATCTAGTCCAGCATCCTGTTCTCACAGGGGCCAACCAGATGCTTGAATCAGATGTCAAGAAATTTCTCCCTTTCTCCTAACACTAGAACTCATGGATATCACCTCATATCTACGGGACTGCCTCTCCTGGTCTGCCCCGCAGAGGATCTTAAGGTCCATGAATAACCATAGTTTAGAGGTCCCGGGCCCTAAGGAGACTATCCACCAGGGCCAGGGCCTTTTCAGTGATGGCTCCGACCTGGTGGAATGCTGTGTCCCACGAGACTAGGGCCCTGCAGGATTTAATCTCCTTCCATCGGGCCTGTAAGACAGAGCTATTCCACCTGGCCTTTAATTTGAATTCAGCCTGATCTTTTATTTCCCTTCTCTTCCTTCCCCCCTCCCCTTTTATGAAGATCACCTGCTCTGGGGCCCCACAGCTAATTCTCCCCTGGCCTCCTCGCTGGCCCAAGTAGGACCAATTCAGCCAGCTAGCCCTGGGGATTATCTAATTGATTTTTGATTTTTATTGTTATTCATGTTTTTATACTGTATTTTATGCTTTTATAATTAAGTGTTTAAATTTGTTGTTAGCCGCCCTGCGCCTGGTTTTTGAACCAGGAAGGGCGGGGTATAAATAAATTATTATTATTATTATTATTATTATTATGCTCAATATGGGGAGATTCATGATAGAGAACAAGATGCAACTTTTTTGCGCAGCGCATAGCTATGGAACTCGCACCTCCAGGAGGCATTGATGGGCAAAAACCCAGATGCCTTTAAAAGAGGATTAAGCAAATTCATGGAGGAGAGGGCTATTGTGGTCAGCAGCCATGATGGCTAGGTCTGCCTCCACAGTTGGAGACAGCAATGTTTCTGAATACGGGTTGTGGGAAATCAGAGGAGGGGAGATTGCTCTTGTACTCAGGTCCTGTTTGCAGGTTTCCCACTGGCCACTGGGAGAACAGGATGCTGGGCTTGATGGGCCACTGGTCTGATCCAGCAGCCACGTCTTATAGTCTTAGGACTCGCCCATCACAATCATGTGTACTTTCAGTGGGATTGTTGCCTGAACACCTGTACCGTTATATCTCAAAGAACATCAAGAGGATTTCCCCACACAGAACAATAACTTCCTGGGGGAAGGACTTATTAGCCGCAAACAATTCCAAAAGCGTTTGAAGGGGAGTGGAGGCACCAGGTTCGTGATGAGTAATACAATCTTCTGAGTCATGTTACTTGTGGGGTGGGGGAGAGGGAGAATGATCTCAGTTAAGTTGTTTATTCATTCTCTGCTTGGGTAATAAGTTAAGACAATGAGGAGGCCTGGAGAGATCCGTCGGCAACGGAATGGATCCCACAGGAACCAGATACAATATTGCTTTTGGATGGGGAGTTGCTCCTCCACCCGGGTGTGGAGTCTGCAATTAAGCAGCGAATCAGTAAGCAGAAGTTTCTCTCCTCTTTCTCTGCCTTTAAATGAAACTTATTAACTGTTGGTGTAAGGGGTGTGTGTGTGCCTTAAGGCAATCATACTACCTTTTCCTCCGAACCAGCTCAGTTGTACAGTTTCCCCTGCTATCCACCATTTTATTTCCTCCATTTATTTCTGAGGCCAAACATTTGAGAATGCAACCGCTTCTTGCTTTTCCCAAACCAAGTTGCAAACAGTGTCAATATACAGAGAGGCAGTGAGCTCAGCCGGAAAGGGAGAAGTGTATACATGCTCCATACACCTAAATAGTGCAGTCTTTCCCCATCCTGGGGCTCTCCAGATCCAGCTCCTGTCATCACCAGCCAGCATGCCCAATGGTCAGGGATGATGGGTGTTGGAGTTTGACAACATCTGGGATGCTCTGGGTTGGGATACGGTGAGACAGAGGATTCAAAGGGGGATCTTGCAGCAGGGATGAGACTTTTCTCAGGCCAAGGGCCACATTCCATTCTGAGTAACTATCTGGGGGCCAGATGCCATTGGTGGGCCGGGTAATGAATGCAAAATTTACCTCTGGGCAGCAGGCTAGTTTCTACACACGCTCACATTCCCCTCTCTGTCCTGGGAAGCAAGGGGCAGCATCAGAGTTCAAGGACACATTCCAGGCAGGCAAAAACACTCGAGAGAGGTCTGAACCAGGGCTAGAAGGCAGTGTAACTTAGAGAGGGGGTGAGCAGATAGATAGAGTTGCGGGGCACATCCAGCCCCTGTGGGTCTGAGGCACCTGAGCCCTGTTTTAGACCAACCTTGCAAGGTATTAGCCCCACTTTGCAGGTGGGACGGGCAGTGCTTCCCAGTCAGAGCTGCGAGTTCGGGTTTTAGATTGGCCAGCTTGAAATAAAATCAGAGAATCACAGAATTGTAGAGTTGGGAGGAACCCCGAGGGTGGTCTAGCTCAACCCCATGTAAAGCAGGAATCTCAACACGTGGTCCCCCATCCAATTTGAAACCAGACCGGACCCTGCTTAGCTTTGCAAATGTGGTGGCAGTTTTATTGCTGCACCGCTATTGCGCCACTTCTTTGTTTTTCTGTGATAAATAGGCAGAGTGATGGTAGCGCCAGCCCCCTGTTCAGTCCATGGCAGAGGCGAGGTCTTTGGAGCTTCAAGGCCCGGTCTCTCCATCCACAGACCCTCTCAAAAGCTTCTGCCGTGTCTGCTGATACAGCCAGCCGGAGCTCATTGATAGCTGAAGATGAAGATAAAGGATGCGGAGCAGAAGGAGCGCTCAGGAAGGCGTTGCAGGAAAAATGCAAACTAATCAGTGGAGGCAGCCACCGTAATAAGGCACTAAACATGGAAAATTACGGTAGATTTGTTTCCTCTGCTTCTCATTGTAGGCATTAGGCACCAAGTCGTCAATAGACTATTCAGTGCAGCCAATGCAATGCTGTGGGCTGTCAGCTGCACCGCCGTCAAGGAAGGGACCAGAATTTGGAATGCGAGTGAGGGAGAGGATGGCAAATTGTCCTCCGAGAATCTGCGAGAGAGGAGATGACCTCAGCAGGTGCCGAGGCGCAGTGCATGGAAATGAGTGCCGCGCTGAATGCATTCGCTATTTGGTTCTTGGTGCAGAAGTCGTTGTTTCAAAGGCTACGGAAGAGTTAAAACAAAAGAAAACTTCCCTTCCTTTTGGTCTTTTGAAGGCTGTTTTGTGTTTGTCTTTACCTGTAGGCTTGCTGGTAAGGTAAAGGGTACAGGGATCCCTGACCATTAGGTCCAGTTGTGGCCGACTCTGGGGTTGTGGCGCTCATCTCACTCTATAGGCCGAGGGAGCCGGCGTACAGCTTCCGGGTCATGTGGCCAGCATGACTAAGCCGCTTCTGGTGAACCAGAGCAGCGCACGAAAACACCGTTTACCTTCCCGCCGGAGCGGTACCTATTTATCTACTTGCACTTGACGTGCTTTTGAACTGCTAGGTGGGCAGGAGCAGGGACCGAGCAACGGGAGCTCACGCTGTCACGGGGATTCAAACCGCCGACCTTCTGATCAGCAAGTCCTAGGCTCTGTGGTTTAACCCACAGCGCCACCTGCTTCCCAGTAGGCTTGCTGGTACTTTTCTGCAATTCCCCCACCCGCTTGTATTTATGAGAGCCCAGCCAGTCAGGGATGGTGTCGCCAATCCACCTTACCAACTGGATTTAGATAAGAGGGGTCGGCACAGAATCCAGTTCTTCTCCTGCGAAAGCTCTTGGAGGCTGGAAGTTGTCCTAGGAAATCAGGGTGGCAATAACTGCTCAAGGAAAATCTTATGCATTCGGAGAAATCGGCATCAGCTTGCAAAATATTTGACGCGACCCTTCTCTGCTCCAGCAGTGCAACCAGGTTTTATATGCGCTGTCATAGCTCTGCCCTTGCCCCTCGTACAAGTGTTTCAGACTCCTCAGAGCCTCAGTTTCCCTGTTGGACAAATACAACTGTCTCCCAGCCCAGCAAACAGTCACCAGCTGCCTTAAAGCTGAGGCTGATTGGCTTTCCTCATTTGATGATTCTTCTTCTTCTACACTACAGCATCTCACATCCATCCTTGGAGAGACACCTCTTGGCTATACAGCTGGAAGCTGTTGGTCCCTGCATGAAAGGCAGGGTAGAAAGGGTCTCTCAGGGTGGGAGACTGGGGGAGGAAATAGGAGCTGGGAGGGTCTGCCTTTCTGTGTATGGATAAAGGATATGATATACCATAAATGTGAGGAAACGCCTTTATATACAGTGGTACCTCAGTTTAAGAACAGTCCTGTTTACGAACAATTCGGTTTACAAACTCCGCAAAACCGGAAGTAGCATCCCGGTTTGTGAACTTTACCGTGGTCTAAGAACAGAAGCTGAATGGTGGAAGGGCAGCAGCGGCAGGTGCCCTCATTAGGGAAAGCACGCCTCGGTTTAAGAACGGTTTCGGTTTAAGAACGGACTTCCAGAACGGATTAAGTTCATAAACCGAGGCACCACTGTGTATTCTTTTTCTTTTCTGTCTCTCTATCCTTGATTTTTCTTTTTTCTTATTTTGGTTCTTCATTATTCTTTGTCTTTTGATTGGTTTGACATTTATTGTATTTTATGTTGAAAACTTTCAATAAAAATTAACCAATCACAGCCTTGGACATACTCCTCTTCAAGTTCTCTTCATTGTTGCTTCTTTGCAGCCACATAAACCCTGCTGCTAGTTTTAGATCAGGCATCTCCAAACTCGGCCCTCCAGTTGTCTTGGGACTACAACTTCCATCATCCCTAGCTAACAGGACCAGTGGTCGGGGATGATGGGAATTGTAGCCCCAAAACATCTGGAGGGCCGAGTTTGGGGGTGCCTGTTTTATATCACCCACCCATCAAAAAGGTGATCACTTACTTGGTCTTTTGAAATTGCAGGGTCTCCATACTGCTTTATTCCATCAGCCTGAGTTGTGTCTTGCCACATGTCCTGTATACGTCCATTTGAACTTTGCGACTTTTTCTACTACATCTATAAATCAACCCCATCTCCAGACCTGGGCCATTTTGGTTCCTCTTCAGCACGTGTATATGTGTGAGTGGGTTTTTCCCCTCTAGTTAAAACTCTTTTTCTCTGTTCTTTGGCACAGGACTTCCAGCCGTGACCGGTGTCTAAATCCTTTGGTGGCACCAGAATGTCAGAACATCCCTGCAAGTCAACAACACGTTCCACAACGCTGCTTTCTCTGCGAGGAAGGATGAAGCTCCAGGTACACATTACTAATTGCCTTCAAATTAGTAACCTTGCCTGCAAGGAGTCCTTGCAGAGGAAAGAGGTTTCAGTATGGCATCGTTTTGTCAAAGGTTCAGCTTACTAAGGCATGAACTGATGTATGGCCAGTGGTGTAGTGAAGTGGGGGGGAAAGGAGAGCAGAGCACCAGGACTTTCTCTGAGCTGGAGCAATGGTGCCGTCTCTAAGAGCACCAAGACAACGGAGGGATTCTCCTTCCTCTGACAAGTGAATGAGGTGATAACAAGGCTTTCAAGTTTACTTGTGACGGATTAGTGTAGAAGTCAGAGACCAAGGAATATAATCGAGCAGAGGTTGGACCCTTATTTCTTTTCCACGGGGTTCCTTGTCCACACTAGCAACATTTCTTTGTGAGGTGTTCTTTTTCCCCCATTTCTAGTTAAAAGTGAAAGGTTGCATTTCAACTCATTGCAAATCTTTGGTTATTGTCCGATGCGCTTTAGAAGTTGAACCTGTGCTGTCAGAAGGAACTTCAGTGGAACTTGCTCCCAGGAGCCCCAGGCTTAGGATGCAGCCTTGCTGATCCTAAGAAACTGGGCATTATGATGTATGTTGCTGACTTTGCACTCTATTTACCAGTGCGCATGAGCTTCAAGTTTCACCTTCTGTCTGTATCGTTATTAGTCAGGTTTCTCACTGGGCCATTTTGGGGGGTCCAAAATGGAGAGCCAGTGTGGTGGTGTGGTTAAGAGCGGTGGACTCGTAATCTGGTGAACCGGGTTCACTTCCCCGCTCCTCCACATGCAGCTGCTGGGTGACCTTGGGCCAGTCACACTTCTCTGACGTCTCTCATCCTCACTCACCTCACAGAGTGTTTGTTGTGGGGGAGGAAGGGAAAGTAGAATGTTAGCCGCTTTGAGACTCCTTCAGGTAGTGATAAAGCGGGATATCAAATCCAATCCAAACTCTTATAGGGCGGCACTCAACCTGAATATCCTATATGGAAGCAAATGATGGGCACCATCAAGAATGGACTTTGCTCTAACCTTGCATAGCCACACCTAGTTTTCTTTAGAGCTCCATACTAGAATCCTTTCCTTAGTCCTGCTAAGAGTGCTGGCCGCAGATATAGAGAGGTGCCAGCAGACAGGTTGAGCAGTTCATCTATGATCAAGACTTATCATTTCTGCAAAACCACCAGGATGAGGGTCACACTGTCACTGTGCACGTAGAATACACGGTGTCCACAAACTCTCAGGATCACCGTTGGTGACAGACATCTACCGTAATACTTTGCATGGGGTAGGAAGAGATAGAGGAGCTTTGACTTCACTGCTCTTTTAAACACAGTATCCAACTGGTGTGCTCAGCGTTGATGAATCAAGCCAGCTACTATATGTATATGGCACCATCTTGGGTTCTGTCTCTTGGTCACATAGGAGTGTGACGTAACGTTGAGATCCTGTTTTTCTGTACGCAGAGACATAGAGACATATGTCCCATCTCTGATTTCCAGAACCAAGCCAGCTACTATATGTATACAGCACCATCTTGGGTTCTTTCTCTTGGTCACACAAGAGTGTGATGGAATGTTGGGAACCAGTTTCTACACATGGAAAGAGTGATGTGCCTCGTCTCTGATTTCCAGACACAAATTAATAATAATAATATAATAATTTATTATTTATACCCTGCCCATCTGGCTGGGTTTCCCCAGCCACTCTGGGCAGTTTCCAACAAAATATTGAATATAGGTTGACAAGCAGGACTGTAACTTCCTAAACTTTCAAGCCGTAGTTTTATAATAAACTTCCAAATTGCCCAATGAAATGTCTAATGAAGCAAATTACTGTACTGTTGCATGCTATTCCCCAGCTTCAGTTTACTTAAGAATGAAGGGGCTGTGAAAGAGCTACCTTCTCGCTGGGGAGTACTTTGGGGTAGATTATACTTATAAATTGGATTAATGTTCCTATCTCCTGTATTATCATAATTTTTCCTTGCTGGTTTTGCTAATTGCCTGAGATATTTGTCTTTCAACAAGTCTTTGCATGCCCATTTCCTCCTCGCTATAATCTCGTGGCAAACTAATAAAGCCCGGGGTTGTGATGTTTCCTTGGCAACGGCCCGTGATGTCACCAACAGGGGATTACTGCTTTCCCTGAGGATCAAGGCCCAGGTAATGGGGCTGGAAAGCCACAATGCTGATTGCCACTCCGTGATCTTTTAATAAAGCAACAGCAGCAGCATAGAAGGATCCTGGCGATTCCTTTAAAAAGGATGCACAAAGAAAATTAAGTTTAAACTTTGCATTTGTTTCTACATGTCGTTGCTTTCCCCCGAAAAGATGGATTTGAAGAATACGCTAGTAGGGTGTTCCTTGTGACAGGAAGCAAAATTGTTACTCTCCTTTGGTCAAAGTTGCTATCCCAGGGCAGGTTCACACCAAAGTGAATCCAACACACATTTAAAATACATTTAAAATACATGGCTCCACCCACTACTGGGATATAATTCATGAAGAACTCAAAAAAAATGTTAAAAACATCTTTACAGAAGAAACCAGAAGCATATTTATTAGGCTTATTAGGAAAAGACATACCACAGAAAAAGAAAGGAATTTTCTTATATGCAACAGCAGCTGCCAGGATAGTATATGCCAGCAAATGGAAGAGCGAAGTAATACCCACAAAAGAAGACTGGCTATACAAACTAAGTCAATTTATAGAAATGGCAAAGCTAACTGTATACATAAGAAGACAGACAAACCAAAAATTCAGATTAGAATGGCAATGTTTCGAAGAACACATGGGCAAACACTGTTCAAGAATGAATAGGCTGATATGCTTAGGTTAAAGGAGTAAAGTAGAAAATATTAATTAGGAATGTCATGATGTTGTTGTTGTTTAGTCGTTTAGTCGTTTAGTTGTGTCCGACTCTTTATGACCCCATGGACCAGGGCATGCCAGGCCCTCCTGTCTTCCACTGCCTCCCGCAGTTTGGTCAAACTCATGCTGGTAGCACCGAGAACACTGTCCCACCATCTCGTCCTCTGTCTTCCCCTTCTCCTTGTGCCCTCCATCTTTCCCAACATCAGGGTCTTTTCCAGGGAGTCTTCTCTTCTCATGAGGTGGCCAAAGTATTGGAGCCTCAGCTTCAGGATCTGTCCTTCCAGTGAGCACTCAGGGCTGATTTCCTTCAGAATGGATAGGTTGGATCTTCTTGCAGTCCATGGGACTCTCAAGAGTCTCCTCCAGCACCAGAATTCATAAGCATCAATTCTGATCAGTCTTCTTTATGGTCCAGCTCTCAACTCCCTACATCACTACTGGGAAAACCATAGCTTTAACTATACGGACCTTTGTTGGCAAGGTGATGTCTCTGCTTTTTAAGACGCTGAGGAATGTCGTAATGAGATCAAAATTTAAAATTTAAAAATTGCAATGATAGTATCTAATCTATAAGATACGGAAGTCGAGATGTTGTGGAGGGGGGGGTCAAAGGGTGCGGTGGTGGGAAGATATGAGGGTGGGAAGGATTTATGTGTGTGTAAATAGTAGCCTTATTTTTGTATGTGCATTTCTTTTTCTTTTTCTGTATTACTAAAATTTAATAAAAAAATTAAAATAAAATAAAATACATGGCTCCACCCAAAGAGTCCTGGGAACCACAGTTTAAGGATGCTGGGAATTGTAGCTTTGTGAGGAGGAAACAGCAGTTTCTGGGGGTTTTGAGGGGACGTTGTGTGTACTGGATGTGCTTTACATGTCTGGCGTGAGTCTGCTTTCAAATTCTCCTCTGAAAATTCTGGACTTGGCTGGGGCTGATGAGAATTGCACATCTGAAGGGGGCAAAGGTTAACTAGCCGTTTGCCACAGAACACCCAATGAATATTTTCTATCTAGCATTTGACATCTGATGATGAGCGAAATCACGGTTGCATATTTGATCACTGACATGCAGTGGCATTTTGTATCGTTTACTCGTTGGCATATAATAATATTGGACAGGGTCTGATAGTGGCCCATCTGTCTACGGCAAATATTTAAGAGGTTTCCATTTTCAGGTCAAAACTGTTGATTTCAGAGCAGTAGAAATTTCTCTTAAAAAAAACTAGATGCTACAAATAACTCCCCTTTTCTTCAACGCTGTTCAGCACCATTGCCTTCCTGGCTATTGCTCCTTTATTTACATTCCCCCCCCCCCCCCGATTGAATTGTTATTTCATCGTGCTCTTTTGATATTGTATCTCTGTCCCAGTAGTTGCACTGAGATCCCCTAATGGAAGAAAAGCAGGGGGAACAACGTTAAAATAAATGCAACCAATGTTTCTCCTTTTCTTCCTCATTGTGAATTAGTCTCCTGGGCTCTTCCACCCAGACAAGGGATCACACGGTGAACAGGATGATGTCAGAATGCTACGCCTGACATCACTGTATCACAAGACCCCAGTAGGCAAAATGGTGAAGAATCAGATTTGGCTACTTGATGTCCCAAAGAGCAATGGTGAGCAAGGTGGAGTGATGGCAATTTAAAGGCATAAATGAGCATTTCCCCCAAAGAACTTAGAAAACCCCTAAAATGGAAGGAATTCATGGAAGGACAGCGTTGTATTTGACAACATGAGATTTCATGCTCATCACAATAACCAAAAGATGCCAACAGGTCTAAGGATTTGAATTTCTCATTTCCAAGTAAAATTTCAGCTCCCTCTATTTGAATTTCAGATTTGAGATTTTTACACATAAAACTTCAGTGGTGGTGATGTTTGCAGCCCGTTCTTGCCTAGGATTACACTGGAAATCTATTCTACCATAGCATTCTGTTGCATGAACAGATCCCAGCCCGGCTTAACAGCCAAAGATATGCATTTTATGATTGCAGTTTTTAAAAATTGACTATGTCAATTGTGCACAAGTTACTCTGCTTCTGCAAGGTGTTACGCAAGGCACTGAAGCTCATTTCCTCACCACTGGAAATGTCTATGCTTTTAAATATCTCACCATACAAATATCCTCAGTCATAAGGTTTAGAACAGGCACCCCCAACCCTGGCCACCCAGATGTTTGGGGACTACAACTCCCATCATCCCTAGCTAACAGGACCAGTGGTCAGGGATGATGGGAGTTGTAGTCCCAAAACATCTGGAGGGCCGAGGTTGGGGATGCCTGGTCTAGAAACTTGATTTTATTTTTGCAAATGAAATGTGAGAGTCTCATCTGAACTGTGTACGTGATGTGCTGTACACCTTGCAACATAGATATGCCCCTGTTTTTACTCCCTCCCTTACCTTTCTATGGAATGCGTCTACAAAATATGTCCAAATCTTTTGAAACTCTAGATTCAAGGTGATTCTTTTCTTGCCTGTTGCCTTAGACATGATAGTTGGTTTGCTTTTTAAAAAACGGATCCTGAACCAATCTATCTATCCCCAGTCAGCATGAAAATAACATTAGAACACTACTTCATTTCACACTTCAAAACAAATCAGGAGTGAAAGGATACAATCTAGTGACCAAGTAACACAAATTAAGTGAGACATCCAAAATGACAGAATCCCAGACGTACGAGGTGGGAGCCGACACAGTGGATATTTATGTAATTCTTTTAGCCGGCAATGCAGAGAGGTTGGCAAGTTGCGGGTATCAATCTGTTTTATTTTATATTCTAGAGGTAGAAGTAAAAATGATATTTCAAGCGCCTGTATGCTCTCCGAAGAACAACAGGCGGGGAGGGGAGGATATTGCCAGGAAACACAACATATTTTCTCATTCCTTTTGCTCCTGTTGTCTAAAGCGACTTCAACAGAGAGAAATCCTCAAAAGATCCAGTGGCAGGCTTGGGGGGAAATGGAGCTGAAGCAACGAGACCCCTTCCCCCTCCCCCCAGAAAAAAAACATTTTGCCAGTGCCTTCAATATTTCATGCGCTGTGCAAAGCCAGTGGCTGGAAGTTCTTCAGGCTTTTGCGGGCGCCAATGCCCTTTTGTTGACAAGAAAGAGGAGCTCTCTTGTGTATACACAGGACAGAAATTAAGCAAATGATATTTGAGCTGCACGCCGTCAGCAAACGGTCTCAGTGGGCGCCGAGAGCTGAAAGGGAATCCTCTTTCAGCAAAAACCCTGCAGCCGCAAAGACAGCTGAGCGTTTCACTCAGCCTCAATGGCGCTGTTTTGAACTAGGAGGGCGTGAGGTGCTGTGGCCACATTTGGGATACCGTGTACCGTTCTGGCTGCCTCTCCTCAAAAAGGATAGCGTAGGGTTGGAAGAGGTACAGAACAGAGGGCAACCAGTGCCGGATTTACGTATAAGCTAAACAAGCTATAGCTTAGGGCCCCACTCTCTTGGGGAGCCCCCCAAAAAATTAAAGGAGAGAAAACCTGGGTGTACTTGGATAAAATACAGTGGTGCCTCGGGTTAGACGCTTCAGGTTACAGACTCCACTAACCAGAAATAGTACCTCAGGTTAAGAACTTTGCTTCAGGATGAGAACAGAAATCGCACAGCTGTGGCAGCGGGAGGCCCCATTAGCTAAAGTGGTACCTCAGGTTAAGAACAGTTTCAGGTTAAGAACGGACCTCTAGAACAAATTAAGTTCTTTTTTTTTTAAGAATAATTTTTTATTAACCGACCAATCACATCAAATCAAACCAAATTACATAAATTCCAAATTACACAGCCGAATTTTAAATTTTTGTTGGGGGTACCCATATTTCAAGTTCCGAAGGGATCCAATCAACTTCTTGCTTCTTACTGCTGTTTTAATGTCCACAAATCTAACCTTATGATGTTCACAGTACTATCCAGTCCTTTCTTATTATTTTTTCGCATCTCTTGTTGTTATTTTCATATATTTTTCCTTTCTCTTTGTGACCTCTGATAGTCTCTGCAAGCTGGTTAGAACAGTTTGTAATCCTGCGTGGATATTATTTTTTTTATCCAGTAGCCATATCCAGACATTTTCCATATAACATCACTTCCATACATCAAAACAGTCTTAGCGTCATTAATCGTCACCAATCTGCCTCCTTTCTCAAAACCTCTGAGGAGATTCACTAGGAATGCAGTCTGAAAACAAGTCCGTTCTTCCTCCCGGCTATAAATCCTTTGGCAAGATGGCGACTCCGAATTAATTGCTGCGCCATTCCCAAAAGCTCTTATTGCTTCTCGGTCTCCATAAAGCATACCTTTGGTTAAAGTTTATCTCCACACAGACCTTAATCATCCTGCTTGGGTCAGTTCAACCAATGATTCTAATGAGGAGGGGTTCTTGTAAATCACATAGAAGGAAAGTAAAAAAGGTTCCCCCCCCCATTCAGCCCCGTTGTCAACATACCCAGCCTTTGGTGTATCTTCATCGTAAAATATTCCTGTTTCTCCAGCCCGCCATCTTCTTTCGCAGAGGTCACTTAAATTAGCAGACTTCACTCCCCTTCTTCACTTGAAATATGTGCATTTGCTTCTTTTGAAATTAATTATTCCAAATTGCTGCAGCTAGTGCGCGATCAGAGACAGCGTCCAGGAGAGCCGAGGTCCACACGGGGGCATTGTGCCTAGGGCCCTCACCCCCTTCTTTCGAATTAGGGGGTGATTTATGGGCACAGCAGGCAAGGGCAGTGTTCCCCATTTCCTTGGGGCAACAAGGGAGGCTGCCTACTCCCATAGCAGCCTCTTAATTACCCCGTGTGGGTCGGAGAGATGGTATTGTCGGCCATCTTCCAATGCGCCCCTAGTGGCCCCCCAGAACAAATTAAGTTCTTAACCTGAGGTACCACTGTTCATATTTTGTTATGTGCAACTGGCTTTAGATACCTGTTAGGTCCATAAATTACCATATAGCACATGGGTAGGCAAACTAAGGCCCAGGGGCCGGATCTGGCCTAATCGCCTTCTAAATCCGGCCCGCAGACGGTCTGGGAATCAGCGTGTTTTTACATGAGTAGAATGTGTCGTTTTATTGAAAATGCATCTCTGGGTTATTTTGGGGGCATAGGAATTCATTCATTTCCCCCCTCCAAAAAAATACAGTCCAGCCCCCCACAAGGTCTGAGGGACAGTAGACCAACCCCCTGCTGAAAAAGTTTGCTCACCCCTACATATATTCAACACACAAAAAACAGTGACAATTTGCTGTTGACAAAGGACAGCTGGACATATAAAGGGCCCCGTTACCTTCAGAAGCTTAGGGCCTCATCAAACCTCAATCCAGCCCTGAGGGCAACCAAAGAGGGTGGAATGAGTCCTTTGGAGGAAAGGTTGACCCCCATTTGGCGCTTTCTCCTTTAGAGAAAAGGCAAGGAAGAGGGAAACGTGATAGAGGTTTATGAATTTAAGGATGGCATAGAGAAAGTGGAGAGAGGAAAGTTTTTTCTCCCACTCACAAAACACTAGAACTAGTAGAACATCCAGCGAAGCTGAATGCAGGAAGGTTCAGGACAGAGAAAGGAAAAAAAAATCTTCTTTTTAAAAGTTTTTTATTAGCAATTTCAACATAACAAAATATCAAAAACATATTATATTCATTATTTTCCCCCTTTTCCCCCACCTCCCCATCAAACCCTCCCTCCCGCCCTGAGATTTCCCTCAGCTCCTCTCTCTGATTTCTCAACACATGTTATTCTCTGCATATTATAAAATTGTATAAATCCTTATATTATCTATCTACCATGTTATCAATCAATAAATCTGTGTATGTTTATTCAAAACCTGCCAAGGAGTCCAATTCATTTTGTTGTCTTTTTAAGTAATTTGTGAAAAAGTTCCCATTCTTAAAGTCACAGTTGTCCTTATCTCGCAGTTTGTATGTCAGTTTAGCCAGTTCTGCATAGCTCATCCATTTCTCTTGCCACTGTTCCTTTGTCGGGATTTCCTCATTCTTCCATCCTTGTGCTATCAAGACTCTTGCCACTGTTGTAGCATACATGAATAAATCCTTTTCCTCCTTCATGCAGTGAAAAGTTAGACTGTGGAGTTTGCTTCTGGTGGCAGTGATGGTTTCCAACCTAGATGGCTTTAAAAGAGAATTGGACCAAATCGTGAAGCACAAGGCTACCCATGGCTACTAGCCATGATGAAGGCTATGCTCTGCCTCATGGTCCAATAATAATAATATAATAATTTATTATTTGTACCCCGCCCATCTGGCTGGGTTTCCCCAGCCACTCTGGGCGGCTTCCAACAAAGACCAAAAATACACTAAAATGTCACACATTAAAAACTTCACTGAACAGGGCTGCCTTCAGATGTCTTCTGAATGTCAGGTAGTTGTTTATCTCTTTGACATCTGATGGGAGGGTGTTCCACAGGGTGGGCGCCACTACCGAGAAGGCCCTCTGCCTGGTTCCCTGTAACTTGGCTTCTCACAATGAGGGAACCGCCAGAAGGCCCTCAGAGCTGGACCTCAGTGTCTGGGCAGAACGATGGGGGTGGAGACGCTCCTTCAGGTCTACTGGGCCGAGGCCATTTAGGGCTTTGAAGGTCAACACCAACACTTTGAATTGTGCTCGGAAACATACTGGGAGCCAGTGTAGGTCTTCCAAGGCAGTGATTGCCTCTCAACGCCAATTGCTGGAAACCACAGGCGAGGAGAGGACTCTTGTGCCCAGGTCCTGCTTGGGGAGTTGCCATTATGGCAACTGGTCAGCCACTGTGAGAACAGGATGCTGCGCTAGATGCGTCATTGGCCTGATCCAGCACATTCTTCTTATGTTCTTAAGTGTGCCTGCTATGTGCAATGATCTGTGAGACTTGGAGAATGCCATTTTTTGTCTTCTGACATTGTGTTTCTAAACTGAAAGCGGATCTTATGCCACCAGAAGGTAGGGCTTTATTCTCCGAGGGAACATTTCCTCCAACTGCTAGGTAAAGCTACCCCCAAATGGCTTCTGCTGGCTTTTTAAAAAACTTACCTAGTGCACCACCAAAAATAAGTTTTTTACAGTGGTACCTCTGGTTGTGAACGGGATCTATTCCGGAGGCCCATTCGCAACATGGAAAGAGCGCAACCTGCAGCAGTGTGTCTGCGCACGCGTGGGTTGCGATTCGCCACTTCTGCGCATGTGCGTGACGTAATTTTGCGCGTCTGCGCATGCGCAAGCGGCGGAACCCGGAAATAACCCTTTCCGGTACTTCCGGGTCACCATGGGATGTAACCTGAAAGAACGTAACGTGAAGCGAGCGTAACATGAGGAATGACTGTATCTCTGTTTATATTAGCTAGATAGAGCAATGGTCTGACTCTGCATAAGGCAGATTTCTATGTTCCTGCTGTCTAAGTGCTGTACAGCCTGGTCAAGTTATTCAATATCAAAGGCCAGTGTGAGGATTTATGGTAACAAGTCAACGTGTAACGAGTCTTCCCCACTAAAATTTATTAATGGGTGCTTAGATGGTGGGCAAAGGGACATGGGAGCTCTAGCTTGAATAGAAAAACAATTTATCATCAAAGAAAGGCCAATCTGTTCTGTACCGAGGGTAAGGCTAGACTAGATTGTTAAGCCATATAAGTGATGAATGAGAGATGTAAAACTCCATGGCTAAAGCAGAAAAGTTCAATGGGTAAATAGCACTGTAGAGTGGATCAGCAATAAATGTTGAGCTTTTACGAAGCAGTATGCAAGTCAGTGGCTGTTCAATCTGAGCTCCTGGTTCAGCAAAATGCTCTTTGACCTGGTTTTGAGGTCTGCCATGGGTCACAGTTGGACCGCGCCATTCACGGAATGAGGTCTTTCTCGGGTGGCCCATATTTATAGGTGGTCTCATCAGCACAACCTTCACTGTTGTGGTGCTTCCATTCTAGAACTGGCTCTCTGGAGAAGATCACCAAACTCTTCCACTTTACATCTTGTAGGAGATGAATTAAAGCTTCCCATTGTGTGTGTGGGGGGGGGAGATATATCTGAATTCGTTTGGCAGCGGGGAAAGAGGAGACTTTGCCCTGCCTGACCTGCAATTATATTATGAGGCAGCCTGTTTGTGTTAGTTAAAGGAATGCATTGTATTGGAAAACGCACACATTTTTTATTTGGAAGGTCATGATATAAAATTTGGCTGGAATGCATATATTTGGTATGGGAAGGCTAAAATCTACAAAAGTTTAAGAACCACATTATTAGGATAAATTTGCATAGAGTCTGGGAGAAATACAAAAATTTGTTGGAAAGAAAAGCACCCCTGTTGTTATCCCCCATTGAAGCAATTACCATTAAGAGAATTAATATGGATAGACAATGGGCGATTTATAAAGACTTGCTGGATTTTACAGGGAGTGAACCCAGACTGAAACCAATGGAAGCTTTAAGAAGCCAAGTCACAGATTGGTTACATTATCACCAGCTACTTGATATGTTTGCATTAGATAAAAAACATGGTTTTTCAGACCAAAACTCACAATATGAAAGAGAGTTAATACAGAATAAAGATATATCATTGTCTAAAATGTATAAAGTATTATTGGAATGGGGAGAAAGGATGAGCTGGTCAAAGCTTCAGTGACACACTGGGCAATGGACTTAGGGCACAATAAAGGCCTAAATCTTTGGGGAAACTTTGGGTGAATGATTTGAAAATTTCTGCATGTTATGCATTGAAACAAAATCATATGAAAATGATTCATAGATGGCATCTAACTCTGAGTAGATTGGCTAAGATGTATAAAGCAGAATTGGATTTGTGCTGGAAATGTAAAGAAATGAGCTTTTTTTCATATGTGGTGGGCATGTAAAAAGGTTAAAGAATACTGGGAAATGATTTATAATGAGATGAAAAAAATGTCTAAAACAACCTTCCCCAAAAGACCGGAGGCATTTTTGTTAGGAATAGTGCAGTCAGAAGTTTCTAGGTGTCAGAGAACCTTATTTATGTACACAACAGAGACAGCTCATGTTCTGTTAGCCCCAAAATGGAAAGTGAGAGAGGTTCCGATTAAGGAGGACTGTCAACTTAAGCTGATAGAATATGCGGAACTATCAAGTTTAATGAATAAACTAAGAGAGCAAGAAGAATATCTATTGCTGATTATATGGAAAATAACTGTACACATTTGAAAACGTTGGCAGCATTAAGATAAATTCAGCAGTTTAATTAATCATTGAATGATGTAAAATTGGAGAACTGACAAAAATTGACCTAGTAAAAATGCAGGAATGATAGATAAACAAAATGAACCGGGGAAGTGGAAGAAGGGAAGTCATGGAATATATGGTATTATGTAAATGTTTATTTTGAGATGTTAAACAAAAACTTAATTAAAAAATCATTTAAATAAAATCATAATGATAAAGCTTTCCATTGTGCCTTCATGGAGACCCAGTCCTCTACTCCTTCTCAGGACAATGCCCCATTGATGTTGTTGGGAGTTACTTTGTACAAAACATACAATAAGACTGGGTTGTTAGCCATGTGGTTGTTCGATTCACATAGAAATGTGATTATGTTTTGTTGGTTCTGAGCATTTTGAAGATTGCCTTCTACTGATGACTTACAGAATTGTTCTGCAACCATATCATGTCATTTACTTCCTCGTGTGCCATTTAAGGAAAGGCAACACAAGACTTGCTTCAGTTCCTCAGCTAAGCTCTTCAGCTAAGTATAAGGGGATTCCAGCTTAGAGGAGACATAGAAACATACCACATTTTTTCCATGTATAAGACGCCCCTACGTATAAGACGTATTTTGGGGGACTCCAAATTAAGAAAACACCCCTCAGCACTACCTGTGTATAAGACGAACCCCAAATTTAAACCTAATTTTTTGGTTAAAAAAAACCCCTAGTCTTATACACGGAAAAATACGGTATATGTTCCCAGACCATCAGATGCTCCTATGTATGATTGCTGCAGCATCCAGGGATCATAGGAGCCATGGGAAATGTAACTGCAGTGGTTCCCTGTATCCCTGGATGCTACTGTGAGCAGGGACTCATAGGCAACATCACAGCAGAGATGGGCCCAGAGCTCCATCATTGCTTAAGCATCTGGAGATATGGTTTTTCTGAAGCCCTTGGATTTTGCTGTAAGCATGCATAGTCCCATAGAGAGATGCTGGAGAACTTGGACTAGTATAAAGGTAAAGGGACCCCTGACCATTAGGTCCAGTCGTGGCCGACTCTGGGGTTGCGGCGCTCATCTCACTTTACTGGCCGAGGGAGCCGGCGTACAGCTTCCGGGTCATGTGGCCAGCATGACTAAGCCGCTTCTGGCGAACCAGAGCAGCACACAGAAACGCCGTTTACCTTCCCGCCGGAGTGGTACCTATTTATCTACTTGCACTTTGACGTGCTTTTGAACTGCTAGATTGGCAGGAGCAGGGACTGAGCAATGGGAGCTCACCCCATCATGGGGATTCGAACCGCCGACCTTCTGATCGGCAAGTCCTAGGCTCTGTGGTTTAACCCACAGCGCCACCCGCGTCCCTTTGGACTAGTATATTCTGTGATAAATTGCCTGTCAAAGCTTACTACGATGTCATCAGGCATTTGGTTTATGCCAATGCAGCTGGGTTTTTGCGGTGGCCAAGGTGCCCACGAGCCATTTCCAGTTCTGATCCTTGTGTTGCTCCTTGCCATGCCCCAGTTCTGCCCATCTTCCCACCCGTGGGATGGTGTTTTCTTTTTGACTGTATTGCCTCCGGCATCCAAGACTGAGATGCTGGCAACAGTCAGTTGCCACATCAGCACACATTGGCCAACTTAAGAGAGCAGCTGAAGGCTAAAGGTAGTTGTATTTTTGCTGCTGCAGCTACTGTTATACCTCCTCCCGAGCATCATTTTACAAGGTCGGGACCCCACAAGGTCATTTCAAGGGTACAAGAACTCCTTTTGTCAAGTGCGCAGTTTGGATGTATGCGGCTGGCTCCTCATTAGACTGCCTGTCTGAGACTACCCAGTGGAACTCCATCAGTAGGGATTCCTGGTGTGAGATCAGCAACTTTCCCTTTCTCTCCTTGCATCACAGATCATTAACTCCATGGCGCCTGCAACATTCATTTCTGGTGAGCTGGGCATGTCTCTTCTTGCTGCCGCAGTCTTCTGCACAAGTCAAGATGACTGAGAACTCAGATATCATTTTCTCTGTTAGGTCAAAGCTGGATCTGACACCTGAGAGCTGTGAAATAATAATAATAATAATAATAATAATAATAATAATAATAATAATAATAATTTATTGTACCCCACCTATCTGACTGGGTTGGCCCAGCCACTCTAGGCACAGGAAGGATGTTGCCCAGAAAGGATGAGACTGGGGAAAATGAAATGTCTGTATTTTTTTTAAGCAGCATCTCTGAAGGACCCTGGGAAAGCCAATTTGTTGTCAGAAAGGCCATCTCCTTGGGAAGCAGCGGCAGCACACTGAGCAAGACAGGACATATGGAGTGGAGACTGGTTCTAAACAGGCAACAGCCACGTCTGTCTCAGGGAACTGAAGCTATTGGTGCAATTCTAGGAAGGTGGGTTGGTGGAGTGAGGAAAGTTAATTCCTTGAGTTGTGAAATATACTCAGAGTCCTGCAGAGATTTCATGCTCTTTATTGCAGCTTGTAAAACAGTGACTGAATTCCCCCCCCCCCAAAAAAAACAACCTCAGGCTTTTATATACATTATTTACACAATGAGTCCCATCTGATTGGCTGATTCTGCTTCCCTCCTGGAGCCTGATTGGGCTGCTCCTGCAGGCCAATCAGTTGCTGCATTCTACGATCCTACCAGCCTAATAGGCTGATTAACTTCCTCCTGAAGCCTGATTGGTCTTCTCCTGCAAGCCAATCAGTTGTTGCATTCTACGATCCTACCTGCCTATTGTTCTAGCATCCAAGCTTGGTACATAACAAGCTGCACAAAGAATCCTCAGGCAGAATGGGTTCGTATCATGGAAGCTTGTTTATTTATTTTTTAAAGTGGAAAGGATAGAATTGTAGCAGAGCGGTGGTCACGTTTGCTGATGATACCAAGTTGTTCAGGGTCATTAAAACGAAAAGGGATTGTGATGATATGATGAGGTGATATGATCACAATCTTCAGATAACTGAAGGGCTTCCAGGTGGAAGATGGAGCAAGCTTTCTTTCTGCTGCTCCAGAGGGTAGGACCCAAATCAATGGACTTTAATGAGAAGACAGGAGGTTACAGCCCAGCATGAGGAAGGACTTTCTGAGGGTGAGAGCTGTTCAATAGAGGAATAGTTTGTTTGTGAAATATACTCAGAGTCGCAAAGTGATTTCATGCTCTTTATTCAGCTCATAGTGGTGAGGAGGAATGAATGAAAGTCCCCTCAAAGTATCTGCTTTATATACATTATTTACACAATGGGCTGCACATGATTGGCTAATTCTGGAATTCTACTGTAAGCCAATCAGGTTGTGGATTCACTTATATCTGGAGCATGATTGGGTGG
The DNA here is from genome assembly GCF_964106645.2 of Podarcis pityusensis. Taxonomy (NCBI): domain Eukaryota; kingdom Metazoa; phylum Chordata; class Lepidosauria; order Squamata; family Lacertidae; genus Podarcis; species Podarcis pityusensis. Next base: position 4,710,356 of record NC_138039.1, on the reverse strand, counting down.
TTCCTGCCAACCAATCATACTGCTGCATTGTTCTAGGACCAATCAGACTGCTGTATTCTGAATCCTATTGTTCTAGGACCAGTCAGACTGCTGCAATTTGGATCCTATTGTTCTAGGACCAATCAGACTGCTGCAGTTTGGATCCTATTCAACTCAGTACATAACAGTTTGTTTGTTTGTTGGTTGGTTGGTTGGTTGGTTGGTTTTTGTTTTTCCTTATTACATTTATTGTCATTCATATTTAGTGTTAGCTGCCCTGAGCCCGGCCCTGGCCGGCGAGGGTGGGGTATAAATAATTTTTTATTTATTTAGTCCCATCCCTCTTCTTCCCTACTGAGACCCTACATTCCTTTCTCCATTCCTTCTTTGTTCTTTCTCATCATCTACTGTCCTCAGCCCCCAGGCGCCTCATCCTGCCAGACCATGTGACACTCATCTCTCTGGAGCTGAAGCTTCTGTCATCTCATCTTCTGTTTACGCCTGCCATAAAGCAGAAGATGCAATGCCTTCTGTGGTTCTATGACTAAGGGGGCATTCAGACATGAGGAAGACTGCAATTGTTTTCCTGATTGTAACGCCAGCACTTCTGTCCTGTTTTCAGCTGTTACAGTCACACTGCAGTGCCGGTAGTGTTACGGATCTGTGGCTTTTTGACCAATATACCAGCATGTTGCATTAACTTTCACACTAGTGGGTGTGGCATGCAACAGACGTCATTGGACAACTTCACTATCTCCCCACGCTTTCAGTACATGGGTGCTTCTGTTCCCTCGTGGAAATGGCAGTGCACTGATATTCCACCCCAGATCTCATCTCTTTAGTCTTGCGTTTTTCCATAAGAACTTAAGAAGAGTGTGCTGAATCAGGCATCTAGTCCATCTAGTCCAGCACCCTGTTCTTACAGTGGTCAACCTAGATGCCTGTTGGAAACCCACAAACAGGATCTGAGCACAAGAGCAACTCTCCCCTCCTGAGGCTTCCAGATACTGGGTTTTGGAAGCATTGCTCCCTCTCACCATGGAGGCAAAACAGAGCCATTGTGGCTGGTAGCCCTCCAAAGCTTTCTCCTGCTCCTCGCATTTGTCTATATCTCTTTTGAACCCATCAAAGTTGGTTCCTAGGGACGCGGGTGGCGCTGTGGGTTAAACCACAGAGCCTAGGACTTGCCGATCAGAAGGTCAGCGGTTCAAATCCCTGCAACGGGGTGAGCTCCCGTTGCTCGGTCCTTGCTCCTGCCAACCTAGCAGTTCGAAAGTACGTCAAAGTGCAAGTAGATAAATAGGTACCGCTCCGGCAGGAAGGTAAACGGTGTTTCCGTGCGCTGCTCTGGTTTGCCAGAAGCGGCTTAGTCATGCTGGCCACATGACCCGGAAGCTGTACGCCGGCTCCCTCGGCCAATAAAGCGAGATGAGCGCTGCAACCCCAGAGTCGGCCATGACTGGACTTAATGGTCAGAGGTCCCTTTACCTTTAAGTTGGTTCCTATCCCTGGCTCCAGGTTAAAGGTGGCTGCAAACATATGTGTTTTCTGGAATCAGAGAACACAGAAATGGGCACTAAGGAGGTGCTAAATTCTGTTCGTTTTCCGGAAATGGCTTTTCCATTGCGTGAAAACTCAAATATAAGGTGGTAATGAACAGTTCGCAGAAACTTGTTGGGGAAGTGGAATAAACTGCCGGGGATGCAGCTGGTGAGGATCCAGAGGGGCTTCCATTTCCTGTGCAATCATGGAGACCAGACTTTATTTATGGACTTTAAAAAATGAAGCTGGAGTCCTCGGGATCCGAAGAGGAGGTGGACTTTCTGCATAAACATGGCCAGCAGGCCAGCTTAGGAAAACCAGCAGCACAAAAAGGCGTGTGGAGAGATGAAGGGACTGTGGCGATTAAACCAGATCTGCTGAAATCCTTCCAAAGTCGGCTTAAGAAGTAAGACCCAACAATGTCACCCTGAGGGTCATTCTCTGCAGGACATCTCAGGCCCTGTGGCCAGATTTTTGCCTCCTGTGCATCCCGTGAAGGTTGAAGGGGTCTGTGGCATCCCTGCTCTCTCTGGCTGTGTCAAAGTAAACTCTCTGCCCTCCTGGCTTTCATGTCAGGGAGCTGCCAGCCGCCAGGGGATCATGCCCCTCTGCTTGGCTTTGTGTTGAGCTTATCCTCAGGAACTTGCCGGCAATGAGGAAACTGTGAATTTTATTTTTAAATCGAGCATTGTAACTGCTGGAGTTGAAATCTCACCCTAGTGAGCAGGTGGGCGGATCTGCAGCGCTGCCAGTGACAACAGAATATTGTATGAAAAACAATGAAGATAAATGTTGGGGTGGGAGAAAAAGAAAGAAAGAAAGAAAGAAAGAAAGAAAGAAAGAAAGAAAGAAAGAAAGAAAGAAAGAAAGAAAGAACATGTAGAGATGCAGACCTGCACAGCTTAGGTAGGTCACATTCTTATTATTATTACAATTGATTTATTAATCGCCTTGTAAACCACCAGTTAAACAGTTAAAAACACAAAACCAGCAAATACATTCAAAGCAAGACTAAAATCCTAGCAAGTGGACACTCATGGTAGAGAGCCAGGTGGGAAAACCTATTGGAACAAAAATGTCTCCAACTGTTTCCAAAAAGTGCGGATAGGGGGTGCCAGTTGCATCTTGACAGGGATGCTGTTCTTCAGAACAGGGGCCACCACACTAAAGGCCTTGCTCTGAGGTACTTTAGAGTGTGCTGAGATCTTTGGAACTTGCGGGAGAGACTCTCCTACAAACTGGGTGTTTAAGGTAACCTGGTCCTGAGCTGTGTAGGGACTTAAATGTTAGCACCAATGCCATGAACACCAACACCAGTAGCAAACCAGCAGCCGGTGCGAATCCTTCAAACAAGGTGTGCTAAGCAGGTAGCACATAACAATTTCCAGGGTTCCCTGTGAAGAGGAATTGATCATCAAACCATTTATGGGACAGCAATCATTCTATCAGGCTGCATCAGAGGCGAGAATAGATTCAGGGCCATCTATGGGTGCAGCCAAGAAATAAGCAACTTTTGAACCTCCTCTCCTCCAACTTTTCCATTCAAACTGGTCAATAGAGCAACTTGCAACTAAGAACTTGGGTTTTCTTATTTCTTCCTCCCTCCGAATCCATTTTCTTTTTATGTTGTGTCTTTTCCCACTGTAAGCCTGAAGGCAGAGGCCTTTTTTTTAAGTGATTTGTAAGCTGCTATGGAAGACTTGTTTTTGCCTGAAGAGGAGGATAAAAATTATTTTAAAAAATAAATGAGATGCCTATATGCCAGATGGTCCCCTTAGTGGCAGATTGTCTGACCTTACTAAGTCTCTCTGACCTCCAACAAACCTTGCTAGTTGAGGAATGCCATGCAATTCCCTTCTTTCCGTGGGCAGCAGCCGAAATCATCTGGAAATTAACTTCTAAGATCCCTCCCTCCTTTCTTTAAATGATTGCTCATTTCCATTAGTATTGAACGTGCTTGTTTGTTCCCATTTATAGTCCACGGAGCTCAAGGAGGCTTACGTGGCTTTCCTCCTCCCCCCTTTATCCTTACAACAACCCTGTGAGGTAGGTAAGGCTGAGAGTGAGTGAGTGGCTTCCAAGGTCCCCCAGTGATTTTCATGGCTTAGTGGGGATTCGAACCCTGTTCTTCCAGGTCCCAGTCCAACACTTTAACCATTACCCCCCAGGGCCAGGGATATCCCAGACCCTGAGATTTCAGAGCCCCAAACCTCAGACTTCAGGACAGACCCTGATGATGTCACAGAGGGCAGCTCCATGGTAATGATGTAAAATGATAGAATTGTAGAGTTGGATGGGACCATGTGTGTCATCTGTAGCCCAACCCCTTGCAATGCAGGATTCTTTCATCAAACCTGGAGCTTGAACCCACGTCCCCAAGATTAAGAGTCTCATGCTCTACTGACAAGCATGGCTGAGACCTGGAGGCAGAGATTAATTTGGAGAGGGAAGGAGGGAGTGGAGGAGAACAGACTTCTCTCCCCACTCCACCAGAGAGTCTATGCCGGGGTCAGCAAACTTTTTCAGCAGGGGGCCGGTCCACTGTCCCTCAGAACTCGTGGGGGGCCAGACTATATTTTTTTGGGGGGGGGGAAGAACAAATTCTTATGCCCCACAAATAACCCAGAGATGCATTTTAAATAAAAGGGCACATTCTACTCATGTAAAAACACACTGATTCCCGGACTGCTCGCAGGCCAGATTTAGAAGGCGATTGGGCCGGATCCGGACCCCAGGCCTTAGTTTGCCTACCTATGATCTATGCAATAGGTTACAGCTGTCTCCTACGAGCCTGAACCTTGCAAACTTCATACACAGTCTTCTCTCTCTCTCTCTCTCTCTCTCTCTCTCTCTCTCTCTCTCTCATTTTAAAGTTGAAAAAATGTTCTTGCCTGGAGAGCCCAGCCTTCCCTCTGCTGCCTGGAGGGGGCCAGGCAAACCTTCAGGTGAGCCCTGGAGATCTGGCAATTCGAGCCTGCACTGGCGCATTGCTCCTCTTGTTTGTTAAGGCTCACTTTGTGGGCGAAATGCGCAGCCGAACATGGCAGTGAAGCGTTCCTCCATTTGATCTGGCTGCCTCTCCGCAGAGCTTCCCTGCTTCCCTCTGGGAGTGGCTGCAGCAGGAGAGATGCTGGCAGATCATTAGAGCCAAGAGTGTCTGACTTCACAGAGGCCCTATAAGCCCCAATCAAAGCAGGGGAACTTTCCTTTTAATCATCGGCAAGCACTTCGACTCATAGCGTCGCCGCATCTGTGGAGTGTCACCAGCAAGCCAGTGGTCTGCACAGGAGTCTGTGGCCTCCCATTGAGGTATGCTCATTTGCTGTAGGATAAGACATGGCAGCAGCACATAAACAAGACGTCTCCTTGACCTGACTTTTTAACTTTTTGATTTCATAGCAGCCGTGATTGAGACGCGGTCTTCCATTTGGCAGAAGCTCAGGCCCAATGGCAGGCAGATTTGTCAGGCAGGAGGCTCTCAGCCAGAGAGTGGACATCCAAGGGAGCTGAATGCTGGAAGAGTCAGGACAGATAAAAGGAAGTATTTCGTCACGAGTCACGTCATTAAACTATGGAACTCGCTCCTGCAGGAGACAAGGGGGGCTGCCAAGCTGGAGGCTTGGACACATTCATGGAGGAGAGGGCTGTTGAAGGCTACTTGCCACGTTGGCTGTGTGGGAATGTTCAGGGATGCAGGAGAGGATATATTGTTTGATTATAGCCTTCCCAACTTGTGTTAACAAGTTCACAATTTAGCAGAGTAACATCCCCCTTTTTAAACTCACAGCGGATGCGTTTGCTCAGGCTCACTAAAGCCTCTATAATAACTGTTCTGGTATTTCCCCCTTATTCCCTCATAAAAGATAAGACATGACACAGTCTTCTATAAAAGTATATAAAGAGTTTACTCACATTCTGTTCACAATCAGATCCCAGAAGGCAGACTTAGCTTAGAAAAGTAACATACACCTGGAAACTATCTCACAAGGAGATTGGCTGGAGGCCAAGAGAGCATCTTTGACTAAGCAGATGTTGCTTCTTCGATGCATGTAGTCAAAAAGAGAGAGAGATGGCTGCCCTGCCCTGTGCTTTTGTCGGTACCTGCACAGGTGAGGCCACACCCACCTCTAGTCACATGCAGAGGAAGTCTGTTCCAGCCCAGAAGGAAACAGGAAGTTTACCTGCTGGCTGAACAAACATTCCTCCCCATGTGTAAACATGTTCACTCTAGGAATGTTGTACTTGACTGCTCTTGTGTTTCACATCCCACAGGCTGTGCTCTGCCTCCGTGGTCAGAGGCAGTAAATGCTTCTGAATACCAGTTGCTGGAAACCACAGGAAGGGAGAGGTCTCTTGGGCTCGGGGGTTTCTCACAGGGGCATCTGGTTGGCCACTGTGAGGGCAGCAGGGTGGACCATATAGATTGAATGGAACCTGGCAGATTGTTCCTAGAGTTAGGGTTCCTGGCAGATTTGAATGCTGGAAACTGCTCTGTGGCTCCTCATTGGTTGACCTTTGAGCCTCTTCTCTCCCACTCCCTCTCTTCAGCTGGCTGCATGCCTTCAACATCTAATCTCGTGGTCCCCAAACTCCTGCCCCCCTCGCCCACAAGGGTCTTGGCAAACCACTTAATGTTTTTCTCTGCCTGTTGTAGCTGTCATGATGTGCTGGGCTAGATGCCGTATCCTTTTTACTTGTCCTTTATTGCTTCTTTTGTGGATTTCATTTTAATGTATTACAATTTGAATCCCACAGAACACAATATAAAATGATACAATACAATACAAGAAGCGATTAAGGCCGCACTCGCATTCCGAGCGGCATGATACCCCTTTAAACAGTCATTTACAGGATTCTGGGAACTGCAGGTTGTAAAGGGTGCTGAGACCACCTCTTCCTCTCCCGTAGCTACAATTCTCAGAGTGGTTTGGCAATCAAATCTCTCTTCCCAGGAAACTCTGGGAATTGGAGCTACAACAAGAGAACATAGCTGTCAACTTTTCCCTTTTCTTGTGAGGAATCCTATTCGGAATAAGGGAATTTCCCTTAAAAAAAGGGGCAACGTCAACAGCTACGCAAGGGAATAGTGCCCTTCTAACAACTCTCTCTCCCAGAAGCCGTGACTCTTTCATTGTGCTTTAAATGTATGGCATGAATACAATCAAAATCAATATGAATATTTAATACGATTAATGTACTACCATCTACCTTCAACCACAAATCCACAGATACACCATGAACCACCTGAATGAATTTCACAGACCACTGGCGGTCTGCAGACTGCAGTTTGGGAACTCCTTGCTCTGATCGATTTCTTAAAAGAACCTCAACCTCTGATTTGTAACCCATTGGGCATGCAAAGGATGTGCCCAGTCACATGGCTTTCTTCTTTGATCTCACAGTCAAGAGGTAGAATCATAGAATCATAGAGTTGGAAGAGGCCACAAGGGCCATCGAGTCCAACCCCCCTGCCAAGCAGGAAACACCATCAGAGCACTCCTGACATATGGTTGTCAAGCCTCTGCTTAAAGACCTCCAAAGAAGGAGACTCCACCACACTCCTTGGCAGCAAATTTTACTGTCAGGAAGTTCTTCCTAATGTTTAGGTGGAATCTTCTTTCTTGTATCCATTGCTCCGTGTCCGCTTCTCTGGAGCAGCAGAAAACAACCTTTCTCCCTCCTCTATGTGACATCCTTTTATATATTTGAACATGGCTATCATATCACCCCTTAACCTCCTCTTCTCCAGGCTAAACATGCCCAGCTCCCTTAGCCGTTCCTCATAAGGCATCGTTTCCAGGCCTTTGACCATTTTGGTTGCCCTCCTCTGGACACGTTCCAGTTTGTCAGTGTCCTTCTTGAACTGTGGTGCCCAGAACTGGACGCAGTACTCCAGGTGAGGTCTGACCAGAGTGTGGTCCTCTCTCACACTTGTTGACCCAGAAACAAGTCCCATCCTGCCCAATGGCACTTGCTCCTTAATAAGTGTGTGCATGTGTCTAAGTTTTCAGCAACGCTCAGATCAGAGAAGAGGCATAACTAGGAGTCCCTTAAGAGAATTCACAATTCTCCCCAATTCTAGCCAACTCATGGCCCTTCAGTAGCCTTCTAAAAACAACAGAGAAGGGGTCAGAACTAAAGGAAGGAGAGAAAATCATTCAATGCATGAACTTTTTAATGTGAAACCACCTGCCTCACACTTCCCAAACCAACCCACAAAATGAAACACAGCTGTCCTTCAAAACATGCATTCCTCTAAAGTTTGTGACGCAAAATCTCAGACCAAAGAAGTGCACATGCAGAAGTATATTTCTGGAGAAAGTGTGTGCAAACATGGGTATATTAGCGAAAGTGAAATGCAAAGGAAAGAATGATATTATGGGAAACAGCTTGCAAAGCGATGTACATACATCAGACAAAATTGTGCGCATGAGTGCGTGCATCGGGGGAACAGTGCATGAAAATGCATATGGATTTTTGTGAGGACTTCTTTAAAAAAGAATATTGAAGACTGATGTGGAAATGGGGTGAGTTGAACTTATGATTGGAAAATAAGACACTGAGACAAACTGAAATGGAAAGATTCTCCTATTCAGCACAGAGGGGGGCTCCCTCTGACACCCACCCTTTAGACTGAACCCTGGATTTCAGCCAAACTCTTTTGCCAGTTAACGTCAATCCTGATTTCTTCTTGTGCAAAATACAGTTCCTGGCCATCACTGGTCATATATCACCTTCTCTCTCTCTCTCTCTCTCTCTCTCTCTCTCTCTCTCTCTCTCTCCTCCCCAGTTCTAACAATGCCTGTTGTGGCAAAATATGAGGGGAGGGGGTTGGGGAGGGGTTGGACTAGATGACTCTCTGGGTCCCCTCCAACTCTATGATTCTATTGTTCTAAGAGGCTCGTTTGGCTGCTTCTTCGCAAGCTGGAAAGTGAGTGTGGAGGACAAGCGACTGAAGATGAGCGTGATGGAAAAGGGAGGGGCCCCCAGAGTTCATGCAACAGGCCAGGGTTGTCCGAATCAACCCCTTTCAATTTGGAGCTGCCATTTTGCTTGGTGATAGCATGACATTATATCCTTTGACTGGAACAGGTGTTGCTCCAGCAGGGAACCGGTATTTTATCACTGTTGCTTGATGTGGGTTATTTTTTTTTTATTAGTATTTTTTGAGTCTGGTAGTAATAGCTTCTATGACAGCGTTAAGGGCTTTAATGTCAGGATGTATCTAGGCATGAAACGATTCCATGTCATAAGCCTCTGGCGAGGTTTAGTGCTGCTAAATGGAAGATCTAAAGGGATAATCATCCTTTATGCTTGCTGCTCCATTGCCATTGCTGGTTCAAGGCGATTGCCGGCAGACTTACAAATATTTTCCCACCGCACCCCCTTTTCTTTGTACTTTATTTCACCAAACCAGCCTCCGCCAACCTGGGGTTCCCCAGATGTTCTGGGCCACAGTTTCTATAACCCTACAGCGTTTATCATGCTTCTTGGGGCTGATGGGAACTATAGTTCAGCAACACCTGGAGGGCACCAGGTTGGAAATGGCTGGTGCGAAATATGATCTCAATTAACTTTGGAGTGGGGCAGAGGGACTCCTCAGAGAGATTCTGTAATAATAGCCAAGTGGACCAGCTTCTTTAGAAAACCCATTAGCCTCTTGGGTTTCAGCCTGTTTCATTGGTATCACCCTTAAGAGGCAGTATAACAACAACAACAACAACAACAACAACAACTTATTTTTATTTATATCCCGCCCTCCCCAGCCGGAGCCGGGCTCAGAGCGGCTAACAGCAGTAAAAGTAACACAGCATACTAATATCAATCCAAAATCAAATGGCAACCACTGAGCCAGAGTTCTACGAGGATCACCAAAGGATGGTGTAGCAGCTAGCTTGCTGGCATTAGGCTACATCCACACCATCCATTGAAAGCACTATGATACCATTTTGAACAATCCTGGCTTCCCCCCAAAGAATTCTGGGAGCTGGAGTTTATAAGGGTGCTGAGAGTTGTTAGGAGATGCCTATTTCCCTCTCAGAGCTACACTTCCAAGAGTTCCCTTGGGAGAGGGATTGAGAGTTAAACTACTGTATTTTTCGCTCTATAAGACGCACCAGACCACAAGTCGCACCTAGTTTTTGGAGGAGGAAAACAAGAAAAAAAATATTCTGAATCTCAGAAGCCAGAACAGCAAGAGGGATCGCTGCGCAGTGAAAGCAGTGATCCCTCTTGCTGTTCTGGCTTCTGGGATAGCTGCGCAGCCTGCATTCGCTCCTTAAGACGCACACACATTTCCCCTTACTTTTTAGGAGGGAAAAAGTGAGTCTTATAGAGCAAAAAATACGGTACTCTGGGAATTGTTCTGGGGAAGCCACGATAGTTAAACAGGCACCCAACCATTAAAAGGGAAGCAGTGAAAATAAGCTTCCACTCCTTGACAGCCCTGGGCATTCCTGAGTTGCTCATTTATACTGGCATGGAGGGGAGACAGAAGGATTTCTTCTTGTGTTTTAAAAGCTGCAGCATGGCTGAGGTACTTAAAACACCCGGGTTTATCACACAAATTTGCCTCTGGGCAAGTTAAGATGGTGGGTAGCTGGGCTCCACACAGGCCCGTCTTACCCATTGGGGCTAGTGGCGCAGGGCACCAAGTTCTGGAGGGTGCCAGGCGAGAGTCTGGAGAACACCGAACGAGCGCGCTGAGTGAGCGAGGGTGTGTGCGCCACTCCCACCAAGCATTGGCTCGTTTCCCCCCCTTTTAGTCTGCAGGCGCCAAATTCTGCAGGGCACCAGAAGGCTAAAAGTGGGAAAAAAATAAGCTGACACTTGGTGGGAGCGGCACACACCTTCTCGCTCACTCAGTGCAGGCCCGCTCGCTCAGTGTGCCATCTGCCGTGGCCACCATGGAGAGCCAGTGTGGTGTAGTGGTTAAGAGTGGTGGACTCATAATCTGGTGAACCGGGTTTGATTCCCTGCTCCTCCACATGCAACTGCTGGGTGACCTTGGGCTAGTCACACTTCTCTGAAGTCTATCAACCTCACTCATGTCACAGAGTGTTTGTTGTGGGGAAGGAAGGGAAAGGAGATTGTTATCCGCTTTGAGTCTCCTTCGGGTAGTGATAAAGCGGCGTATCAAATCCAAACTCCTCCTCCTCCTCTTCTTCTTCTTCTGCCACTTCCCCACTGGAGGAGCCGCCCTCCAGCCGCTGCCCGCCTACTCCAGCCCTAAAAAAATGGTCAACTCTGGGTAAAGGGGGGGCACCTGAGGGATCTTTGCACCACGGTGCCAGATATGCTTAGGGCAGCCCTTGATCCACACCAACCCTGTGCTTACCAGAGCACCCGGGCACTGAACTTACCAGAGAGCCCAGCTACTCTGTAAGCAAAGTTTAAAAAGGAAGAAAAAGAGGGAAGGGGCAGTGGATTCAGGGCCTCGTGTAACTGGGATTGGGACCCCACAGGCCACCCTCTAACAACCCTCCCATTAAAAGCAAAGGCACATTTTCTGTGGGACGTCAAACGTTAACAAAGCAAATACTTTCCTTTTCCTTGCCAAGGCAGAAAATGTGCTCGACTCAAGCAGGCGCCCAGCTGCTTATGCTTCCCAGAAGGATGTGTCTTGCTGGTGGGGCTGGATCCCCGCTTGGTGTAACCGCAGCCCTGCTGAGATTGGACGGAGCCTTGGCGTCCCGCTTGGAGAGGTGCCCTCTGCCAACCCCTCACCAATCCAATTCTCACTCTGTCTGATTGCAGTAATAACAACTTGCACAAATTTCCTGCCTCAACATGAAACCTCCTCCAGCTTCGCGATGCAAATAATATAATAGTGTGATGAGCAGGATGACGGAGGGAATAATAAGAATAATAATCGCCGTGATGTCTTTATTCAGGGAATGAATGAATGAATCAAGCAAAAATAAATGATATTCACAGACGGGGAAGGGGGGGCCCCACGGTCCTGCTATATGTGTGGGAGAAAAGCGAGCGGCGGAACCAGAGGAAGTGAATCGACAGCCTTGCATGGGAAGAAGCATCCAGAGCCGAGCTGCTTATTAGACAACTGGGATCATTTGCCAGTTTGTGGAGGGAGGATGCAAGGAATGAAATCTAATTTATGACATGCTTGGTCACTCTAGAACAGACTTTCTCAACCTATGGGTCCCCAGATGTTGTTGAACAACAACTCCCATCACCCCTAGCTAGCAAGGCCAGAGCTCAGGGATGATGGGAGTTGTAGTCCAACAACATCTGGGGACCCACAGGTTGAGAACTGCTGCTCTAGAAGGTTCAAACACAAAACTGGGCAGGTTATGGGGTCTCCTGAAGTTCTGCATTGCCATCTTGGTTCCTGGATGGAATTAGGGACAACTGGGCAGCACTGTTGGACCTGTGCCAGCTGAGAACATGCCCAAGAGCCCTTTGTTACCATCAATAAACCAAAGGCGAGGTGAGGGATGGAAAGGGGATGTCGAGGGAAAGATGCCTGTAGCTGCATTGGGTCCAACAGCCACTACTGTCACTGAGAGGCTTCTTTCCATGTGGTGCCTTATTAAGAGCTGGGTGTGAGGCATTGGGGCTTAAACTGCTTCCCATCTCCAGTTGCTGGCATCTCCCTCTCTGGTCTTTTGTTTTCCTTTCTGCTCTGCTCCTCTCTGTTTAGCTGTAGCCTGTAGCTGTTGCTCTTTCCACCCTTTGCTGCCAAAAGGCTGCCCACATGCAGTCATTCTGCTGGAGACCCTTTTAAAAACCAAATGCCTTTTGCGGGCAGTCAGATCTGCCTTATAACTTGCTTACCTCGTTATGGTGGATTTGTTTCAGGCTGGGTGCGTTTTAGCCCGAAGAAGTTAAGATTAAGGAGAGACGGAGCTGCCACCTTCAGATCTCTAAGGGGGCTGGCAGGCAAAAGATGGGGCAGACGCAATCTCCGGAGGGCAGGACTTAAAACGAGCCGGGTGGAAATCACAGGGAAGCAAATTTCAGCTGAACATTTGGAGAAACTTCCTAATGGCAACAGCTGTCTGACAGTAGAGGTGTTTATGCTAAGGTTGCCAGATGTTTTTCAATGAATCCGGGGACACTTTAAATAAATAAATAATTAAACAAATAAATAAATACTACACGTTTGGGACGTTGATGCTGCAGTGATGGTGGGGGCAGAGGGGCAGTCGCCACCTTGACCTCAACCGCCACGTTTCCCCTTCCTCTGAGGCTTCTATCTCCTTTCTCCATGAGCCTGGGCAGCTCCTGAGTTGTTGGTTCTTCGGTGGTGGTGGAGGTGGTGCGTGGTGGGTCAGGCATGGAAGGCAGAGAAGGAGGGCTGAGAGCAGTCGTGGCGGCAAGGCTCGAGCAGCGCAATGCCTCCCTTCCCATCGGAGCAGCCCCAATCCCATTCCTACTTGCGTGCAAGCAGGAGGGCTTGGGGATCCCTCAGCTGGGAAGGGAGGCTTCCCGTTGCCTAACTGAGAGATCCCTGCCCCCTCCTGCTTGCACACAAGCTCTGATAGCGTGAAGCCTCCCTTTACAGCTGAAAAATCCCTGCTCCTGCTTGCACGCAAGTAGGAGTTGGGCGGCTGCTCTGATAGGCAGCATGAAGCCTCCCTTCACAGCTTAGTTGCTGGGGTCAGGGAAGGTGGAGGCAGCCCGGAAGCTGCATCTTCGAGCCCCTGCACCACCATCATATGGGGACTTCTGAGCAGCTCCTGAAGCCAGCCAGAGCCAACTGCTCCAGGCTTCTGAGACTGCCGCTGCTGCATTTCCCGGGGACATTAGATGAAATCCGGGGACATTCCAGGGATGGAATTTGTCCGGGGACTTATTCGCAAATCTGGGGGCTGTCCTCGGGAAACAGGGACATCTGGTAACCCTAGTTTATGCAAATACTGGGATTGGGTGGATGTGGTCCAAGGACAGGAATCTGGTGTTTTCCTGTTCATCCCTTGGCTCTTTCCCCAGGTGACACCACACCATCACGCCACACCCCTCATTAGCCTTCCTTGAGAGCTTCTGCTGTCTGGGCTGTGTCCTTGAACAGTGATGGTGCTTCTCCCTTAAAAGCACAGAATTGCAGAGTTGGAAGGGACCCATATGGTCATCTAGTCCAACCCCCTGCAATGCCTGTGTGGAGGTGGAGGTAGGTGGGATCCTCTGCCTTTTCCATGCCTGGAACGTAGTCTTCCGAACAACAGTAAGAGTCACATCCTTTGGCCAGGCCACTTCTGTTCCTGGCCCCACTCACTTCTGGCAAGCGGCCCCTGGCAAGCTCGCCACGAGAGAATGTGGCCTCCTCCCTGGCTGTAGCTACAATCCCGCAGTAGACCTCCAATGAAGCAGCTTGACTAGGGGACCTCCATATTCCCTTCCAGCGCTATGCATCTGCGAGGAGCTCCTTACACACAGCCTTGCCTTGGCCGCTCTTGGTTGCTAAAAGCGGCGTTTATTCCTCCGACAAGTGGCTGTATTTTTACAGCTCTTACAAGTACGCTAAATGCATCGCTTCCTTGCACATCCAGGAGGGAATTTAAGTCATCTGAGGTAGTGTGTCTTTTGTCAAAAAGGAAAAAATAAAAGGAAAAAATGTGTGTTTTCAAGGCCTCTGCCTCTGCCAGCTTCAGAGTCTTGGCCTCTTTGTAACCAGCAGGGTATTCCCGTGAAACTTAAGTGAGAGAGAGAGAAACTGCCAGAGGTTTTGTTTTCTCAGCTGGGAGGAGAGTCTGTTATCAAATGGGGTTTGGGCTGCACCATGGGGTGGGCCAAGCCCAGCAGCAGGATGACTCTGACTCCTGAGGAGATGGCAGATCCAAGTGGTCAGGGGAGATTGTACAACAGCAGGCCTCGTGTGCTCCCATGAGCATGAAGATTTATTAGTACAGTGGTACCTCGGGTTAAGTACTTAATTCATTCCGGAGGTCCGTTCTTAACCTGAAACTGTTCTTAACCTGAGGTACCACTGCAGCTAATAGGGCTTCCCGCTGCTGCCGTGCAGCCAGAGCATGATTTCTGTTCTCATCCTGAAGCAAAGTTCTTAACCCGAGGTACTATTTCTGGGTTAGCGGAGTTTGTAGCCTGAAGCGCCTGTAACCCGAGGTATCACTGTAGTAGTAGCAGTAGTAGTAGTAGTAGTAATAATAATAATAATAATAATAATAATATATTATTTATACCCTGCCCATCTGGCTGGGTTTCCCCAGCCACTCTGGGCGGCTTCCGACAGAACACTAAAATACAATAACCTATTAAACATTAAAAGCTTCCCTAAACAGGGCTGCCTTCAGATGTCTTCTAAAAGTTTGGTAGTTGTTTTTCTCGTTGACATCTGGTGGGTGAGCATTCCACAGGGCGGGTGCCACTACCGAGAAGGCCCTCTGCCTGGTTCCCTGTAACTTGGCTTCTCACAGTGAGGGAAACGCCAGAAGGACCTCAGTAGTTGTAGTATACCTCATACCTCATAACGATGCTCAAAAAAATTGATCTTCACAAATCCAGATACAAACTGTTCTGAGCTTCTCCTCCCAGAAAAATATGTGGGTTAGGAGGACCATGTTGTCCACCGATTGCAACGTTCCCCAAATGTTCGGACTCGGTTGCTAGCTCAAAACCCACAACCCAATGCATGTTGAAACATGTGTTCCAAAAGAAATGCATTTAGAAATATATATTTTGAGACAAAAAAAATACCCTTTTCCCCCCAAATGCCTGTATGAATGTGAATTTTCAAGGATCGTATACCAGAAATAGATGGTCTGTGCACCACACATGTGTCTTGCACTTGCGGAACCTGCCAAAGCAGGAAGGCACATATTGGATGAAGACCTCCGGGGTTGTTATCCCAAGGTAGCAATCCCTTTCCACATGAATGAGGACATCTGGGGCATTTCTGTTGGCCGACCCGAAAGTCACTATGCATCTCCATGAAATGTTACATTCCACTTGTTTCTTATTTTACAAGAAGTCATGGAATCATAGAACTGCAGATGTCTAGGGATGCGAAAGAGAGGTAAGCCAAGAGTCTCTGATCTTGCCTGGGGCAGTCACCTCTCTATCAATTCACTTCCTCCTCTGATTCACCTCCTGGCTGTGCAAGCCAGATGTTGTCGGACTTCAGTGCCCCGGCCAGCTTGGCCAATGTGAGCAAATTGCCTTGTTTTAACTCTCCAGAGTGTAAACAGGCTCAGAGAGGACCAAATTCCTCTTCCTCACCATTGCTTGACCTCTCTGGCGAGGACAGGAGCATATGGAGAGCTAAAGCCCCTGACCGCACTCCCAGGTCAGGATTTCTGGGCAGTTTTCTGTGCTTGACAGTTTCGCATCCTACTGCCAATGAGCTCCTCTTCTCCTTCATAGACCCCTGCTGTTGGCTTCCAGTTCGTTTCCGGGTTTAATTTAAGGTGCTCTTGCTAGCCCTAAGACCCCCTTCCTTCCTTACAGACCCTCTTGGGTGTTCAGAGAGGGCCTTCTTGGTACTTAGACTTCTTTCAGAAATTCAGGGGTAGTGGTGAACCAAGAGAGGGCCTTCTCTGCAGCAGCCCCTCAGTTGTGGAATTCCTTCCCCACAGAAGTGCATCTGGCACCCTCGCTATACAGCTTTTGGCAAATGTTGAAGATTGTCAGGGACTGGCTGGATGACAAGCAGTGGTGGGAGGCCAGCAGGGGAAACCCCAGGGGAGGATGACTCAGAGCCCAGGGATTGGTGGTAGGACACTGAGGAGAGGCCAGAGGGAGAAGAGTGGGATGCTGAACAGGCAACAGGGTTGAGTGAGCAGGGAGAGCCTGTGGCAGGCAGCAGTTCAGACTCAGAGGCTGAAGCAGAGGAGGCAAAAGGCTGCAGAAGAATCCAGGGAGTCTCCCTCTCCTACTGCGACAAGCTCGTCTTCTCCCTTGATTCCAAGGATGTGCAGGGAGATGCACAGGGCAGAACAAAGATCAGATACAGACTGAGACTGCTTGGGAAACATCTGGCAGAGGAGGAGCCTTAGGGGTATAGAAGGCTCCATAGGGGCAAAACCTATGGGGGAGTGTTGCTGCATGTATGTTGTTGCCTTGAATAAAAGTTTACGTCTTCTTCATGCTGACCTGCATCTGAACCCAGCCCTGACACAGGTGTGCCTCTTTACCCTGACTTTTGACACCTGAGAAGTGTATTTTCAGGACTCACTTTTTCCCTGTGACACTAATTTGTTCCAACTGCTTTTAAGTCTGAATTTTAAATTACTGTAATGCTCTTTGTCATCTGTGGGTAAAATATATTGTTTGGTGGCAGCAGCACCTGTGTGTGGGGAAGGCAGATTGAGAAACAGCTGTAATGAGAAGCTACTGAGAGCCTCATCCATGAGAGAGCCACTGGGGTACAGTGGTTAGGGTGTCAGACTAGGACCTGGGAGAACAGGGTTCAAATCCCGACTCAGCCATGACTCTCACTGGTGACCTTGGAAACCAGTCACTGCATCTCAGTCCAGCCTACCTCGCAGGTTTGCTGTATGCCCCCTTGAGCTCCTTGGAGGTAAATGTGGGATATAAATACAATTATAACAACAACCACAACCCAGGAAATGGGGCAGTAAGAGCACGCTACTGCCCAGGCCCTGTCCTGCTATCAGGCATTGCTCACACTTTGGGGGAAAGGCCTGACTCCGATCTGCATTGTATTTAAAGCTATGCCGATCTCCATGTGAATGAAATATGCAGAAGGGCAGCTCCAGGAAATTGGATCTGACTCGCAGCCATGCTGGAGAGTGGCACGCGGCAAATTGATTCTGAACCCCACTTTGCCATCACCTTGCAGCGAAGCCTGCAGTGAGGCCGCCGCAGGGAAAGTCTCCGTGATGGAAATGAGGTCCCTAATTAAAGGGCGACTCATATCGCAGGAGCAGGAGGGTGGCTCTTGGGCCGCTGCTGCCGAATGCCGCTAGGTGGCTGTTTGCAGCAGGAAGCTTTTGGGCACTCTGCACTTCAGGCAAATTGCAAAGCAACTCCCCTCATTCCTGTAGCTTAGCTAGTCTTTAAACCAGGGGTAGGCAACCTAAGGCCCGTGGGCTGGATGCGGCCCAATCGCTTTCTCAATCTGGCCTGCAGACAGTCTGGGAATCAGCGTGTTTTTACATGAGTAGAATGTGTCCTTTTGTTTAAAATGCATCTCTGGGTTATTTGTGGGGCATAGGAATTCGTTCATTCCCCCCCCCCAAAAAATATAGTCCGGCCCACCACATGGTCTGAGGGACGGTGGACCGGCCCACAGCTAAAAAAGGTTGCTGACCCCTGCTATATCGGCAGGTGTCCCTTATTATTATTTGCGTGTGTGTGTGTGTGTAGAAAAACTAGACACCGAGCGTTTCCCTTCCAAAAAGGAGTTGCTCGAAGTGGCCCACAAGATATTAATAAAAATATAACCTATCACTAAAACAGGGGGAAAACAGTCATGATATTAATGCTGCCTCAAAAAAACCAGAAAAGGTTATGAAGATGACAGCCAGACAGAGCTAACAATGAATACATCACATCTAGCAGCAACGCTATGAAACGCTATGAAAGCCTTGAGTAATAAGCAGACAGGAACAGGACACAAATAGAGAAGAACTAACCTCTTGGGGCATGGCATTACACAGATGGGGTGCTGCCACAGGAAAACCCTCTGACATGCTGCCACCACCATTCTGCAGGGATCAGTGGCCTAAGAACGTCAAGAGAGATCTGGTGGATCAGGCCAAAGGCTCATCTAGTCTAGCATCATGTTTTCACAGTGGTCAGCCAGATGCCCAAACGCTAAGATTTCAGTGCCTAGTGGAATCTAGGGCTGGACCCCAGTGTTGTCATTAAGCATGACTGAGCCCTGGAGATGGAGGTTAATTGGGAGAGGGGAGAAGGGAGCAGAGGAGGGCAGGACTTCCCTGCCCTTAGAATTTGCAGCTGGCTCCTGCAATTGCACCCACGTTCTGCTTGCAAGGTTCCCATGGAATAGGGTTGCCAGACCTCCAAGGTTGATTTGAAGTCCCCAGGTCTGCCTTTCTCCCTCCAGGTGGCAGGTGGAGGGCTTAACTCTCCAGGTGGGTGAGAGTGCCTTTAATAAATATATATCTAGTAAGAAGACTGTGCGTGCAGCTTGCAAGCTTCAGCTAGCCAGGAGCTTACTGCAAATTCTAGCATAGACACTTGGTTGGGGGGGGCTGCCTTTCTCCATTCCCCTCCCAATTAACCTCCATCTCCAAGGTCTGCCCTCGTGATGTCACATGGGGCCGCCTCCCAGGTCTCAGGTTTGGACCCTGAAATATCAGGGCCTGGTATGTTCCTGACCTAGCAAGCCTACTTGCTTGTCGTGAGGTGGCTTGTCTGTTACAGTTCTCGTGTCCCAAATTCAAGCCTGACGCTTTGTCTCTCCTAGCATTGTCAGAAATGCTCAGAAGCTGGAGAGTACCCAAGTTTCCAGGCTGTATGTCGATTCTTAAACCTTGGCTCTGGATTCTGTTGCCTTTGGATTGCCGGTGCATTCATGTGGGCTATTATGTCTGGGTACTTTCTCTGCAGCTCCAAAAGCCTTCGCTGACGGTTATTCCAGTGAGTAGCTTCAGAAGCAGGCCACGCAAGGCTTGAGCTGGCAGTTATTTCCACTCCCCAAGGCAGCAGGGGGAGAAGCAACTAGGCTTGTAAACTGTTTATTTTTGAGGTCTGCTGCAGGAGTGTTCATGCTCTGCTGTGGATCCGAGCAGGCAGCTCGTAACAGATTTTAGGGAATGGGGAGGACAGGCACAACATGTGTGTACCTTTGAGGTCTCTGTCTTTGATAGCAGCCGGTTGAAGGAGAGCCTTAGACGAGGAACTCCACTGGGACTTCTCTGTTGCTTTATATTTTTTTTGCCCCTTTTCTTCCAGCTCGTCTCTGATTTAAGATTTTCTGTTTTCAGAAAGTCAGAGGGATACGCTTGCTAAACATCTGATGTTTTGCTAGGGGAGAGACCGTAGCTCAGTGGTGGAGCATAAGGTCTGCATAAAGAACATCCGAAGTTCAGTCACAGACATCTCCATTTGCAAAACTAAAGCAGACCTTACTTGGCCTGATATCCCACAGAGTGGCTCTCCGTCCGTGTAAACAATACTGGGGTAGAAGAACATCTATTTTGTTGGCCTAGCATAGGGAAGATGTCTGTGTTCATATGCTGCTTTTGCTAGGGGGAAAAAGGCATGGTTTGGGTTGCACATGCTGTTCTCTGGAAAGCCAGTGAACTTCAGGCTCTGCCAGGCTGTGCCCGCAAGCTCCCTGCACATAGAACACCAGCATGTCAGGTTTTCTCCTTGACTTGCTAGTTTTCTAAAGACAAGGAGATTTTATTGCATCCTTACCAAGTAGGGAGGGAACCTGTGGCCCTCCTGCTCTTATTGGACTACAACTCCCATCATCCCTGACCATTGGCCATGCAGGCTGGGGCTGAAGGAAGCTGGACTCTGTAGAGCCAACCCCAGTTTAAACATATGATTTCCTCCAGTGTGCTACTGCCCAGGAAAGGTCATATCCCATCAGTTGCCTGCATGTGTAGATCAGCTCTGTCTGAGACAAAACTGAGGATTTTAATTTCAGACTTCCCCAGCTATCCCTGAAGCTGAAAAAGGCAATCTTTCTTCAAAAAACAAAAAAACCCTATCTTTTTCTCACCCCCACATTTTCCCTACTTCAAATTCAATTATGCTCATTTTCAGATCATCACGGAGCCTCCATTGCCGATTCTTAGCTGAACACCAAAGAAATTAGCAACAATGAGAGCTTCACTAGCAAAAATAGTTCTAATAATCTGGGCAATTACTTAATTAGCTGCATTTATTTAGAAGCACAATTCGGCAGGGAGAGGCGTTTCCACAGATTGGTTTGGGAAGAGAATTAATATTCTGCATTCTGTGCCATTTCCTGTAACCTCACACTGCGGACCTTTTGCTCTGCAGCAGGAAAATGGACTGTTCTGATGCACAGACCCTCTTCTCACTGCCCCACTTCTTACATGGAGAAGGAAACGCAAGAGGAGGAGGAAGATGAGATCTCAAAGAGAGTTACCCCCAAACTGAGCCTGGATAGCTCAGTTGGTTAGAGCAGTGTTCCCCAACCTTGGGTCTCCAGCTGTTTTTGGACTACAACTCCCATCATCCCTCGCTAGCAAGACCAGTGGTCAAGGATGATGGGAATTGTAGTCCGAAAACAGCTGGAGACCCAAGGTTGGGGAACACTGGGTTAGAGCATGGTGCTGATAACGCCAAGGTTGCAGGTTTGATCCCCATATGGGACAGCTGTATATTCTTGCATTGCAGGGGGTTGGACTAGATGATCCTCAGGCTCCCTTCCAACTACATGATTCTATGACCCCAAGGCATGTTTTGACAATTGCAGGATAGGGCAAAAGTGTTCTTGTTTCAGGAGCAGTAGAACAGAATAACACAAGAAGAGCTTGCTGATCAGGCCAATGGCCCATCTAGTTCACCATCCTGTTCTCACAGTGGCCAATCAGGTGCCTGCGAGAAACCCACAAGATGGACCCAAGCACAAGAGGATTCTTCCCCTCTGGCAGTTTCCGGCAACTGGTACTCAGGAACATTACTACCTCCAACCATGGACTTTGTAAAGCCAAGCCATTGTGGCTAGTAGCTGTCAATAGCCCTCTCCTCCATGAAATTGTCCAGTCCTCTTTTCAAGCCATCCAAGTTGATGTCCATTCATACCTTCTGTGAGAGGGAGTTCCATAGTTTTAACTATGTGTTGTATGAAGAAGTGCTTTCATTTACACAACTATCTAAGTCAGCAGTGGGGAACATGAGGCCCTGCACATGCTATTGACTCCAACTTTTATCAGCACCAGCCACCACGGCCAACAGGGATGATGGTTGTTGTAGTTCCGTAAGAACTGCAGGGCCTCCGTCTCATAGTCACTCTCTGTGTACATTTTCAGGTCTCCTCTCCCTTAGCTCTTTGGTCTCCTTTCCCTCAACTCCTTTCTCAGTGGCCTCGGTCCAGGAGGTTTTAAGGTGAGCTCCATCTTGCATGTGTTCCTCTGAACGTTCAGCATTTCAGAAGAGTTTCTGCTCCCATGCAGCTGCTAATGGAGATCACAATGGGGATCAGGGTCTTATGTGAATTCTCCCTGTGGAATTTTCCCCCTAGAGAGCCCTCTTGGTGAGCTCACTGGGAAGCAATGTTTAGGAAGGCTTCTAGTAAGTTAGATGGCTACATTGTACGCAGAACCCATAAAGAACAGTTTGCTTGCCTTGCTCAGATTGAACTTCATTTACCACCTCCTTGTTTTCTTGTTCAGGTCTTGCACAAGGTTTGTGACATGCAGGGGAGTGTGGCGAAAGAAGGGCCCTGTTTAGCTCCAGAATTCATAGCAGCAAGCTGTCAGCTACCTAGGAGCTGTCCTTGGTCCTGACGTTTGTCCTTCCTGCTTGCAGATCTTACTTTGAACCTTGTTCTAAGAACATAGGATGCACCCTACTGGATTAGACCATAAGACCATCTAGTGGTGTTCCTGCATCCGGCGGGCATCCTGTTCTTCCAACGGCCAGCCAGATGACAGAAACTCTACAAGCAGGACATGAAAACATCTCCCTGCTCACTGGATGGGCTATTCTCATGGACATCAATTGCCCTCTGTTTCCTGGTCACCTGTTTGGTGAATTCAGCCTGTCCCCCCATGACTTCTGATTCACCAGGATCAGACAAATATATATGATCAGTGTGAAATTATATAATTCTATAGCAGGCAGTAGTAATGCTGACAAGATTCCCTGCATTGTCCATTCAGTTACTGAAGGATTGGCTCTGATTCCACATTGACTCCTGGCTGATAGAAACTTGCGGATCCCTGTGGAGATAGCTACGTAATTTGCTAGCACTGAGTAAGGTATCCAACACTGCAAATTTGGGAGTGATGGTGGAGGAAGGGGAGAGAACCAGCCCAAAGGTCACCTCTACATCTCTTTCTGCATTCTTGGAGAAGTCACACCCCCCGCAATGTCCTACAAAGCCCACTCCATCAAGCATGTCTGAGGCTGAACTTTGCCATTCTCCCTATTGTCACAAGGCACGAGGCTGACAAGGAGCCAGCTTCAACATGGTGCTTCAGCAGACTTTTAAAAGCATGACAAAGAGAATCTTGGTCCTGATAGCATTTATGCCATCCATCCTCCCACAGCTGGTAGCGCTGATTTGCTACTATTCCGGTTGGGACTCTGCTGTTCTCCTTGTTGTGACCACAGTTGTCCATGTGTTGGTAGTCTCATGGCTGGATTACTGCAATGTGCTCCGTGTGGGGCCTCCCTTGGAGCTGGTCCGGAGGCTGAAGCTGGTGTAGATCACAACGGCTTTGTTGCTTGTGGAGGCAAGCTACCACCAGCATACAATACCTTGCTTGTGGGATTCGCACTGGTTTCTAATTTGCTAACAGCCCAAGTTCAGGGTGTTGGTACTAACATATAAGGCCCAGTATAGCTCAGGAGCAGGTCACTTAAGAGATCTCCTCATCCGTTATACACTCAATAGATTGCTGCGGCCTATGGGAGACTTTCTTCTCCAACTTTCAAAGATCTCAGAAGCCCACTCTGCAGGAACTCAGAGCAGGGCTTTTTGTGTGGATGCCCCTGTTCTGAGGAGTAGCATCGCTCTCAAGATGTAACCAGCACCCTATATCTGTCCTTTCTGGCAACAGTTGAAGACATTTTTGCTCCTACAGGCTTTCCCAACTGCATGAGAGGGTCTTTGCTGTGGGTGTCTACTTTGCTCGGATTTTAGTCTTGTTTAAAGTGTGTGTGTGTGTGTGTGTGTGTGTGTGTGTGTGTTCAGCTGCTTTTGATCACTTAATGTGTGATTTGCCTTGAGGCAGTGGTTTAAAAGGTGATTAATAAATCAATTGTCATAATAATAAAATAATAGCAACAAATTCTGTCCTACTAGGCTTTCCCAACTCAGTACCCTCCAATTGTTTTGGACTACAGTTCCCATTCTCCCTGGCCATGGGCCACTCTGGCAGAGTCTGATGGGAGCCAGAGTCCAGCAATACCCAAATGGCCTCATGCCCCCAATCCTGGTCTTTGATGCTTTGTTTGGTTCGGGGAACTGCAGAACAGTGACACCAGGTTGGTAGAGGCTGTCTGAAAGCCTCAGTTCAGCTACTGGCTTACATCCTCTCACCAGATCATCTGGAGCTCTTTATTGTGTTGTCCAACCTAGTGGAGTCAGGGTGAGAAGGATTCTAGGTTCAGTGAAAGTTCTCCAGTGCTGACTAAATCTCTAATCATCTGAAATTGACATCTCATCCACTGAAGGTTCTGAAGCTTTGCTGGCAGCTTCCTGGGGTTGTCCCCATCCCCCGACCCCACACTCAAATGTTCAACAATGGTAATTACTGTTTTGGCACAAGATAGGAGCTACATTAGCTTTCCTTCGAATGCTCCAGACACACGTGGACCACTTCAGCCTTTCCTCTTATAAGTTTGGGGGTCACACCTGCAATCCTGTATCTGTGAAGGTGTTAAGGTATAAGAGGCAACCTAGTGAACCTGTCAAAACAGTTGGTTTGTTAAGGTGGTGGCCTTGGCTGGCCAGCGAAGTGCTCTCATCAGCATCTCAAAGAATGAACTATGCTGTCATAGTTTGGGTGGATGCTGGAAGCTGGAGAGAAAGAGACGTGTCTTGCTTTGTGTGGGACTTGGTGGTTCCCTGGAAATCTAATGAGACAAGATCTGTTTGGGGGTTAATGCTATGAGCTCCTCCATCCTATACTGAGGTTGTATACAGTACTATTGTTCTGAGAAACGAGGTGCCAGAACTCACCATGAACACCTCCATAGTTCTCTTATAATGGCAATGTTGCCCACCTGAGAGATGCTGGAGGACGTCACATTGGACATGCAGTAGCTCTCCTTCCAAACTCACATTACTTTTAGGGGGGTGGTATCTTTTCCTGCCTCTCTCCACCTATACCTCTGGTTGGCATTCGATCTCTCAGCCTGAAGCACTTAAATACCTGAGCAGGATCTGTGAGTGTGTGTGTGTGTGTGTGTACATGTTTGTGTGTGTCCCAACAAGTAGCCGCTGTGCTCGAGAAACATATTATCTGCCTGACCTGGTTCCAGCCAGGTGTGAAAAGATTCACTGGTGCTGGCGCCGTTCCACTTCTTTAAAAACCCAGGTGGAGAGGCAAGCAGGCTCACTGGCCATTCACTTAATTCAAGCCCATCGAGGACCAAGAAGGGGAGGAAAATCGGAGAAAGAAATAGGTATCACTGGAGAGGGAGAACTGAACAGGAATCCTGTTAAGGGGTTAAAAAGCTCTGTGGATTAAAAGGTATTTGCAGGGCATTCTGTGCCGCTGAGAAGGAAAGGTTGTATTCTGCATTGATCCACCTGCCTGAAGTTCTGAACACGTCCAGCAGGGAGTGGAAAACTCAGGACCAAGGGCTGAATGTGGCCACCAGACCTCTATCATTACTCTCCCAAGACACCCCCCCTCCCCAGACCACGCCCTCTTGCTTTTGGGCTGAAACCCCAGAGAGCCAATGTAGACAACACTGAGCTAGATGGACTAGTGGAAGACTCTGTGTAAGAAAGCTTCCTGTGTTCCTATGACTGTGATGGCTCAGTCAGTAGAGCATGAGACTCTTAATCTCAGGGTTGAGGGTTCAACAGGGGCAGAGCAACGGGGGTGCGATGGGGGCGCCCCGCCCCGGGCACCATTTTGGGAAAGGGTGCCATTGTGGCCACCTCCCGGTGCGCCCCTGTTCCGCGGAAATCCTGTTCCTCGCAGCAAGCCTCCCTAAAGATAGCTCAGCAGGATGGTGGGACCCTGTCCAAAAAAAGCTTAATAACTTTGGGGGATCCTAAGGTCCACTATCGCTGTGGGTTAAACCACAGAGCCTAGGACTTGCTGATCAGAAGGTCGGCGGTTTGAATCCCCGCGACAGGGTGAGCTCCCGTTGCTCAGTCCCTGCTCCTGCCAACCTAGCAGTTCAAAAGCACGTCAAAGTGCAAGTAGATAAATAGGTACCGCTCCGGCGGGAAGGTAAACGGCGTTTCCGTGTGCTGCTCTGGTTCTCCAGAAGTGGCTTAGTCCTGCTGGCCACATGACCCGGAAGCTGTACGCCAGCTCCCTTGGCCAGTAAAGCGAGATGAGCGCCACAACTCCAGAGTCGGCCACAACTGGACCTAATGGTCAGGGGTCCCTTTACCTTTACCTTTTAAGGTCCACTATCTGACTGTTGGCTCAAGACTCTAAACTGTGTTTTTATAATCAACTTTTATTTTGTTCTGTGTATATTGTAATGTTCTCTTGTTGCTATGGCCAGTGGCTGAGGTGAATGAAGTTGCTTCTTAGGGGAACATCTTTGGGGGACCCTTTGCAAAAAATTGAAATCTGTGGGGGTGGCAAAAAAATGTCTGCACTGGGTACCACCTGACCTTGCTATGCCTCTGGGGTTCAAGCCCCGTGTTGGACAAAAGGGTCCTGCATTGCAGGGGTTTGGGACCCTTGTGGTCCCTTCCAACTTGACAGTTCTATGATTCTATGACAGAGATGATAATAATAATAATAATAGTAATACAGTGGTACCTCGGGTTACATACGCTTCAGGTTACATACGCTTCAGGTTACAGACTCCACTAACCCAGAAATAGTGCTTCAGGTTAAGAACTTTGCTTCAGGACAAGAACAGAAATCGGGCTCCGGTGGCACAGCAGCAGTAGGCCCCATTAGCTAAAGTGGTGCTTCAGGTTAAGAACAGTTCAAGTTAAGAACGGACCTCCGGAACAAATTAAGTACTCAACCTGAGGTACCATGGTAATAATAATAATAAGCTATTATTTGTACCCCGCCCATCTGGCTGGGTTTCCCCAGCCACTCTGGGCGGCTTCCAACAAAGATTAAAAATACATCAAAATGTCACACATTAAAAACTTCCCTAAGCAGGGCTGCCTACAGATGTTTTCTAAATGTCAGGAAGTTGTTTATTTCCTTGACATCTGATGGGAGGGGGTTCCACAGGGTGGGCGCCACTACTGAGAAGGCCCTCTGCCTGGTTCCCTGTAGCTTTGCTTCTCACAATGAGGGAACCGCCAGAAGGCCCTCGGCGCTGGACCTCAGCGTCCGGGCTGGATGATGGGGGTGGAGACGCTCCTTCAGGTATACTGAGCACCATATTCTTTTCCCAGGTCACATCAGCCTTCTTGGGTCTTAAGATATTCTATCAGGGGATCTTGGGCAAGAACCCTCTATGGTACAGGTACATTACGTGTCCACAAAAGAGAGGTCCTTTTCTGCAATAACCCCCTAATGCTGGAATTCCTTCCCCAAAGAGACACCCCACACCAACATTACAATCTCTTTGGTGCATTTCGGATTTCCTTTTGCCTCACTCTGCTCTTAACTGTTTCAGGAGTTGTTTTAAAGGCTGCCTCTTAGTTTCGCTGTGTCATGTGACATTTGTTTATGGGGTTTCTATTATTAAAGTATGTGAGAATAGTTTTATTTGCACCTTTGTAGATCACCTTGGAATTCTCCTCATGGAGGGCAGTTAATAAATTTTTTATATCAATGAATTGTTTTTCATTATTATTTTTTCTTCCACCATTATTTTTTCATATGTCTTAATTGTCTCTGGGCTTTGTTTTTAACCCGGGATATTGTTAAAAAGGGCCTTAATTGGTAACCTAATGGCCATGGAATTTGAACATTTCCCAACTGAGCTTGCATTTCATCAATGATGAGCAGTCATTCATCTTTGTAAAAATCTTTCAGATGATAACTGTTGTTTTTCTTTCCACATATGTATATTGTAGACTCTACTGTATATTTATTTTTAAAAACTGAGTAGAACTGTAATGGATAAATGGATAAGAGGCCAGGGACCAGAAACCTTGCCCATTTTGTCCAAATCTTGAAAGTTGTGTGAATGGATTTGTAAGCCAGTATAAAGAACAAAATTTATTTTGGTACTTTTATAAGGATACCATCTATTTCAAAATTCTCTAATGTACTCCATTGAGTTTCCATTTTGTCAGACCTTACGTCTGCCATGTTGCTATGCTGACATCTGTTGTAATAGCTGTTTATATTTGCGAGTCCCCATCCTCCAACTGTTGGGCGGAGGTACAGCAAAGATTTGTTAATGAATAGCCTGTCTGATTGGAATTGTGAGTATAGGCCGGTGGGATACAAACTGCTAACATTTGAAATAAAAATAATAATTTTGTAGCGAGCATCATTTTAGTTGCAGCCAGTTGGTCCATAAGAGAAAGTTTCCTTTTTTCCAGCATCGTATGTCCATATTTATTGTTTTCCATACTTTGCTATATAATTTATTTAAATTATGGGTAACCTGCTTGCCTAATCTTACGTTTTTCTAGCTTTTGGGATTTGTAATATTTCGGAGGAAGTTTCCTGAAGTTGCAGGAAGAGCATGAAAATACATTACTTCTGATTTTTGAAAACCCACCTTAAGTCCAGAAACATTAAAGAAAGTATCCAATTCTATACCATACTCAATAACCTTCCAGCATTAACAGGGTCTCATGTGCATAAAGCAATATCATCAGCATAAAGTCCCAGAATACACGCCCTTCCATTGGTAGTTAACCCTTTCCTGTCAGAATTTGGCATAATCTCATTGCCAGGGATTCTATAATCAGAGCAAATAATAAATGTGATAATGGGAAACCTTGTTTTGTCTCACTGTTAAGTTGACATTTTTGTGAATCTGTATTATTTATCCTAATTGTAGTAGGTGTGATATAATAAACAGCTTCCAATAGTCTGACAAATTTAGGGCCAATTCCTTTTTTAAAAAACCACTCGGATTAAACACTTTGGTTCCACACAGTAGAATGCTTTAAATATATCTAATGATAAAGACACCAGTGGTGAGCTAATGTTTAATAATTTCCTAATGGGGTCTGTTATTTTCTACCCTGGGACAAACCCAGCTTAACCCAGCTGAATATATTTCCTGATAAAAGCTTTCATTCCATTAACCATCACTGTTGTGAAAATTTTGTAATCGGTTGAGTAGAGAAATTGGGAGATATGATTCTGCTAATGAGAGGTCTTTATAGGGTTTGGGAATTAATACAATTCTCGATGGTTTCGAGGTTGGCAGCAATGAGTCTCCAGCTAAGATATCATTGTACAGTTTAATCACATATGGGACAATTAAGTCTTTAAACATTTTATAAAATAGGAAAACCACTTTTCACCTACAAATTATAATTGGACCAGAAATTTTAAAAAGGCTGTAACCTCATCAAAGATAATACATGTAGAGCAGGAGCATTTGTGTGAAATGTGTGTTATTTCTCTTTTGGAAATTTGGTAAGTGGAATGAGGCTCCTTCACCACCACCAAAAATGCCCCCATCATATATATATGCAGTTTCAACTATGCCTACTTTCCACCATCCTCAGTCTGGAGTCCTGGCTGCTCTGGTCCTGAAAAGGATCCTGCAGGGATCCATGTAGCACCATGGAGAGCTCCTAGTGAGACACTTTTAATGAGCTGATGTAAATTGGGGTCTTTTGAGCCTCTGCTTCCAGCCCATAGCTCCTAAACTCCCTTTGATGGAATGCTAGAGGAACTCTTAAAGGGCCAGTATTCTGGTCTGAAGAAAGAGCGTCTTCTTTTTTGCTCAAGGAACTCACACCTCTCTTTTTTGCAGCCAACACAAATAAAACCACCCTATAAGCTGACAAACTTACCAAATATTCAGCTGACCTACCTCAGTTTTCTAAAATTATCTAAAGAATGGGGTCCCCCCGCTTTTAAGACTCTTTATCTTTTGTCAACGTTCAAATCATCTAAGCTTGGTTTTTAGGGGAGAAGGCACCAGGCTCCATAGTCATCTGTACTGATGCCATATTTTCAACACATTACCTTTAAAAAACAACAACAACACCCTGCTTGCAAAATCTTCCCATAATGCTTTATGCTATGGAGTTCTTATCAATTCCTTTTCAAAATTTGATATCTCAGAATTAGGTTCTAATATCCAGGGTTTCTGACAGGGGCTGTGTCCGGTCCTACCTGGGAAACGAGATGCAGTTTGGTTCCCAAGCAATGGTTTCCTACCACTTTCCAGTACGCTCCATTCTATTTCCCCCTCCCTCTGGTTTTCCATTTGAGCCCTCTGTTTATATATATGAGTGATTGTTTATTCCAGTTTTGCAACGGAGCAGCATTTCTGACATTGCCAAGGCGACCTCCAGCCCACCACAAGCTAGCAAGAGGAACATTCTGCGAGCAAGCTAGACACCCAAAGTGGAAGGGGCGGCAACATTTTAAAAATAACCAGGAGTGTCCCCGCCTTGAGAACCAGAAAGAGCAGGGAAACGGCAAGGCTGTTGCTTTCATTGGACCAAGCCTAGAATTAGCTTGAAAGCTTGCCCTTGCAACCTTGAGAGTATTGTTTGGTCCAGTGAAAGGCCTCACTTCTTTCTGCTTTAGAAGTCTTAAATAGCAGCTACCAAATAACCATATATGTAAGTCAGTTGTTAAGTTATGCCGCTTTGTCACACCACTGTGTGACCAAGAAATAGAATCTACAGCAGAGTTACAAAAGCTTGTGCCGTAATCGTACATCTGTTAGTCTCCAGGTTTTACAAACCTCTTTCTTGTTTTGGGAGATAAGAGTTGTAAAGGATGCAGGGCCATCTTAAGCATATCTGGCGCCGTGGTACAAAGATCTGTCCGGTGCCGGCGCCACCCCCCCCCCATTTCCCAGAGTTGTTGACTTTTTCCCAAGCCTCTGTGGGGATCGCTCTCCTCTGCGGAGGCTTGGGAAGGAAGCTGCGCCCCGGCGGGTGTGCAGCTTCCTTCCCAAGACTCCTCAGGAGGAGAGCGATCCCCGTGGAGGCTTGGGAGGCAAGCTGCGTGCCCACCAGCCATATGGTTGATGGGGCACAGCTGGCTGGCATGCAGGGAAAGGAGAGGCAGCCGGCAAAGCTGCCCAGCTCCCCCACTCGCTGGGGAGCCCCTGAGAGGCCAGCGCCCTGGCGCAACACGCCAGTAAGCTCAATAGGAAAGGCGGCTCTGAAAGGATGTAAGGAGTTATTTACTGCAGACTAAGGGGAGGTACGGGACGCAGGTGGCGCTGTGGGTTAAACCACAGAGCCTAGGACTTGCCAATCAGAAGGTCGGTGGTTCAAATCCCTGTGACGGGGTAAGCTCCCGTTGCTCGGTCCCTGCTCCTGCCAACCTAGCAGTTCGAAAACACGTCAAAGTGCAAGTAGATAAATAGGTACTACTCCGGTGGGACGGTAAACGGCGTTTCCGTGCGCCGCTCTGGTTCGCCAGGAGCGGCTTAGTCATGCTGGCCACATGACCCGGAAGCTGTACGCCGGCTCCCTCAGCCAATAAAGCGAGATGAGCGCCGCAACCCCAGAGTCAGCCACAACTGGACCTAATGGTCAGGGGTGCCTTTACTTTACCTAAGGGGAGGTACATATCTAGCTCTCCTCTCTCAAGTGCAGCAAACATCTCTTTTAATTTCTTAGATCTAAACAAGTGTCTGGCATTAATTTCAGTTGCTGGTATGGTGGAATGGGGGGGGGGGTTCTAAAGCAGGCTTCTTCAACCTCGACCCTCAACTTTTTGGCCTACAACTCCCATGTTTTTGACCTACAACTCCCATGATCCCTAGCTAGCACGACCAGTGGTCAGAGATGATGGGAATTGTAGTCTCAAAACATCTGGAGGGCCAAGTTTGAGGAAGCCTGGTCTAAAGTGTTGCATCTGGAGTTCTGGCAGAAAATGTGTCCCATAATGCACCACCACACCTTCCCACCCTACAGGTTT
This sequence comes from Podarcis pityusensis, assembly GCF_964106645.2. NCBI lineage: Eukaryota > Metazoa > Chordata > Lepidosauria > Squamata > Lacertidae > Podarcis > Podarcis pityusensis. The sequence goes on along the minus strand of NC_138039.1, from coordinate 4,679,031 downwards.
CTAATTTGGGTCCCCCAGTTTCCATTGCCCCCAGTTTTCTGAGTAGCAAGTGCAGGAGCTCTGGGGAAATAAGGAAACAGGTGTTTGGCCTTTCCAACACCAGTTCCTTTTCCGTACAGTCACACACACACACACACACACACACACACACACAAACACACAGGTTCTTCTCACCTAACCTAAATGGATGTATTTAAAGGAAATATGCAAATAGTGTCATTCCCTGGTATTTGTTGAGCTGGGAGAAGCTTTTGAAATGCAAATGTCAGCATGGGGCATTTTTATTGGTTTCCAACTATCAACCCCTCCTGGTTTGTCTACAAGGAGGTGCATTTTAACAACTCCAGCTATTTGCAACTTAATGAGTTTCTTCTGCTTGTCCCAATAAAAAGGGTTCCTCCATTCAATCTCCTGTTAATGCACTTAGTATTTTGGAAGCAAGGGATGCAGGTGGCGCTGTGGGTTAAACCACAGAGCCTAGGGCTTGCCTATCAGAAGGTCGGAGGTTCGAATCCCCACGACGGGGTGAGCTCCCGTTGCTCGGTCCCTGCTCCTGCCAACCTAGCAGTTCAAAAGCACGTCAAAGTGCAAGTAGATCAATAGGTACCACTCCGGTGGGAAGGTAAACGGTGTTTCTGTGTGCTGCTGTGGTTCGCCAGAAGCGGCTTAGTCATGCTGGACACATGACCTGGAAGCTGTACGCTGGCTCCCTCAGCCAATAAAGCGAGATGAGTGCCGCAACCCCAGAGTCAGTCACAGCTGGACCTAATGGTCAGGGGTCCCTTTACCTTTACCTTTACTGCATGCACACACACTTGAATAAGAAGTCCCAAACATTATAGTCTTTCCATATAGAAAGAATGCTGCAACCTCCCTCTTGCTGTTTTCAGACCTTCTCCAGCTCCACAGCTCCTTGCTTGAGATGTAGCAACCAGAACAGAGTCACTATCCCATCTTGGATTGCTAGGAGAGCATCCCAGCTCAGAAAAGATGTCCCAAGCCTGAGTTTTGGGTGACGGCGACACCTGCTTTGATAACTTTTGAATGGGCCAGACCCATCCTCTGTTTCTCCAGCTCTGCCGCCACCTGGGCCAGCCTTTTCCCCAACCTGGCGCCTTTCAGGTGCTTTGAACTACAACTCCCAACAGCCCCAGCCAACGAATCACGTGGTCCAAAATACCCAAAGGGCCCTCTCATTGAGAAAGGCTGGCCTGGGATGAAAGCCATACGGAATCTCTCTGGCTTTGGGGTTTTGTTTTCTTCCCTTGGCCTAGTTGTCGTTCATTTGTCTTATTGGAACTTCGCATCTGTGATCCAAGACTTCCTGTCAAATGGAACTTGGTCAGAGAATGAGAAATTTCACCTCCACTACCAGCGCTAATCTGTTCCTGCAGTCAAACCCCCTTAGGAAAACAACGAGTGTTAAATCTTCAACTCACAGCTCCTCTTTGGCAAGCGCTGAAGCCGAATTTGCATTCCTCCTACTTATATGTAAATTCCCTTGGAAATGGCAGGTTCAGGGCTATTAACATATTTTCCATTCTGGCCATTCTTATTTTAATTAGCTTAAAGTAATTAGTTCTAATTCATCATCCGGTTTCCCCCTTTACATATTTTGGGTTATTTACATCCATTACTAAGTAACAATTTTATGTAATTATGTGCCACTCGTTGCCCTTTATTTACATAACTTCCCTCACTTAGGCATGGAAAGTGGGGGGTTCCCCCCTCTTCCCTTTTTCTGAATTTCAACATATCCTCCAAATTCTGGCTTCTGTGCTCTTCGGAATTCACCAATGCCATTGGATTTCTGTGTTAGATGTTCATCTAGGGCTGATGAAATCATCTTCTTCTTCTTTGGCGATCCTTCATAGCCAAGTAAGATTGTCTTCCATAAACATAGTTTTAACAGTGAGTCCGTAAGTGACTGTGGAGGCCAATTCTGGATCCACACGTCCTTCCACAGTGGGGACATTGGTTTCCGGGCAGGAGTTGATCACGGTGTGGATTTGCCAAGCATGCCTTCCTCTTAGCATGTTTCTCCATTGCGTCCTGAGTTCGAGTGTCTTCAAAGCCCATGACACCTTTGGTAAAGGCTGTTCTCCAACTGGAGCACTCGCAAGCAAGCGTTTCCCAATTGTTGGTGTTTATACTACATTTTTTTATATTTGCCTTGAGACAGTCTTTAAACCTCTTTTGTTGACCACCAGCATTACGCTTTCCATTTTAAGTTCGGAAAAGAGTAGTTGCTTTGGAAGACGATCATCAAGCATCCGCACAACATGACCAGTCCAACGAGGTTGATGTTAAAGAATCATTGCTTCAGTGATTCCATTGCTGATGGAATCACAGCAGAGTGGGCACACCGTGGGAAGACTGTCATGCCCTGACTACAGCTTTCACCTTCCTTCACCATTGGCTAAGCTGCCTGCCCATTTGCTACCAGGCCAGGTTCAAGGTTGTTGCATCAATTTACAAAGCCCTTAACAACTTGGATCCAAGATACATTCAGGAATGCCTGATTCTTGACCAGGGCCGTCTTAAGCATATCTGGCGCTGTGGTGCAAAGATCCCTCCTGCGCCTCCCCTGGCAACTCCTAAACAAGGGAGGGGGCGGTGGAAAATGTCCTCTGCCTCCCCCACTGCCCCGATCCCCAGTGTGGCGGCGGCGATCAAGTAGGAAAATGTGCTGGCGGACATGCTCTCCAGCATCATGGTGCCCGAGAAGGCAGCCCGGGAAGGCTGCTCGCCAACTTTTGCCAGGATACAGGAGGAGGACAATGACCAGGAGCAGGGAAAGGGAAGGCTGCCGGCAAAGCCGCACAGCTCCCCCACTCACTAGGGTGACCCTGGGAGGCCAGCGCCCTGGTGCAACGAACCACTAACACCAATGGGAAAGACGGCTCTGTTCTTGACATCACTGCCTGAAAATGGGAGATCTTGGGTGGGGACACTCTTCCTGATACCCCATGGCTCAGATGCACAGCTCATATCCATGCTACTGTGAGCTCATTCCTGATCCAAGATGATCAAGGGTCTGGAAACCAAGCCTTATGAGGAATGGTTGAGGGAGTTGGGTAATATTTAGCCTGGAAAATGAAGAACTTTCTGTTAGTAAGAGCTGTTTGACAGTGAAAAGGTCTCCCTTGGAAGGTGGAGGATTCTTGGAGATTTTTAAGCAGAGGTTGGATGGCTACCTGTTACGGATGCTTTAGTTGTGGTTCCTGAATTGCAGGGTTTTGAACTAGATGGCTCTCGGGGAGCCTTCCTACTCTACAATTCTGTGATTCTGTGAATTCCCTCCTGGCAGAGTTCAGACGTGCTCCTCTCTGTTGAACGTCTGATGCTTGGGGAATACCACCTTCTTCTTCTTTTATTTCACTGGGAATTTTAAGTAAGCTTTTCAGATTTCCATGGTTAATTTGGGTAGTTCTAACTGCTTTTTTCTTATCATACGTCACTTGGAAACCATGATGTTAAGGTTGCCATATTTTGAAGAGCAAAAAAGAGAACGCTATGACGACCATTCAAAGCAAATAAATGGAATTTTTCTCAAATTTTACCCTTGAAAAAGAGAACATGTCTGTCAGGGCTGCCTCAAGTCTCAGCTCACAAAAGACCAACGCCTTTCTTTTCTTATATATAAAAGTGTTTATTTCAGTTCATTGTTTGCTTCAGATCCGAGGCGCGCAGCCCTACGTCTGCTAGGCTTAGACCGCTGAAGTCCCTTCTGAATCTGTCCCCGCCCTGCACCAGTTTAAGAGGCTTGCGCTGCTCCACCTCTTTCTCTCTTTCCTTTTCCGCAGGGTCTTTCTGCCCACTGGGGTTTCGCCCCTCCTGGATTCCTCCGACGCGGAATCAGACTGCTCTTGCCCCCTCCTGCGGGCTTTGGGACCTGGCCCCTCCTCCGGGCTCCCTGTACTTCCGCGCGCCTCTACATTTGAACTTGGCGCGCGCCCCCAACCTCTAACTTTCCTTTTGACAGCTACGCTACTCCCTTCACTACTCCCCTCCCCTTCCGGGAGGGTGGCTTGCTCCGACCTCCCTCCTTTCTCTACTGCCGGAGCCGCCTCCCCTGATACACTGGAACCTCCACCCCCTTCGCTGCACTCTGGCGGGGAGGCTGGTCCTGACGCCCAGCTGCCACTTTGGGATCCCCCGCTGGCCCCCTGCTCCTGACAAGTCCCCCCTGGGGCTCCCCTGGCCTTGACCACCGGCGCCCCCTTCTGGGAATCCTCTGATTCGCTGGAAAGACTCATGGAATCTCTAGAGTCATTGTCATCCTCTTCCTCGCTGTCCTGGGATTCATCCCCATCGCTCTCCATCTCCTGCCTACCCTGTGCCTCTGTCCCTGAACCCCTGACAATGTCCTAAATGACAACAAAATGAATTGGACTCCTTGGCAGGTTTTGAATAAACCTACACAAATTTATTGATTGTTAATATAGTAGACTGATAATATAAGGATTCATACAATTTTACAGTATGCAGAGAATAATATGTGTTGAGAAATCAGAGAGAGGAGTTGAGGGAAGTCTGGGGGGCAGGGAGGGAGGTTCGATGGCGAGGTGGGAAAAAAGGGGGGGAAATAATGGATATGATATGTTTTGATATTTTGTTATGTTGAAATTGTTAATAAAAAACTTCAAAAGAAAAAGAAAAAGAGGACATGTCCCGGAAAAAGAGGACACATGGCAACCCTATAAGTGGTATATAAACTGTTGGAGTCTGGATTAATTCCAGGAGGGTACCGTGTCAGTAACCTGTCCTCTCCACTGCATTTCTTCTCCTGATTCAGTCTTAACAGCCAGAGGGATGCTTTGAGCAGCCCATAGTAGCAAAATCTGGGTCTGCTGTTGTGTGTATATGGAACTCCATCTCTCTAGTGTATATTTCTGTATGGTGTACATGTCTCCAAAGATGTCTTTGACCTTGTGCATGAGCAGCATTTTCACAAGTTTCACACCGAAGGAAACACAGCCACTTCTAGATACCTGACAGCAGTAGAGGAGGTGAGCCGTAAGGGTTAAGAAGTCTGCAGCATTTGCCTTTAAACTGGCATTCCCCCCATAGTCAAAGGCCACCGTGATCCATAAATAAATTAAATAATGAGACCTACACACCCATAAAGATGAATATGTTCTATACAGGTTAAAATGGGGATGGGGTACTTAGGGAAGACTGTAGGAATTTAAATTGTGGGTTTGAACAACCCCGAACAATGTGCCAAGCATGCAGATACATGTTCCACTTGCATGCTTCCAAATACCTCCAGCAATGCCACATAACACCCACTCCACATTGGTAGGAGATCCATCTGCTAGCATGGTAGCAGCTACACATTGGAACTCCCTGCCTGTTGACATTAGGCAGACACCTTCATAGCTCTTTCCCCCCAAGCCTGCTAAAAAAATAAAATTGTTTAGACAAGCCCACCCAGATATCTAACGGGATGCGGGTGGCGCTGTGGGTTAAACAACAGAGCCTAGGGCTTGCCGATCAGAAGGTCGGCGGTTCGAATCCCTGTGACGGGGTGAGCTCCCATTGCTCAGTCCCTGCTCCTGCCAACCTAGCAGTTCGAAAGCACGTCAAAGTACAAGTAGATAAATAGGTACCACTCCGGCGGGAAGGTAAACGGTGTTTCCGTGCGCTGCTCTGGTTCGCCAGAAGTGGCTTAGCCATGCTGGCCATGTGACCCGGAAGCTGTACGCTGGCTCCCTCGGCCAATAAAGCGAGATGAGCGCTGCAACCCCAGAGTCAGCCACAAATGGACCTAATGGTCAGGGGTCCCTTTACCTTTACCTTTTACCCAGATATCTAGGATGCTGATGTGTGTGTTTTTAGTTGCCTGCTGGTTTTAATTTTAGGGATGTTTTAAATAGTTGTGCAATTTGCTTTTAGCACTAATTTTATTGTTCTGCTCTTTTAGTCAACCCCTTCAAGGTTGTTGTTTTTTAAAAAAAACCACAAGCAGCATATAAATTGTATGAAATTGATTGATAAATAAATAATATTCATTTTGGCAGCAGCCCACTAAGAGAGGTGCTGAGCGCCACACCTCTACAGCTCACACATATCTGATAAATTCAAGGTCAATGGGAAATGGCTATAGAGCAGATGTTTCAATGAAAATTATTCCAGGTTCCGTCTCCACCAACAGCTAAGACTGCAGGACTGTTAGCGTTCACTCAACTGTCGGGTCTTAAGCTCCCACACTTGCTTTTCCATTGAAGAATGCTGGAAGAACTCAGTTTTCACTAATTTTGTTGTGAGCTGCCCTTCACAGACTAATGAGTGGATCAGAAGGCAGCTATCCGTTGGATTTTGCACTCCTTCAATGCATTTCTCAGCTCAAAAACGCATTTAGAAACACAGGTTGTGCGAGAAAAGCAAATTTTCAACCATGAATTTCTGTGCAGATTTAGTAAAGGAGGAAGGGAGAAGGACAGGGTGGGTTTATGGGTGACCACATGCAAAAGCGACTTGGACCAGAAAACAGGGTGACCCCACTTCCACCCCCTGCTTCCTCCGTGTGGTCTCCTTTTAAGCTTTCATGTCTCGTTGGGAGACCTCTGTGCTTTCAATTCCAATCATACTTTTGGTAACACACCAACTATTTTCTGCCAATTGGTCTGTGCTTCTAGCGCTGAACCAAATTACATGTTTGAGGCTCGATTGCAACGCGATGGCATCTTCAGCACCGCTTATGAGTCAGTGGCATCGAGGTTCGTAATCTGGAAGGAATATAATAGGAGCTATATTAAGTTTTATAGACTGAGGATTTTTTTGTCAAATTATAGCCACAGTCCAAGAGAGATATTACTTGCATATCTTATGGTCCCCCTTGATCCTTCCTGTTCCATCCTGAAACCAATTTGTTTCTCTGGCCCATCCCACTATTTTGCTTGATGGCTTTTTCTGGGTCGAAACCCATCAGTTTCACCCGATGTTCTGCTGGATTGCTAGATCTCAAGAGCAGCCTCAGCTCAAGAAGCCCAGAGATTCATCAGTACAAAGTTATATATTTCTTATTGTAGAGGAGAATTCTCATTAACACTACTGGAATTGGAGAGGGGTAATTTTCCTCCTCACATTTGTACAATCCTCTTTTAAAACTCCTGGCCATAACACCTACCTGGTGCTAGCTCCTTCTTCTTCTTCCCCTCTCACTCTCTGCTTTTGAATCTCAGCCCTGACTGCAACTAATTCCAGGAAGTCCTCCCCTAAAAATCAACGTCTCTATGGAACTTGCAGACACAGTATGTGGTGGCAGGGAGGGTACCACTAACCTAGAGGGATTTAACCAGGGGTTGGTCAATGCCATTAAATGGTAGAGGAGGAGGAGTATCAATGGCTGCTAGTCATGATGGCTATACAAAGACTCCATGTTCCGTAGTAGTCTACCCTGAGGCTCCTGTGGCAGCTGCTGTAAGGCTGGGAAATGGTGGCAAGCTCTTCGGGACAGAGCTGTGTTTGCAATGCCTGGCTTGCCACCAGAAAGTTATTTCTAATGTTTAGCAGGAATCTCCGTTCCTGCCCTTTGAATCCATTGGTTAGGGTCCTACCCTCTGGAGCAGCAGAAGAGGAGTTTGCTCCATCTTCCATGGGACAGCCCTTCAGGTACTTGAAGTTGGCTCCCATATCACCTCTCAGTCTCCTCTTCTCCAAGCTAAATTTATCCAAATCTCTCAACCGTTCCTCATAAGGCTTGGTTTCCAGGCCCTTGATCATCTTGGTTGCCCTCCTCTTAAGAAGGATATGGACAAGCTGAACAGGACATAGGACTCCAGGTGGGGTCTGACCTAGGCAGACTAGAACTAAACTTCTGTTGATGCAGCCTAGAATTGTATCTGTCTTTTTTGCTGCTGCTTCACACTGTTAACTCAAGTTAAGCTAGTGGTCTACTAAGAAGCCTAGACCTTTTTCACTGGCAAGCTAGGTTTTCCTCATCCTATATTTGTGCATCTGATTCTTCCTGCCTATGGGCAGAACTTGGCATTTGTCTCTATTGTTAAACCATTGGTCCATTTACTTGAGTGTTGTCTGTGCTGGTTGTGGCAATCGATGGTTTCAGACTGAGGTCTCTCTCTGGCCTGCATCGAGATGCTTGAGATTGATCTAACCACTGATCTATGTCCCTTCCCTTCCCTAATGCAGCAGAGGTTCTGGACCTCTGGCAGGCTTGGGGCTCAATGAAGGAAAAGGAAGAACTGCTTGTTCTTTGGAGAAACAGGCCTTTTGCATAAATTTGAACCTGGTGGGGTGCCATAGGAATGTGGTCGATCAATCTCTTGCCTTCCAGCTCCCGTGTTAGATGAACAAATTCACTAAAGAGGCAGAAGGGTCTTTGTGAACAATGTGGCGTTATTATTATTTCTCCCTTTCCTTTTTCTTTGCATAGTTTTTACACAATAGTTAGTCAGCCCTCTGGGGGGAAGAAAAGAAAAAGAGAAACCTTCTCCTTATCTCAGGATTCTTCAAGTGATTTTACCAGCAGGAGGCTTTGGCAGCAGCTCTTTTGTGATCCAAACATGGGTGCCGGGAACTCTGCAAAGAGGATTTCTCTTTCAGAAACTATTTATAAATTACAACCTATCTCCCTCTTCTACCACCCTTCAAGCTGATCTGCTAATCACACATTGCAGCATTTAACCAGCTTCCATATGTCAAAAGGACTTCATAGGGCAGCCTTCACCAACCTGGTGCCCACCAGATGTTAGGCCCAGATGGGTGTTGTCACCCAAAAACATCTGGATGAGGTTGTTCAAGAGCCTTATAATTTCTTCCTGTGCCCCAAAATGGCAGTAGGTGTACTTTCTTGCGAGGGAAGAAGTGAACATTTATTACAGCAGACTTAATGGCACCAACTCAGCATTGTGGAAAGAACAGGATATAGTCTTGTTGCTCCTCAAAGCTGAAAGGGTAGCAACGTAAGAAGAATCGCTTTCTTGAATCTTCTAGCATTCAGCCAGTACATTTCTAAGCACAATTCAAAGTGTTGTTGCTGACCTTTAAAGCCCTAAATGGCCTCAGCCCAGTAGACCTAAAGGAGCGTCTCCACCCCCATCGTTCAGCCTGGACACTGAGGTCCAGCTCTGAGGGTCTTCCCTCACTGCGAGAAGTGAAGTTACAGGGAACCAGGCAGAGGGCCTTCTTGGTGGTGGCGCCTGCCCTGTGGAACGCCCTCCCATCAGATGTCAAAGAAATAAACAACTATCTCACATTTAGAAAACATCTGAAGGCAGCCCTGTTTAGGGAAGTTTTTAATGACTGGTGTCTTAATGTATTTTTAATCTTTTGTTGGAAGCTGCCCAGAGTGGCTGGGGAAACCCAGCCGGATGGGCAGGGTATAAATAATAAATTATTATTATTATTATTATTATTATTATTATTATTATTATTAGCCTCGTTGGGTGTCCATGAGTGTCTCGTGTTATGAAAGAAAGAGAAAAACATTTCTCTACCCACTTTCTCCAAGACACGCATAATTTTGTTCTAACTCCATGAATGGTTATCCCTTTGGCCTTCCGTATGAACCCAACTGATTGTTTCCATTTACAGTCGAAACAAAATTAAAAAATTCCTTCCAGTAGCACCTTAGAGACCAACTAAGTTAGTTATTGGTATGAACTTTCGTGTGCATGCACATTTCTTCAGATGCATGCACACGAAATCTCATACCAATAACTAACTTAGTTGGTCTCTAAGGTGCTACTGGAATGAATTCTTTTATTTTGATTGTTTCCATGAAATATCTTACTCGCTAGATCTCCTGCCTCAGAATTGTTTTGTTTGCAGAGTTTGATTTGCTGCTTTCACGGTTGTCTTGTTGGATTGTAATTACATTTTTTAATCTATTTTTATTTGTACGTCACTCAGAGAGCTGTTGCAGTTGGGCAGCTGATAAATGGATGAGTGAATGAGTGAATAAAACACCTTATGTGGTATAGGAGTCATCAATTTGAGCACCGCTTTCTCTTGTATGAATCAATCTCCCTGAATGTTGAAATCAGCACCAGGGAACCTTCCCTGCACCCCACTGTGGGGTTTTTTGGGGGGGAGGTGTTTGGCCAGTGAGGCCTTCTCTGTGATGGTGCCTAGCATGTAGAACTCGCCTCCTGGAGAAATCTGCCAATAGCTCTTCTGCTTTATAGAAGGGCAGCTGAGAACATAGAAAGAGTCAGGTCTTTGGTCCATCTAACTCACCAATGTCTACATTGACTGGCAGTAGCAATTTGGGTTTGAGGCAGAGGTCTCTTCCCTAGAGATGCCAGGAATTGAACCCAGAACCTCTACCCGGGCCTTCTAACTTCTGGCAGTTGATGTTTTAAATGGGTCCTGTTCTCTGTGGGACGATCTACACACAAGGGGAAAAATGCTATAAATAAGTCAGAAATTAAACTGTTATAACAAAACAAAAACAACACTATGGAAAATCACTTAGAAATGTTTTTTGCTCTCTGGTGCCAACTGGTGTTGCATGTTTATAACACATTCAAAACGCTGTTTCTTGACTAATGTAGCTGAGTTCTGTGTTTTCTTACCCTGATTTTTTCACTGTAGTGGTATGAGTATTAGGGAGGGGGCGATGAGTCTGGATAATATCTTGGGCCCCTTCCAGGCCTACTTAGAATCTAGCAGAAGAGGCTGTGGTACAAGCCATATCAGTTCCTTTGTTAAGGGAATGGCTGTGGCTGGCCAGTGAAGTGCTGCCATTTGCCATGTCCAAAGAGGTTGCTCTGTTGCCATAGAGACAAATGCATGAGCCTTTTCCCACCTCACCCATCAACCTAGGATGGAGAACAATAGGCCAAGGGGGTCTGTGCATGAGAGAATGGGGCATGTGAGTTTGGGTTGATATTGGGAGCTGGGGAGACACAGAGAAACATTTGCATTGTGCTGGACCCTAAGCTTTGACTTGGAGCTTGCCTGGAAACCTTCTTGGGGAACAAGATCTGCTGTTGTGAGCCCCTCCACCCTATGCTCAGGTTGTGCATGTGTGTAAATAAAAGCATAAATCCTAAAGACGCTGCAGTCTCCATTTCCGAACCTTGGGAAAGCGCAAGCAACTCTGGAGTCTCTTGCCACTCGGAGATTAGGGTCCATGCAACAGCGTATTTATTATTTACTTTAATGTTTTATAGCTTTTTGATCCATTGTCTTAATTAGGACAGCAGGTGGAGGCTAAAAATGGAAGGATACTACTACTTTTTTTGCCCTGGCTCTGGGTTTCCCTGGAAGCATATTTCTGGCCAGACCAAAGCACAGTGCTGAGCTACGTGGACTTTTGCTCTGATCCCCTGTGGTTCTGACCATCGATGCTTTGCCCTGGTGATACAGATAATCGCCCCCCAAAATGTGGCCAATGTACATTTGCCCTGTCCTTACTTTCTTTTGAAGAGCATCCTCGCCGAAGTATTGGACTCGGCAAACCTGAGCTCGTCTTCCCCAGCTCCCTCTTGCCCTTTTGCTCTTGACCCCCCCCCCATACCACCCCCACCCCCCAAGTGTTCCTCTCCTCTACCGGAGATTCAGGCAGAGCTGTTTGCTTAATGCACACAGCAGCTCTTTGAGAAGGAAAAGAGAATGGACAGTGGAACGGCACAGATGTGTCACTGTGCAGCGATTTCCGCTTCGCCTTTGAGTCCGGTACCAGCAAACCTCGACTCTGAATGTGAGATCAGAAGGGAAGGAAGAAGGGCCCCGTTTGTTCCTTCTCGCATTGTGACAAAACGCTGGAATGTGATGGGAGATTAGCATTGGGAAGGAGCCAGTTTGAAGAAGGCTGGGCTTGGCTTCATGCCTTATCCTCCCTCCCTCTTCTCCATAGCTAACAGTCAGGCTTTTTCTCTTTTGCCCACAAACCTTCCAGCATGAGGGTAGGGATGGGCACATCAACCAAAGCCCACCCCGTTTTATTTTGGCTGGCACTCAATCAAAAAACTCTGTCCCATTAAAAAAAAATGATGCATGAAAAGTTTGCATTTAAACTGTATGCATTATTGTATGCCATTCCCCCAAACTTGCATTTTTCAAAACATTAAAATGCACATTTTAGGTGCATTGCAAAATCTGGACAAGCATATCATTTGATCGGGAGTCATGTTCTTTTTTAAAGCAAGCAAACAACTTTTATTGGGTTTTATGAAAGATGCTTTGAGTTCCCATGGGGAGGAAGTGGCAAATAAATGTAATAAATAATAAATATTAGAGGGCTTCCAGTAGTGATCTTTATTATAGGAAAAAGGGATGCTGCCAGGACCTCCCTGGTTTTGCTTGTACAATGGATGAAGGTCTGGGGGAAAGGAAGCAGCCTTTGTTGAGAGTTTACTTTCTAAGCAAACTCCCATTTAATTGACTGCTTCTGTATGTCAGAAAGTCCATCAGCTATTTATCTCTCATCCACGCAGAATATTCTCTCGCTTTGGCTTTGACGGACAGGGAAGAGCAGGAGCAGCTGTAGATTCGGCTCCTTTTCGCCTGACATAATGAAGGCCCAATTAAGAATGAACTAACTGTGCCTTCCCTTCTTCTTCTTTTTCACTTCTCCTCCTTCGGTTTTGCTTAGGCTTTTCCACGAACTGCCTTTGGCCCCTGCTCCCTGTGGCTTCGGCGCTTCCCGATGAGCAGGCAAATGGGAGGGCTGGTGTTGATGCTGGCATAGTTGGGCATCTGCCAAGGGCCCACCCCCTAGCCTCCTCCTCCTCCTCTTTGACATGGGGAGCTAGAAGATGTGGGGCTTCCCTTGCGCTTGACCCAGAAGCTGCACTTCATAGAAATGTAGAGTTGGAAGGTGTCCTGAGCTTCATCTAGCGCCAACCCCCTGCAATGCAGGAATCTCAACTAAAGCATCCCTAGCAGATGCCATCTCTTTTTTTATTATTAAGAATAATTTTTATTAAGAATTTCAGCATAACAATTTATCAAAGACATATCATCCTCATTTCCCCCCCTAATTTTCCCTACCCCCCCCCAAGAAAAACCCACACTCCCACCCCCACCCGGACTTCCCTCAGCTCCTCTCTCTGGTTTTTCAGCACATGTTATTCTCTGCATATTATAAAATTGTAAAGATCCTTAAATTATCTATCTATATACTACCAATAATAAATTTGTGTTTGTTTATTCAAAACCTGCCAAGGAGTCCAGTTCATTTTGTTGTTTCTTTAAGTACTTTGTAAAAGGTTCTCATTCTTCTTTAAAGTCACAGTTGTCCTTATCACGGAATTTGTGCGTCAGTTTTGCCAGTTTCCACATAGTCCATCAATTTCCCTTGCCACAGTTCTTTTGTCAGGATTTCTTCATTCTTCCATCCTTGTGCTATTAAGACTCTTGCCGTTGTTGTCGCATACATGAATATGTTCTTCAGTTTCCTTGGCAGGTCTTTCCCTACAATCCCTAACAAAAATGCTTCAGGCTTTTTTACAAATGTTAATTGGAACATTTTCTTCAATTCATTGTATATCATTTCCCAGATTTTTAAAATTTCACTACAATCCCGCCACATATGATAAAAAGTCCGTTCTTCTTCCTTACATTTCCAACATATATTTGAACCAGTTTTGTACATTCTTGCTATCTGTACAGTGGTACCTCGGGTTACATATGCTTCAGGTTACATACACTTCAGGTTACAGACTCCACTAAGCCAGAAATAGTACCTCGGGTTAAGAACTTTGCTTCAGGATGAGAACAGAAATCGTGCTCCGACAGCGCAGCGGCAGCAGGAGGCCCCATTAGCTAAAGTGGTACCTCAGGTTAAGAACAATTTCAGGTTAAGAATGGACCTCTGGAACGAATTAAGTACTTAACCCGAGGTACCACTGTACAGGTGTTATATACCATCTATACGTCATTTTCATGTAGTTTTCTTTCAGTAAAGAGCAATCTGTAAATTTCCTAGCAGATGCTAACTCAACGCACCCCTCTTTCACAAAACATCACCTGCCTTTCTAGGGTGAGATAAGGCTGGAAGTGGCATGCAATGTTTGCGCAGTGTAGGAGGATGGCATGAGAGTTACAAAAAGCAGGCACACAAAAACCGAGCCTAATGCTTTCTATCTAAAAGGTTAAATGCAATTAATATTAGGACAGCTGGGACAAAATCAAAATCTATACCTAATATCTAACATTCAATCAAATGTCACAGTGTTTAAATCATTCCCACAGCAAACTATGCTCAAGCTGGCTTAGAACATAATTTGCTAAATTACAAAATACAGCAAAATTTAGATCATCAATACATTAACGAGAAAGACTGTATCATCCCATATAACCTGCCTGGGCTCAGAGATCTTCAAAGGAGGCTTTCCTCTCAATGCTGCCAGACTAGCTCCCTCCTTGCTGTTCCTCTACCATCAGCTGAAGACTGGTTTACGAACTGAATGGTTTTCTTTTTCTTTTGTAAAGGAAATAGCTTTTAAATAGTGCTGTGCTGTTTTCATTATCTGAATTTTACTAGATGCGTTCTAAGTCTATTAGAGTTTAATTGCTTTTAAGACAATTGTCTGCTATACTTTCTTTTAGCTTTTTGTATTTTATCTGCGTCGTTTTAATTGGTGTAAGCTGTCTTGAGTCCCAGTCTGGGGAAATGGTGGGGTGTCAATAAATAATACAACAACAATAACAACAGTTTGCGAGAACAGAGACTGAAGTATGTGCAAGCAGCCTGGGCTAGCTGTAGAGCACAAGCCTGGCGTTTGAAAACATGCACGCAATCCAGAAATCTCAACATTTAATTCCTCCCCCCACTCCCCAAAAAGGCTTAATCTGAAGCTGTCCAGCTGTGGTTTATAAGTACCAATCTATTGCTTTGCAAGTTTGTAATTCCAATGCCCTTAAAGCGTAATGATAGCTAATCTATCTGCAGGGGGCCAGAGAGCCGCTCAGCTTTGCTGAGACATTAAGGAAGATACTGTAAGCTGGCGACAGAAGAAACAGAAGGCTTTATTACAGAAATGTGCTCCCAGGAGTCCAGCGCGTTCCTCTGTTCTCTGGGTGGTGCAGGGCTTGGCTATTATTCTAACTGTCGTTCACCAAGTCGCTTATTTGCAGTGCTTATTTCCAGAGCATTGAATAAATGCCTCTCCTTTTCAAGAGGGAGAACGGCGACAAGGGGTTTTTAATGTTTAGCAGTTCTCAGCCCACACGGCCGTGCCTCTGTTGGTTGAAAGAAAAAAGCACCCATCTTTCTGGACCAAGTAGTTTGATGTTACAGGAAACATGGGGTTGGGAGGAGAAAGGGAGAAATTTCACAGCCAGGGAGGTGGGGAAGGCTGACTTGGAAACCCTTTGACTTCTCCCGTGATAGATTAACAACCTATATCGCGGTGCAACTGGAAACGATTTGCAGCTCAGTGTAGGGTTACCAGGTCAGGAGCACCCAAGACCTGGAGATTTCAGGGCACAAACCTGAGGCCTAGGGGCAGCCCTTGATGATGTCATAGAGTAGCCCCGAGTGATGACACAGGTCAGGCCCTGGAGATGGGGGTTAATTAGGAGAGGGGAGCCGAGGAGGGCAGCCCCCAGCACAAGTATCTATGCTATGATTGGCAGCAGGAAACTGATGAACTGAAGCTTGCAAGCTGCATTCACACTTTTCTTTTTTAATTGCTTTACTGAACTTAAAAAACAGTTTTCTTAATATATATATTAAAGACTCTCCCACCTGGAGATTCAAGCCCTGCACCTGCCACCTGGAGGGGGGCAGGCAAACCTGGAGACTTCAGGTCACACTTGCAGGTCTGGCAACCCTATCTCAATACTATTTTTACTTATTTACTGTTATATTATTATTATTATTATTATTATTATTATTATTATTACATCTTTGTTCCATCTCTACCCCAACCTCCAGGGAGGCATACAGACTTCCCTCCCACTCCATTTTACCCTAACAACCCTGTGAAGTAGTTAGGCTGAGGGATGTTGACGGGTCCAAATCCACTCAGTGGGAATTCAAATCCTGGCCTCCCAGGTCCCGGTGTTTATTCCTGCTTTGTAAGTAGGGTTGCCACCTTTGTTCTGGCAAAATACAGGACAGGGCAGGACAAAGGCAGTTGGGGAGCGATTTCTTTTCATATTTGTTGTTGAAGTGACTTCGAAGCAACCCATTACAGTGGACACTCGGTTTGCGAACGTGATCCGTGTGGGATGCACATTTGCAACCCGCAGTGTTCACAACCCGCAGTGGCGCCTCTGCGCGTGTGCGGGTTGCAATTTGGCGCTTCTGCGCATGCGCAAAGAGTGATTTAGTGCTTCCGTGCATGCATGGCCGCTGAAACCCGGAAGTAACCCGTTCCGAAAAATGCAACCTAAAGCGTCTATAACCCGAGGTATGACTGTACAATCTATTGCAGCCTAACAAGATGGCCTCTCTGGGATTTGTCACACATGTGCACACACACATACACACAAATTTGTAAATCTGTCCATGCCTGGCTCCCCAGAACTTAAATGCATGACCTTTCACACACCCTTTCCAACACTTGCATTTGGAGAGGATCCCTAACTTGGCAGAGAGAGACAGAGAAAGAGAGAAAGCGGGATGACCTGAAATACAGGACATAGCATTTTACACTGAAATATGTGACAATCCTGTATTATACAGGACAAGTGACAACCCTATTTAAAAGCTGGGAAAGGGGACCTGAATTACCTAAGGCGGACATCTGAATTTATCGCTAAGCAGAGTGTAGTGACTGTAGCAATGTGGAGACTTTTCATGCTAGAGGGTACTTGGGATCATCTACCTTGCTGCCTTTGAAAAATCAGTCTATCTGTTGCTGAGAGGTCATGCCTGCAGTTCCGTAGCCTTGGATCACAGTCTTATGCAGAGATTGATAACTTGTGGCCCTCCAGATCCTTCTCATCACCCCTGATCGCTGGCCATGCAGGGACTGATGGGAACTGGAGTCCAGTGACCTCTGGAGGTCCACAGGTTCCTCATCTTTGATCTAGTTCCCACTGAGATGAACCACAAGCTTAGGTAGTTTGGATGCTGTAAGAATAAAATGGGGAGAGGGAGAACCATGAGCACCACCTTGAGTTCCTTGGGGGCAAGACATGATAGAACTGTTGTTGGCATCTGTCTGTCTGGAGAAGTCTCTTCTCCTCCAGAAGAAGTTGGGCTGCTCAGATAACAAGGACCCCCTTCTCAGCCTCGCTGATGTGGTCCAAAGGAAAGCAGAGCAATACATTTGGCACCAGCTGGGCTGCAGGAGTTGCTGGAAGGAGGCTACAAGGTGTCATCCAACCGCCTTAGGGATGCCACTCTGGATCTGAATAGGGTTGACTCACTGAGAGCCAGTGTGGTGTAGTGGTTAAGAGCGGTAGCCTCGTAATCTGGTGAACCGGGTTCGTGTCTCCACTCCTCCACATGCAGCTGCTGGGTGACCTTGGGCCAGTCTCTCAGCCCCACTCACCTCAGTGTTTGCTGTGGGGGAGGAAGGGAAAGGAGATGGTTAGCCGCTTTGAGACTCCTTTGGGTAGTGATAAAGCGGGATATCAAATCCAAACTCCTCCTCTTCTTCTTCTTCTTCTTCTTCTTCTTCTTCTTCTTCTTCTTCTTCTTCTTTTGAAATAAATTTTTATTTGATTTTCCAAAATATAAACATACAACAAAACCATTTCCAAACCAATTATTGAGATTACTCTGAATCTCCTGACCTCTCCCCCCCCCCCCCGCTTCCATGGGTCCTGTTTATTCTAGTTCAACTGCATATCTGTACTTCTCCCATTTTTCATCTTCCTAGATTATCTATACATTACAAGTTTGTTTAAAATCCTGCTGATGTTTTGACCTGTTTACAATGATTTTGTATATGCATTATAAACATTTCCCATTCTTTTTAAAATTTCTTGTCTTCTTGGTTCCTGAGCTTCCCAGTTAGTTTTGCCATTTTGGTATAGTCCATCAACTTGATTTGCCATTCTTCTCTGGCTGGGGTTACCTCCTCCTTCCATCTCTGGGCTAGTAGCATCCGAGTGGCCGTTGTAGCAATGTAGGGTTGACTCTTTAGCCCATGGGTAGGCAAACTAAGGCCCGGGGGCCGGATCTGGCCCAATCGCCTTCTAAATCTGGCCTGCAGACAGTCCAGGAATCAGCGTGTTTTTACATGAGTAGAATGTGTCCTTTTATTTAAAATGCATCTCTGGGTTATTTGTGGGACATAGGAATTCATTCATTTTTTTTTTTCAAAATATAGTCCGGCCCCCCACAAGGTCTGAGGGACGGTGGACCGGCCCCCTGCTGAAAAAGTTTGCTGACCCTTGCTTTAGCCTTTTCCCCTCCTGAAGATAGTAGCAGGCCTGAGTCAATCTAGACTTCCACAGAACGTTGAAGAGGGAACATGACAGTGTTAGGAACTGGAGATATAAGTCCTGACAGTCCGCTATCAGTATGTGTTTTTAAATGGTGTTTCATATAAGCTGTCAGGATGGAAGAGATAAAAATTGCAGATGCTTTGCTAGTAACAGCAGCAGCAGCAGCGACCCAAAAAGAAAAGAAGAAAGTCAGATCGGAATGTGTCAGGGAACTGGTTCAATCCAAAACGGCGCTTTGGTTTTCAAATTATTCATTCAGCGCTGATTGCCCGGTTCGGCGCTATTGTTCAGACGGCAGTGTGATACCTTTTAGCAAAGTGTGGTTAAGTTCAGGGAAAGTGAATGTAAAAATTACTTTGTGCTCATCAGATGTGCTCCCTTTGTGCTTCGGGGATTATACGTCTCTTTAGTTTAGTGACAGAAAGAAGTTTGGCAGCTTTTAACATCTGTTATTACCGCACGGGCTCCTGCGGTGATGGATGAATGTGCTGCGATCTATCCCGGCTGCCTCCTCTGCAGCGGAATTGCATTCCAGAAGCAAAATCTTTATCGGGCGCATCTCTCAACCTCCGTTCGAGACTTATGAGGCTGAGGCTATTGTCAGGCGGGGCTGAGAGAGAAGCCATATGAATGCAGAAAGTCTCTGTCGTGCACCAGATGAATTTTAGCCGAGGGCTGGCAAGCCATCGTTAAAGATCACCCCATTAAAGCACCCCTTCCCCAAAATGCTTCTGCTTCTATCCACACCATTTTTGAACTACATTTTCAGATTAATCCGGGCAGTGCTTTTTTTTCTAAAAAAAAATATGTTTAGGGGTACTCTCATTTTGACTCAAGAAAATCACCATTTTATAGTTCAAATCGGGGGAAATAAATACAGTGGTACCTCGGGTTACAGGCGCTTCAGGTTACAGACTCCACTAACCCAGAAATAGTACCTCGGGTTAAGAACTTTGCTTCAGGATGAGAACAGAAATTGTGCTCCAGCTGCGCTGCAGCAGCAGGAGGCCCCATTAGCTAAAGTGGTGCTTCAGGTTAAGAACAGTTTCTGGTTAAGAACAGACCTCCGGAATGAATTAAGTTCTTAACCTGAGGTACCACTGTACAGTAAATGGACAAAAGTATAGAGATTCACAAAATGTTTAGGGGTATGCGTCCCATCAGGAAAAAAGCACTGAGTCTGGCTCACACGCAAAACCTCCACCTGGTGCTTGGATTATTGTGGGAGAAAGCATTGTAGAGACAGAGGGGAGCCAAAGGGTCATCTAGTCCAACCCACTGCAATGCAGGCATCACAGAATGGGGGGAGACTTTAAGAAATCCACAATCCCCAACCCCTGACCAGACACTCAAATCACGCTCCCTGTGTATCTTTCTAAAAACAGGTTCGATGCCAATGGACTGGCCCAAGAAATGACAAAAGAATCATATAATTGTATGAATCATAGACACATAGAATCATAGAATTGTAGAGTGGGAAGGGGGTCACAAGGCTCATCTAGTCCAACCCCTTGCAAGGCAGGAATCTTTTCCCCCATGTGGGGCTTGAACCCATGACCCATATTCTGATATATGCAGTTAGGGGCACACTTGAGAAGGGATTGCTACAATTGAAAGAGGGTTCTGTTTTGCAACACAGGGGGATTTCTTTGGTGTACCATTGAGAGAGAGCAGGTGCGCAGCTCACCTGGTCACAGTCTTCCCCAATCTGGTGAGCTGGATGGTATTTCTGTCTGCTGAACAGCCCTTCAGACACAGGACTGCCCTCTGTCAAACAGGACACAATGCCACATTTAGGGTCAGAAAAGTAAAGCGGGGCAAGGCTCCTCTGCTCCCTGGCAATGAAAGGGTTATATATATACACACACACACATTTTTATTAATTTTTTAACATAACATTTCAAACAATCATTTAACATAACTCCTTATCTTATACAATATTTTAGACTTCCATCAACAACCTCTGAAGATTTTCCGTTCTTTATCACTTATCCTGCACTTCTTAATTTCTCTATTACTTTTAATTATCATTAACTAATAATTCTCATCATAGTCCTCCTTGCAATATTTCACATAATCCTCCTTACAGAACTTCTCGCAGTCCTACTCGCGTAATCTGTTTATTACAATTGCTTTTCAAATAGTTCAAATATTTACTCCAGTCTTCTAAGAATTTCTGGTCCCGCAGGTTTCGAATCTTTCCTGTTATTTATCTAATTCTGCATAGTCCAGGCAATGAAAGGCAATGATCCACCTCCAACATTTCAGAGTTTAAAACAGGGGAATGCTCCTCATCCCTCCCCCGTCATCACCCCAAAGACCACTGCCTGGAGGTTCTCCTCCACCTTATGGATGATGCTATTTCAGGGGAGAGGAACCTAACCTGTCAGTCTTTGATTACTTCTCTATAGTTTATTCTGTCATTTTGTCTTCTCCCTGCTTTTTAAAAAATCCCAGGACCCCTCCATTTTTTTCCTCCCTGCCCATTAGCCCCATTAAGCTCTAATCTGTTGGTTACGTGCAATTAATTGCCAATTTAAGGGGTTTTATATGTCTAATAGAGGTGCCAGTGAAGCTTTCCAAATTTGGGCTCGTTCTTACAGGCTCTGGGGGCTTGCAAAGCTTGCCTTGGGAATTCTTTCCCAGCTCAAGTTAAAATCTGAGCCGTTGAAGAACTCTGGACTTCCCAGTCTTCCAGCCCTCCCCTGTACCCCAAACACCATGGGCGTACTTTGGTAATCTTTCAAAAGATGGCACCCTGTGAGAAGCCAAAAATTGGCACCCCCAAATGAAGCTTCTCAGTTATGAAGCTTCCCAATTTTGCAGCCCCTCAGCTGCCTAAAAAGGTAAAGGGACCCCTGACCATTAGGTCCAGTCGTGGCCGACTCTGGGGTTGCGGCATTCATCTTATTGGCTGAGGGAGCCGGCATACAGCTTCCTGTCATGTGGCCAGCATGACTAAGCTGCTTCTGACGAACCAGAGCAGCACACGAAAACGCCATTTACCTTCCTGCCGGAGCGGTACCTATTTATCTACTTGCACTGGTGTGCTTTCAAACTGCTAGGTTGGCAGGAGCAGGAACCGAGCAACGGGAGCTCACCCCGTCGCGGGGATTCGAACCGCCGACCTTCTGATCGGCAAGTCCTAGGCTCTGTGGTATAACCCACAGCGCCACCCTAAATCTGGCGCTAAAAACACTCTCCCTCCAAGACCCCCAATCCCCCAGGTGTAGTTCTCTTGAGGGGACAAAAATATTTAGGAGTTGGCTTCAGTGCCATTTCCCCCCAAGGCTTCCCCATGGGTGGTGCAGCCCAATCAAGGATCACATGCAGCCTAGCCAATCAGAAGTCACTGGAGGCAAGCGAGAGGAATGGACAGTGAGGACAAGCAAGGGCAAGGCAAATAAAAAGCAAACAAAGGTCTAGAAAAAGCCATAAGGGAGGAGTTTATTGGACCTGCTTGAGATGTTTACCAGAAAGCCAACACCTCAACAACACCTATGAGTACTTTCAACTGGATCCTAATTACCATCTTACAATTGAGCCAGCAGTCAGGTGTCTGAATTATCTCACTGTCACCTGGCTGCACCTTGGTTTTCCCTAAGGAATTGTTGCCGTGTGTTCTTCTCTTTCTAGCACAGATGTCAGACCTCATTCTGAGCATCTCTCACTTTCCCATGAAACCTTGAGGAACCCATCTATCTGATTGATTATGCTGTAGCCATTCTCCCTCCAGATACCTTGCGAACTGCCCGAGAGATGTTCTCAAGCCGACATTCTCTTTGTTAATATTTGCTCGCGGACTCATTAACGTCTCTCCAGCCCCCGACCTGCCTCCTTTGATGTGCTGACCCCCATCCTTTTGGTCTCTCCATCTTCTCTGGCATTCACCTTGGGGGCTGCATATTACTCTCTTTGTGGAACCATCCAGCACTAGATTATAATGGCCTTTTCTAATCTTGTTGTCCTTAATAGGATTTTTGCCCAATACATCTGAAATGTGTAGATATGGATTTTGAAGATAATAAAATTGCCTAATGTGCAGGAGGGTTAAGGCCACACCAAGATGGAGGTATCTGAGTGCAAAATTCACACAGAGTATGCCAGATGTGAAGGGCACCTGCATACCAAAATGGCTATATCTTCCTTTTGAAATGCATTTGAGGAGGGGGCTGGGTCCCCCCTCCCAGTTTGTCATTGCAGAACAAAGGAAATGCTAATGATATCTACATGTAGACTCCAGGGGTGGACGCTTCTGCATAAGATCACACATTTTTCATAAGAGTCCTCACAAAATTTCGTTAGCGTTTCAGTGTGCACTCTAACTTGTGTGCACTGTATACATGTATACCTAATATACACATGTATACCTAGTTGTTGTTGGTTTATGTCTGTCTAGAGAAGTGTTTCCCAAACTTGGTTCTCCAGCTGTTTTTGGACTACAGTTCCCATTACCCTTGACCACTGGTCCTGCTAGCTAGGGATGATGGGAGTCGTAGTCCAAAAACAGCTGGAGACCCAAGTTTGGGGAACACTGGTCTAGAAAGACAATGGGGTGTGTCTACTAGGGTGAAGTCAAACCACTGTGTTAGCAGCAGCGAAGTAACCTTCCTGGGGCGCAAGCCTGGGCAGTGTGTCTGAAGATCCTGGGCCACCCAGATGACAAGACCCCCCTCTTGGCCTCACTGATGGGGTCCAAAGGAAGGCAGAGCAAGACGTTTGGCACCAGACTGGTGGAGGAGTTGCCGGTAGGAAGAGTACAAGGCACCATCCAACCTCCTTAGGGACTTGGCTCCAGATTTGTGTAGGGTTTACTCCAGGGGTCAGCAACCTTTTTCAGCTGTCCACCGTCCCTCAGACCATGTGGTGGGCTGGACTTTTTTTTGGTGGGGGGGAATGAATGAATTCCTATGCCCCACAAATAACCCAGAGATGCATTTTCAATAAAAGGACACATTCTACTCATGTAAAAACACGCTGATTCCCAGACTGTTTGCAGGCCGGATTGAGAAGGCGATTGGGCCGCATCCGGCCCCCGGACCTTAGGTTGCCTACCCTTAGCCTTTTGCTTCTATCAAAGATACCCCACAAGGCTGCAGAGGTTTAGGATCAGAGTTTTCCTTCTCTTAGATGGGCTATCTTCCCAAGTTTATGAGCCCCATCTGCCCCTCACCTCCCTCTACACAACATGTGCAGAAACCGCCTTCTTTACCATTGGACCCACTGTTAGTCTCATCTGCTTAATCCGCTAGATCCTGTCTTCGCATGTAGGGAGAAGTCTCTAACTCACCAAGGGTTTGAGACCCATCAGCTACCCCCACCTGGTTCAGCTGACCAGACAAAACCATTCATGTGGGCTTTGATGTTGCTGGCAATGGAGTACACTCTTGACCATTGTCCTTCGGATCGACCGTCTGTTTGAAATGTCAGGTCTGCTATTTCCACAGGTCTTTTTTCCCCTCCCTCCCTTGACCAGATGTTAACCTTCTCTCTTTGGTCTCTGTTCCTTTTTTGCAGTTCAAAGGCCACCTTTGGTGACCCGGTCCTTCCAAGACCTTCAGAAACCCTGAGTCCATTGTGCCTGCCAGCAACACACAGATGATGAGAAGGCAAAATCCATGACTTCCGCTGGGGAACATCCATTTGGCGGCTGCTTTCGGATGTCAGAGTCTCCAGCACCAAGGTAAGAGGTGACCTTTTCAGTCAAGTCTATGGGGAGAGGCGTGAGACGCAAAGCTCAGTCAGAGGCAGGGGAGGGAGAGAAGCTTTTTCTGATAAAACACGTTGAAAGGAACTCGCACACAGCGCTGGGAGGTCTGTTTGTTTTGTCTTCCCAGACGGGGAATACAAATGGCCTTTGACAATGGTTCAGAATGGAAACGGCAGTTTGCGTCTCAACATACGTCTGGAGATATAGACAGCCGTCGAGGCATGATCTGGGGTTTGTTGTTGTTGTTGCTGGTACTGGGAAATCTGTGTTGCGACTGTTCGGCTGGTGATCTGTTGCTCTAAATGGCAAAAATGCGTACAACGTGTTCCTTAAACGAACCCAAGGGCAAGGTGGCAGTTCTGTCACACAAGGCGAGTCATTCCTAGCTTTTGCCAGCGTCAGGAGGTCAACCTGTGTGGGTGAAATAGCCCTGAAATAAAATCCGAACCCACTGCCTCTAGGGCTTCCAGATTATTATTGGGCTCCAATTCCCATCAGCCACTGCCATCCTTGGCTTAGAGACTGTGATCCTTTAAATGAGTCAATGTCCTTTAGACTTACCTTACTTTTCCATGTATAACACGCCCCCATGTATAAGACGCCCCTTGTTTTGGGGGACTAAAAATTAAGAAAATGGGGGGGGGAGAGATTGCCCAGAGTTGTTCAGCTTTTCTGTGGATTGCACAGTTGTTGAGCTTTTTTTAAAGGGGGGGCGCCTCCTAATGTCTGTCCTCTCACCGGCAGAAGCAGCTGATTGCCCGCCCAGTTGCCGCAGCAACACCCAATCAACACCACCCCTACCGCAGACACCAATAACACGCTGCCAAACATCTCTGGCGTCCGGCATCAACCAATCCCACGGCACCCCTGGGCACTACCCATTGTATAAGACGACTCACAATTTTAAACATTATTTTTCAGTAAAAAAGCCCTAGTCTTATACAGTGGTACCTCGGGTTACGAACTTAATTTGTTACGGAGGTCCGTTCTTAACCCAAAACCATTCTTAACCTGAGCCGCGCTTTCGCTAATGGGGCCTCCGACTTCTGCCACGTCGCTGGCGCACAATTTCTGTTTTCATCTGGGGCAAAGTTTGCAACCCAAGGTACTACTTCCGGGTTAGCGGAGTTTATAACCCGAAGCGTTTGTAACCCGAGGTACCACTATACACGGAGAAGTACTGGAAATGTGGTAGTTCATGGGCACCTTTGCTGTGAAATCTTCAGTCCCATCTTGAATTGCAAGGCTCATGCACGACTCTTCCATTGGAAACAGCTTGCCACCCTTTTCCGGGCCATGCAATATCGCCAATGATAATTCTGCGCCCTAAGACTGGCGTACACTCTAGCGCAGTTCCCTGCTAAAGCGACGTGTTGTGTCTTAAGGCCTAGGGACGACTCCTTTCCTCGTGACCATTGTGCGGGGTTTCATGCTTCCGCTGTCGGAAAGGAAAAGAAGAACTTGGCCGGGGGGAGGGGGGAGAGAGAAAGGGAGAGAACTTTTGAATGGATGTACAGAGTCAAGTGTGTCTCTTTCTGGCAGTCTGCAATTTTTTCGTACCGTTGTTATTCAAAATATGCTTTTCATAAGGACAAAGAGGACCATTTTAGTGGAAACAAAATCCTCTAGGCAGTGGCACCACTGGATAAAGCGATTATTTCCATTACTCCTCAGGAATGCAAGGATGGTACTTTTTTTTTTTTTAAGGAGGGAGTAGTTTTCGCTTTGCTAGAGCATTTTGGGTTTTAGAAGGATAACGGCTGAATTGCAGTGAAGCTTTGTTCAGGAATCTGTCTTTTGAGGGGGAAAATACTAGGTTCAAAGACCACAACCATGTTCCCAAAGCAATTGTTCGTCATCTCCATTGCCTCTGTCCTAGAAAAAAAGGACAGAAAGCAAATTTGTATTAACTTTTTAATGAGAACATTTATAAACAGCCACCTCATACAAGCAATCAAGATGGTGTGCAGTAAAATCGTTAAAACGCCGGCTTTCTGGCTGGGGTTCCATTTAGAGCTCGTATAACCCTTATTTCAAAACAGCTGCACTGGTTGTCTGAACATTTCCTGGCCCAATTCAAGGTGCTCACATTAGTGTTTAAAGCCTTGATGACTCAGGCCCCAAATCTCTTAAGTACAGTCTT
This sequence comes from Podarcis pityusensis, assembly GCF_964106645.2. Classification (NCBI taxonomy): domain Eukaryota; kingdom Metazoa; phylum Chordata; class Lepidosauria; order Squamata; family Lacertidae; genus Podarcis; species Podarcis pityusensis. Next base: position 4,652,854 of record NC_138039.1, on the reverse strand, counting down.
CTTCCCTACAGACCCTCTTGGGTGCTGAGATTGCCAGAGGTGCCCTCTCGGGGGTTCCTCTTCCGTCAGAGGCTCAGGGTGGGCAGCCTGAGAGAGGGCATTCTCTGTGGTGGCCCCTAAATGTGAAGTTCCCTCCTTACAGAGGTGTGTCGGGCACCTTCATTATGCAGTTTCTGGAGTAAGCCGAAGACGCGCCTCTTTATCCTCGGCCCTGTATACCTGAAGGAGTGTCTCCACCCCCATTGTTCAGCCCTGACACTGAAGTCCAGTGCAGATGGTCTTCTGGCAGTTCCCTCATTGCGAGAAGTGAGGTTACAGGGAACCAGACAGAGGGCCTTCTTGGTAGTGGCACCCGCCCTGTGGAATGCCCTCCCTTCAGATGTGAAGGAAATAAGCAGCTATCTTATCTTTAAAAGACATCTGAAGGCAGCCCTGTTTAGGGAAGTTTTTAATATTTAATGCTGTATTGTTTTTAACCCCAGAGTGGCTGGGGAAACTCAGCCAGATGGGTGGGGTATTATTATTATTATTATTATTATCCTGGCTTTGGACACAGAAGGTGTATATTTTAAAGATCCAGCTAAATTTTATGATTTTAATTTGCTTTAAACAGTTTTTTTGTTTATATATTTAATGCAACTTGCCCTGGCTGAAGGGTAATAATAATAATAATAATAGTTGTTGTTGTTGTTGCTGGCATCCATCTCTCTTGAGAGGCAGTGGAGTGTGCCTCCAGAGGTGAAGTCAAACTACTGGGCAAGCAGCTCTGTAGTGACCTCTCCAGGGTGCAAGCCTGGGCAGTGTGCATGGAGGTCCTGGGCTGCCCAGACAACAACCCCCCCCCCCCAGCCTCACTGATTTGGTCCAAAGGAAAACAGAGCAAAACATTTGGCACCAGCTGGGCTGCAGGAGTTGCTGGAAAGAGCCGCCCAAGGCGCCATCCAATCATCTTAGGGATTCCACTCTGGATTCGTGTAGGGTTTACTCCTTGGCCCCTTTGTTCTCCAAACGATACCCTGCAAGGCAGAGGATGGTTAGGATCAGAGTTCTCCTTCTCCCTGATGGGTGATCTTCCCAGGTGGACGAGCCCCATCTGCCCCTCCCTTCCCTCTACAGCACATGCAGAAATCACCTTCTTGACCATTCAACCCCCTCTTGGTCTTGTCCACTAACGGAACCTGTCTTCATATGTGGGGGAAGTGCCTAATAATGAGAGCTTGAGACTCATCGGCTGTTTATTACTATTAATAAACTATAAAACCAGAACATACAGAACATAGTGAATCTTGGATGATGTTTAGGGCATGAAATCGTGACTAATGTGCAGAGTATTCGCCCAGCGCTACAAGCAAATAGTGCAAGAAGGAGCTACCTTGAGGCTGTCCCCAGGCAATGCCCTACATGGGACCTGAACTTCCTTGAGTGCATTTACCTGCAGTGGCGAAGGAAGCCTCTTGGGCACCTGGGGTGATGCGCCCATAGGGGCTAAGGATGGGGTGCACCACGCAGCGCCCATAGGAATGGCCAGAGGAGGAGCTAGTGGCGGTGTGTATCCTGGGGTGTGTGCCAGCGTGCATCCCAGGGGGGGTATGTCGGTGTCAATGCACATCCCAAGGGTGTGTGCCAGTGGCAGGGAGCGTCCTGGGGGGGCGCCACCCACAGCGATGTCACCCCCCTCAAAGATGGCACCCGAGGCGAGCCGCCTCCACTGCCCCCATCTTGCTACGCCTCTGTGTGCTGTGGGTTAAACCACAGAGCCTAGGACTTCCCAATCAGAAGGTCGGCGGTTCGAATCCCCACTACGGGGTGAGCTCCCGTTGCTCGGTCCCTGCTCCTGCCCACCTAGCAGTTCAAAAGCACGTCGAAGTAAAGTAGATAAATAGGCACCGCTCCGGCGGGAAGGTAAACGGCATTTTCGTGCGCTGCTCTGGTTCGCCAGAAGCGGCTTAGTCATGCTGGCCACATGACCCGGAAGCTGTACACTGGCTCCCTTGGCCAGTAAAGCAAGATGAGCGCCGCAACCTCAGAGTCGGCCACGACTGGACCTAATGGTCAGGGGTCCCTTTACCTTTTTACTGTGGCCTTGAGCTGTGATCCTCTCTTGCTTGCTTGAACAAAGGTGTGTGTGTGTTTAATGTGTAGAAACCACTGACTTCTGCGTGGTTGGAACATAGCCTTCCATACCAAGGCAAGAGTCACATCTGTTGCTATGCCAATTTTGCCTCTGGCCCCTTCCCCCACCAGCACGCTGCTCCCATAAGTTTGCTCTTGGAAGGATGCAATTCTTGGGCTGAGAATGGCTTCTCTGCCTCTGATCTTAAGCCTGTTTTTTCCCTTCAGGACGGCTGTTTTCACTCTCGTGCAAATATATGCAAATGTGATGGCTTAATCAATTGATTAAAATTCATGCAATCAATTGGCTTCCTCAACTGGGTTTTGAGGCAGAAACTTTGTGGCCTATTATCAAGGCAGGGCAGTCAGCACACCTCACAGGGCTCCAGAAGTCACTTCCTTCGTAGCACCTTCAGACTGACAAGAGACGGCAGAGAAAGTCTGTCGTCTTCTCTAGATGAAGGCGGGACCTGACGGCGAATTGTAGGCTTCAGCGTCAAGACAAGCCAGTCCAGGATGTAAAGGACAAAAGACGGTTTTGTTATCTGCGTTTATGTGCCTGCATCTCACCGACGTTGAGATGAAAGATTCCCACAGGGCTCCTTCAATTGAGTGCTGCAAGAGTCTATCATTGAGTTACCAGTGGATGTAAAATAGATCTTGTGACAACCAGGAGATCCGAGCTGTGTCTCGGCATGACGAATGGTGCTGGGGGGGTGGGGCGGCGGCGTGTGTTTTGACAATTATTAAGTGGAGCAGTTTTGGGATCTGTCTTTTTGGACAGGCATGTGCAAAGAGAAGAAATGGATTCATTTCACTCATAGCACAATTGTTAATTATGATGAATGGCACCAGGCTCATCTGTTTCCTCCACCATCCTCCTCCTCCTCCTCCTCCTCCTCCTCCTCCTCCTCCTCCTCCTCCTCTTTTCTGCCGGGAAACAGTCAGTCCTGCTGGGCCAAGAAATCAAGAGTGGCTAGCTGCTCACAAAATCTCCCTTTGAGGAAAAGAACAGCACCCCCACCCCCCGCTTATTTGTTCAAAATATTCAGTGGTACCTCAGCTTTCGAACGCCTCCATAGTCGTAGTTGAACGTTTCGGAATTTGAACACTGAAAACCCAGGCGTAAGTGCCTTGGTTTTCAAACGCACCTCGGAAGTCGAACAGGAAAGATGGCTTCTGTTTTGAGTTTTCCGTTTTGAGGCTTCCGCTTTCAGTTTTCGGTTTTCAAACGTTTCGGAACTCGAACGGACTTCCGGAACGGATTACGTTCAAAAACCGAGGTCCCACTGTATTTGCAGTGTGCCTTTGATGCTCATACTCTTCCAACGTATTGGGAGGTATTGCCACCCCAATCTCTGAGCAGCGAGAGACTCCAGGGTCCCTGCGCTTTACACAGAGTTTGGTTTCCTTGGCATGAAGGTCAATGGAGACGGTGGTGTCTTTAGGATATATGGTTTTATTTACACATATATACAACCTGAGCACAGGCAGTGGCAGAGCAAGCCAATCGAGCGCCTAGGGACAGGGCCAGCCACCTGTGGGTGTTTGTTGTGGGGGAGGAAGGGAAAGGAGAATGATAGTCGCTTTGAGACTCCTTCGGGTAATGATAAATGGGATATCAAATCCAAACTCTTCTTCTTTTTCCCCTCAGCTGTAGGGGAAACACTCTGTGAGGTGAGTGGGGCTGAGAGACTTCAAAGAAGTGTGACTAACCCATAGTCACCCAGCAGCTGCATGTGGAGGAGCGGAGACGTGAACCTGGTTCACCAGATTATGAGTCTACCGGTCTTAACCACTACACCACACTGGCACCACACTGGGAGGTGGCGGGTGGACCAGTGGGTGCCCAAGCCACCGCGTCACTCCTAGGAGAGACGTGTGGCTTAGGCGCATTGCAGGCCCCACGGTGAGTGCCGCCTGGCATTTTGTCACCCCCTCAGTGGTGACACCCGGGGCGGACCACCCCCACCGTCCCCCCTTCCTCCACCCCTGAGCACAGGATGGAGGGGCTCACGGCACGAACAACACACCAAAAGATTTTGCTTCCCCATTAAGTTTCCAGGGAGGCACTGAATCACAGCTCTTGGGTTTAGCACAGAGCAAGACAAGCCTCTATGTCTCCAGCTTCTGGCATCAGCCAAAACTCGCACCCCCCCAAAACTCTGGCTTTTGTTCTTCTCCCTTACAAGGTGATACTGCTTCTGATGAGGTGGGGGTGGGGGTTATTGCATTTGTCTCCTTGGAAACGGGGCAATCTCTTACTGATGTAAATGGCAGCACCCAATTGGTGAGCTAAGGCCGTTGCCTTAAGAAACTGGTCTGGCAGGTTTCCTATTATAGATTCTAACCTCACAGCATCACAGGTTTGGAAGGGGTTCAGGATTTGGTAGTGATTCAGACTCACCCCTCTCAAACTTAATATGGTCCCTGGGGGTGGTCTGAAGGAAAAGGAGGCTTCCACGTTGCAGAAGCTACGTAGGGCTGGCCTGAAGTATCGGTGTTTGCCTTGTGCCCCCCAGGGAGTAGGAGGACTTGAATCTCTAGGTGGGTGAGAGAACACCTTTAAAATATAAGTTAAGAAGACTATGTGTGCAACTTGAAAGCTTCAGCACAGCAGTACCCAGGTTCAAATTATCACATAGACTTTCTGGAGGGGTGTGCCTTCCTCTGCTCCCTCCCAATTAACCTCCGTCCCTGAAAATTATTACATAGATCATCCAGTGGGGGAGCAGTCTGCCCTCCTCCTGTCCTTCTTTGCCCCTTCCAGTGAACGTCCATCTTTGCAAATTATTGCAAAGACTTTTTGGCAGGGGCCGCTCTCCTCCTCTCCTTCTTTCCCTCTCCCAATTAACCTCCATCTCTGCAAATTATTGCATAGAAATTCCAGGGCCCAACTCCTGTGATATTCCTGGGGTCCACCCCATGACATCACCAGGAGCTGTCCCTAGATCTGAGGTTTGGTCCCTGAAATCCCAAGATCTGGGGATTTCTTGACCCGGCAACCCTGTAACAGTCAGCCCAGCCAGTATATGGACTCCACTGATGCAGAGAGCTGGCTAACTATAGCTTGACTGTAAAGAGGCCTGCAAAGGATTTGTTGCCCAAGGTGTAGTTACTGTTATGCAGGCTCAGATAAGAATAATCAGAGCTGCCGGCCATAAGCTGATGATTCCTCGTGAGCATCAGGAAGGAATTAATCCATGCCAGGTGCAGCATTTGCATATTTGGCAACATGTAACGAGAGGCGTAAAGCTGCGTCCCACATGGACCAAGCATGCCTTGCCGTTGTGCAACTTCCCCTCCTAATTCCACAACCACAAAACCCGAAGTTCTGCTGATTGAGTAAACTGTGCCCATTGAGAAGATCCAAGCCCTTGTTGATGACATTAATTTTGCAGGCTGCAAAGCGTGCAACTTAATTTGGAATGACGGATGGTGGCAGAAGAAAAAGCCTTGTAAGTTTTTGTTGGACAGACGAAACACACACTTGGTGAGTTGACATGTCACACCAGCAAATTGTTGTGAGCTGAAGATTAAATTGGTTGCATTTGATGAGAAATGGGAAGCTCTCTTGTTTCCTGTCACCCTGCACATTCAACCCAGCTGCGTCAAAGGGTTCATCGAAAAACATGAACGGAGCCAAATCTCTTCCTCCATTAGCCCTTTTTTGTGTCAGTTTGGTTGTATGTCAATTAAGGATGGATGAACATGCCTCAGTCTGTTCCAACATTCCTTTGCACTTTCATCTGGTGCTTTTCATTCTGCTGCAATTGGTTTATTTTGCACAAATCTTTCCCCCTGTTTCATTGTCTGCAAATGCAGAAATAGATGTATTTTTAACAAATACGTATCTCACAGTGCACAGCTCATGTGCAGTCTCAGCCATCAACAGATATTCATAAATCAGTTGTCTTTTCTGCACGTTCCCTTTCAAAGCTGTTGAATGCCCTGCTAGTCTGCAGCAGCAAAAACAGCACAGTTTTGTGGCACATTATGAGTTTGGATTTGATATCCCGCCTTTCACTCCCTTTAAGGAGTCTCAAAGCGGCTAACATTCTCCTTTCCCTTCCTCCCCACAACAGTCACTCTGTGAGGTGAGTGGGGCTGAGAGACTTCAAAGAAGTGTGACTAGCCCAAGGTCACCCAGCAGCTGCATGTGGAGGAGCGGGGACACGAACCCAGTTCCCCAGATTACGAGTCTACCACTCTTAACCACTACACCACACTGCCACCCTTAAGGAGGTGCCTGATGGCCCATCACAAAGCTATGCACTGCTGCAATTCTAACCATGTCTGCTTAGAAAGAAGTCCCATTTAATTTAGTGGGACTTGCTCTCATGTGAATGTGGTTAGGACTTCAGCTTATAAAGGTAGCTTGATTTCACAGTTTGGTATAAACTTGTCATCCTGTCTCTTTGCCCTCACACAGGCACTAGGGAGGGGCAATTTAGCATCCTGACGATATCTTATTCTTTGTGTCCTGGACTGTATGAAATACTCCCACCATATGCCATTTCAACACATTATTTCATAAGTGCACATTTCCCCCCAGAAAATGATTGTATGCATGTTTCTGCTGAAACATAATGCTCTAATTTCCTTGTGAAACGAACAGTACAAATTTCACTGTTTTTTCTTTTTGTTTTATTTACTGTCAGAAGAGGCATGAGACTGCAGTCCCAACTCCATTTACTTGGGAGTAAGCCTTATTGAATCCAGTAGGATTTACTTCTGAGAAAACATGGTTAGAGTTGTAGCCCTAGTGCATAGAGCCTTCCTCTAGCAATGAATAACCAAGTCAACGAAAAGCCCTTTAGAAAAATGAGAACCAGTGAGGCACCGGTTAGGAGAGCAGCAATTATTATTACTATTATCATCATCATTATTAGAATTCACCCTAAGCTCCCAGAGCTGGTTACAGCAATTTAAAAACATCATTAATATTAAGACACAATTATTAAAAAAAAAGCATAAAACAACTCAAGATTACAAACATAGGGTGCGTCCTAAAAATATGCACCTCAAGTTTGCAGAGCTAGGGTGAAGAGGTTCTTCCTCAGCATTACACATCAATGAATATGCAAATATATACATTGCAAAGCAATTTGTGTACCCATTTCTGTGGAGCGTGTGCATGTTAAGGAGGTGTGTTTTTGCAGTATTAGTGAGAGCCAGTGTGGTGTAGTGGTTAAGAGCGGTAGTCTCGTAATCTGGGGAACCGGGTTCGCTTCCTCGCTCCTCCACATGCAGCTGCTGGGTGACCTTGGGCCAGTCACACTTTTCTGAAATCTCTCAGCCCCACTCACCTCACAGAGTGTTTGGGAAGGGAAGGGAGGAAAGGAAAGGAGAATGTAAGCTGCTTTGAGACTCCTTAGGGTAGTGATAAAGCGGGATATCAAATCCAAACTCTTCTTCAGTAGAAAAGGAAGGTGGAAATCATTCAGAGCAAGAGTCCCTGCCGTCGTTTGAGGTCGAACGAGCAAACAGAAGGAAATCCACTCTATGGTCAATGAAGTAAACGCCAATGAAGGCTATGAGAAATCAATTAGAGCTAGGTTCCTCCATCGGCTACAGTTCCTGCGCCCCT